>NC_083610.1:38266348-38891348 GCF_029168945.1 Cannabis sativa | reverse complement strand
TATGGTCGTAGGTGACGGTATTGATGACGATCCATTAACCTATAAACAGGCAATGGCTAGTCCGCAACGGAAACGATGGTCGGCGGCATGGATTCGTAAATGGATTCCATGAAAAAGAACAAAGTCTGGGAATATGTAGACGCACCTGACGACTATCATCCGATAGGATGCAAGTGGGTTTACAAGAAGAAAAGAGGAGCTGGAGGCGAAGTCGAAACTTTCAAAGCTAGACTTGTAGCCAAGGGTTATACCCAAAGAGAAGGCGTGGACTATGAGGAAACTTTTAGTCCTGTTGCCATGCTCAAATCCATCCGAATTCTTCTCTCCATAGCTGCTGCTTTCGATTATGAAATCTGGCAAATGGATGTCAAGACTGCCTTCCTTAATGGGGTACTTGAAGAAACCATCTATATGGAGCAACCAGAAGGTTATGTTCTTCCTAGGCAGGAAAAGAAAGTTTGCAAGTTAAACAGGTCTATCTATGGACTTAAGCAAGCTTCTCGCTCATGGAACAAGAGGTTTGATGAAATCATCAAGACCTACGGCTTTCTTCAGAATGAAGATGAACCTTGTGTTTACCAACTCAAGGAAGACCAAATAGTAGTATTCCTGGTCCTTTATGTTGATGACATTTTGATCATTGGAAACAATGTCAAGAAAATGACTCACATTAAGGAATGGCTCAACACTCAATTCGATATGAAAGATTCGGGTGAAGCAGCCTATGTTCTTGGTATTCAGATTATAAGAAACCGGAAGAACAGATCTCTTGCTCTCTCTCAAACAACCTACATAGACAAAGTCTTAGAGAGATTCTCCATGAGCAACACCAATGGGGCAAACATGCCTTCTAGATATGGTATTCGTCTATCTAAGGAACAGTCTCCGACTGATCCTCAAGAGATAGAGGACATGGCGAAAATTCCCTATGCCTCTGCACTTGGAAGTCTTATGTATGCAATGTTGTGCACTAGACTTGACATCTGTTATGCTGTTGGAATTGTGAGCAGGTATCAGTCTAATCCAGGACAAGAACATTGGAATGCAGTTAAGTATATTCTGAAATACTTAAAGAGTACAAGGAATCTTGTGTTAGTCTACAAGGGTGGTGCTTTAAATCCCATAGGCTACACTGATTCAGATTTCCAGGCAAGTCTTGAAGACAGGAAATCAACATCTGGAAAGGTGTTTACTCTTGGGGGTGGAGCAGTGGTTTGGAGAAGTGCTAAACAAACCGCAATATCGGACTCAACTATGGAAGCTGAATACATAGCGACGTAGAAGCTGGAAAAGAACTTGTCTGGCTAAGAAAGTTCTTCACCAGCATAGGAGTTGTTCCTGGAATGGAAAAGCCTCTGGTACTACTCTGTGATAACAATGGAGCAATAGCAAACAGCAAAGAACCTCGAAGCCACAAGAGAAGCAAACACATTGAAAGGAAATATCATATTATCAGAGAATACGTGGCAAGACGGGATGTACTAGTTGAGAAAGTTGACACAGAGGACAACCTAGCTGATCCATTTACCAAAGTCCTGGCCGTGAAAGCCTTTGAAAAGCACCGTCAGAATTTAGGATTAATTGATATGTACTAATTAGTTTTATATTAGTGCAAGTGGGAGTTTGTTAGGTTTTATGCCCTAAATAAAACTCCATTTCAATGTAATCTTTTTTATTCAACATCAATAAAGAAACAGAAGTATTTTTTTCATTCATTTGTGTATGTTTTGGTTCACTTTATCAATAGCTTGTCTATTTGATTTATAAATTCATCTTAAACCCTTTTCACATACTTGATCATGTTTATTGTGCTGTCATCACATTGGAAAGTAAACATGACTATGTGAATAAAGTTTCCTAGATTTATCAGACACAGGGTTTTACTGATATGATAATCTACAACAAGAGTTTACTTGTATTTGGAGAAATACTATGTTCTTTCCAGAACATTGGTTAAAGTAAAGCTCAGGTTGGATGCATGGAGTATGCATTGGAAGGGACCGATATTGAACTTTGATTTAGATTTAATTAAACTTACCGTAAAATCTATTCAAGTCAATATCGCCAAGTTTGTAAAGCCCGCTTAGTTAATTTGGAAATTATCAGTTAATTATGATTAATTATGAAATTATTTATAGCTATTTAAATAATTTATTATACTGTTATTTATGGAATTCAGAAATGCATGGTTATGTTATTCAGTAGTTTTCATATTTTTGCATTTCCGGTGCCCGGTATTTTGGAACTCGGCGTTTGGCTCAGTAGAAATCACAATTTAGTATGTTAGTAGTTTGGAACTGGTTTTTAGACATTGGGAATGTCGGGAATGGCCGGGAATTTAGAATTTCCCAAAAATACCCCTTTAGTGATTTTTATGTGATTTTAGTATGGAGGGGCAAAATGGTCTTTTTGCCCCAATGACTTTTTGTCTTTTAGTGAATTGATTATTTGAATTTAATTGTTTATTTTATTTAATTATTGGCTGAAGTAAAAGGATATTAGTGGCTTTTATTTGTTATTCCCTTCATTTTTACAAAAAAATACAAGTTAGGAAAAATAGAATTTTCAACACACTCAAGGCTCTCTCTCTCTCTTTTCGGCCAAGGCTTGGCTGCTAGGGCTGGGATTTTTCTGCTTAAATTCTTGTGATTTTCACCTCCTTTTTTTGTGTAATCTAATCAAGGTTTGATCTCTTAGAACTTCCCCTTTGTGTTTTCTTGAGTGTTATGAAATTTGATGAATTGCATGCATGAATTGTGGCTGTTGTTATTGCTGTGTTTTAGTATTAATTTCTGGGATGTAAGCATGTTAAATTGAGGTGATTTAAGCTGTTAGAAATGCATGTAGGCTACCTTGTTTCAAGTTTGGATTTTCTAGCTCAAAAATGTAAATTTTGAAGAAATTGTTGGAAAACTGTTGCTGTATTGTTGTTAATGTTTCTGTTTGTTTTCAGAGATTATATTATGCTAGTTTAAGAGGATTTAAGCTAGTTTGAATGCTTGTTAGGTGGTTTTGCTCAAGTTTGAGTTTAGAACTCAAAGCTTGAGCTTTAATGGCAAATTTTGTATCTGTGGTTTCTGGGCTATTTTAATGCTTTGAAAATGTTCTTTGGGGTATTTAGAGCAGGTCTGGAAGGTTTGGTATGAATTGGGTTTGATTTGGTTGAGTTAGGAATTTTTGAAAAATTCCTGCGAGGAACCGGAATTCCGGTTGTGCAACCGAAATTCCAGATGAGGGTCCAGTAATTCCCAGAACCGGAATTCCGGTTGGGCAACCGGTCTGCCGGTTGGGGAATTTTCAGAACCCGTTTTTTTCCTCGTTTTATGTTTTAGGGGGTATTGCCATGCTTTTTATCGATAGGGAAACTTTTAGTTCCTAGTTTAAGTCCCCGGGAAGTGATTTAGCGTGTCACTTATAGTGTTGTGATTTTTATGGTTTAGGAGCACATGTCCGTAATCCGCTCGGCTAAAGTTCCGGTCGGGTTGGCACACCCGAATTCGGAATCCGGGTAAGATTAGTATAACGGTATGCATATGTAGATTACATGTTTAGCGTGCATGTAGGAAGCCCGTTAGATTACATTAGTTATGTATGTTGGCTTCGAACCATCCAACCCCGTCACGTCGGTGACAGCTGGAGTATGACCAAGAAATGAGTATGACCGGCTCGACCGATCGGCCGACACTTGGTTGGTGGTTCCGTACTATTGACGTATCCCGTCGGTACAGCCGGAATATGACCAAGACGGAGTATGACCGGTTCGACCGATCGAAGGATATAGTAACACGTCGGTACGAAATTTGGAGTATGACCAATGGCGGAGTATGACCAGGTTCGACCGATCAAGTTGTTACGTGTCAATAGTACCGTCCCTATGAACGTTCGTAACTCGGTACCATGTTGGACATGGCGGTAGTGGCTCGATGCAGGTGTTGGACACGGCAGTAGCGGGACTCAGTATCGTGTTGGACACGGCAGTTAGAATTATGTATGAGTATTATTATGCTTTTCTTACTGAGTCTGTCGACTCACAGTTCTACGTTTATGTGTAGGTAAAGGCAAGGCTAAAGCTGATGGACCGTGAGCGAGCTTATGAAGATTGTACATGTCGGGGCGGTTAGGCCTGGAGCGTACGATCATCGGGACAGCAAGGCTGATTTTTGTAACTGGTCGTTAGACGACATTTATTTTGTGTATCAGTTAAACAGTTAAATCTTTTTGTAAATGATTTTATAATCAGGATCCCGAGTCTTTTGTAATATTGTTTTATAAGTTTAATTAAAAAGCAAAATTTTAATTAATCACGTTTTTCCATAAACCTCGTTGATTAGCAACGAGCTGCACAATGTGTTTAAAAATCACGTAATACGCCTATGTTAGTTAGGGTGTTACAATTTGGTATCAGAGCCGCCAGGTTGTCTTCCGAAGATCGTCACGACATGTACAATCATCATCAGCAGTTAGCTCGGTTCACGGTTCAGTAAGCCTTTATTGCTTTAGTAGTTTATTTTATTCAGTTATGAAAAAGAAAAGCCTGTTAGGAAGCATGTTAGTAGCCTGATAGTAGAATAGGCGCATGTTTCGTTTTTAATTTCCAAATTAAGCGGCATTAGTAAGCTCTCCTTGAATACGACCTGACATGCCAACTGTTGGTTTCGCAGGCGGTTCTAATCAGATGGACGCCAGGCGGACCACCAGGAGTCAGGGCAACTCAGTGGGGTCGAATCAAGGTCAGGGAGCTCAGTTTCCCCCACCTGTTAGGGGCCGAGGTATTGGTCCCCGAGGCAGGGCTCGTGGTCGGGGTGATGAGAACCCACCACAGGCTGCCCAAGCTCCCCCAGCCGATCAGGGAGCCCAGAATTGGGAGTTACGATTTGCGGAGATGCAAGCCCGGATAGAAGAGCAAGACCTCGAGATTCAGAGGTTGAGACAGCAGGGTGCTCCTGCAGTTCCAGTGCCCGTAGTTCCAGAGGCACACCTCGCCGCCTGTGCCGAGATAGTGGTGGCGGCCCATAGATTGGAACCCTTGTACGAACGGTTCCGGAAGCAAGCACCTCCAATTTTCTTGGGAGGTCCGGACGTGATGAAATCCGAGCAGTGGCTGACGGTGATTACCAAGATCTTGAACTTTATGGGTGTCACCGGTAACGACAGAGTGGTGTGCGCCACATTCCAGTTCCAGGAGGACGCTCTGGTCTGGTGGGACATGGTGTCTCAGATCCATGACGTCACCACCATGACCTGGGAAAGGTTCCAGGAACTCTTTAATGCGAAGTACTACAACGAGGCGGTCAGAAGCGCCAAGAGAAAAGAGTTCGCTCACCTGACCCAGCGTGAGAATATGAGCGTCACCGAGTATACGACTCAGTTTGATCGGTTGGCGAGGTTAGCCTCGGGAATTGTGCCGATCGACTTCAGCAAGAAGGAGAAGTATCTGGACGGGTTGAATGCTAAGATCAGGCATGATCTGATGATCACCACAGACGACAGCACCACCTATGCTCAGATGGTGGAGAAGGCACTGCGAGCTGAGGGCGCAGTTGGGTGTATGTCAGAATCAGCCAGTACTCCGGTGAGTGGCGGGGCTCCTACCCCTCCTGCATCAGGTTTTAGCAGGGGGAGTAGTGGTTCGGCCATTGACCAGAGGAAGAGAGCACCCACTGCTTCCGGTGGCTCGAGTCAGAACAAGAGGTTCCGGGAACCGCAACGGAGGAGTCGTCCTGGTGGTACTGAGACCCGATTCTCCTATCCCGAGTGCCCTAGCTGCAAGAGGCACCATCGGGGTGAGTGCAAAGGTCAGGGATGCTTTCATTGTGGCATGCCCGGACACTTCAAGAGGGACTGTCCCCAGCTCCGATCAGAGGCACTGAGAGCTCCAGCGATACCCACTCCAGCCAGGGTGTTCACTATCACTCAGGCTGATGCAGATGCCAGCCCATCAGTTGTCACAGGTCAGCTTTCTATTAACAACTCGCGATATTCACTGCTGTTTGATTCTGGGACTACACATTCTTATGTGGCGGCCAGAGTCTTTAGTAAATTGGGTAGACCGTATGATAGATATGAATCAGGGTTTGGAACCCTATTACCTGGCGGAGAATTGGTTATCTCCAATAGGTGGATTAGGTCTATGCCGATCAGGATAGATGGTAGAGAATTAAGTGCTGATCTGATAGAGATGAGTTTAGTCAAATTCGATATTATTTTAGGAATGGATTTCCTATCCAAATATTCGGCGAGCATTGATTGTAAAAGGAAGATGGTGATCTTCCAACCGGAAAGTGAAGAACCATTTGTATTTGTTGGTTCAGTTCAGGGATCTCGGATCCCGGTGATCTCGGCTATGTCAGCTAGAGAATTGTTGCACGGCGGTTGCTTAGGGTTTCTGGCCGTGGTGGTGGACACCACTTGGCCAGATACCATTCGGCCAGAGGACATTAAAGTGGTTCGGGAATTTTTGGATGTTTTTCCCGAAGAACTTCCAGGGTTACCACCTGAACGGGAGATTGATTTTGTGATTGACTTGGCACCAGGGGTGGAACCGGTTTCCAAAGCCCCATATAGAATGGCTCCATCTGAACTTAAGGAATTAAAGATTCAGCTCCAAGGGTTGCTTGACATAGGGTTCATTCGGCCCAGTGTGTCACCCTGGGGAGCCCCGGTTTTATTCGTCAAGAAGAAGGATGGATCTATGAGGATGTGCATCGACTACAGGGAGTTGAACAAGCTGACAGTGAAGAATAAATATCCATTACCTAGGATCGATGATTTGTTCGATCAGCTTCAGGGGAAGACAGTCTTTTCTAAGATTGATCTCCGTTCGGGTTATCATCAGTTGAGAATCCGAAAGGAGGACATTCCGAAGAAGGCTTTCCGCACTAGGTATGGACATTACGAGTTTCTGGTTATGTCATTCGGACTAACCAATGCTCCCGCAAAGATTCATGGACACCGATGAATAGAGTATTCAAGGATTTCCTCGATATCTGTGTGATTGTGTTTATCGACGACATCCTCGTGTACTCTCAATCAGAAGAGGAGCATGAGTTACATCTTCAGATGGTACTGCAACGGCTTCGAGAACATAAGCTTTATGCCAAGTTCAAGAAATGTGAGTTCTGGCTATCTCAGGTGTCCTTCCTAGGGCACATTGTGAGCAAAGATGGGATCAAGGTGGATCCCGGGAAGATCGAATCCGTCAGGGATTGGCCGAGACCGAAGACAGTGACAGAGATCAGAAGCTTTAAGGTTTAGCGGGGTACTACCGTAGGTTCGTCGAAGGGTTCTCTAAAATTTCAATGCCCCTAACCGAGCTTACAAAGAAGAATCAACGATTTATTTGGTCAGACAAGTGCGAAGCTAGTTTTCAGGAGCTAAAGCAGAGGTTGATTACCGCTCCAGTGCTAGCTTTGCCTTCGGACAAGGAGAAGTTCGTGGTATATTGCGACGCATCCAAACAGGGTTTGGGGTGTGTATTGATGCAAGCCGATCGGGTCATCGCTTATGCCTCCCATCAGTTAAAGGATTATGAACAGCGATACCCGATCCATGATCTAGAATTGGCCGCAGTGGTTTTTGCATTGAAGATTTGGCGACATTACCTTTACGGGGAGAAGTGTGAGATCTATACCGACCATAAAAGTCTCAAGTATTTCTTTACTCAGAAGGATTTGAACATGAGACAGAGACGTTGGTTGGAATTAGTGAAAGATTACGATTGTGAGATCCTCTATCACCCCGGAAAAGCCAATGTAGTGGCCGATGCCCTGAGCAGAAAGGGTCCTGGGCAAGTAGCTAGTATGGTTCAGATCTCACCTCAGCTAGCAGAGGATATGGTTAGATCCAGCATTGAGTTTATGGTAGGTCAGCTTCACAACTTAACGCTGCAATCTGATCTGTTAGAAAGAATAAAAGTCGCTCAGATGACAGATCCAGAGTTAGTAAAGGTCCGAGATGAGGTGTTGGCTGGTCAAGCCAAGGACTTTTCAGTGTCAGACAGTGGGATGCTTTTGTATAAAGCCAAGGTTTGTGTTCCGAATAGTGTGGAACTTAGGAATGAGATCTTTGAGGAGGCTCATTCTACCCCGTATTCTCTGCATCCCGGCACCACTAAGATGTACCAGGATTTGAAACCGTACTTCTGGTGGAACGGTATGAAGAAGAATTTGGTAGAATTCGTATCGAGATGCCTCACTTGTCAGCAGATTAAGGCTGAACATCAGAGACCAGCAGGGTTGTTGCAGCCTCTAACCCTACCAGAATGGAAATGGGAGGATATTACGATGGATTTTGTGGTCGGGTTACCTAGGACCACGGGTTTATTTGATTCCATCTGGGTAGTGGTGGATCGATTTACGAAATCTGCTCATTTTCTGCCGGTTAGAACAACATTCACAGTGGATCAGTTGGCAGAATTATATGTTAGGGAGATCGTAAGACTTCACGGAATACCGAAGTCTATAGTTTCGGACAGGGATCCGAAGTTTACCTCTAAATTTTGGCAAAGTTTGCAACGAGCAATGGGTACCAAGCTGAAATTTAGTACAACATTCCATCCCCAGACAGATGGTCAGTCCGAAAGGACAATTCAGATATTGGAGGACATGTTGAGAGCCTGTGTTATGGACTTTGAAGGCTCATGGAATAAGTATCTACCGTTAATAGAATTTTCTTACAACAACAGTTATCAGAGTACGATAGGGATGGCTCCCTATGAACTGTTATACGGTAAGAAATGTAGATCCCCTATCCACTGGGATGAGACAGGGGAGAGAAAATACCTAGGTCCAGAGTCAGTGCAGCGGACCAATGAGGCAATAGAAAAGATAAAAGCAAGAATGCTTGCCTCACAGAGCAGACAGAAGAGTTACGCAGATCCGAAACGCAGAGATGTTGAGTTCCAAGTAGGGGACCATGTGTTTTTACGGGTATCTCCGATGAAGGGGATTAAACGTTTCGGGAAAAGAGGCAAGTTATGCCCTAGATTTACAGGACCTTTTGAGATTCTCGAGAAAATAGGTCAAGTGGCATATCGGTTAGCATTGCCTCCAGCCTTATCAGCAGTTCACAACGTATTCCATGTCTCGATGTTGAGAAAATACGTTTCAGATCCCTCTCATATACTCAGTTATGAGAGTCTTGAGCTACAGCCAGACATGACTTATGAGGAACGGCGGTGCGGATCTGGATAGAAAGGATAAAGTCCTTCGGAATAAGACCATAGCATTGGTCAAGGTTCTCTGGAGAAACAGCAAGGTGGAGGAAGCCACCTGGGAGCTAGAGTCAGATATGAGAGCTCAATATCCAGAGTTATTCAGGTTAGATTTCGGGGACGAAATCCTTTTAAGGGGGGGATAGTTGTAAAGCCCGCTTAGTTAATTTGGAAATTATCAGTTAATTATGATTAATTATGAAATTATTTATAGCTATTTAAATAATTTATTATACTGTTATTTATGGAATTCAGAAATGCATGGTTATGTTATTCAGTAGTTTTCATATTTTTGCATTTCCGGTGCCCGGTATTTTGGAACTCGGCGTTTGGCTCAGTAGAAATCACAATTTAGTATGTTAGTAGTTTGGGACTGGTTTTTAGACATTGGGAATGTCGGGAATGGCCGGGAATTTAGAATTTCCCAAAAATACCCCTTTAGTGATTTTTATGTGATTTTAGTATGGAGGGGCAAAATGGTCTTTTTGCCCCAATGACTTTTTGTCTTTTAGTGAATTGATTATTTGAATTTAATTGTTTATTTTATTTAATTATTGGCTGAAGTAAAAGGATATTAGTGGCTTTTATTTGTTATTCCCTTCATTTTTACAAAAAAATACAAGTTAGGAAAAATAGAATTTTCAACACACTCAAGGCTCTCTCTCTCTCTTTTCAGCCAAGGCTTGGCTGCTAGGGCTGGGATTTTTCTGCTTAAATTCTTGTGATTTTCACCTCCTTTTTTTGTGTAATCTAATCAAGGTTTGATCTCTTAGAACTTCCCCTTTGTGTTTTCTTGAGTGTTATGAAATTTGATGAATTGCATGCATGAATTGTGGCTGTTGTTATTGCTGTGTTTTAGTATTAATTTCTGGGATGTAAGCATGTTAAATTGAGGTGATTTAAGCTGTTAGAAATGCATGTAGGCTACCTTGTTTCAAGTTTGGATTTTCTAGCTCAAAAATGTAAATTTTGAAGAAATTGTTGGAAAACTGTTGCTGTATTGTTGTTAATGTTTCGTTTGTTTTCAGAGATTATATTATGCTAGTTTAAGAGGATTTAAGCTAGTTTGAATGCTTGTTAGGTGGTTTTGCTCAAGTTTGAGTTTAGAACTCAAAGCTTGAGCTTTAATGGCAAATTTTGTATCTGTGGTTTCTGGGCTATTTTAATGCTTTGAAAATGTTCTTTGGGGTATTTAGAGCAGGTCTGGAAGGTTTGGTATGAATTGGGTTTGATTTGGTTGAGTTAGGAATTTTTGAAAAATTCCTGCGAGGAACCGGAATTCGGTTGTGCAACCGAATTCCGGATGAGGGTCCGATAATTCCCGAACGGAATTCGGTTGGGCAACCGGTCTGCCGGTTGGGGAATTTTCAGAACCCGTGTTTTTCCTCGTTTTATGTTTTAGGGGGTATTGCCATGCTTTTTATCGATAGGGAAACTTTTAGTTCCTAGTTTAAGTCCCCGGGAAGTGATTTAGCGTGTCACTTATAGTGTTGTGATTTTTATGGTTTAGGAGCACATGTCCGTGGCTCAGCTAAAGTTCCAGTCAGGTTGACCGGCACACCTGAATTCGGAATCCAGGTAAGATTAGTATAACAGTATGCATATGTAGATTACATGTTTAGCGTGCATGTAGGAAGCCTTTTAGATTACATTAGTTATGTATGTTGGCTTCGAACCATCCAACCCTGTCACGTCGGTACAGGCTGGAGTATGACCAAGAACGGAGTATGACCGGTTCGACCGATCAGTGACACTTGGTTGGTGGTTCCGTACTATTGACGTATCCGTCGGTACAGCCGGAGTATGACAGCAGCCGGAGTATGACCGGTTCGACCGATCAGGAGGATATAGTAACACGTCGGTACAGGCTGGAGTATGACCAGCAGCCGGAGTATGACCGGTTCGACCGATCAGGTTGTTACGTGTCAATAGTACCGTCCCTATGAACGTTCAGAACTCAGTACCATGTTGGACATGGCAGTAGTGGCTCAGTACCGTGTTGGACACGGTAGTAGCGGGACTCAGTATCGTGTTGGACACGGCAGTTAGAATTATGTATGAGTATTATTATGCTTTTCTTACTGAGTCTGTCGACTCACAATTCTACGTTTATGTGTAGGTAAAGGCAAGGCTAAAGCTGATGGACCGTGAGCGAGCTTATGAAGATTGTACATGTCGGGGCGGTTAGGCCTGGAGCGTACGATCATCGGGACAGCAAGGCTGATTTTTGTAACTGGTCGTTAGACGACATTTATTTTGTGTATCAGTTAAACAGTTAAATCTTTTTGTAAATGATTTTATAATCGGGATCCCGAGTCTTTTGTAATATTGTTTTATAAGTTTAATTAAAAAGCAAAATTTTAATTAATCACGTTTTTCCATAAACCTCGTTGATTAGCAACGAGCTGCACAATGTGTTTAAAAATCATGTAATACACCTATGTTAGTTAGGGTGTTACAAAGTTGATCCTAGATCAAATGATCTTAATCCTGTTATGATTAGGCTCAATCTTGAAAGGCTATTCGTGTTCTTTGATTTGTTAGTTAAGCCTACTTTTAGGTCAGGGTGATACGTACATTTTAGGAACACGGTAGTGCAATTGAGTGGGAGCGCTAGCATAAACATGGAATCTATAGCTTCTATCTGGCAAATAGTAAGCAAAGGATGATCTCCTTCGAGCTTGACCAAACGAAAATAAATGGTGGAGATCTCATTTCACATAAGCTGAAATATCATTTATACGGGGTCAAGTGTTTTAAAGATAAAATACATAGTAGGGTGTTACGGTAATTTAATCCATTTACTGTGTAGATCATTCATATAGAGGATCATTGATCACATTAGGATTATAACAATGGATAACTAATGATGTGTCTATATGGTGGAACATATAGAGCATTCTATATACTGAGAGTGCAATTCTAAGTTCTATGCGTGGATTCAACGAAGAATTAATAAGTTAGTGAATTTTAGTGCTAAATTCTTGATCTACTTATTGGAAGCTCGGTTATATAGACCCATGGTCCCCCCACTAGTTGAGATAATATTGCTTGTAAGACTCATGTAATTGGTTTTGATTAATCAATTATAATTCACGAATTAGACTATGTCTATTTGTGAAATTTTCACTAAGTAAGGGCGAAATTGTAAGGAAAGAGTTAATAGGGGCATATTTGTTAATTATGATACTTTGTATGGTTCAATTAATAAATATGATAAATGACAATATTATTTAATAATTATTTATAGTTATTAAATAGTTAGAATTGGCATTTAAATGATTGAATTAGGAAATTGGCATTTTTGAGAAAAACAGATACAAAAGGTGTTAAAATTGCAAAATTGCAAAAATCAAGGCCCAGTCCACCTAGCCAAGGCCGGCCACCTATTGTAGCTTTTTAAATTGATTTTTTCATTATTTTAATGCCATATAATTCAAATCTAACCCTAGTGGAATGCTATAAATAGATAGTGAAGGCTTTAGGAAAATTACACTTTCTGAATCAGAAAAACCTGAGCCTCCACTCTCTTCTCTAGCCGCCACTCTCTCTCTCTATTCTTCCTTCATATTTCGAACCTCTCTTAGTGATTAGAGTAGTGCCCACACACATCAAGCAATACCTCAATCATAGTGAGGAAGATCGTGAAGAAAGATCATCAGCAAAGGAGATTCAGCATCAAGGATTCAGAGAAGAAGATCCAGGTTCAGATCTTGATAATACTCTGCTACAGAAAGGAATCAAGGGTTAGAGATCTGAACGGAAGGAGTCATTATATTCCGCTGCACCCAATGTAAGATTTCTTAAACTTTATATGTGTTTAATTTATCGTTTTAGAAAGTTCATATTTAGGATGTTAATAAACATACTTGTGAGTAGATCTAAGATCCTGGTAAAATAATTTCCAACAACATATACATGAAATATATATACCGAAAAGACTTCAATACCTTTAAAGGTGCAGTTGTGGGAGCTAATCCATGTGTGATAGTACTTTGAAATATGCTGCTACTAGAAGAAGGGACAAGTGGGTATCTTGTAATGACCTTGAAATTAAAAAAAAAAAAAGGAAAATGTAATAAAAATAATAATAAATGTAACAATATATATATATATATATGGTGATGACTATAAGCAAATTACTATAAGCAAAAAATATATATATATATATATATACACTAACCAAGTTCGTGGTAGCATCACTGTCACCATTAGTTCCTGAACAATGGAAGGGTCGTGGTTCAGAGTTTGGTCGAACTGCTTCATCATTCCCGTGGGAATTACCACCCAAAGCATCAGAAGGTTTACCTACTAAAGCTACCGGAGTATGACCCTTGTAGTACCCTAGAATTAAGGAATGGATTAGCAAAACCCTAATTAGATAATTATGAATAATTGAGGAATTATATTATTATATAATTCAGTATATGTGAATTAATTTGATTAATTATATGTTAAGACCCCGTTGGTGAGCTAGGGGCATTTTAGTAATTATGACCCGAGAAGGGTAAAATGAAGAAATTAATTTAATTACGTGCTTAATGGAACTATATTATCATGTAGTATGACTGTGTTGTCTTTTCAGGGGTGTTCTGACAGGTTGGCGCGGTATAGTCACAACCGGGTATTTCGGGCCGAACCGGGTTCGGGCCCAAAATATAAATTGGATTGATTTATTTGGCATTATTATTTATGGGTGATAATCTGAATTTTTATTTGAAAATAATTGAGTATGAATTCACTAGAATGCCCTTGTATGTGTGAATAGGTGAAAATTGGCCTTAGGGGCAAAATGGTCTTTTGACCTTATTTGATTTACTTTAATAAAAGCTGAATTTTGAGGAAATGAAATTAGAAATTCTGAGTCCTCTCTCTCTCCTTAACCCGACCCCCTCTTCCTATCTCTTTATCATCTTCAATATTTTACAACTTTGAAATTAAGCCTTGGATTGGAGAAAAGTTAAGGAGTTTGGGTGATTTTGGTGCTTGGAGCTTAGAAATTAGTGGTAAAACTTCTTGATCCTTTTTGTTTATGATTAAATTCTGGTATGTGAATATTTTTTGAGTTTAGGTTTGATGTTCTTGATGTTCATTTGAGATTTGATGCATGTTGGTGAATTAGTGGTGATATTGGTAATTTTTTTAATGTGTTTGAGCTATTGAGACCATATGGATTGCAACTTGAATGTTGTGTGGGATTATTAGAGTTTGTTTTGGTGTTTCCATTATCTTATGCAGCTCTGAATTGTATGTTCTTCTTGAGCTTGTGTTTGAATTTAAAGATTCAAGGTTTGAGCTTGAATTAGTGGGAAATTTAGCTCAATGTTTGGAGGTTAATTTTTATATTGATTAAATCTGATTTTGGTTAAGGATTAATGCATGAATTTTGTATTTTTACCCTATGTTTGGTTGGGGTTCGAAATCTAGGAAAGGTTGGCATTTTAAGACCTTAAAAATGGAGTTTTGGGGTGTTCTAAACCCAGTCGTCGCAACGGGATTTTCGGCCGTCGCGACTGGATTTGGCAGTGAGAAATTCTGTTTTTCTCAATTTTGTTTTGGCCATAACTTTTGACTCGGGACTCCGTTTGGGACGTTCTTTATATCGTTGGAAAGCTCGCTCCGAGCTCTATTTGATTATCTGTGTTTTGAATGCCATGTTTATATTTTGTGAAAGTGAAATTGGGGATTAACCCTATTTGTAAAATCCCAGATTGTGTGACTAGGATTACCGGCACCTGATCAGGAGCACCTGTGGGTTTGGAATCTGTTATTGCGGGACAACAGGTAAGACAGTAGTTTGCACGTAGAGTATGCGCGGTGGCACTTATGTTGAATGTGATATATGTGAGTAATTGCAACCAGGATTAGGGTTATTACCCTAACATGAGCGGTTTAATAGCCTAGGGTTATTACCCTAGTGATATATGTTGTGTAATACTATGCCATGTCGGATATATCTATATATTGGAATTATGAATTATGCGCTTAAGGCATAATTAAACTAGACTCGGTAAGCTAGTACCTTGAGTTTAATTTTAATGCGGTCTAGGGTTATTACCCTAGAATATTATGAGTCCAGTGAAAGCATGAGTCAGGGTTGATACTCTTAGTAAATGTCATCTAAGTATATAGAAATGTATTATATGCGTGATTACATAGTATGCAAGTTAGGGTTATTACCCTAAGATTATATATGTTGTAGTAAATATTGAATACACGCATGTATGTTAGAAGTTATGTGTTTAAGACATAACTGGATTAGACCTGGTATGTATCACCAGGATAAACCACCGAAAGAACGTAATACATGGATTACGTATATACATGAATAGGGTTATGCGAGCAAGGCATAACCAGGTTAGGCTCGGTAATCAGAACCGAGGTAAACCCTACTGAGGCCTTATTGTATATAGACGTGTGAGAGCAACACGTAGGTCTACGCCACGTAGACATAAATAGGCATGTGAGCGTAACATGCAGGTCTATAGCAAATAGACAAATAGTGCGGTGACACTAATAATTATGTGTTACATATTGAGATTAAGGGTTATGTGTCAAGGCATAATCAAGTTGGACTCGGTATCTAGAACCGAGATGAACTATTCTAAGGCCTTATTGTAATTAGACGTGTGAGAGCAACACGTAGGTCTACGCCACGTAGATATATATAGATGTGTGAGCGCAACACATAGGCCTACGCCACGTAGACATAAATAGGCATGTGAGTGTGACATGCAGGTCTGTGACACACAGACATATATGAATGGCATTACTATTTAAATAGCATGATGAGAATATTATATTTGTTATGATTTATACTGTCTTGCTGGGCTTGGCTCACGGGTGCTCTACTGTGCAGGAAAGGGTAAGTCAGTGGCTGATCAACCATGAGTTTGAGGAGCAAAACGAAGAATGTACATGTTCAAGCCATATCAGACCAAGCGGGTTAAGGGTCTATCAGTGTTGAACTTTTGAATTCTGTTTTGCCGCTTAGGTCGGCTAGGAAGAAAAGACTTGTAATAAGTTTGTAATTATTTTTGGGATCCCAACTATTTTGAAAAGTTTAAATATATTACAAGTTTATTTTCATTCTGATTAATATAAAAGTTTAAATTCTGCGCTATTTTAATTAGTAATCCCGATTAGGGGATTAGGGTTTCATAAGCTTTTTGGGTAGCGTGCCTAATTATTTAGGGCGTTACAATTTGGTATCAGAGCGCCAAGGTTTTTAAACTTCCTGTAGACCGGCTGAACATGTACATTCGTCGTCAGAGAGAAGCTCGACTCATGGTGCAGTAAGTATTGAGAGTAAATACTTGACTGTATGTGTGATCATCTGTTTACCGCTTTCCATTTTAGGCAGTATGCAAGCATCTAAAGTATGTATGTGTTATGTGATGCCATGCTTTAAATGCTATTTGATTAATAAATATTTGTATGGGGTAAATAGTTGAGTTAGGGTTTAAGGCAATAAGTGCCTAAGTGTGGTATTGGTGCTTAACTCGCTGGGGTTGTTGATTACATGGGTACTAGTAATGGACCCTCCGCAATCATCTAGACTACAGGGCGAGCAAGTAGAGCCTGGGGCTGCCCAAACCAATCCACCGGCACCGCCTCCACCTCCGTAGGATCCAGGGGATAATGCGGGGGTTGATAATGCTAATCCTCCTGCTGAATAGCAGCAGATGTTTAAAGAAATGCGAAGTGTCATACTTTGTCAAGAAGAAGAGTTGCGACGATTAAGGCAACCGACACTGCCTGCCCCTGTTGATCAAGTGTTACCACCAGCACCTATGCCAGTTGTGGGTAACCAGGGGTTTGTTATGCCGCATAGGGACTCGGTATTTGAGCGGTTCGTGAAGCTGCAACCTCCGACTTTTCTGGGAGGTTTTGATATAATTAAGGCCGAGCAGTGGATGAGCACTATTACCCGTATCCTGGATAATATGGGAGTGACGGGAACTGAAAGAGTGAACTGTGCAGCCTTCATGTTACCAGATCATGCCCGCGTCTGGTGGGATATCGTGGGCCAAACCCGGGATATCAGTATAATGACCTGGGAAGAATTTAAAAGTTTGTTTGAGGAAAAGTTTTACTACATTGCTATGAGAAGTTCACACATGGAAGACTTTGTGAAGCTTACTCAGGGAAAGATGTCAGTGGCCGAATACACCCTGGAATTTGACCGGTTATCTAAGTTTGCTGGTGATCTGGTGCCCACAGATTTCACTAGGAAACAGAAATATGTGAGAGGATTGAATGCCACAATCAGTCGGGACTTGAAGATTACCACGTCACATGACGCTTTATATAAGAAAGTGGTAGAGCTAGCCTTGATTGCTAAGGAGGCTGAGCAACATGTAGCAAAAGAGCAGACTGCAAAGGATGCCGCCACGGCATCGAATCCTCCTGCTAGTGGTAATGTCAGTAAGGGGACCGACAGTGGCAACCCTGATCACAAATGGAAGGCTGAGGCTTCCGGAACATCAGGGAGTATTAGAAAGCTTCAGGGAAATTGAGGTGGCTGTCAAGGTAAAGGATCCTCTTTCAAATCATATCTAGAATATTCAAAATGCAATATTTCCATTAGGGTGAATGATGAGCCAAGGTTGCATATTATATTTGATATGGATTATATGAATCGGATGTTCTAGGATTACCTAATCAGATGTGTGATCGTGTTAGTCGATGACATCTTGGTGAATTCTGGTTATCTTGTGTCTCTTTCTTGGGGCACGTAGTAGATAAAGATGGGATCATGGTGGATCCGGCTAAAATTGAAGCTGTTCGGGACTGGCCAACACCAAAATCAGTTACTGAAGTTAGGAGCTTTCTGGGATTAGCTGGGTATTATTGCCCGTTTGTTGAGGGTTTTTCAAAGATTGCTGTACCCTTAACGGGGCTGACCCGAAAGAACCTGAAGTTTGTTTGGACAGATCGGTGTGAGAAAAGTTTCCTGGAGTTAAAGCAATGCTTGATTACCGCTCCTGTACTAACTCTTCCTTCAGATAAGGAAAAGTTTGTGGTATTTTGTGATGCCTCGAGACAGGGTCTCGACTGTGCGCTTATGCAGGCTAGGAGGGTAATAGCTTATGCTTCTCGGCAGTTAAAGGAGTACGAGCAGAGGTACCCTACTCACGATTTAGAACTCGCAGCAGTGGTATTTGCGCTAAAGATTTGGCGGCATTACCTTTATGGCGAGAAATGTGAGATATACACTGATCATAAAAGTCTGAAATACTTCTTTACCCAGAAAGACCTGAATATGAGACAGAGGCGTTGGCTAGAGTTGGTGAAGGATTATGATTGTGAAATCCTTTATCATCCTGGTAAGGCCAACGTGGTTGCTGATGCCTTAAGTAGAAAGGGTCAGAGTCAGTTGAGTACTGTGAAGCAAATCTCTCAACAGTTAGCAAATGAAATGACTCGAGCTCAGATTGAGTTGGTTGTAGGGCAATTGGCTAATATTACTCTGCAATCCACTCTTCTAGAGAGAATTAAAGAAGCACAAAAGCAAGATTCGGAATTGATAAAAACCCAAGCTAGGGTTTTGGCTGGGAAAGCTAGTGATTTTTTTTTTCAGTGGATGAAACGGGAATGTTGAGATTTGGGAATCGAGTTTGTGTGCCTATGGATGAGAACATCAAGAAAGAGATCATGGATGAGTCTCACACGACTCCTTATTCAGTTCATCCAGGGTCGACAAAGATGTACCAAGACCTGAAAACCATGTTTTGGTGGCCAGGCATGAAGAATGACATCGCTGAGTATGTTGCAAAGTGCCTTACATGTCAGCAAGTGAAAGCTGAACACCAACGACCTGCAGGGTTGCTGCAACCACTGAAAATACCAGAATGGAAATGGGAAGATATAGCTATGGACTTCGTGGTAGGTATGCCTAGAACCACGGGACAATTTGACTCTGTGTGGGTCATAGTGGACAGGTTTACAAAGTCTGCTCACTTTTTACCTGTTCGGACGAATTTCTCCATTGATCAGTATGCTGAGTTATATGTTAGAGAAATTGTGCGTCTGCATGGTGTCCCCAAGTCCATTGTGTCGGATAGAGATCCGAAGTTTACATCGAGATTCTGGGAGAGTCTGCATCGAGCTATGGGTACTCAGTTAAAGTTCAGCACAGCTTTTCATCCTCAGAGGGATGGACAATCCGAGAGGACCATTTAGATTTTAGAGGACATGCTACGGGCATGTGTGCTTGACTTTGAGGGATCATGGGTAAAGTACCTTCCCCTGATCGAGTTTTCTTATAATAACAGCTATCAGGCAACAATCGGGGTGGCTCCTTATGAACTTTTATATGGAAGAAAATGTAGATCACCCATACACTGGGATGAAGTGGGTGAAAGAAAGTTCTTGGGTCCCGAAGCTGTTCAGAAAACAAGTGAGGCAGTTGATAAGATTAGAGCGCGAATGCTCACAGCTCAGAGTAGGCAGAAGAGTTATGCTAATCCAAAGCGTCGAGATATTGATTTTCAGGTCGGGGACATGGTATTTCTCCGAATATCTCCGATGAAAGGCATAAAACGCTTTGGGAAGAAAGGAAAGCTTAGCCCGAGGTTCATTGGACCTTTTGAAATCCTTGAGAGGATAGGGCAAGTAGCGTACAGGTTGGCTATGCCCCCAGCGCTGGCAGCTGTACATAATGTGTTTCATGTTTCAATGCTTCGGAAATATGTCTCAGACTCGTCCCATGTTCTGAGTTATGAAGCATTGGAACTTCAGCCGGACTTGTCATACAAGGAACAACCAGTGCAGATACTTGATAGAAGAGAAAAAGTCTTGAGAAGCAAGACAGTGGCACTGGTGAAAGTACTGTGGAGAAACAGTAAAGTAGAAGAGGCAACCTGGGAACTCGAGACGGATATGCAGCAGAAATATCCGGAGTTGTTCAGGTAAATTTCGGGACGAAATTTCTATAAGGAGGGGGTAATTGTAGTACCCTAGAATTAAGGAATGGATTAGCAAAACCCTAATTAGATAATTATGAATAATTGAGGAATTATATTATTATATAATTCAGTATATGTGAATTAATTTGATTAATTATATGTTAAGACCCCGTTGGTGAGCCAGGGGCATTTTAGTAATTATGACCCGAGAAGGGTAAAATGATGAAATTAATTTAATTACGTGCTTAATGGAACTATATTATCATGTAGTATGACTGTGTTGTCTTTTCAGGGGTGTTCTGACAGGTTGGCGCGGTATAGTCACAACCGGGTATTTCGGGCCGAACCGGGTTCGGGCCCGAAATATAAATTGGATTGATTTATTTGGCATTATTATTTATGGGTGATAATCTGAATTTTTATTTGAAAATAATTGAGTATGAATTCACTAGAATGCCCTTGTATGTGTGAATAGGTGAAAATTGGCCTTAGGGGCAAAATGGTCTTTTGACCTTATTTGATTTACTTTAATAAAAGCTGAATTTTGAGGAAATGAAATTAGAAATTCTGGGTCCTCTCTCTCTCCTTAACCCGACCCCCTCTTCCTCTCTCTTTATCATCTTCAATATTTTACAACTTTGAAATTAAGGCTTGGATTGGAGAAAAGTTAAGGAGTTTGGGTGATTTTGGTGCTTGGAGCTTAGAAATTAGTGGTAAAACTTCTTGATCCTTTTTGTTTATGATTAAATTCTGGTATGTGAATATTTTTTGAGTTTAGGTTTGATGTTCTTGATGTTCATTTGAGATTTGATGCATGTTGGTGAATTAGTGGTGATATTGGTAATTTTTTTAATGTGTTTGAGCTATTGAGACCATATGGATTGCAACTTGAATGTTGTGTGGGATTATTAGAGTTTGTTTTGGTGTTTCCATTATCTTATGCAGCTCTGAATTGTATGTTCTTCTTGAGCTTGTGTTTGAATTTAAAGATTCAAGGTTTGAGCTTGAATTAGTGGGAAATTTAGCTCAATGTTTGGAGGTTAATTTTTATATTGATTAAATCTGATTTTGGTTAAGGATTAATGCATGAATTTTGTATTTTTACCCTATGTTTGGTTGGGGTTCGAAATCTAGGAAAGGTTGGCATTTTAAGACCTTAAAAATGGAGTTTTGGGGTGTTCTAAACCCAGTCGTCGCGACGGGATTTTCGGCCGTCGCGACTGGATTTGGCAGTGAGAAATTCTGTTTTTCTCAATTTTGTTTTGGCCATAACTTTTGACTCGGGACTCCGTTTGGGACGTTCTTTATATCGTTGGAAAGCTCGTTTCGAGCTCTATTTGATTATTTGTGTTTTGAATGCCATGTTTATATTTTGTGAAAGTGAAATTGGGGATTAACCCTATTTGTAAAATCCCAGATTGTGTGACTAGGATTACCGGCACCTGATCAGGAGCACCCAGGGGTTTGGAATCTCTGTTATTGCGGGACAACAGGTAAGACAGTAGTTTGCACGTAGAGTATGCGCGGTGGCACTTATGTTGAATGTGATATATGTGAGTAATTGCAACCAGGATTAGGGTTATTACCCTAACATGAGCGGTTTAATAGCCTAGGGTTATTACCCTAGTGATATATGTTGTGTAATACTATGCCATGTCGGATATATCTATATATTGGAATTATGAATTATGCGCTTAAGGCATAATTAAACTAGACTCGGTAAGCTAGTACCTTGAGTTTAATTTTAATGCGGTCTAGGGTTATTACCCTAGAATATTATGAGTCCAGTGAAAGCATGAGTCAGGGTTGATACTCTTAGTAAATGTCATCTAAGTATATAGAAATGTATTATATGCGTGATTACATAGTATGCAAGTTAGGGTTATTACCCTAAGATTATATATGTTGTAGTAAATATTGAATACACGCATGTATGTTAGAAGTTATGTGTTTAAGACATAACTGGATTAGACCTGGTATGTATCACCAGGATAAACCACCGAAAGAACGTAATACATGGATTACGTATATACATGAATAGGGTTATGCGAGCAAGGCATAACCAGGTTAGGCTCGGTAATCAGAACCGAGGTAAACCCTACTGAGGCCTTATTGTATATAGACGTGTGAGAGCAACACGTAGGTCTACGCCACGTAGACATAAATAGGCATGTGAGCGTAACATGCAGGTCTATAGCAAATAGACAAATAGTGCGGTGACACTAATAATTATGTGTTACATATTGAGATTAAGGGTTATGTGTCAAGGCATAATCAAGTTGGACTCGGTATCTAGAACCGAGATGAACTATTCTAAGGCCTTATTGTAATTAGACGTGTGAGAGCAACACGTAGGTCTACGCCACGTAGATATATATAGATGTGTGAGCGCAACACATAGGCCTACGCCACGTAGACATAAATAGGCATGTGAGTGTGACATGCAGGTCTGTGACACACAGACATATATGAATGGCATTACTGTTTAAATAGCATGATGAGCATATTATATTTGTTATGATTTATACTGTCTTGCTGGGCTTGGCTCACGGGTGCTCTACTGTGCAGGAAAGGGTAAGTCAGTGGCTGATCAACCATGAGTTTGAGGAGCAAAACGAAGAATGTACATGTTCAAGCCATATCAGACCAAGCGGGTTAAGGGTCTATCAGTGTTGAACTTTTGAATTCTGTTTTGCCGCTTAGGTCGGCTAGAAAGAAAAGACTTGTAATAAGTTTGTAATTATTTTTGGGATCCCAACTATTTTGAAAAGTTTAAATATATTACAAGTTTATTTTCATTCTGATTAATATAAAAGTTTAAATTCTGCGCTACTTTAATTAGTAATCCCGATTAGGGGATTAGGGTTTCATAAGCTTTTTGGGTAGCGTGCCTAATTATTTAGGGCGTTACAACCCTCATCAACTAAACAGACTTCAGAGGGTGCTAAAGGAGGTGACTTTTGCAAAGGAATATACACCCCTATTTCCAACAACAAAGTCATATTATCTCGTATAAACTATCAAAGATTTAGCATTATTAAGAGAAGATGAGCGAGCGAGGAGATACCTGACGATGGACCCACGTCTTTCTCTCGGTCACAAGTCTCACCTTGACTGATTAATCCAATATAATGATGTCGCATCCATATGTTAGCAAATTTAATAGAAACTCCACCTTCTCTGTCTTTATCGGGTAGTCGAAATGTGTCGTGAGATTGCTTTGAGAGTTGGAAGGAACCCAACAAACATGGCTGTTTTGCTTTTTCTAAATCCCCTATCTTCCGATCATGAGGAACATGTTGATCAAACCCAAATTGTCTAGCCACACGATCAGGGCGATATGAAACAAATGACCAAGATAAAGATTTCGGATCATCTCGAAGACATAACAGTGATCGGGGAAGGCAGACAACAAACCAAAATCCTGCTTCACCAGCAGAAGTAGTGAAAGAAGAACGGACCTCATCTGTCAATGGTACTACACTTCCTGGGTACATATCGAGGGTAAAATAGGTGCAATTATTGGTAAGGTAAGGGCGAAATGTAAAATTCGAAACATCCTTTGTAACATTACACAAGGTTTTCCAACACTTCGAACTTACCCATGCCCAAGGACGAGGTTCTCCAGGTTGCAGTGACTTGCGGATAGGTGCAAGTTTTGGAAAACGCTCCCAAATGAACATCTGGAGGAAACATGCATCTATTGAACTTATCACCTCCTTATTTTCACTATAAGAATTGGCATCAGTAATGATGGAATCGAGGTTATGATACAAAGTTCCAAGATACGCAGCTCCTAGAGGAAAGAGATAAAAAACAGATTAATTATATTTTCTCAGCTCAAATTGAGTCTGAGTATTGAGATTTCATTATATAGCAAAAGGTAAATACAAGATGGCCATTTAGGCACTGCCACTTGGCATTACAGAAAACTAGGCATAACAAACTTTATAACAAGAGAATATTCTGGAATTTGAGAGATACGACAGCTAATCATTTGGCAATGATTGGGTACTGCTGCTGTACCAGAAATACAGTGCACCAGCTACATAATATTCCTAACACCACCCCTCAAACGAAGGGGTGAAGCTTTCACTCCGAGTTTGTCCATTAGATACTGAAATCTTGAGTGTGTTAGACCTTTAGTAAGACAGTCTGCAATCTGGTCTGAAGATGGAATATAGCAGATTTCCAATTCTTTCTTCAACACTTTATCACGAACAAAATGAACATCAATTTCTATATGCTTGGTTCTTGCATGATAGACCGGGTTTGAGGCTAAGGCACTAGCACTTTGATTGTCACACCATGTAATGGGAATGCTTGGAAGCTTGAACTTGAGCTCTTTGAGAAGAGATTCAATCCAGGTAATTTCAGATGCGACATGAGCAAGGGCTCTATATTCCGATTCAGTGCTTGACCTCGACACAACCGATTGTTTCTTTGAAGACCAAGCAACAAGTGTTTCTCCAAAGTAGACACAATAACCTGCGATTGACCTTCTATCGTCAGGACAACATGCCCAATCCGCGTCTGAGTATCCCACAAGACTTAAATGATCACTAAAACCGATGTGGAGACCATGATGAATAGTTCCCTTTAAGTATCTCAACACTCTCTTCATAGCATTCCAATGACTTGTAGTTGGAGCTTGCAAAAACTGACTTAGCTTATTCACGGCAAAGGCTATGTCTGGTCTTGTATGGCACAGGTATTGCAAAGCTCCTATGGCACTCCTGTAGATAGTGGGATTTGATAAGGCTTCTCCATCAAACTTTGACAACGGCTTCCCTGCAACAATGGGAGTTGGGCATGGTTTTGTGTTGAGCATGTCATATTTCTGCAACAAGTCTGATATGTACTTGGATTGTGTCAAATATAGTCCTGTGTTGTCTCGACAGACTTCAATTCCTAAGAAGAAATGAAGTTGTCCCAAATCCTTGAGTGCAAAGGCTTTATTCAGCTTGGAAGTGAACTCATTTAGTTTTCTTTCATCATTCCCTGTTATAATGATGTCATCTACATATATCAACACCATGAGAATGGTTTGATCTGTCATGTAGATGAAGAGAGAAGAGTCGGCCTTTGAATTGGTGAAGTTCCATTGCATTAGAGTTCCTTTTAGCTGATCAAACCATGTTCTTGGTGCTTGTTTCAAGCCATATAGTGACTTGTGGAGTTTGCATACATGATTTGGTTTTTCTGGATCCTCAAAGCCTGGTGGTTGAACCATATAAACATCTTCTTCTAGCTGTCCATTTAAGAACGCGTTGTTAACATCTAATTGTTTGATCTTCCAACCCTTTGACACTGCTATGGTGAGAACAATTCTCATTGTTGAAGCTTTTATCACAGGGCTGAAAGTTTCATAAAAATCAACACCAGGCCTTTGATGAAAGCCTTTTGCAACCAGCCTTGCCTTGTACCTTTCGACTGAACCATCTGCATTTCTTTTGATCCTATGAACCCACTTATTACCAACCACATTGTAGCTGTCCATCCTGGGCACAAGTGTCCAAGTCTTGTTATTTTTGAGGGCTGTAATCTCTGAGTTCATAGCAGGATTCCACACAGGTGAGTTGAGTGCTTCTTCAAGAGTTTTTGGTTCTTCATGTACTGGATTCCATTGAGCCTGCCCCAAGTACACTTTCGGTTTGAATATCCCAGCCTTTGATCGTGTTATCATTGGATGGGATTGCCTCGGAGCTTCAGCAGAAACATTTTCATGCTCCTGTTCTGGTGCTTGCTGGTCTGCAACATCAGATTCTAAGTCGAAAATATAAGTGTTATCATTAGCTACATTTGTATGATCACTAACCTCTTGCTGATGTTGTGTGGCAGATGGGGCTCCAAGGGAAAATTGAGAGGCAGAAACCTGTTCAGCATCAGCAGAAATTGGATGTTTTGGTTGTGTGTGTTTAGTGAACTGTATAACAGGGAGCTGAGACCATTCAGAGTTGTGAATTATTATCTCTTTTTCTGGTGCATAATTGTTAAGAAAACCAGCTTTGAAAGGAAATTCCTCTTCATTAAATGTTACATTCCTAGAGATATAAACTCTCCCAGTTGAACTTAAACACTTGTAGCCTTTGTGAGAGTCACTATACCCTAGATTAACACATTTTAATGAGTGAAACTGAAACTTACTGGTTTGATAAGGTCTTAGACATGGGAAACAAGATGAACCAAATACTTTAAGAAAAGCATAATCAGGTTTCTTGTTAAAGAGTGTCTCAAAGGGTGATTTATGATGCAATATGGGAGTTGGCAGCCTATTTATGAGATAAACCGCTGTTTGAAAAGCATCTACCCAATATTTCAATGGCATACTAGCTTGAGCCAAGAGGGTTAACCCCATTTCAACTATGTGTCTGTGCTTTCGCTCAGCTCTACCATTTTGAGCTGATGTGTGAGGACATGAATGAACAAATTGGATTCCATGTTCTATGACAATGTCAGAGAATGCTTGATATTCCCCACCCCAGTCAGTTCTAAGTGTCTTAATGGTTTCTTCAAACTGATTTTCAACAAGAATTTTGAACTGTAAAAATGCTTCTAAGGCTTCGGATTTGGCTCTAAGAGGATATAACCATGTGTATCTACTAAAATCATCGACAAAGTGTATATAATACTTATAGTTTGTGTTAGATAACACCGGTGATGGTCCCCAAAGATCGGTATGGACAAGTTCTAATACCTTAGTAGCACGATTAGTGGACAATTTAAATGGTAGAGCATGAGACTTACCAAATTGACAAGCATCACAAAACTTAACATTTTCATTTCTTGCAATGGATACATTTTGAGTGGCTAAGACTTGTTTCAACACTCTAAGTGAAGGATGTCCAAGTCTTCTATGCCATACATCATTTTTTGAAATAAAAGGCTTAAAACTACACGGCTGAGACACATTTCCTTTGGTTAAAACAGACACACCAGTAAAAGGTTTGGACTGGTTTTTGACAGATTTCTTTGATTGTAAGTTGGCTGTGGTGACAAGTTGATACAGGCCATCTCTAAGTTTCCCTTGGAGCAGCACCTTCCTTGTTGTTTTGTCCTTCACAAAGCAAAATGAAGAGTCAAATTCAACAACAACACTATTATCAGCAGTTAGTTTAGATACACTTATTAGATTCTTAGCAATCTTAGGAACATGTAGCAATTCATTTAACACCAGAGACTTCTCAGTATTAGTAGATAAATTGCTAGAACCAATGTGGGAAATAGCTACTTGATTTCCATCACCAACGGTCAGCTTTTCCTTACCATTGTAATCGGACTTTTGGTTCAGATTAGACACAGCAGAAGTGATGTGGTTGCTAGCACCACTATCGGCATACCACACATCACTATCAACCACTTCAGGAGTAGCAACATAGGCAGAGTGTCCACCATTGTTACCACTTGAGTTTTGTGTTGTTTGAGCTCGAGGATCCTGTCCCATGTATGATTCATCATACCGGTTGTAGCAATATGCTGCAGAATGACCATACTTGCCACACACTTGGCAAGTTGGTTTGGGATTATTATTGGATCGACCACGACCTCCTCCTCTTGCACCTCCTCTGTTACTGTACTGAGAAGTGCCTCCTCGGTGTGAGTTGTAATTTCCTCGACCACGGCTTGAGTTGGGATTGTGACTGGTTTTTGTTCCCATGTTAGCAGTAGCCATGTTGGCTGTAGGACTCAAACCAGATCCAGCTGAGGAGTTTCCAGACTTGTTATTGTTCATCCCTTGCAACCGTTCAAGCTTGATGTCAAAACTTAACAACATATCTTGAAGTTCCTGCCAAGAGATGTTAGGTTTTGCCTCAACTTGCACAACAATAGATAGATATTCGATACCAAGGCCAGATGTAACATTGGATACCAAATGAGCTTCTGGATATGGATCTCCGGCAAGAGCTAACATATCGGACCACATTTTCTTTTGTCTCAAATAGTCGGTCATAGGAGTCATACCTTTGCGAGTGGTCTGAATAAGCGTTCGATACTCGTCCATTTTAGCCCTGGAATGTGCTCCAAAGAGATTCTCCAATGCGCGCCAAAGTGCAGCAGAGGTAGCACAACCCATGACCTCTGTTGCGATTGTCTCTGTCATGGAGCTATAGATCCAACCCATGAGTAGCTGATCACTAACAACCCAGTGTTCATACTCTGGATTGAGAGTAACTTCAGTTCCTTGGTCTCCTTCAGCTGCATTTTCTGTTTGTATGAACTCGGGTGGACACGGTCTGGTACCATTCACGAATCCGTCGAGTCTGTGACCACGTATTATGGTTGATACCATTGTTTTCCATAGTGTGAAGTTATTTCTGTCAAGCTTAAGGGAAAAAGGTTGGTTTAAGGTGTTGAAGGGCTGAGTGTAATTGTTGGTCAGGTTTTGAGAGGAGCTTCCATTCCCTGTGCCGATTGACATCTAAGCAGCAGGATTTCGATTTGTTGGTGGTGGAGTGAGGGGAGACTGAGATTGTTCGGTGGACATGGAGGAGATCTGGTATCTGCTCTGATACCAAGATAAAAAACAGATTAATTATATTTTCTCAGCTCAAATTGAGTCTGAGTATTGAGATTTCATTATATAGCAAAAGGTAAATACAAGATGGCCATTTAGGCACTGCCACTTGGCATTACAGAAAACTAGGCATAACAAACTTTATAACAAGAGAATATTCTGGAATTTGAGAGATACGACAGCTAATCATTTGGCAATGATTGGGTACTGCTGCTGTACCAGAAATACAGTGCACCAGCTACATAATATTCCTAACAGAAAGTGCTTCCCGTAAGCGAGTCTGCAGGCCAACGGAAACATGGCGCTTTGAACTGTTCTTCTAGAAGTTTTCGAGGGGAAAATATATCTACTCAACCATAAAGCAATACAAGATGCTAATTCTACCAAATCTTGACTATCTTCTTGGTGAAAATATCTCACCCAATCAAGCAAGTCGTACTGTTTCTTTTTCATATACCTTTTCTTTAAATCCTCTACGGCTAGGGTTAAGGATGATAACAGAGATTGTTCATCATTTGATAAAGGAGATACCAATGAAGTTGTACCACAAATCGGCAAAAGAAGTAATGCATAAACATCCTCCAAAGTTATAGTAAACTCTCCCCAATTTACAATAAAAGTGTGGGTTGCCTTACTCCAATATGACACTAATTGATCTAAACTTGATTTTACACGATATATCTCAAGATCAGAAGAAGCAAGCATAGGAGATAAGATCTTAGCTGAAGATAAAGGAGTTGAGAAACGTGTAGCGACAGAAGAAATCCACCCTTTCCAACCTTGTATTACACCCGAACGAGAACGATATTCAACAGCCAAATCATTTTTTGAATAACGATAGCACAACGGGAGATCCCCATCAGGAACTATATAATCGTTCGTTGAATCTTGATAAAGATAGATCCCATCTGTTTCCAAGATGCAAGGGAACAAATCACGGCGGAGAAGTGGAGCCATACTATGCTCACATGGAAATATATTGTTCTTTGCTTGAGGAAGGGATTCTGAATTTGAAGAGGTCTTCTTTCTTTTACCCATGGATCTTCAAAAAAAAAAGAAAAAGAAAAAAAAGAAGAAACCCATGAGAAGAATGACAAAGCAGGAGATAATAATATATGCATATGCAATACATCGTTCAGGACAACTCTTTAAACAAAAAAACAAATCATCAACAAAAAAAAAAAAATCATATGACGGAGCTATGAAACAAATAAAGGTACACACCGTACGTAAATACGATTAATACTTCATAACATGACTAATATGCTTTATTTATTTATATACATATGTATATAATTAAACAGAGTCTAATTATGATTTAAACAAATACATTAAGTTTCCAAACTACAATATAATACATATATGTATGTATATATGTGCGAAACAAAAGCAATGTGTATAGTATAGTATGTATATATATATGTGTCAAAACTGTTTAGGATGTTAAAAAAAAAAATAATAAAAAACAGAGGTCATAACAAATCAATATTAAAAACTTATGGTCCATCAAAATAAAATTCAATTTAATAAATAAACATATGTCCCTTAACAATAGAGAATATGACCAATTAAAATAGTTTAATCAGAGAATTTTATTTCAGTTAAAGCTTGTTTAAAGATCAAATTAAAAGAAATTTACCATGACAATATATAATGTTTAAAAAAAAAAAAAACTCTCAAAAAAAAAAATCACAATGTGTATTTATTTTATAGACAAAATAATTATGAATTAATAGTGATATAGAGGGCCATACCAACACACTATAAGGAATTTTCACAAATGACAATGTATTTATTTTACAAGACAAAAAATTACAAATTAAATATATGTATATATATGCTGTAAAACAAACGTTAAAATTACAAAAGAACTAATTAAATTTAACTAACTAAAATAAATAAACTACGAATAAATAAATAAACCTACAAGTATAATAATACCTCCAAAACTTATACAAAATGCGAATAAAAAAAAAACTACAAATATATATTGTATTAGAAAGATATAAAGTTTTGTTAAAATACCTGTTAATTATTTGCAGACGCCAATTAGGGATTACAGTACTTTACTAAATTTTTTGAAAATGGTCAGGACCGTGGTGGAAAGCAAAGCAAGCAAGAACGTGCTTTGTTTATTTTATGCACTTGGCTACAAGTTAGATCATGAGTATATATATATATATTTATATATATATATATATATATAAGCTTTCAAAAGAAACAAAAAAAACACGCTTACACTTATATGTGGCATTAAATAGTCACTAGATCATGAGTATATATATATTATATGTGGCATTAAGGAAGAGGTTTCAATGGTTACATTTTTATTGTAACCATCATGGTTACATTTTTTTAAGTCATTGGATTACTATTTAATGGTTGTGATTAATTTGGAAATTAAATAAAAATAAATAAAAAATAACTTGTAACCTGAAAGTAACCTAATCATTTATTTCCTTAGAAAACTTTAATTAAGATTAATTATATTTTAAAATTAAATTAATTATAATTATTAATTAATTTTTTGCAATTTATTACTATATAAGGATCTTTTAGCAATTTATTTTTTTATACTTAAATTATTTAAAATTTTATAGCAAAGTTTTTTATAATTTAAAATTATACACATATAATTTCATAATTTAAATTTTATTATACTTGTAATCTTAATTTTAAATTATTACGCATAATTATTTAATTTTTTTATTTAGATATTTAAAAAGTAAAAAATGAAATAAGTTGAAGGTTTTTTTTTTAAAAAAAATGGTTGCACTTGTTATCGATTGATTAGCTTGAGGCCTCATACTTAGTTCATATAATTGTAACAAAATAATTAAATATAATTTAAAAATAATTAATTATTTGAAAATTTATTATAAGAAGAGAATTTTAATTTGTGTCAAAAGAAGTTTAATTTTTGTAAAAAAAATAATTTTTTTTTTTGTAAATATTATAATTAAATGGCTTAATTATTAAAATAATTCAAGTAAGGATTTAAATATAAATATTAATTACTAAAAGAGGTCTTGTTAAATATTTAATTAATTTTAAAAAAATAGTTAATTATAATTAAATAATTCTAAAAAAGGAATGTCTATTTAATTAATTATTTTAAGAAAATAGTTAATTATAATTAATTAAATCTAAAAAAGGAAAGTCTACCTATTAGTAACCTGCTATTACAGGTTAAAGAAAAATGTAACCATATGGTTACAATAAAAATGTAACCATTAAATAGTCACCCGTGGCATTAAATAGTCACTAGATCATGAGTATATATATATATGAGGCGGTTAATAGTCACGCTTACAGTTAACACGCTTACAGCTAGATCATGAGTATATATATATATATGAGGCGGTTAATTATATGTATGCATTAATTATGTATGCATTAAAGAAAGAAAGGCACTTATTCTCTGACCACAGCGAGGAGAGAAAAGTAAACCCAAATTGGGTCGACAAAGCGATTAAACTCAAATTATGTATGCATTAAAATAGCCACTAGGCCCACTACTCAAAGTCTCATATATATTGTAACACCCTAACTAATTTAGGCGTATTACGTGATTTTTAAACGTACTGTGCAGCTCGTTGCTAATCAACGAGGTTTATGGAAAAACGTGATTAATTAAAATTTTGCTTTTTCATTAAACTTATAAACCATTTTACCAAAAAGTCTCGGGATCCCGATTTATAAAATATTTACAAACGTCTTTACTATTCAACTTTTACATCAAAATAAAGTCGTCTAACGACATTTACAAAATCTCAGCCCTGCTGTCCCGAGGATCGTACGCTCCAGGCCTAACCGCCCCGACATGTACAATCTCATAAGCTCGCTCACGGTCCATCAGCAACTGCCTTGCCTTTACCTACACATGAACGTAAACTGTGAGTCGACAGACTCAGTAAGAAAAGCATACTAATATCATACATAAAACTGACTGCCGTGTCCAACACGATACTGAGTCCCGCTACTGCCATGTCCAACATGGTACTGAGCACTACTGCCATGTCCAACATGGTACTGAGTTTTGAACGTTCAGGGGACGGTACTATTGACAAGTATCTTCCTGATCGGTCGAACCGGTCATACTCCGGCTGCTGGTCATACTCCAGCCTGTACCGACGGGATAGGTCAATAAAGCACGAACCACCAACTGTGTGTCGACTGATCGGTCGAACCGGCCATACTCCGCCGTCGGTCATACTCCAGCCTGTACCGACGTGACAGGGTTGGATGGTTCGAAGCCTAAATACATATCTAATGTAATCTAGCAGGCTTCCTACATGCACGCTAAACATGTAATCTACATATGCATACTGTTATACTAATCTTACCTGGATTCCGATTTCGTGTGTGCTTGGTCAACCCGACCGGAACCGAAGCCGAACGGCGGACATCGGCTCCTAAACCATAAAAATCACAACGCTATAAGTGACACGCTAAATCACTTCCCGGGGACTAAAACTTGAAACTAAAAGTTTCCCTATCGATAAAAAGCATGGCAATACCCCTAAAAACCCAAAAACGAGGAAAACTAGGGTTCTGAAAAATCCCCAACCGGAAGACCGTTGCCCAACCGAATTCGGTTCTGGGAAAATCTGAACCCCCATCCGGAATTCCGGATGCTCAACCGGAATTCCGGTTCCTCGCAGGCAGCAACCAAAAATTTCCATAACTCGACCAATTTAACCCCAATTGATCCCAAACTTTCCAGACCTGCTAATTAGACCCTAATAAACATTTCCAAGGCATCAAACCTACCCAGAAACTACATACACAAATTTTGCCATTGGAGCTCAAGCTTTGAGTTCCAAACTCAAGCTTGAGCAAACCATCAACACAAGCAATCAAACCCATCCAAACCTACTTAGACAAGCTTAATTAAGCCTCTGAAAACAACCCAAAACACCAACAATAACCCAGCAACAGATTATACAAATCATCTTCAAAATCACATATTTTGCATAGAAAATTTCCAAGCTTGCACAACCTATCTAGCATGCATTCCAACCTAACTAAACATAATTAATCCAGCATTTGAACATAAAAATAACAACAATCACAAGCAGCAGCAACACATTCAAAATTAACATGCATTTACTCATAATTTCATCAAAACTCAAGAAATTTAAAGAGAAGAAGACAAGAACCAACCTAGCTTGAAATGAACCCTAAGAGATGATGAACAACCAGCCAAAATCCAAGGAGAAAAGCCCCCTCCTTGCTGCTCAAAGCTTGGCCGAAAGAGAGAGTGTTTGTGTGTGTGAGTTTTTGGAACTTTCTTTCAAAAATGGCTAAGTGTTTGAAATGAGAGAAAAAGTATTATAAATCACATATAACTCATTTATTTCAGCCAAAACAATTAAACAAATAAACATTTAATTCCAATTAAAAGTCACTAAAAGACAAAACACTAATGGGGCAAAAAGACCATTTTGCCCCTCCACCATAAAATCACTAAAATCATACTAAAGGGGTATTTTTGGGACATTCTAAATTCCCGGCCATTCCCGACATTCCCAATGTCTAAAACCCGTCCCCAAAATACTAACATACTAAGTTGTGATTTCTACTGAGCCAAACGCCGCGTTCCAAAATACCGGACACCGGAAATACGAAACATAAAACTGCTGAAGACATAATTATGCATATCTGAATTCCATAAATAACAATGATAAATTATTTAAATAGCTATAAATAATTTCCTGATTAACATAAATAACTGCTAATTTCCAAATTAACTAAGCGGGCTTTACAACTATTCCCCCCTTAAAAGGATTTCGTCCCCGAAATCTAACCTGAATAACTCTGGAAATTGAGCTCGCATATCTGATTCTAGCTCCCAGGTGGCTTCTTCCACCTTACTGTTTCTCCGCAGAACCTTGACCAATGCTATGGTCTTATTCCGAAGGACTTTATCCTTTCTATCCGGGATCCGCACCGGTCGTTCCTCATAAGACATATCTGACTGAAGCTGAAGGCTCTCATAACTGAGTATATGAGAGGGGTCTGAAACGTATTTTCTCAACATTGAGACATGAAATACGTTGTGCACTGCTGACAAAGCTGGAGGCAACGCTAACCGATATGCCACTTGACCTATCTTCTCGAGAATCTTGAAAGGTCCTGTAAATCTAGGGCATAACTTGCCTCTTTTCCCGAAACGTTTGATCCCCTTCATCGGAGATACTCGCAAAAACACATGGTCCCCTACTCGGAACTCAACATCCCTACGTTTCGGATCTGCGTAACTCTTCTGTCCGCTTCCGGGAGGCAAGCATTCTAGCTTTAATTTTCTCTATTGCCTCATTGGTCCGCTGAACTGACTCTGGACCTAGGTATTTCCTCTCCCCTGTCTCATCCCAGTGGATAGGGGATCTACATTTCCTACCGTACAACAGTTCGTAAGGTGACATCCCTATCGTACTCTGGTAACTGTTGTTGTATGAAAATTCCACTAACGGTAGGTATTTACTCCATGAACCCTCAAAGTCCATAACACAGGCTCTCAGCATGTCCTCCAATATCTGAATTGTCCTTTCGGACTGACCATCTGTCTGAGGATGGAATGCTGTACTGAATTTTAGCTTCGTACCCATTGCCCGTTGCAAACTTTGCCAAAATTTGGAGGTGAATTTCGGATCCCTGTCCGAAACTATAGACTTCGGTACCCCGTGAAGTCTCACTATTTCCCTGACGTATAACTCTGCCAACTGATCCACTGTAAACGTTGTTCTAACCGGCAGAAAATGAGCAGATTTCGTAAATCGGTCCACCACTACCCAGATGGAATCATACATACCCGTGGTCCTAGGTAACCCGACCACAAAATCCATCGTAATATCCTCCCATTTCCACTCTGGTAGGGTTAGAGGCTGCAACAACCCCGCCGGGTCTACGATGTTCAGCCTTGATCTGCTGACAAGTGAGGCATCTCGATACGAATTCTACCAAATTCTTCTTCATACCGCTCCACCAGAAGTACGGTTTCAAATCTTGGTACATCTTGGTGGTGCCGGGATGTAGAGAATATGGAGTAGAATGAGCCTCCTCAAAGATCTCGTTCCTCAAGTCCACACTGTTCGGGACACAAACCCTGGCTTTATACAAAAGCACCCCACTAGCTGACACTGAAAAGTCTTTGGCTTGACCAGCCAATACCTCATCTCGGATCTTCACTAACTCCGGATCTGTCGTCTGAGCAACCTTTATTCTTTCTAACAGATCAGATTGCAGCGTTAAGTTGTGAAGCTGACCTACCACAAACTCAATGCTGGATCTAACCATATCCTCTGCTAGCTGGGGTGAGATCTGAACCATGCTAGCTACTTGCCCGGGACCCTTTCTGCTCAGGGCATCGGCCACTACATTGGCTTTCCCGGGATGGTAAAGGATCTCACAATCATAGTCCTTCACTAATTCCAACCAACGCCTTTGTCTCATGTTCAAATCTTTCTGAGTAAAGAAATACTTGAGACTTTTATGGTCGGTATAGATCTCGCACTTCTCCCCATACAAGTAATGCCGCCAAATCTTCAGTGCAGAAACCACTGCGGCCAATTCTAAATCATGAGTCGGGTATCGCTGTTCATAATCCTTTAACTGACGGGAGGCATAAGCGATAACCCGATCGGCTTGCATCAATACGCACCCCAAACCCTGTTTGGATGCGTCACAAGATGAACCACGAACTTCTCCTCGTCCGAAGGCAAAGCTAGTACGGAGCAAGAATCAATCTGTTTCAGCTCTTGAAAACTAGCTTCGCATTTATCTGACCAGATAAATCGCTGATTCTTCTTTGTAAGCTCGGTTAGGGGCATTGAAATTTTGGAGAACCCCTCCACGAACCTACGGTAGTACCCAGCTAATCCCAAGAAGCTTCTGATCTCTGTCACTGTCTTCGGTCTCGGCCAATCCCTGACGGATTCGATCTTCCCGGGATCCACCTTGATCCCGTCTTCACCCACAATGTGCCCTAGGAAGGACACCTGAGACAACCAGAACTCACATTTCTTGAACTTGGCGTAGAGTCTATGTTCTCGAAGTCGTTGCAGTACCATCTGAAGATGTAACTCATGCTCCTCTTCTGATTGAGAGTACACGAGGATGTCGTCGATAAACACAATCACGCAGATATCGAGGAAATCCTTGAATACTCTGTTCATCAGGTCCATGAATGCTGCAGGAGCGTTGGTTAGTCCGAATGACATAACCAGAAACTCGTAGTGTCCATACCTAGTGCGGAAAGCCGTCTTTGGGATGTCCTCCTCTCGGATCCTCAACTGATGATAACCCGAACGGAGATCAATCTTAGAAAAGACAGTCTTCCCCTGAAGCTGATCGAACAAGTCATCGATCCTAGGTAATGGATATTTATTCTTCACCGTCAGCTTGTTCAACTCTCTGTAGTCGATGCACATCCTCATAGATCCATCCTTCTTCTTCACGAACAAAACCGGGGCTCCCCAGGGTGACACACTGGGCCGAATGAACCCTATGTCAAGCAACCCTTGGAGCTGAATCTTCAATTCCTTAAGTTCAGCTGGAGCCATCCTATACGGGGCTTTAGAAACCGGATCCACCCCTGGTGCCAAGTCAATCACGAAGTCAATCTCCCGTTGAGGTGGTAACCCTGGAAGTTCTTCGGGAAAAACGTCCAAAAATTCCCGAACCACACTGATGTCCTCTGGCCGAATGGTGTCTGGCCGAGTGGTGTCCACCACCACGGCCAGAAACCCTAAGCACCCACCGTGCAATAATTCTCTCGATGGCATAGCCGAAATCACCGGGATCCGAGATCCCTGAACCGCACCCACAAATACAAACGGGTCTTCACTTTCCGGTTGGAAAACCACCATCTCCCTTTTATAATCAATGCTCGTCGAATACTTAGGTAGGAAATCCATTCCTAAAATAATATCAAATTCGACTAAGCTCAACTCTATCCGATTAGCACTTAACTCTCTATCATCTATCCTGATCGGCATAGATCTAATCCACCTATTGGAGATAACCAATTCTCCGCCAGGTAACAGGGTTCCAAACCCTGATTCATATCTATCAAAGGGTCTACCCACTTACTAAAGACTCTAGCAGCCACACAAAACAACCTCGACCCAAGCACTCACCCGGAGAATGCCTCTTACTAATAAGACACTCCAGTAGGAATAACGGGTCTTAACACTACCCTGACGATCGTCTTGATTCTGGTTCCCTTGGAACCTCTTGTTCTGCCTCGAGCCACCAGATGCAGTGGATGATTCCTCCTCCAGTCCATGGCCGAACCGCTACCTCCCCTGCTGAAACCTGACGCAGAAGGGGTAGGAGCCCCGCCACATTCCGAAGTTCTAACTGATTCCACATACATCTAGCTGCGCCCTCAGCTCACCATGCTCTCTTCGCCATCTCAGCTTAGATGGTCTTATCGTCGATAGTGATCATAAGGTCATACTTGATCTTCATATTAAGTCCATCGAGAAATTTTCTTTCTTACCGTAATCGGTTGGCACAAATCCCGAGGCTAACCTCGCCAACCGGCTAAACCGAAGAATATATTCCGTCATGCTCATATTCTCTCGCTGGGTCAGGTGGGCGAACTCTTTCCTCCTGGCGCTTCTGATCGCCTCGTTATAACATTTAACGCTGAAGAGTTCCTAAAACCTTTCCCAGGTCATAGAGATGACGTCATGGATCTGAGACACCATGTCCCACCAGACCAGAGCGTCTTCTTAAAACTGAAAAGTGGCACTCACCACTCTGTCGTTCCCGGTGACACCCATAAAGTTTTGAATCTTGGTGATCACCGTCAGCCACTACCCGGCTTTCATCACGTCCGGACCTCCCAGGAAAACCGGAGGTGCCTGCTTCCGGAACCGCTCATATAAAGGTTCCAATCTGTGGGCCGCCACTACCATCTCGGCCTGGGCAGCAGGGGCAGGTGCCACTGAAACTACGGGCACTGGAACTGCAAGAGCACCCTGCTGTCTCAACCTCTGAATCTCGAGATCTTGCTCTTCTATCCGGGTTTGCATTTCCGCAAACTGTAACTTCCCAAATCCGGGCTTCCTGATTCACTTGGGCAGCCTACGGCGAGTTAACATCACTCCAACCGCGAACCCTGCCCCTAGGACCTCTACCTCGGCCCAAAACACTTGAGGGGAACTGAGCTCCTCGACCTTGATCTGACCCGACTGAGATGCCCTGACTCCTAATATTCGCCGGGCGTCCATCTAGTCTGAACTGCCTCGAAATCCCGAGTTGGCACTTCAGGTCACGATCATCGAGAGCTTTACTAATGCCGCTTAATTTGGAAATTAGAAATGAAACATGCGCCTATTCTACTATCAGGCTACTAACATGCTTCCTAACAGGCTTTTCTTTTTCATAACTGAATAAAATAAACTACTAAAGCAATAAAGGCTTACCGAACCGTGAACCGAGCTAACTGCTGATGATGATTGTACATGTCGTGACGATCTTCGGAAGACAACCTGGCGGCTCTGATACCAAGTTGTAACACCCTAACTAATTTAGGCGTATTACGTGATTTTTAAACGTACTGTGCAGCTCGTTGCTAATCAACGAGGTTTATGGAAAAACGTGATTAATTAAAATTTTGCTTTTTCATTAAACTTATAAACCATTTTACCAAAAAGTCTCGGGATCCCGATTTATAAAATATTTACAAACGTCTTTACTATTCAACTTTTACATCAAAATAAAGTCGTCTAACGACATTTACAAAATCTCAGCCCTGCTGTCCCGAGGATCGTACGCTCCAGGCCTAACCGCCCCGACATGTACAATCTCATAAGCTCGCTCACGGTCCATCAGCAACTGCCTTGCCTTTACCTACACATGAACGTAAACTGTGAGTCGACAGACTCAGTAAGAAAAGCATACTAATATCATACATAAAACTGACTGCCGTGTCCAACACGATACTGAGTCCCGCTACTGCCATGTCCAACATGGTACTGAGCACTACTGCCATGTCCAACATGGTACTGAGTTTTGAACGTTCAGGGGACGGTACTATTGACAAGTATCCTCCTGATCGGTCGAACCGGTCATACTCCGCCGCTTGGTCATACTCCGGCTGTACCGACGGGATAGGTCAATAGCACCGAACCACCAACTGTGTGTCGACTGATCGGTCGAACCTGGTCATACTCCGGCGTCGGTCATACTCCACTCGTACCGACGTGACAGGGTTGGATGGTTCGAAGCCTAAATACATATCTAATGTAATCTAGCAGGCTTCCTACATGCACGCTAAACATGTAATCTACATATGCATACTGTTATACTAATCTTACACGGATTCCGATTTCGGGTGTCTTGGCCAACCCGACCGGAACCGAAGCCGAACTACGGACGGATCGGCTCCTAAACCATAAAAATCACAACGCTATAAGTGACACGCTAAATCACTTCCCGGGGACTAAAACTTGAAACTAAAAGTTTCCCTATCGATAAAAAGCATGGCAATACCCCTAAAAACCCAAAAACGAGGAAAACTAGGGTTCTGAAAAATCCCCAACCGGAAGACCGGTTGCCCAACCGGAATTCCGGTTCTGGGAAAATCTGAACCCCCATCCGGAATTCCGGATGCTCAACCGGAATTCCGGTTCCTCGCAGGCAGCAACCAAAAATTTCCATAACTCGACCAATTTAACCCCAATTGATCCCAAACTTTCCAGACCTGCTAATTAGACCCTAATAAACATTTCCAAGGCATCAAACCTACCCAGAAACTACATACACAAATTTTGCCATTGGAGCTCAAGCTTTGAGTTCCAAACTCAAGCTTGAGCAAACCATCAACACAAGCAATCAAACCCATCCAAACCTACTTAGACAAGCTTAATTAAGCCTCTGAAAACAACCCAAAACACCAACAATAACCCAGCAACAGATTACACAAATCATCTTCAAAATCACATATTTTGCATAGAAAATTTCCAAGCTTGCACAACCTATCTAGCATGCATTCCAACCTAACTAAACATAATTAATCCAGCATTTGAACATAAAAATAACAACAATCACAAGCAGCAGCAACACATTCAAAATTAACATGCATTTACTCATAATTTCATCAAAACTCAAGAAATTTAAAGATAAGGAGACAAGAACCAACCTAACTTGAAATGAACCCTAAGAGATGATGAACAACCAGCCAAAATCCAAGGAGAAAAGCCCCCTCCTTGCTGCCCAAAGCTTGGCCGAAAGAGGGAGTGTTTGTGTGTGTGAGTTTTTGGAATTTTCTTTCAAAATTGACTAAGTGTTTGAAATGAGAGAAAAAGTATTATAAATCACATATAACTCATTTATTTCAGCCAAAACAATTAAACAAATAAACATTTAATTCCAATTAAAAGCCACTAAAAACAAAACACTAATGGGGCAAAAAGACCATTTTGCCCCTCCACCATAAAATCACTAAAATCATACTAAAGGGGTATTTTTGGGACATTCTAAATTCCCGGCCATTCCCGACATTCCCAATGTCTAAAACCCGTTCCCAAAATACTAACATACTAAGTTGTGATTTCTACTGAGCCAAACGCCGCGTTCCAAAATACCGGACACCGGAAATACGAAACATAAAACTGCTGAAGACATAATTATGCATATCTGAATTCCATAAATAACAATGATAAATTATTTAAATAGCTATAAATAATTTCCTGATTAACATAAATAACTGCTAATTTCCAAATTAACTAAGCGGGCTTTACATATATATATATATATATATATATGAGGCGGTTAGTTTCGTATATAAAGTGGTGGACAATATGTAGTAAAATACCTGGCAAGATAAAGAAAACGTGGCAGTTAAAAATTTAAAGAAAAGTGGTCGAATGCATGTCATACACCATTTACTATTATTATTATTATTATTATTATTATTATTATTATTATTATTATTATTATTATTATCATAAACGAAAAGTAAAAGTATATATCTTATACATTATATAAGGAGCTTGTTTATAAGCACCATGCATATTAACAAGCTACTCTTACAACTTTATGTCTTTTTTTTTATTATCATTTTTAAAAAGTGAGATTATTATATTATCATTATTATTTTAATAATTGAAAAATAATAATATGTGTGTACATATATGTATAGTGAGTTATTTTATATTATCATTATTATTTTAATAATTGGAAAATAATAATATGTGTGTACATATAAGCACCATGCATATTAACAAGCTACCCTTACAACTTTATGTCTTTTTTTTATTATCATTTTTAAAAAGTGAGATTATTATATTATCATTATTATTTTAATAATTGAAAAATAATAATATGTATGTACATATATGTATAGTGAGTTATTTTATATTATCATTATTATTTTAATAATTGGAAAATAATAATATGTGTGTACATATATGTATAGTGAATTATTTTAAAGTATTTTTTTTATTATATATAAACAACAATTAAATTAATATTTAACCTTAGTACAAAACTGTTAAACTGTTAAATATTACGTATGTATGTATATGTATATATATAAAAAAAAAAAAGGGCCATAAACATTATGATGAAGATCGATATTACATGATAATTACCTACTCAAAAAATACTACAAAAAAAAGTTGTTGGCATCATTCTAAGATGCTACGGGGTAATTATCAAAGGTCATAGTGTGCAAATCTTCATACAAACTATCCAACATAAAGTTGGATCTAAAAAAAAACTAACTAATACAGTAACAAAAAAAAAGGGAGAAAACTAAGCCTCCCGATGCTCTCTTGAATATGAGCGAGAATATTCTTCAAGTCATCAGCAACACGATTATCTTTCCATTTCTCAGAGAGGACAAGTCTGCTACGCCATGCTGAGACATCAGCTTGAAAGAGATTCACCAGGGAGCATAAGTACTCTATAGTTCCTTTGGCTCCCGACAGTTCTTCAGATATTTTTGCAATCTCAACGCGAAGCTCCTCCAGATTCTTCTTGTCAGCATCATGTGCAGGACAAGAACGAATCTTTGTTAAAGGAATTGTGGCAAGTGTATTATCAGCCATAATTTTCTTTCCTGAACTCATAGAGGAAGACATGTCGCTATAAGAAAGTATGTCTGGCTAAACTTCTATTTATAGTGGAGCAAGAAGAATATTTGAGAAAAGGATAAAATTAAAACGTCAGCAGACAAATCTGTCAGGAATAAATACATATATACCTGAGACGTGAGAATAGATTGATTTGATGGAACAAGAGAATTATTATAAAAAAATATATATAATAAGGAGAAGGGAAAATATATATGAGATTATACATATATTACAAACATATACTTACAAAAAGAAAATAACTATTATATATTACATAGAGTACAGTGCTACAAAGTACAACAACTACGTACAACTATTAAAAAAAAAACATGCATGATACATGCATATTTTTTTTACAAAAACAAAAGAAAAAAAAAATAAAGTACATATATATATAAGTCATTCTATTGTACGAGACGACCCGGCTCCTGCTGCATGATCTTCAGAGAACGTGGGAACTTCGTGCATATTGTCAAATGAAGTACTCTGATTATTAAAAATGGGAGATGTTAGCGAGACGGGATGTCTAGCATCTAAACATAGACAAAACCATATCTGGATTTCAGTCTTTAACATTTCCACTTCCCTATTAAACTGCTCACAAAGGACATGCACGTGTCTATCCTGTTCGTTGAGGACACGCCTCATCTCAGCATCTTTTCTAGCAATAATAGTCGACGCCTGCAGCAGTTCGTTTCTGAGAAACTGTGTTCTCGAAGACAGCTGCTCAACCCGATCAGTTAGCCCGTCCAGTTGACGCAGATGATCATGGCACTCCCTAGCCCGTTCTCGAGTGACATCCTCTGAATCAAAAAGAGAATGCTCCAAATAATATACCTTATTTCGTAAATCATTAAGGTACGAGAGAGCATCAGGAGGGAGTTCTTTTAGTTCAGTGATGGGATTCATGCTACGTGCAAATTGAGGAAGTAAATTGTGGCTTTCAGAAGACATAAGGAAAAAGAAAAAAGAGCAAAAAAAAAAAAAAAGAAGAAGGAAGCTGGATGGGAAGAATGAAGATTGATGAAAGGAAGCTAGATGGGAAGAAAGAAGATTGATGCATGGCAATGAATGAAATGGTGGTAATTTATAGGCAGAGGAGCTTACTTCCCATGCCTACACGTAGTAAGAATTGAAGAGCTGAGTAATCTTAATGAACAGTAAAAAGATGAGTACGATGCATGAGAGTGAAAAGATTAATCAGTAATTATCTTTGAGCCATAAAAGATTGGTGTGATGCATGGAAACGAAAAGAAGAGCATGATGATCCATGGACAGGGGGAACACCAACCCTCCACGCAGTAAAATAAAAAAAAAACATAAAAAAAAATATATATATATATATATATAAATAGAAAGGTGAGTGATTAACTTGAACAGCAAAAAAAAAAAAAAATTGCCTGTGTGAAGAAAAAAAACGTTGAGCATTTCTTCCTTAAACACAGACAAGGGGGCTAATGTTGATGAGTAAAAAAAAAGGGAAATAGAAAAGATTGTGTAAATAAATAAAATAATGACAGTAGAAGGAGCAAATTAGTAAATAGATGTATAGATGAATAAAAATATACATGAATAATAGCCGCACAAAACCTGAGACGAATGTATACCTGTGTTTAGGTGTGAATGCATAAAGGTAAAAGCAGGTGCCACTTGATTTCTTTACGAAGATAGGGTTCACCTCAAAGAGGCACGATACGCTACCCCTATAAATACACTCACCAAAGCTATCAGCTAGAAGGACAGACAGAGAGAAGTAAAGAGGAGAAAGAAGGTGTTCAGTCCCATCACGCTTGTCTTATCAATCTTCAAACAAATTTTCCCTTTACTTTCTATTCCCTTTGCTGTAGAGGCTGTTTGTAAGCGTCGAAGCATAAACAGCATGCTTGCATACAAACTCTCTTAATCTCTCACTTCAAACCTTTCAGAAAAGATAAACTCCAAAAGAAGAGTGTGTTTATATGCACGCTCTTTGTTTACCTTCTTCTTTTCCTTTCTTATTTATCTTATTTCTCTCTACACAAAAACAGTTTGCGTTGATACTGTTTCTATCTCACTAAAAATACCCATTTACACACAGTTGAGACCATTAATCTGTAAATCTCCATTTTATTAATAAAACATAATATAGCTTAAATGCTACCGTAGACGTAGGCAAATGATTTTCTACCGAACTACTTAAATTTGTGTGTTACATATTCTATACATATATTTATACTTATATGCGTATTTAGCAATATATACATATAATTTCTACTTATAATATATATATTATGCTATAATTACGTTCATTTATATATATATTATGCTATAATTACGTTCATTTACATACATATTATGCTATAATTACGTTTATTTACAATATTTATATTAAGTTTATAATTATTTATTACGCATTATATTATAAGCTTTGACTTATTTATTTATCATATATTTATAATTAAATGTTTAGCTAGACTCCCTAAACATTCAACAAAATAAATATTTTAAGCCAATAAAATCTGTGAATTTTTCTCTCATAAAAAATAATAATATAAAAAAACCTAATCAAAGTACACACTAAAACTTTACCAACAAAAAAAAGTTGAGAAACTAAAATATGTAAAACTTTTGAGGTACTAGGGCGAGCGCGAAAAGTACAAATACAACAACAGAAAACTGAATACTGAAGAGAGAGAGAGAGAGAGAGAGAGAGAGAGAGAGAGAGAGAGATGGAGAAGAGGGTGTCAATTCCACTCTTGCTGTTGGTGATGTTCTCACTCGAAATCACTGTTCAAGCATCGTCATCCTCGGCAGAGAAGTGGGTCGTTGATGGAAAGGTTTTGGAGTTGGACGATTCAAACTTCGATTCCGCCATTGCCGCCTTCGACTGTGTATTGGTCGACTTCTACGCTCCCTGGTGTGTCCATTGCAAACGTCTTTCCCCCCAGGTTCCTCTTTCTCTCTCCCTCAATTTTATTTTATAAAGATTCACTTTTTATCTCCTGTGTTATTTAGATTAGCGATTCATTTAAATTTGACTACCATAGGACTTGAATTTGAAACAATTATTCTAGATCTAGTTATATTAATCATCATTTATTTGAATTTATGATTTCGAGAAGAACAATTATATTAGAAATTAGAGTTAGTATTGTTTGTATTGTTTATTCTCTGCCTCAATGTCTGTTAATTCTGTTACAAAGTCGGTTAAGGCTGAGCTGACACAAGTTGGTTGTTCCAACTAACTCGATCTCTTGCTCAGCCTATATAAACCAACTTAAGCCATTGTACTCATTAATTCAATTCAGTGGAATACATTCAAGCTTAGCTTTCTCTCTCTCTGTTTCTCTCAAATTACACCAAATTCAATATGTAAAAGTTCAGATTGTTTTTGAAGAATCGATAAATTCTATCCCTGGCAAATATGGGTTTTGTGGAAATATTAATCTAAATTTCCTTCTTTGCCTGGAGTATGGAGTTGACATTAGGTTGGATTTTTTTGGGCATTATTGTTTTGTGTTTGATTAGCATTTGATTATGTTTTTGATGAGAATGAATGATGTGATGAAAACTATTTATTATACATCTTATTTTTGCTGCAGTTGGATATAGCTGCCCCTGCACTTGCTGCTTTGAAGGAACCTATTGTGATAGCTAAAGTAGATGCAGACAAGTTTAGGTGGCTTGCTACGAAATTCGACATTGAGTATAACCTTTTCCCCAACTCCATTTGATTTATTTTCATTCCTCTGTGTTTCTTGTTATCGAATGAAAATGTTATGTTACCATTTACATAAATTAGGGTTCTAGATTCCTTTGGAAGGACCTAATATGATGTTATTGCATTGATATGTTTTTTTTTTTTTTATAAAAGATTATTGGGTATCAACTGTATTACATCTTAGTCAAGCCATTTGATATAGCACTTTGGATTTGTAACTAAACAAGTTTAAAGATTTATTTGAATACTGAAGAATTTTGTCTCTGTGACCATGATACAGTGGATTTCCTACTCTGAAGATCTTTATGCATGGTCTCCCAATGGACTACAATGGACCTAGGAAAGCAGATTTACTTGTTCGTTATCTAAAGAAATTTGTGGCACCTGATGTTTCTATACTTGATTCAGACTCTGCTATTAGTAACTTTGTTGAGGCAGCTGGAACTTACTTTCCCATATATATTGGGTTTGGCTTGAATGAATCTGTTATATCAGATATGGCTAAAAAGTACAAGAAAAAAGCATGGTTTTCTGTGGCGAAGGATTTCTCAGAGAACATGATGGTCTTGCATGATTTTGATAAAGTTCCAGCTTTGGTGGTCCGTCATCCTAGTTACGATGAACAAAGCGTCTTCTATGGCCCTTTTGATGGTTTGTTTTTCTATAATTGTTGTCCTCTTAAATTTTCTTCTTGAATTCAGTTGGTTCTATGACTTTTCCCCCTACCAATTTTGTTTTTCTTTCAACATTCAGAAACCATTTCCATATATTTTTGAGATCCTTTGAAAGGCATTAGAAACACATATCACATTTAACTAATCAAAAGTTCAGACTTGATCACCGTTGGATGGTTTGTTCTGTTTCACATTAAGAAATAACAGGACGCATTTACTTGAGAATTTAGATGTGCAAAAAACGCTGTTTTTTCATTAGGTTGGTGTACTGTTTCCTATTTATTTTATATTTAAAATTCAAAGATTGGATAATGTAATCCATACATACCTGCAAGGCTGCTGCAACTAAGCTGTTTCATAGTCCTCATTTTTGGAATAGGGTATATATGTTAGTTTGTGCTATTTGTAGCTATATTTTCATGCAGTTTGTAGTAGTTTATATACTGACTAGCCTATTAGGATGTGACTAGTCTTCAGTTCTGCTTGTTCACATGTTCTTGTTTCTAGAATAAGTCTTTTAAATCTTTCCTAATTATCTTTAACAATCATCAGCAATTGATTTCTCAATTTCTTTCTGGAAGGAATTCAATTGCTTGATTAACCTTGCCTTTTAATGTGCAGTGGAGTTTTTGGAAGATTTTGTAAAGCAGAATATGTTTCCTTTGGTTATGCCCATAACCTATGACACATTAAAGTCGTTGGACAATGACGAAAGGAAAATTGTTCTGACAATTGTAGAGGATGAAAACGATGAGAAGTCAAAGAAACTGATCAGGATATTGAAGTCTGCTGCATCTGCAAATCGAGACTTGGTATTTGGTTATGTTGGTATCAAACAATGGGAAGACTTTGCTGATACATTCGGGGCCAATAAGAAGACAAAACTGCCAAAAATGGTTGTTTGGAATCGGAATGAGGATTACCTTACTGTAAGTTCTTATTTCTTGACAAAATGTTACTTATCTGTAAAATGGGTGTGAAATTAAATACTTGATACTCTTTTGTGGTTTTTGGTGGCAATGGTATTTGATACTTTTAGAGCTGGGAATTATTTTATGTTATACCTGGTTTTAGATATGTTGAGAAAGATTTTGAAGATGCTACTTGAAGATTAAGATATGCCAACTTCAATCCTAATACAGGTGATTGAAGTTGTGATTTCTAGTTTGCTGCTATCTTTTAATGTTATTTTATTGGTTTCCATTTATTCTGATTGGATTACAGGTTAATGGCTCAGAAAGCATTGACGAAGAAGACCAGGCATCGCAAGTATCGCGATTTCTGGAGGGTTACAGGGAAGGGAGAACAATAGAGACAAGAATTAGCGGTCCATCAATGCTTGGCTTCATAAATTCACTATTCAGCGGCAGCAATGCTGTGTACCTAGTATTTTTCGTGGTTGCAACTATTTTTGTAATACAAAGCATCAGAGGAGATGAAGAACCTCCCAGGGTCAGCACTCGAGACGAAGTGAATCAATCTAGCACTAGCAGTTTTGTCCCTGAAACTGAAAGTAGTGAATCTAGATCAGGACAAAAGGAAGACTAAATAAATAAATACTCTTCTAGTTCATAATTTTATCATAAATTTCTTAATTATAGATTATGCTTTGGATTAGGAGCTTCTTACAGTGTAATTATTTGTTTGAGACAAGTGACTGCATAATGCTTTTTTATTCATGTTTTGCACTGAAAACTTACAAGAAAATCATTCAAAGTTTCAATTTTAATTTAAGTAATACTTTTGTATATTTACGTATATTTTTACACAAAATAGTATATATGTTCATAATTGCCATTACCAGTAACATTCATGTTCCACAAATCTCTCTTTATGGAGTCATGTCAAATTTGGTTCTTTAATTGAGAAAATTAAGGAGACTCATGACCAGATTGCAAAGTTGCATAATTTTCAACAATTTTCAACATAGTCAAAGGAATTGGGCGAATTGGAAGAAAAATTGAATGATTTGTTTTTTAAAGAGGAAGTGTATTGGAAACAAAGGTCTAGAATACAATGGCTACAAGAAGGAGACCAAAACACTAAATTTTTCCACCAAAAAGCAAAAACAAGGCAAAAAACAAATATTATCAAAGGTATGTTTTTCTAGTAGTAATTCTTTGATATTAGTATGTTGTTTATTAATTTTATCACATCTAAAGTAATTGTAGAAAAGAAATCAAAGTGTATAGACAACTATACTGTGGAGGTGTTAACTCAATTTATCTATAATATAAAATGAAATTCTTAAATAAATGTGGTTTAAAATAATCTTCTATGACATATTATAGGTTTCAAAAATAGTTATGTCTCTTTTCTAAAGTTGGTAATAGGTTAATTTATAGAATTACAATTTTGAAAATACGAGTTTTTTTGTGTTAGAATGTCTTGATAATTTTGAAATTAAAGGGATGGTTTTGAATAAATAAGAGGATGAAGCTTATAATATTATTAAGTATGTGGATAAGTATAGTTTGGAATTAATACCAAAATTGTTTTCTATTAATAGGTATAATTGGTGTAACAAGTTTGTTGAAAACTAGCATAACTCTTTCAATAGGAAAAACATGTTAACTAAATTATGGACTTTAGAATTAATTAGTTAAATAATATTTTAAAGTTTAAGTTTTGTATCCATCGGTTATTATTTATAATATAAAATTAAAGAGGAAAATTTTAAATTATATGCAGACATTAATTAAGTTTAAGTTTTGTGAATTAAGAAATTTTTAAAACTATGTAACATTAATTTTGTTTCCTTAAGTTTTTAATAGTTGTATTCTTGGTAGGCCTTTTAAATAGGGATAATGAATGGTGCTCGAAAGTTGAAGATATGACCAAGATTATTACAGGATTTTATGGACAGTTATTCACAACGGGAACCCCATCTTTACCAAAAATTGAGGAGTTACTTGAAGTAGTTAAACCTGTAGTAACAGAAGAAATGAACTCAACACTAAGAAAACCATTTACAGCCGAAGAGATAAGAAAGGCTGTATTTTCCATGTCTACAGATAAAAGTCCAGGACCTGATGGTATGAACGCAAAATTTTACCAGGAGTATTGGGATATAATAGGACCATTGGTAACCAGGACCGTGATAGATTGTATTGAGGGAAATGAAGAATTATCATTGATTAATTCTACAATAGTAACTCTTATTCCCAAAATAAAGGAACCAACATCTGTCAGTGATTTCAGGTCGATAAGCTTATGCAATGTCCTATATAAAATCATCTCCAAAGTTTTAATCAACAGATTAAAGCCTTTTCTCTCAAAGGTAATAAGTGCCACACAGAGCGCTTTTGTTCCAGGTCGGTTAATAACAGACAATGCCTTAGTTGCTTATGAGGAGCTACATAGTTTACGAAGGCATACAAGTGGGAAACAATATTTCGCTGCAATGAAAGTTGATATGAGCAAAGCCTATGATCGGGTTGAGTGGGTCTTCGTAGAGAGAATGTTGCTAAAGCTAGGTTTTGAACAACAATGGGTGGATAAATTGATGAAATGTGTCTACTCAGTCCGGTACTCTTTTCAATTAAATGGGCAAATTTATGGGGAAGTAATACCGACTAGAGGCTTAAGACAAGGAGATCCACTTTCGCCATACCTTTTTCTTATATGTGCAGAAGGATTTTCAGCGCTTATCCGACATGCAGAGGAAAAGAGGGATATTTTGGGTCTAAAAATAGCTAGACATGCCCCACCAATTAGCCACTTATTTTTCGCAGATGACAGTTTGCTCATGTTTAAAGCTTCAGAGAGAACTTTAGTATCAATACAAAAAAATTTCAGCGTGTATGGTGCTTGTTCTGGACAGGTATATATTTTTTACAAAAACTTATTGAGGTTTTTTTTTTAAGCTTTAGTAATATATTATAAAATATTGGTTTACTGTTTTGTAGATGAATAATTACACCAAATCATTGCTTTTGTTTTCTCCTAATACTCCTGAAGGAATTAGAGTACAATATGTCTCCTCTCTTGCAATGACGATGACAGAAGAGATTGAAACGTATTTGGGATTGCCAATGGTGGTTGGAAGAAATAAAAAAGCTATATTTCGACCAATCAAAGATAAAATTTGGTCAAAACTAAATTCATGGCATACAAAATTATTCTCACAAGCAGGAAAAGAAATTCTTTTAAAAGCAGTTGTTCAATCTATGCCTATGTATTATATGTCGTGTTTCATTATACGAGAAGGAACTTGTGAGGAAATAGAGAAACTAATGGCTAGATATTGGTGGGGTTCATTCCAATCAAAGAGGAACATTCATTGGCGAGCTTGGCAAAAGCTTTGTTTTTCTAAGCGAAAAGGAGGGTTAGGTTTTCGAAGATTTGTTCAATATAACCAAGCGCTATTAGCAAAACAGGCATGGAGGGTATTGATAAATCCTACGTCTATTCTGGCACAAGTTCTAAAGACCAGATATTTCCCACAACAAAGTTTTTTAGAAGCTACAGAAAGCTCTCATCCATCTCACATATGGCGTGGTATAGTTTGGGGGAAGGAATTACTTATTAAAGGATTGAGAAGGAGAATTGGGAATGGTGTGTTGGGTTTTATGCCCTAAATAAAACTCATTTCAATATAATTAGATTAACTTATTAATATAGATCAAAAATAACATTTAATGTTGCATGGTTCACATGATTTATTTCATGATTATTTACACAATGTATGAATTTTATTTAAGTCCAGAACATATCAATTTGTTAATGATTATAGTGTTGTCAACACAGTGGAATATAATCTTAATTATATGTTCGAAAGTTTATTCCCTGATTTGTCAGTTCACTGGATTTAGACTGACATGATAATCAGCGATATGTATTCTTACACCTTGGATAAGTGTTATCTCCTTTCCAGGGCATTGGCAAAGTTTACCAGCATCGGATGTATGGAGTATACATCGGAAGGGACCGATATTGAACTTTGATTAGATTTGTTAAAATTTACCGTAATATCTATTCAATTCAATATCACCTGTTGATCCTAGATCAAATGATCTTAATCCTGATATGTTTAGGTTCGATCTCAAGAGTATTATACATGTTCTTTGATTTGTTAGTTAAGCCTACTTTTGGGTCAGGGTGATACGTACATTTTGGGAACATGATAGTATAATTGAGTGGGAGCGCTAACATAAATATGGAATCTATAACTTCTATAGGGATTTAGAAGTGAAACGATGATATCCTTCGAGCTTGGCTAAACAAAAATAAATGGTTGAGATCTCATTTCACTTCGCTGAAATATCATTTATCCGGAGCTAAGTGTTTTAAGGATAAAATACATTGAAGGTGTAACGGTAACTTAGTGCCTTTTCAATGTAGATCATCTATTAGAGGGTCATTGATCAAATTAAGATTATAACAATGGATAACTAATGACGTATCTATATCGTGGAACATATAGAGCGTTCTATATACTGAGAGTGCAATTCTAAGTTCTATGCGTGGATTCAACGAAGAATTAATAAGTCGGTGAATTTAAGATATAAATTCTTGATCTGCTTATTGGAAGCTCGGATATATAGACCCATGGTCCCCGTACTAGTTGAGACCATACTGCTTGTAAGACTCAGTTAATTGATTTTGATTAATCAATTATAATTCTAAAGTTAGACTATGTCTACTTTGTGAATTTTCACTAAGCAAGGGCGAAATTGTAAAGAAAAGAGATTCTAGGTTTATTTATTAATTAAGAGACTTTATATGTCTAATTAATAAATATATTAAATGAAAATATTATTTAATAATTAATTTTTAGTTATTAAATAATTAGAATTGGCATTTAAATGGTTGAATTTGAAAATTGGCATTTTTGAGAAAATGAGATGCAGAAATGATAAAACAGCAAAATTGCATAAGTGAGGCCCATTATCCAAGGCCCATGGCCGGCCACACTTATAGGCTTTTATCAATTATTTTTTCATTATTTTAATGCCAAATAATCCTAACCTAAACCTAGATGGTTACCTATAAATAGATAGTGATGGCTCTCATTCACACTTGAACTTTTGTCAGATGAAACTGAGCCTCCTATTCTTTTCTTGCTTCGGGAGCCCTTGGTCTGGGGGCCCTCCTCTCGACCGGGCTCCCAATGCGAAGGGGGCTCCCGGCAGCCGCCTGGGCCTTAGAGTAAGCCTGTTCCTGGGCCTTTCGGAAGAGGTACTCCTGGTACTTATCTTCCGCCGTGGCGATGATGTCATCCCGGAATACCTTCTCCGCGGCCGGAGCCCTTACGTTCGGGCAGATGACCTTGGAAAGGTTGGAGTCCTCCACCAACTGGTGCCCCAGGATCAGCTTGGCCTTCCGACAATTCTCCGTTGTGACCAACCCCCCGACGTCAAGGTCATTCTTGTCATATGTGGCGAAGGTCTTGGCCCGTTGAAGGAAGAGCTGAGTAGGTGCAGTCCGCTCATAAGGAGGGATCCTAACCCACTCCGTGAGAAGCTCCGGGTGTTCCACAGCTTGGAACCCGGAGGAGAAGAAGAAGCGGTGACGATACTCCTTGACGTGTTTTTGCTGGTTGAAGGGGACCGGGCCCTCATTCAAAGGGTGGGCCCGAAAACCATAAAAGTCGTCCTTAAGTTTGTCCCCCTTCTTGGGGACAGAAACAAGTTCATAAAAATACAATATCTCTGTCGGACTGGGAGAGCCCCAGCCCCGGGCAGAGTAAAAAATAAACAAGCCTGAAAGCAGGCGATAAGCTTGAGGAATAAGTTGATATGGCGCAAGGCCGACGAATACAAGGAAATTAATGAAATAATCCTGAAGAGGAAGCATAGCCCCGGTCATCAAATGTGTTTGGCTCCAAGCTCCGAAGCCTCCGTAATTGTGATTGGGCGTCTCCGCATCCCGGGGCGGCCGGTGGTAAGTCCCGGAGGTCGCGGGCTTGATGCCGGCCACCAGCACAATGTGCTCCAGCTGATGAGGGCAAGTTAGGGTTGAGTGAAGCTCGGCCGCTTCCCACCCCGTGGCACGAGGCTTATACCATTCCTGGGCGACGGGACCTCTCATCACCTCCTCCAGGGTGGCCAGGCGCTTTCCTCCTTTCTTAGAAGGTTTTGAACCGAATGTAGACATTTTGGTTCTGAAAAAGATTTAAAATTCCAGCAGTCAGGCCCCATACCAAACCCTAAGTCAAAAAAGGGAATGGGGGTCCCCTAACCGCTGGAAAGATGCCCTCTTCGAACAGTTGTCAACAAGAAAGCCTTAGAAGGCTTTCCTGGACAAAAGTCGGGTACAAGAATCTCACAGATGGTGACATTATGAATAAGCAAAGAAAAGAAAAGAAAAGAAAAAAAGGGTAAAAATCGAGAAAGACAAAGTCTTCTCTAAACCCTTGAAAGTCATTACGTGAAGAAAAGATGGGCCCTTGGAAAAAATACAGTATGCAAAATAAAAGAAACTCAAACACCAGAAAAGAGGAACCTAACGTATTACGCAGAAACTCAAGGCAAAAAATTCCCAGAAACTTCAAACATCAAACCCAGAAAAAGCAGATGAACAGTGAAGCATGCAATGAACACGAACAATAAAGTACAGGATGTGAAAAACTTACATAAGGCTTTAGAACTGGGTGTTGTTGTTGATCGACGGTGGAACGTTGACTGACAATAGCGAAGGAAGGCTAGTAAGAAACCTATGGTGTTTGAGGGTTTTCTGGTTTGAAGGTTTCTTTCTCTCTGGAAAATTCGAAGAAATTTGGTGAAAGTCTGAAAGTAACCAAATGAAGGGAGAATGGTGGTTTTTATAGGTCGAAGTGCATGTGGAACAGGCGTGATCACCTACCAATGGTGGTTTTTATAGGCCGAAGTGCATGTGGAACAGGCGTGATCACCTACCAATCGTGCGGTTGGGAAGGCACACGATTCGAATTCCCAAGATCCAACGGCTGATTTGGTTTGTCATCAAGGCGGTGGAAACGCTTGAGTGTCCGTCTGACACCCATTAATGCGCCGTATCAATTAATGGGCATGAAACGAATCGACGCCTACAAAAAGTGAATCGCTGCAGTAATGATGATCATTAAATACACCTTCACGCGCCCGAGGCACGTGCCAGGAAACCGAGGAGCCAACCGGAGGCATCTGAACAAGCCTTGTTCATTTCACAATTAAACAAGGCTTGGGGGGTAAATGTTGCCCCTGATTTTGCCCAATATACGTGGACCAACCAGACAGGGACACGTGGACACGAAGGTTTTAACACTCAAATTAATAGCTGTCTTTATAAAGAAAGGCATTATCCCGGAGGTGCCTCCCGGAGAAGATATACAAGGTATTCTATGCTCCCGGAGATCAAGGTGGCATCAAAGCATCTCCGGGAGATGTCAGGCTTCCTCTGAGCAGTCATCTCGCATTTAATGCTGCATGGGAGGAAGCGTGTTGGAACTGCCACATGCAATAAAGTCTGACGACACAACCCCCACTCTGCACCTACGAGACTATGACCACTAGAGTCTAATGACGGCTACTTTGTGAAGAATCACATCGGTCAAAAGGGAATAAGGACAAGCCTCATAAAATCCTTACAGCACCTAGGGATTTGACCATGCATTACCCATGGTATATTCATTGGGAATACCCAACTTTACTGATAGTTACAGAAATACATGTACTATAATTCTGGGGATCACCCTACAAAAACACTATAAATACCCCCTCAAAGCTCATTAATGGGGGTCGAGATTTTGGGGTTGCATAAGTACAAGAAGAGTAAATACTCACCAAGAACATTCTCTATATTAAATACACTCATAAATATACAGACTCGTGGACTAAGGCTCATTAACGCCCCAACCACGTAAAAATCATTCTCTTAATTTCTTACAGCTCTTTAAACTCTTATTATTTTATTGGTTGCCGAAAACCTCAGTTAGCACAAGATATTTTATTATATTATCTTATTAAAAATTTTAAATAAATTTAAATTTTGAATAAACTTGATATTTGAAAAATTGGTTAGATATTTTTTATTTTTTGTTAGAATTTAAGAAATTTAGGAGTTTGTTGAATTTTGAATTTTTTCAAATATTCTCTAACAACCTAAATTTGAATTCTAGTTAAGATATTTATTTTAAAATTTTATTTTATTTTTAAATTTTAAAATTGAGATATTTTAGCTTACTTTCCAGATATTCCAGATCAGTTATTTGTTTGTATTGTTTGATTATATTATTATGTATTCAAATTTTTTTTTACAAACCGATTATTTATTTGATCAAAATTGCTATGATTAATTTGTTGACAGATCCAATGATCTGATTTTAATCATAGTTCAATTGTCAATAGATCTTATAAATAATTTGTAACAGGTAAATTTTGCAATTTCTTTCATCTGTGTAAACCTAGTAAAATGATAGGGCCCATCCAAATCATTTGACCTGTGTGAGCCTATATGTTTGTTATTGGGCTTAGATGCATATAGGAAGCCCATTTAAGTTTTACTAAGTAAATGGACTAGGTTGCTAAAATAAATTTTGACATAAGTAAATTTATTTAGGCCCAATTAGATTTGGGCTTATTCAATGAATAACAATTGTTTATTTAAAGGTTAAATTCCTCTCTTTTGGGCCTTGTGTGAGAGTTGGGGGCCAATAAAAGTGGGTACGACATACTGAACCTAGCTCCCCCTCACATGAACTACCCCAATTGTGAAGGCCCATTTGCCTTATTTAAATAATTGTATTAGGTTAATTATATTAGTCTAAACCTAATTAAAATTGAATTAGCAACATAATTAACTTTTAAAATATATGAAATTTAATTTTTCATTTAATATTTTAAAGTTAATTTTAGAAAAACACTTAGTAAATGAAATTATTCTAGATAGTTATTTCTAGAACTAGTTATTTTTTCTAATATTTAATTAGAAAAATATCATAGATTGTGAATTTAATTGTTTAATAATTAATTTTGGTACAATCTAAGTTAAGTACATTTTTCCTAGTATTAAATTAGAATTAATAATTAAGTATTCTCTATACTTAATTATTTATTTCTTGAATTTAATACATTTAATTAAATTGAAAATTTTAAATATTTAAGTTGATTTTCATCATGATACTTAAATATTATTATTTTCATGTTATTTAATTAAAATTGAAAATTATTTTAAGTTTGAAATCTTATTTCATATAACTTAAATTTGAATAATTTTCAAAATATATTTTATTTTATTTTATTAATCTTTTTTCCACAATTTCGAAATTGCATTTCTTAAATGCAGAAATTTTGAATTTTATTTGAAAAATAGATTAAAGTTGTAAATAATTTATTTTAATTTTGGACCAACTTAAATCAATGATTTTTTCATTTAATGATTAATTAAAATAAATGAAGTAAAATATATTTAATTAGAAAATGAATTAATTAGTCAATGAAAGTCTAGATAGATATTATCTGTTTTGCTTCAAGTATTTTTCTAGTGTATTTAATTAAATAGAAAATTAATATTTAAGTTGATTTTCATTATGATACTTAAATATTTGAAATTTTTCTTTAATATTTAATTAAATAGGAAAATTATATTTTTTGTTGTAAATTAATTTTATTAATTAATTTTGGGCCAACATAAAATTAGAATAATTTTTCCAGAATTTATTTTTATTTTATTTTACAGCATTTTTTCGAAAATAGTATTCTTAAATACCTCAATTTTTTGAAATGCAATGTATATTTATAGAAAATTAAATTTGAGTTGTAAATTAATTTAAATTAATTTTGTAACAACTTAAATTGAATATTTTTCTAAATATTTATTGGAAATTATTACTAAGATGGAAATAATTCATGTTATTTTCATATCCATCTAAGTAAAATTTATAAATATTAAATTAAAATTTATATTTAGAATTTTTCATTCTAAATTGGAAATTTTAATTAAATAAATATATATTTAATATAAATAGATTAAAATAAATATTAGAAGAAAATACACTTTAAATAATGAGCTTTATTATTAGGACATTCGATCTCCATTGTTGGTTTTACATAACTTTTGTTTTAGTGAGTAATCCTCCCTAATGGAGGAACGTTCATTAGCAAGTTAGCACCGTTTAATCTCGAAAGATAAGTAGCTTTGTAATGTTTTATATGGTATGGATCACCCTAATGGTGGCGACTGTATTTGACTTACAAAATATGAAACAATAGTGGAAGCTCATAAGATAGAATAGCCTTGACTCTCGCCTAAACGGGACAACGCTGGATTCCAATCTTGATCGAATAAAAGGTTGCTAGAATGTTTAACATTTTAGATGAGCTGACAACTCTATTCAATGGATGGTACCTTTGACTCTCGCCTAAACGGGACACTGATATTAGTCTGTTGAAGACCTTGGAAATTATTTAGGATTGTATGTTTTAGTATTTTCACTTGTCATTCCTATTTGCTATATGTTTGATAATTTCTGAATTGTGTATGAATTTATATTGAACCATGTTATTTTCTGTTAATTGTAGTTTAATTTCGAATCTTCATTGTTGGTCTAACTTGGTTTGTTTTTCTAATGAGATAAATCCCTAATGGATTTTCACCATTAGACAAACATAATAGTGTTAGATCTCGAAAGATAAATATTGTATATGCAACATCTAGCTGTTCATCAATTGATGACACCTTAGACTAGTATTTTTACAATATGAAACAAGAAGATTGTATAAATAAGATTACTTTGACTATCGCTAATCGAAGCATCGTTGGATTCTTATTTATAAATGAAATTATCCTAATTCCTCTTAGCTTATTCATTTCGAATTAGCTCAATAACATATCATTGGATGAATGGTCTATATATCATTTCATGTCATTCTATTTTTTCTCTTCAGAAATTAAATGACGCATATGATTATAATCCCGAAATTCTATTCCAAAATGATATAAGTCCTCAATCTTAGAAATCTCCTACTTGTATGGGCAAATCTGACTTAGAGTTTAAATTAGTAGTGGTGGTCCAAGAAAGAATTACTCATTATATTTGGTATAAATTTAAGTCTTTGACTTTAATTTTAGATTCCAAATGGAAATTTTCTTATATTTCTAATTCTAGGATACAATACAGTTACACTTTCACAAGTGTTTAATAACCATTTTCTATCAATGGTTTCAAATTGTATGGAATATGAGTTTAATATTCTGTGACCAGGATCCACTTGCACTATTTTATGAACTCTTTGAAGTAACTAAACCTAAGTCATCAAAAAGACACAACCACACATTTTTTTTAATCTATGGCATTTATATCTTGTTCATAGTGGTTTTTACAAGATCAATCTCTGCAAAGAGTTAATATTCCTATATCCACTGAAAGTTGTTCATCTCATTCGTAGATGAATGTACATTCAGGGGTGGATATGAGTTTTTCGTTGTATTATTAAAACGATAACTCTAGATTATACCTTATGCAAAGAAATTTTTAATGTTTGAAAATTTTCATTAATTTCTAGCAATGGTGAAAACCATTAAGGTAAGTGGTTAAAGATCTTGCGAACTGATAGGGGTGGAGAAATAGTTAGTAGATATGCAGTTCAAAGATCATTAAATTGATTTTTGAATTATATCCAAACTCACCTCCCCAAAAATTTCGATTTGCATATTGATGATTAGTTACTAGTCGTTGCCTAAATCCTTCTATGGTAATACAATTTCAGAATGATGCAATGGTTGGGTACTTAGTGTAAATCATTACTAGATTCATGGATGACCTAATCAAAATCTTAAGAAAAGCTAGAACTGTTAACCATGGTTTGCATGTTTGTTAGCTATTCTAAGTGATTAGGGGTGGAACATCCCATAGTCAATAGATAAGAAAGTGTTTTCTAGGAAAATGACTAAGTCTGAAAAACAAAGTAGCAAATAAAGGAGATATTTTTTCTTGATTCCAAAAGTGTTCTATCATCTTATTCCATATGATGATCTCACTGTCTCTGTTGTTTTGACATAACCGAAGAGGTCAATACCATTTAGTTTTCTTAGACATAATTCACGGTACCTTGTCGTAGTGGGAGAGTTTCTAGGAACTCACATTCTTATGACTTGGAAGATACTAGTGATTAAAATCCATTGTGAGTTTAAACAAGTAATGGATTGTCAAGATAAGAAACTAAGAAGAAAAGCCAATAGAACCATGGTTTAATCCATTCACATGGAGTAACCTAAATTTTTCTATTACAAAGACATAAAAGGCAATTTTCGTTAATAAGTCTATGCAATGGACTTAACAAAACTTCCTGTTCCTAGTATTATAGGTTTGAGTTTATCTAAACCTATGGCTTGTGGTATACCTGGTAATTACTTACTCTAATGCAAGCAACTTACTTTAGTAAGATGCTGAAGCATTTTCTTTTCTAATGGCAATCTATAGAAGCTTCTCAACTTCTAGGCAAAGATTTTATTTATCTAAGGAAAAGTCTCAACTATTCCAGAAAAGATAAAGCCATGAAAGAATTCCTAATATCAACAGCGAGAGGTCTCAGATATGCTTTAGTATGCCTTAGACCAGACACCTGCTGTTGAGTGGGAGTAATGAGTAGGTATCAGATTAATCCAGGAGAGGAACATTGGAAGACAATCAAGTAAATCTTAAGATTAAGAAGAGGAACTATATGTTAGTCAATAAGGGTGTGTTTAAAACTCTTAGACTACACCGCATCAGATTTCTAGACTTGCCTTTGTGCTAGAAAGTCTGCTGATAAGATGGTGATTACTCTGGGGGTGGAGTAGTAATTTTGGAGAAGTGTAAAACCTATCTGAAATCTCTAGCTCTACCAGAGAGAGACTGAATGTTAAAGTTGCAGGAAAGGTACTTATTCAGTCTAAGGAAAGTTCTATACAATTGTGGCACCGTTCCAACCTGTCTTAACTACTAGTGTTAATTTCCTGATTAACCAAAAGTAGTTGCCAAAGGTATAGAATCCAGTATCCCAAGAGAGTAGACATATAGAGAGGAATTTCACATTATCAAGGATTTTGTGATTAAGGAAGAGTAATGGTGGAGGAAAGGTTGTGGTTAATTCAATCTGTCAGATCCTATTACGAGGAGTTTACTACTACTACACTAGATTTGTATATCAAGGTGTTGAGATTATTTGAAATGCACTTTTTGTTTTATATTAGTGCAAGTGGGAGTTTGTTGGGTTTTATGCCCTAAATAAAACTCATTTCAATATAATCAGATTTACTTATTAATATAGATCAGAAATAACATTTAATGTTGCATGGTTCACATGATTTATTTCATGATTATTTACATAATGTATGAATTCTATTTAAGTCCAGAACATATCAATGTGTTAATGATTATAGTGTTGTCAACACAGTGGAATATAATCTTAATTATATGTTCGAAAGTTTATTTCTTAATTTGTCAGTTCACTGGATTTAGACTGACATGATAATCAGCGATATGTATTCTTACACCTTGGATAAGTGTTATGTCCTTTCCAGGGCATTGACAAAGTTTACCAGCATCGGATGTATGGAGTATACATCGGAAGGGACCGATATTGAACTTTGATTAGATTTGTTAAAATTTACCGTAATATCTATTCAATTCAATATCACCTATTGATCCTAGATCAAATGATCTTAATCCTGATATGTTTAGGTTCGATCTCAAGAGTATTATACATGTTCTTTGATTTGTTAGTTAAGCCTACTTTTAGGTCAGGGTGATACGTACATTTTGGGAACATGATAGTATAATTGAGTGGGAGCGCTAACATAAATATGGACTCTATAACTTCTATAGGAATTTAGAAGTGAAACGATGATATCCTTCGAGCTTGGCTAAACAGAAATAAATGGTTGAGATCTCATTTCACTTCGCTGAAATATCATTTATACGGAGCTAAGTGTTTGGATAAAATACATTGAAGGTGTAACGGTAACTTAGTGCCTTTTCAATGTAGATCATCTATTAGAGGGTCATTGATCAAATTAGGATTATAACAATGGATGACTAATGACATATCTATATCGTGGAACATATAGAGCGTTCTATATACTGAGAGTGCAATTCTAAGTTCTATGCGTGGATTCAACGAAGAATTAGTGAATTTAAGATATAAATTCTTGATCTGCTTATTGGAAGCTCGGATATATAGACCCATGGTCCCCATACTAGTTGAGACCATACTGCTTGTAAGACTCAGTTAATTGATTTTGATTAATCAATTATAATTCTAAAGTAAGACTATGTCTACTTTGTGAATTTTCACTAAGCAAGGGCGAAATTGTAAAAAAAAAAAGAGATTCTAGGTTTATTTATTAATTAAGAGACTTTATATGTCTAATTAATAAATATATTAAATGACATATTATTTAATAATTAATTTTTAGTTATTAAATAATTAGAATTGGCATTTAAATGGTTGAATTTGAAAATTAGCATTTTTGAGAAAATGAGATGCAGAAATGATAAAACAGCAAAATTGCATAAGTGAGGCCCATTATCCAAGGCCCATGGCCGGCCACACTTATAGGCTTGTATCATTTATTTTTTCATTATTTTAATGCCAAATAATCCTAACCTAAACCTAGGTGGTTACCTATAAATAGATAGTGATGGCTCTCATTCACACTTGAACTTTTGTCAGATGAAACTGAGCCTCCTATTCTTTTCTCTATAGGCCGAATCACTTCTCTCTTCTTTTCTTCTCTAAATTTCGAAATCCTTGAGTGAATGAGTGAGTGCCCACACACATCAAGTGGTATCTCAATCATAGTGTGTAAGACTGTGGAAAATCAACCAACAAGAAGGAGAATCAGCATCAAAGGAAGGTGAGAAAGAGATCCAGGTTCAGATCTTGGTGATGCTCTGCTACAGAAATGAATCAAGGGCTAGAGATCTGAACGGAAGGAGTCATTATATTCCGCTGCACCCAATGTAAGGTTTCCTAAACTTTATATGTGTTTATTTCATTGTTTTAGAATTCATATTAGGATGTTAATGAAACATACTTGTTAGTAAATCTAGATCCTGGTAAAATAATTTCCAACATGGTGCTAATACAAAGGTGTTTAAAGATCCATGGATTCCACGTCTACCTTCCTTTTTACCTATTACAAAGGAAGTTGGTGATCTTATGATGGTGTCAGAATTAATAGAGCAACCAGGACAATGGAATAAAGATCTGATTCACCAAGTTTTTAGTACTCCTGACTCACAACTCATTTTATCAATTCCAATTACACCCTGTTTGAACATGATGATGATTGGTTATGGCATTTTACTAGCCATGACCACTATTCAGTTAAGAGTGGATATGATCTGGCAATAGGAGGAGAAAATTTACAACCTTCATCATCAAATGAAGTTATGGCAGCTTGGTGGAGTTCATACTGGGTAATAAAAATTCTAAAGAAAATTTTGCATTTTGGATGGAAAGGTTTTCATGAAATTTTATCCTCTTTTAGTGGTCTATTTCGAAGACAAAGCTCATCTCATAGTAATTGTCCTATATGTGGTTTCAGGAATGATACCAATGCACATGCAATTTTCTGGTGCTCCTTCTCACAAGTTATATGGAAGCAAATGAGTTTTCCTTTTCTTGCAAGCCCAAAAGAGGACCTGACCTTCAAAGGAGTACTACTGTATGCATCAGAAATACTTGAAAAAGAAGATTTTGAGAAAGTGTTAATTTCAGCATGGACAATATGGTTTGAAAGAAATAAGAAAAGTCATGGAAGCACTATAAGAACTCCACACCAAATCAAGATATGGATCTCTTCTTATTAGTTTCAACTGGGTGTACTAGTGAGCAAAGTAATACAGAGACAGAAGTTCTTAGCTATAAACTATATGTGGACGCAGCGATATCAACCCCTCAATATGTGATTGGTTTTGGAGCATTCATTTTTTCCTCAGGCAAACAAATGAAGGCAGTCTTATCTAAACTACTACAAGGTAAATCAGTCCAATTTACTAAGTATTATGTTTCTTATAGCAAGGACTGGGATAATACATACAATTTTAAAATAATATAGTAAATATCAGTTGGGTCTATTTTTTTAGTTTTAAGTTTATGTTTTCAAATTTACTTATGAAGGTATAAAACAATGTAATAATAACAAAGGTGACTTCAACTTAAATATTTTTAACTAAATAATTATAAGTGGATTTTATCTGGATAAACTTTAAAGAATTTTAATAGTTATGGTTTTTCAAAATAGATATATGATCCCTTTTAGCGTAGGGGTTATTTAAATTTATACTATTATATTATTATGTTAAAAGTTAGGTAAAGAGTCAAACCAAAGGGGTTTCCCTTTGGTTTTGACTCTATAACAATTATACTCTAAAATTTTGAGTTTTAAATTTAAATGTACTTATTGGTTTAACTATCTCATTTGCAGGCTCCTTTTCAGTTTTCCGGGCAGAAGCAGTTGCTTTACTAGTAGGTTTGCGTTGGGCTCAAGATGTGGGACTTCCCGTGGAGAGAGTTTTTTCTGATTCACTTTCTTTGGTCTCAGCTTTGGAGGGCCAGACTGTGTATTTAAATGAACTGGGGGTTATCTTTTCTGATATTAAAGTCTTATTGTCTAGTTTTCCTGGGGCATCTCTTTCTCATGTTAGCCGCAACTTTAATGTTGAGGCTCATGGATTGGCTAAGCATGCCCTTAGGATAGACAATGAACTTTCTTGGATGGAAGAAATCCCCCCTCCTTCTGTGTAACTTTTGTTACCGTTGTTATCTTAACCTTTATCGGTTACCCCAAAAAAAAAATAGTATATATGTAGTTGAATATATTCAGATTACTATAATAATATATATAATTATGGGAGATAATACAATAGGTGTAGTTTTTACCTATTAATAAGTATAGTAGTTTATAGTTATTGATTTAATCAAATTGCTCATTTTTGAAAACTTAAAAATAATTAATAATTTTTTTATTTATAATTAATTTCAAATATTATTAATTATCTCTAACTAACAAAACTACACACCTAACTCCAAATCTAAATATTGAGAATGACAAAACACAAACATGAAAAAAAGAGTCTGCGCTCAAAATGCTTTGAACATATTAAATTGCAGTATTTTTGGAATAGACAAAGATCGACAGAAATGCAAAAAATATTAATACATTGATCTCATATAGCAAGAAAACAACATCGATCGCAGATCTCATCAAACGATAAATTGACACCCAAACTTCACCGATCTACATAATTCCACACATTCGGGATCTCACACGATATAAAAACCAAAAATAAATCACCACAAATCTAATCCAACAATAATTCTAACATCAACAACATATCAAATGAAATTAAGACAACAGTTCTGAGAGAATCGTACCTGCATATTACACTTGACAAGGTCAAGAGGAGTAATAGCCATGTGAGTGAGTCCACAGCTGAGGATTCCACCGACAGTACAAGCGGCATAGAAAGCGAGAGCGTACATCTTGATCTTCCTACCAGACTCAACTGGAGAAGGAACAACGAAAGCTTTCCTTGGAGCAACAACAACAACTTCGACATCGGAAGTTGATGGTGAAACGGTGGTGGTAGAACGGGCCTGGAGGATTCTCTCGACGGCCATGGCCTTAGTGGAGGTGGAAGAGTATAGGTAGCTAGGGATTAGAGATTGACGCGAGGATTAATCGGAGAACGTGACGGACGGCGAAGAGAGGTGACAATTTTGAGCTCTGGTTCGAAATGGGGAAGAAGAAGAAGATTTGGTGGCGGTGCTAGGGTTTCGCAGTGAGTATTTTGAAAACTCAAAATGAGTTTCAGGGTTATTACTCTGATTAAAAAAATTGGGGTTATTACAAAAATTAAATCATTTTGCTTTGGTGGATAATAGTCGTAAATTTTTTAACCTCTGTTTACAACCGAATTCAAAGAAATTGGCGTCTTTTTTCCACTAAAGCAAAATGTAAAAGACAATTTTTAAATTTTACACTTTTTCCACAGTTCCTCTTTTAGCGTCACGCTAATTATTTTCTTTTAGCTTCGATTATCCACTGAAGCATATAATATTTACCTATTTTTTGCCTCAGTCAACCATTTTTGGTGAGACAATTTAATGTGTGTACCTGATTTTATGATATTTTGGAGAAAATTATTGTTGAAAATTTGTTGTTCTGTATAATCAGTTTTGATTCTGATTTGTCTTCAAGCTCTGTTTTCTTGTTTAAGCAGTCATGTTTGCATTGGTTTGCAAGTTCTTGTTGCTGAAGAGGACGATTGGGAGGAAATGCTAAGGTCACTGAAGCTGGAGAAGATGATCGGCGATGGTCGTTTTCACTCGATATCATTGGTAGCAGTCAATAATGGTGGAAAAACAAGAGAAGAAGAATGATTTTATGTTTTTTTTTTTAAAATCAAATCTCTTAGAAATAATCGCAGATGAAGGAGAGATCGTTGATAAGAGTGATTCGCAGGAGAAGATCGTCACTTTGAGGAGTGATTTGTGGAGAGAGATTAGACTCTGTTATGTTTGAAAAATTATGATTTTTTTTAAGGTAAATTTATTGGAATAAGTTGAAAAATATCTCTTTTTTTATCCATTAATAAAAAATACCCTCATATTATATTTTATTAAAATATACCCACTTTTTTGAGTGAGTGACCCAATATATACCCTCACTCTCTACTTAAGTCTAGCATATAATTTACATTAACTTAAGGGGTCTAATGGGGTTATCATCTATAAAAGTGGGTATATCTTAAAGAATATGAAAATAAAGGTAAAAATTAAAACAAGTAAAGTAAAGTGGGTATAAAATATAATTTCCTCAAATTTATTTATATAAGATTTGATTTTCCACATTTTGATCATTAAATATTTTCTATTCCCATATTTATTCCAATTACTTTTTCTTTTGCCATAAAAAAGTAAACTACAACTTAAATTCTCATATTTAGAAAATTTCCCCTTAAGCATATGTGTACAAAAAAATGATTTGAATGTGACGGTAATCTGATGGAACTGCACATTTGACTCGAAAATGGGCCAATCAGACTGCCAACCTGACCCAAAAATAGGTCTTTAATCAGGCTAAATATTAAGGGGTTTTTACAAAAAAAAAAAAAATTACTGAAATTTAGGTAAAATTTTACAATTTTATTGCCACACGGAAATTTTTACAAAAATATTATCTTTTTATAAAATAACCAAAATAACAAAACAGAATAATTAAAAACAACAGTGGAATAACTAAAAAATAACAGTAAAAACTTAACACAATACACAGTATAAAAAATAGACAACATTTTTGAAAAACCCCAAATATTAACCCAATCAACCCAATCCGGGCCCAACCCGACCCTTTATAAAAAAGTAAAATAATTTAAGCTTTACGCACATATTTGGGCCTGCTACTTTCTTCCCCAAACACTAATGGGCTGTTTGGTATGCATGTTTACTTACACAGGATTGGGAATTTAAAGCCCAACCCATGTTTTTTTTTTACAAAGTGATTAGAATCACTCATGAATTTACGACGCAAACGTCCGCCACCGACGCTGGAACCTCCTCAAACCTGGATAGCTCATCGTCAAACCGTAGAGCATGCTTTGTCAAACCATGGGTCGCTAAATTCTCAGAGCGAGCCACATGGGACAAAACTGCCCCCGGAAATTTAAACAATAAAACTATAACATCTTCAAACAACGCTCCTAGCTCATTGAAATACACTTGAAAAATAGCAAAAAACCCAAAACAAAATTTTTATTAGAAAATTATCCAATTGATCAAAATTTACCAAATAACAAGAACTAAGCAACCAAAATCCCACTAAAAATTAATAAAACTAGCCAAAGGGAATACCCTTTGGCTAGTAGCAACTGAATTATAGCACTCTATTTCATAACTTTCTTAAAGTCACTATCCCTTACTGAGACCTTATCATCTAAAATAAATTTAGTAAAAAGCAATGAACCTAAACCCTACTATCTGTATAATGAAATTACCACTTGATCCATTTCTATTATATCAATATTTAATATCACATCTCCCATTGATTACTAAATCCCCATACTTATAATTTATACAACAAGGCAAAATTGTTTTATATATCTATTTTTTTAGTAAAAATCTTATTTATAGTCAATACATACTAAATTAATATTAATTAATAAACCATAATTCAATTTGGTTTCTTGACATAATAATTCCTTATTTATTATTTAAATAAATAGGCTGACAAATCTCTTAAATATTAGGCCATTCAATTTATTATAAAAATTTATTTAAATTGGCATCTTCTTATACAACTAAAAAAATTAAAAAAAAAAAAGCAAAAAAACTCAATACTACATTAGCCTTTACTGCACATTATTTCAATATTTTCCAATAATAAAGTAAATAAAATATTCTCAATTCACTATTAATGATCCCATCTCTTATTGATTACAAAATCTCCACATTTATTATTTATAAATTTTATACACCAAACTCATATTTATTGTCATTTGTAATTTCTAGAAATTGAAATAAAATGAATTAGCTAATATAATCACTATCTAATTTGAGTATTATAATTTAATTTTTCTTTATTTTTGATTATATATCTAATAATAGAGCCCTCCTAATTATTTATACTACTCTATTTACTTAATTAATTTCCATATTATATCTTACTCATAATTTTTACAACTTCCCTATTTGTAAATTGATAAATTCCAATCCATCCTAATTAAAGATTAGGCCATCACATCTATTACTATTTAAATCTTTAATTCTCTTAAATAATACCTAAATTTTTTTAGACATTTCCTTAAATCATACCAAGTCACGGTTATTACTATTTAATCTTTAATCCTCTTAAAAAATACCAGATTCACTTAAATTTTTTCTTAAATCATAAATTTACCAAAGTCAATCCTTTTAGAACCAATTAGTAAAATATGTGCAAATACTTTTAACTTTAAATTTTATATTATTTTATATTTCATGATATCTTGATATTTTACTCTAATTACCCTAAATAATTAGATTCCAGGCATATAATAGCCGCAAAAATTTTGAAAAGCACAAAAGTCATAACTCAACTCATTCAACAAATTAGTACTTTCATTCCTTAAAAAATAAAACAAATATAAGCAGGGAAGAAACAAAAAAAAAATGCCATAAGACGAAACGGAATCACGTTGCTATAATGAGTAAATTAACATCAATCCAAACCAAATGATTTAGCTGGTAGCTTCTAGCTATACTGCGGGCTGGACTTTTAGATGAGACAATGTCAAAGCCGTATACTTGGTTGGGACTGATCTCAGATTAGAATTGGGAACAAAAACCAAAGCCTACTACAATATTCAATTTTAGTCCATTACTTCAAGTAGACCCAAAGATTTCATTTATTGCACTCACAAATTCATCCTTCTAAACTTCAAAAAAGAAAAAGAAGATAAAAAATCTCCTTTGGATTATATTTTAACAAGGTCAACGAAAATTCCAATCTCAGCAATCATAACAAAACAGATCTTACGACAAATTTTCAAAACTTCAGGATTTCAAAGAAAAAACGAATGAAAAAAGGAGTCCTACGTATGGAGTAGGCTATGTTAGACATTTATATGTATAAACTGAAATATATATGTTTAAGTATAAAGTGCGGAATTAATCATATACACTATATGAATATAAGGATCGAAATACCTCCAGCCATTGATTCTTTGAGCATTAATCCCACATAAGCTTGATCTGCAAAAGAAACCGATTGATGTGGGTAATCGGGCTTCCTCGCTCTCTCAACTCTCTTTAGATGGATTTTGCTGTTATGAACAGAATGAGTGAGGAGCTCGGGGACCGAGACCCTATATTTATAGGTGAGATACTCCATCAGTATCTGCGCCACATTAATTGTCAGAATATTTTGACAATTAATTCAGGAAATCAAATCAGGTAATAAATATAGAAATCTGACCATATATAGAATATTACATAATTGATTTTGTTCAGATTCAATGAATATAAAATATTCATTTATCAGAAAATCAATTATTTATTTATTTCCTTAAATAGAAAATCATTTCCTTAATTAGAAAATAATTTCCATAAATAAAATATTCTAATATTCTCCCACTTGGTCAGCATTTAAACTAAAATATTCAAACCCAACGTTCCTTATTATATAATAAACATACGAATCATAGCGACATGTCCTCATTATAAGTCGAGTATTATCTTCCATGTATTACGATATATTTATTATATAACAATGTACTTTATGTGGCAATGTACTTAAGTGAATAAACCCTAACCCTTATGTTTATTCAGGTCCTCTTACGATAATTTTCTCAGATGAAATTAAGGTGCACATAAATATGAGAAAATATCGAAATTAGAGTTTCATTAAATAATTTTTGGTTGTACAAATAAAAAACTGCATATGGGTTAACTGAATCCCATATTTACTTTATGATCCTTGAATTTGTGTTGCGGCATGCCTTTAGTCAAGGATCTATGCGATCACCCAATTCAGTTTGCGTGATTAATGACCACTTATCACGCCTTTTTATGGCTAAATACTTAATGTCGATATGCTAGCTTCGACCAGTACTCTTAGAGTTATTAGCCATAAATATTGTAGCTGAATTTATCGCAAAATTTTCTTAATGGCCTAATGAAACTATAATTCTGAACTCTAGGCCTACTATGAAACTCTATAATACATCATACGAGATGTATCCTCAAAACAATAAATGAATCTGACTTCTATAGTGGAAATAACAATCAAGATTCTCTACAATATAACTTACTGGTAATCCTAAGGACGTAATAAAATATTGATTTACGTGAATCAATACAACCAGTGAAGTATGTTAGAATCTAATTGGTTAACTATATTTCCAGATGGTCAATTCATCTTAAAATATGTATGAATATAATTTTTAGTATCTTAAAGATACCTCATCACTTTGTATAAGGTGGTCTTAACTTTAGTTATTCTGATACTACTTAACGATCCTGAAACAAATGTAATGCAAAGTCTTATTCAGACTCTTACGCATACATTAGGCTTCTAAAATAGAAGCAAATGAATGTTCTTAATTTATTCTCACTTCAGATTATTTTTCAGATGCTGGTTCGAGTTGAATTTATCACACTTAAAGATAAAAGTTATATCAGATGAATAATACATAATTTTATTTAATCAGAGATGCTGTGGCTACTCTCTAATTAATTAAAATTATATATATTATTTATATTCCTTATCTCAAAATAATAATTTGAGATATGAATTATTTCAACTTGTATAGAAAACTTTTATCATCATTTGCAAGTAACATATTGTCTACGTATAAAACAAACATTACTCCCACTAACCTTCTGGTATATAATTATTTCCATAATTCTCTTTTCAAATCTAAAGGAAAAGATAATGAAAATACCAATTTGTGAGATGTTTGTTTTAATCTATAGGTAGACATCTTAAGCTTGCATATGTTCACCACTATTATAGGAAAAATTTTATGGCAGTCTGTATACCTTCTCCTCTAGTTCACTGTTTGGAATTGATTTGAAACGAGCAACAAATGCCAACGTCTATAATAGAATCATTTATAAAAACAAGTGAGAATGTAAATCTCTTTTGTTATTGATTCTTAGTTCAAAATGAACTTCTTAGCAATGAATATTCTTTTATATCTTTATGTTTCTCAATGTTGCCTAATGAAGATTATTGGTGAAAAAACCTATGCTTAATTAATTTTCTCCACCCCATTAGGCAACTTTACTAAAGATAAACTTTATTGCTCTTTAAGATATTCATTTCTTCATTCGTGGCATATTGTACTACAACTTCAATTCTTTATCATTCTATAATTTAATTTATGTCTCAAATTAATATTGTAGTTGAACTCTTATTGTACAAAATGTAATCACTAGAAAACATTGATCTTATTGTTCTAATAAGTCATCTTAAGGATGGACCAACAAACTCTTAAAAGAGCAAATGGTTCAATATACATGTTATTATAAGCAATTACTAAATAACATAACTTATTAGAATTTTATCAATGACTTGTAAATTATTAATGATTAGTTATGAATTCTCAATAACCATTAATCTTAAGGGTTGTTGTGAATCATAATTAATCTAACACTTGAGGTGGAAGTTTGAGAAAATATGAATGATCTTTCTCGGAAACTAAGTTCCTAGATTGATCACTCCCACTGATCAAGTCAATTCTTAATTCTACAGTTCTAGTGTTGTGAGATGGATAATAAAATATGTAACCCTTAAACCTTATAGCTTTTCAAATGAAATATGCTCATTTATGGTTTTGGGTCAAGATCTTTTCTTTGACAATTGTACTCTAACTATATATGGGTATTTATAAAATGTGTACATGTCATCAAGTCGGTTTTCAACCTTATCACAACTCAAAATATGTTTGAGAAACAACTTTGGTTAGAACACGATTCGATATGTACACCCCATTGTTGAGTATCAATAGACAAAGATTTAGGAAAGATTGGAGTTTGCTATGTAGGCTCCACCCCATGTCTAAAAAATGCTTAGTTTCTTAAATCTGTTACACACTATAATTTGGGTGTACCAAGCATATGTATCGGGCAATGAACCCATGCTTTTAAAGAAACTTTACAAATAGACTGGGAGGTTATCCATACTCACGAATTTTAATGTAGTATTCTCCATTTTATATTTGATCTCACTATCTTAATATGCAAAATGCACCATTTCTCTACTTAAGATTTAAATGTCTTTGAAACATATAAATCTATACTTTTGTAGAAAAATTATTTATGTGAGTAATCGTTAAAAAGGAGATGCAAAATTTGAGTCCATGTCTTCAAAATTAATTGACTTGTATGATTTCTAATATGATAGAATTCTAGTATGCACCGATTTTGACTTGTTGGAATACATATTCTTAATGAAATTCACACAAGTTCTAAATAAAGTTAGTAAAATCAAGTGTAATGAAGATCCCCACCATTTACTAACATTTATTCTATTTATGGAGATATGTTCCATAATTTTTGGTGCTATAATGTAGAAGAATTCTTATTAATAACACATTTCTTATTGTCAGATTGAACTTGCATATCTTTATGAGTGACATCATTTGTAGTAAAGACCTCCAAATGTGTCTAAATCAAGTTTCAATAGAATCTTGGAACATAAAGGTCTTTGCCAATTTTAAAACAAAGCCACTACTATATTGCTTGTTCCTTAAACTTCTAAATGTGAGAACTTATCTTGTCTGTGGATAAGATTTGCTCACAGTTACTGACTTTCTTAGGTTTATTTGTAAACCTTGCAAGAAATTATGAATGTGGAATAACAATCTAAAATAATCCACTATGTGTTAATAATCACATTAACTATATTAGAATGAATTCATACACAATAAATTAAAATTTATTGGTGATAATAAAGTGTGATTTATTTTTCTTAATTATACAGTAAAAACTGTACATTTTAGATTAAGTTATCAGAATAAATTTTTGGAAATTTCTACTGGTATGGAAGAAATTTATGAATAGTGATGTAATAAAATTACATATATAGTTTTGAGGTTTAAATGAATCATGTTTTTACCAATGAATAAACATGCTTACATATGAAATCTTATTAAACAAAAATTGCTTGTGGGCTAAATTTTTAATTTAATAAGATTAGATTTAGATGTAGATTATGATAGATTTATACAATTTATGAAAAACTTAAAGTTTAATATTTCTATCTCAATGAAAGGTATGAAACACTTAATTATTTATAAATGTTTCAAAATTTTATACTTTATGATAAAATTATTAAATTAAATCTACATAATTTCCTGTGGGATAAATTAAGAGAATTTAATTTAACATATTAATTATGTAAATATAATAAAATCCCTGTAGGGTAAGATTATTATGTTCACATAATTCATGTCCATTATGTGATCTTAATCCACTTAATATATATAATTTTATATAATTAAGGATGCTGTGGCTACTCCCTAATTATTTAAAATTATGTGGTTCACTAGACACTAAAGTATAAACTGAAGATTAAAATTTTACTAAATCTAAAATTGCCTGTGGGCTAAATTTTAAATTTAATAAAATTAGATGAACTTTATGATAGATTTAATTAAACAATTAGTTAAGGAAAATGAAGGTTTATTATCTATCTTTATTAAATTTTTGATAACACTATTAAATTAAATCCCCATAACTCCCTGTGGGGTAAATTAAGAGAATTTAATTTAACATATTATCCTAATTAATTATATAAATATAATAAAATCCCTGTGGGGTAAAATTATTATACCTATATAATTAATTACAAGTTATGTCCATTAAGGTGAATTTTAATTAATATATAATTTTATACAAATAAGGATGCTGTGGCTACTCCCTAATTATATAAAATTATATTTTCACTTGACATTAGGTATTGGGCTCTACCTAAAAGTAATTTCGTTATTAACATAATAGACAATCACTGAGATTAGTGCTCCTAGTGTGGTCGTCCGAAGATCATTAAAAACCGTTCTAGATATGAGCATTTGTCCCAAATTCATGTTTTCTTATGTCAAACCACAAAATTACTTACATTTTATTCATATTTTATTCATTTTAGGAAGTTTTATGAATATTTTATGAATAATTTTATGAAGTTTTATGAAACTTAATGTGCTAAATAAAATATTCAACCTATCTTAATGTTTGAATATTTCTAAATATATCTAGCACTATAAAAGGAATTTATGTATAGCATTTAATTGTATTAAAAATAAATTTGCCAAATAAATACAATAATTGTATGATAATAAATTAAATGCTTAATTCCATAATATATAATTAATTATGCATTTATGACCATATAATATCTTAAATATTTGCACTAATAATTAATTTGTATAAATAAGGTAAATATACAAATTAGTACAATTAATTATATGAAATGAATTAAATGCAAAATTAAAGAATATACTTAATGGCAGATTTTTTTTCAACTTTTATTAATTTAAACAATAAATTACATAAATTTGGTAATAAATAATTAAATGCACAATTATTACATGCCTAAATAAATCATGTAATTAATTATTTTCCTATTTTGTGTTAATTTAGTCAATAAATTACATTCATTCAATTTCCATTTTTAATTTAATACATATATTTTGAATTAATATGTTATTTAGTATAAATTGAAAATGGAAATTTGTTTTAAATTGGTAATTATTACATGCCTAAATAAATCATGTAATTAATTACCAATTTAAAACAAATTTCCATTTTCAATTTATACTAAATAACATATTAATTCAAAATATATGTATTAAATTAAAAATGGAAATTGAATGAATGTAATTTATTGACTAAATTAACACAAAATAGGAAAATAATTAATATTCCAAATAAATAAAAATTTGAAATTTTCCTTTTTTCATTTTTTTTTTTTTAAAAAAAAAAACTGCCCCGACCCAAACCCGAACAGGAAAACGAATTCCGACGATAAAAATTCATGGAATCACTCCCATTTGAATCTCCATGCATAAATAAAGAGATTCATGTCGGTTTTAGGCAATTAAAACACGTAAAAATTGGACTTTAATTTTAATAAAAAATTTCTAGTCCGTATGAGTTCTTAAAAAAATAATTTTCAAATTTCAATGATTTTTCACATGTTTAGATCGATCTATAATACTATATGAATATAGTGATGTATATAGAATTCGAAATAAACACCGAAAAAAGAAAAATGAAATAAAACAACCAACGGACCAAAAACTCCAATTTTTTTTTTCTTTTTCAAATGAATCTAAATGCAAAAATTAAGACATTCATATAGATTTCATGCATCGAAAACACGTAAAACAAAGACTTTAAGATCACCAAAAATTTCGGGTCCGAATATTTTTTTTTTGAGCTTTCTTTGTTTTTTTTTTTTTTTCTAAATGAGTTTTCATGCTTTAGAACAATCTATATTAATATATGAATGTATTGATTCAGAATGTATAATGTATATATAAACATATATACATATATATACAGAAAATAAAATAATGTACCGTATGTATATATATAATCATGAAATGTATATATGTATATATTTATATATAGCATTTAGGTATATAAATAATATGATATAATGAATATATGAACATATATATACAATATATATATACCTAATGAAATGAAGAAAATATCTATATATATGTATAAACTATATATGAATATATATATAAACTGAATGTATATATAAACAGAATGTATATGAATATATATATAAACTGAATGTATAAACAAGTATATATGTATGAAAATATATATGTATATATATAATTGGGATTGAATGAATATGAATATATAAATATATACACAAACGAAAATAAATATATATATCAACACTGAATTAAATATATATATAAACACTGAATTAAATATATATATAAACACTGTATATACGAGTATATATATATATGAAACTCAAACTAAAATCAAGGCAGAGATAAAAACCGCTCTGATACCAACTGTTAGACATTTATATGTATAAACTGAAATATATATGTTTAAGTATAAAGTGCGGAATTAATCATATACACTATATGAATATAAGGATCGAAATACCTCCAGCCATTGATTCTTTGAGCATTAATCCCACATAAGCTTGATCTGCAAAAGAAACCGATTGATGTGGGTAATCGGGCTTCCTCGCTCTCTCAACTCTCTTTAGATGGATTTTGCTGTTATGAACAGAATGAGTGAGGAGCTCGGGGACCGAGACCCTATATTTATAGGTGAGATACTCCATCAGTATCTGCGCCACATTAATTGTCAGAATATTTTGACAATTAATTCAGGAAATCAAATCAGGTAATAAATATAGAAATCTGACCATATATAGAATATTGCATAATTGATTTTGTTCAGATTCAATGAATATAAAATATTCATTTATCAGAAAATCAATTATTTATTTATTTCCTTAAATAGAAAATCATTTCCTTAATTAGAAAATAATTTCCATAAATAAAATATTCTAATAGGCTATACACTAATTTTTCCATTCTTTTGGTAATATTTTCACCAAACCATCAGTGCATAAAGAATACTTCTTTAGATTTTTTATATAAATAAAAAATAATAATTACGAATTAAAAATTTACATTTTTTTTTTTTTAATTTAAACGTTTATATATTACAACATGTTTTACCTGGACTCGAACCCAGGACCTCTAACACTCACACACCCATCTATGGCTACTTGAGCTAGCCTTTGTTAATTAAAAATTCACACTTTCAACATAGTACAAAAACCTCAAAGCAAAAAATCATTCTCAGCAAAAAAAAAATCATTCTCTTTACTAACACTGGGACCAAATACACAAACGTTATTATAAAATTTTATGAAACTGTGTCTCTCTTAAAACAAAATGACCTCATCACTAAAGCACCAAACAACTACCAATTAAATGAAAAATAGTAAAGTAAGGAAAAGAAAAATAAAAACATTGTTACAAACAATCAAATCCGAGAGGGAATATATAATAAAAAAAGTACAGAAAAATCAAAATGGAATGTAAGGAGATTCGATCAAGAGGAGACAAGGTTAAGAAGGATCAGAAAACCCATAACACATCCACATTGTATAACTCAGTCAAAAAGAAATCAAAAGTACTCGGAAACAAGACCTAAATTTCCGTACATCATTCGGATCCAGAAACTAGAGTGAGGCAGACAATTACCTTCAGATCCCGGCGAAACGGTCGCACTGAACTCGGAGGGGAGTTGGGCGAGTCCAACCCCAGCCCATGTTTGGTATTGCATTTTTATTTTTTTTAGCTAGGGATTCATTTTACTATGGCCTCAACATTGAGGTAACTAATATCCACCTCTTGATAACACAACACTTTCATTTCTCAGGAAAGCTCACCCAAGATAGACAGGAACAACAACCTATCATTTCGTCAAACCTAGCCGCCTCTGCTCTTCATCTCCTTCCTTCCATCAACCAATTCTTGCTAAATCAGGTATTTCTCTCTCTCGCTCGCTCGCTCTCTCTCTCTCTCTCTCTCTCTCTCATTTTCTGGTTGTGTGAGTTAATTGGGGATGAGGGTTTTGGGAAGTGAAAGATTCTAGATGAGATGCTTTTGTTGATTGTTTCATTGAATTGTGATGGTATATTTGTTTATTGAATTGAATCTGAGATTTGTTTTGTTGAACATATTTGTGTTTGTATGAATTTCATGAATTGTGTGGATTTTTTAAAGTTTGTTTCTAGAAAAGACAATAGTTTAGCTCATATCTTGATCAATTGGGCTAGGAAGTGTGGTGCTTCCTGTGCTGGTTTGCTTGGGGACGTAGAGTAGACGGCCCTCTCATGTCCTTCCCAATTTTGATTTCAATTAACCCCTAAGCCAGAAGTTTATTCAGAAAAAAAAAATCAAAACTTAGCAGATTACAATGTCAATTTTTACTAACAAGAAAATTTATAAAGAAGATTACAAGACTCCATATTGATATGATATCAAGTAGGAAAGTTGATACTTTATTTGAGAGTTGGAACACAGTACTGATGTTATGACATGAAGCATTACACGTACTGATGTTACACTAAGCAAAAATCAGCATCTTATTAGATTGCTGTCAGACATGATTTCCTTAGTCATTAATGAAACGTATTGACATGTGGAGTTGTTATGGACCATCTAAGTATAAGGTGGTTATGATATGTACATCATCACAATAATACAGCAGCCTCATATTAACAAATGGCTGTTATATTTTCTCAATCCATGGGCATGTGGGCTTGTCCATGGATTTGTAGCTCTAAATTTTAATGGACAAAATGTCATGGAAAAGAGAAAAAAAAAGATATAGAATAAATGCTTGTAATTTTTTTAAAAAATAATATTAAAAAAACTGATATAAAGAATTACACTTATTATATTTATATTTATATATAAAGATAAAAAAATTAGTATGAGAAAAAAATAAAAGAGAGAAGAGAAAAAAATGAAAAAGAGATGAAAATAAAAGTCAGTGTTATGTGTTTGGGGTGTGTCAAAGTGGTTCACCCAATAATAGTTAACAAAGCACCAATCCAAGTGTTCTTTAATCGTATCCACACCTAACCAATTTTTAATCCATGTGAAAGGGTCCCCTTCGCATGGGGTTTCATGAAGCGAGCAATGATCTAGAGCCTTTCAAAAGCCTTCCATTTGTTGCTCATTTCTAAGGCAGCCACCTGATTTGTTATTGTTAGAAAGGATTTCATTAAAATCTCCAATTGCTAGCAATGGTTGAAGGGGAGAAACATCAGCAAACCATTTTAAAAGTGTCCAACAATCAGCTCTGTTTTGACCATTTGGGGCACCATATAAGTCTGTAAAATGAAAGCTAGCTTCACCATCTGCCATCACAACAATAAAAAAAGTTATGTCCATAGTTAAGAAGAGTAACATCAACACTATCATGCCAGAGAAGCATTATGCCACCGCTTGAGACCAATTTGGGGTGATTCAAGACCATTATTGAGATTAAGGGACTGTCAAAAATAGGAAATTGAGTTAACAGGAAGTTTCGTTTTCATAAGAAACAAAACATGGGTTGATTATTATTTGACAAGCAATTGAAGATGTCTAAATCACTCGGGTTCCCCAAACCCCGTGCATTCTAACTCAAGATTTTTATGATGAGTCGTGGGATTGCAAAGCAATCTTCGTGGAGTTTTCAACAAAGCCATCTCAATCCATGTCCTCATAGGAAACAAAATGACTTAAACCTTCTCCTTGTGACATGGGAGAAGCATCAATGGTGGAGTGTTGATTACGACACCGTTTAAGGAATCGTCTCATTGTTAGAGACTTGTTGTCTCTTTGGTAAGTTGGAGGGTGGGACATTTTCCTTATCCATTGATAGTGTAAAAACTTGTGTAGTTGTGATCAAAGGGGTAATTGTTAGTAAGGTGTCTTGGTGGAAATATTGTTTGAGATATTTATTGCTGTCGGGGTTGGAGGATAGGTGGCTATAGGGAAAATAGGACTTGTTGCTGTCCCAATTTCTGGTGTGAAAATGTTAGAAAGGTTAGTGGTTGGTGATTGGCTATTGTCGTGGCCAATGGTTCTGTTCTAGTGTAAAGTTGTAGTGCAATGGCTTGTTAAAGAGGAGGGAAGAGTGGAAGGCTTGTTTTGTGAAATTGTTGGGTGAGAATTGGTGTCCAAAGTGTGTATTGCAGATCGTGGAGGTGCAATTTGAGAAGGGGGAACCAGGGTCAAAGATGGCTCTCCCCTAAGCAAGACTTTAGGCTGTGGTTGGGCAGCAGTGTGTAAACGGGGTATAGTTGAATTAAGAGTGGTTCGTGCAAGGCGTATCAATAGAGGCTAAGCATTTCTTTTAGTAAAACTAGTTATATACTTGTCGTATCCCGTAGTAGGTAGTTTGGCTTCTTTCATCCAAGGTCTATATAAAAAGTCAAGTGTCATTACCCATATCCATGTGCTCCATGAATCTAATACATTTAGGGTGCGTTTGGAAGTAACTGTGTAATTACTAGGTAGAGTAATTACTAGGGTGGTAATTACACAGTGTAGTAATTACACTATATTTTAAAATGCAAGGTATGTTTGGATATGATGTGGTAATTACATATGAATTCCTAATATCTTGTTTGGCAAAATAGTTAGTAATTACATAGGAAAATAATATTTTTTAGTAGCTAATGTTTAATATGGAAAGTTTTTAGTAATTACACAGTGTAATTACATTCAATTCTCATGGGAGGCCATGAGAATTAGAGAGTGTAATTGGAACCCCTCAATTACTTCCAATTACACAGTTACAGTGTAATTACATGGTCAGACAAACATGACAAATTGTGTAATTACCTCCAATTACACACAAATCTAATTACATTGTGGCTTTCCAAACGCACCCTTATCAAAGCGGTGACCAAGTAAACCACATTCAAAACAAAATTCCAGAAGACACTCATAAAGGAAGTCAATCCAAAATTCATCTCTAATCTTTGGGAGATTTATCATTCGACCTCGAGGAAGTGGCTTGACAATAGAGAGTTTAACTCTAATACAAAGAAAAGGACCCCATCCTTCATCGAGCGAATCTTTGTGTACCTCCATGAATTCACCAATAAGATTACCCAACACTTTTGCCAAAGCCTTGAATTTGCTTTGAAAAGGCAAGCGATAAATCTAGACCCAAAATGGAGTAGAGATCAAACTATTGATTGAGACATTCTGTAGAACATCTGGAGTGTACATCACAATAAGATGATTTTGGAAGTGCCAAGGTTCCTTATTCATCACCCTGAGTTTATCCCCTGAACAACTGAAAGAGATTTTGAACAAATCATCACCATAGTCGGAAATCACAGCAGGGTAATGACCTTTCTAGTGGTCGGTCATTTGATCAATGAAAGCCGACTTATGAACATAGTTGTCCGTGAGTACTCTGGTCAGATAACATGATTGGAATGTGGTATTAGGGTTGGCACTACATCTTCTAGAAGAGCAAAGACCATGCTAACTTCCTCAGTTAGTGATAGTGTTGTGTTCAAGGAAGTCATGAGAGGATCCATAATCAAATCGACAATAGTAAAAGGAGTGGAACACAGGCTTAAACCAAGAAAAAACTAAAAAATTCTAGGAATATACCATAAACCAGAGAGACAAGAAGAGAAAGAACTGTAAGGAGAAAGGGAGGGGGACGAGAAAATTTGAAAAAAGGAGTTAGTTACGAAGAGAAAGTTTGTTAAAAAACCATAACTGTAATAGACTCATTAGGGCACTTTTTCCATCTTTTTTTTCTATAGCTTTTGAAAAAAAAGGTAATATAATTAAAGATATATATTTTTATGTAAAATAAAAATCATTAAAATAAGGTGTATTTATAAAATTTTAAGGTGAAAATAAAACTACAAATATAAATGTTAATTTTGTAAAAAAATACAGTTTTTTTTATTTAAATAGGGAAGGAAATGGGCTGAGGAATTTATAACTCAATCCTGCCCGGCCCAAATAAAAATAAAATAATTTATAACTCTACACCCTTGTTCTTATATTTTCCTTTCACTTTTTAACTGAATTGCCTAAAAATCTTCAATTTTATATATGTCTGTGTTATTTTCATAAGATCTGTCTTATATACTCTCTGTAAGTGTTAGTTATCATTACTATTTAATTTTTAAGTTGGTTTGATATGATTACGTTTGGTGCAATTTTGTTTGAGTATTGGGTACTAATTGAGTATTGGGGTTTTAAAACTTTAGATTTACTTGGTACATTTGCTTTTCAGAAACTGAATTCATTGATATTGGTATTATAATTGTAATATAGCTTTGTATTTTGTGTTTGATATTGGTGTGTTTTGCAATTTTGTATTTTGTATTTTATATTAGGACCACAGTTGCACTCATTTGTTGTTTACTATCACCATATATACATAAATATAAATATAGTCTACTGTATATACATTACCACGACACGAGGGAATGATACGAATTAACTATATCTATAGCTATATATATAGTGAACAAAGAAATGAAACACTGACCACTATTTTCAAAAATGATATGTTTAAATTATATTCTTTTGGTTTGGTTCTTTCTGTAACTTGGAATCTTAATTAATATGATTTCATTTTAGTTGTAAGACCAGTGTATGGGGGATTTAGGAAGAAGCTAGCTGATATCTATGTTTTTTTTTTTTTTTGATTTGTTTCAATATCATCTTCTCAGTTGCATTGGTTTTTTATTACCAAATCAGTCAAAGTCAGGCATGGAGTTTGAGTATTGTATTCTGAATTGGATTAGGATAGGACTCCTGTATGTGTATTTTTGAACTCTTTAAACTGACTAGTTGCAAAGGGTTGGGGTGTATCTCTCTTTGTGCATCTGCTGTTATTGCTGCAGATTTGTATTAACTTGATCTTTGAGTTTTTAGCAATATAGAAATGGTGCAAGAAGTGTAATATTCAATAATAGCAGAGTAGTAGTGCTCTACTTTCGTAGAGGTGTGTGATTGATGTTATTAGTTCTTTTTGTATTGAGAATGATTATCTTGAATACTCCTGCAGTTTGCTTGGGTAAAAAAAAAAAGAAAGAAAAAAGTACCTGAATGACTGAACTTATATTTCCTATTAAGAGTCCTACATATTCTTGGGGAGAATAGGTTGGAATAACAGTGGAGTTTATTGTGAAAGGGAATACATATTCATTGCTTCCAGCACTAAACAAGTACACAGCTCTTGAGAGTAAAGCTTTGGCCTCTGTTCTCCTAGTCTCTGCCTCAACTCCTCCCTTACATTCTTGAAATATCTAAGCTGAGTTTGAAGGTCTATAGTCTGTAAAAGAAAAAAATAATTAATAATACAAGATGTAGAGCTAGCCCAAATATATATTGATAGAACTTTTTCGAATTAATTAGATTAGAAATCATGATTCTAGGTATGATCAATTATTTTCATATCTCATCATGTATATACATACCATTCCTTGGTTAATTTGAGGCGTAGCACCAGACCCTGCAGATGCAAAGTTGACTCCATATCTAAATTCATGGTTTATACTCTGTTACTGGTTATTATATACTGGTTTATAATGTCACTTGCTGGTTTGTAATATTTTTTATACTGTTATTTATGATTCTTTAGGTGCCCCTTGAAATGACATGAGCTTAACTCTTTCATTCAAGGCCAAGAGGGAAAAGTAAACTCTTTTCTTTCTTTTTCTTTTTATTTTATTTTAAAATTTTTGGACAAAATTAATTATTGGATGACTTTATTTTGTCTAATTATAAACTAGATACTATGCAAACTTTTATTAGAATTTAAAATTTTAATTAATATTTAGATTATACTATTATGTGTTAAAGAGCTTTTATAGTTGTTTAAATTATTGGTTTTTGAAAAATTATTAACAAATTTGCAATTAATTGTTGTGACAAGTATATATATAGGAATGGTAAAAGAGATTGCCTGAAAATCTTCAATTTTATATATGTCTGTGTTATTTTCATAAGATCTGTCTTATATACTGTAGGTGTTAGTTATCATTACTATTTAATTTTTAAGTTGGTTTGATATGATTAAGTTTGGTGCAATTTTGTTTGAATCTTAATTTGGGTACTTATTGAGTATTGAGGTTTTAAAGCTTTAGATTTACTTGGTACATTTGCTTTTCAGGAACTGAATTCATTGATATTGGTATTATAATTGTAATATAGCTTTGTATTTTGTGTTTGATATTGGTGTGTTTTGCAATTTTGTATTTTGGGTTGAGATTGATGAAAGAGTTTTGTTTGCGCTTAGGATCAAGTTCAACACATTAGCAGATATCAATGGCGGTCACATTCTACGACCTTGGCTCTGCTGCTGGCCTAAAGAAACTTGATGAGCACCTATTAAGTCGCAGTTACATTTCTGGGTTAGTACTGTATTTGCTAAGAATCTAGATTAGTATTGTTACGTAGTGTTTTATACAGTAGTTTTGTTTTCCTTTTCTGATCTAATTGAAATTTCTACGGTAATCACAGGTATCAGGCTTCCAAGGATGATATCACTGTTCATGCTGCTATTTCAAAAGCTCAGGACTACGTGAATGTGTCTCGTTGGTACAACCATATCGAGGCTCTTTTGAGGATCTCGTAAGGGTTTTCAACTTTTAGATCTTTTCTTTATAAGTTTGGCTTTATCATCTTCCATGTATTTATGCCTTGTTGCCTAGCTTGGATTGTTCTTTTATGATTACAATTTTTCTTATTCTGTATTGTATTGCTCTTCAGTGGTGTGGCTGGTGATGGTGCCGGTGTCGTTGTGGAGGGATTTGCTCCCATCACTGAGGAGGCAGTGGCTACCCCACCAGCAGATGACTCGAAGGTAAGTACAGCAACCTTCATTTGGTTGAAAATTCAGTAAATGAGTGTTCATAATCTTGTATTTAGCGACTATTAACATTATGAAACTTCCAGGCATCTGCTGCTGAGGATGATGATGATGATATTGATTTGTTCGGAGAAGAAACGGAAGAGGAGAAGAAGGCTTCTGAAGAGCGTGCAGCCTCCATGAAGGCATCGACAAAAAAGAAAGAGTGTGAGTTTGTTTGTTTTGGTTACATTTAGATGCATTGAAATTCGAATTCAAATGTGCCCTTTCAATAGTTTCTCATTGGAAGATATACTTTTTGTGTTAATCAGCTGGAAAGTCATCAGTTCTGTTGGATGTGAAGCCATGGGACGATGAGACAGACATGAAAAAGCTTGAAGAGGCAGTCAGAAGTGTCGAGATGGAGGGTTTATTTTGGGGAGCATGTATGCCAACATTTTTAGCTCTGTAGATATTTTTCAAAATTCTATAAGTGAGTTATGTTTCTTATTTGGTTACATTTTCTTGTGTCACAGCCAAACTTGTAGCTGTTGGGTATGGTATCAAGAAATTGCAGATAATGCTCACCATTGTGGATGATCTGGTCTCTGTTGACTCGCTCATTGAGGAACGTCTTACCGTTGAACCAATTAATGAGTATGTCCAGAGTTGTGATATTGTGGCCTTCAACAAAATATGTAAGTCTATTAGTGCAGTTTGTTCCAAAGTCTACAAAATTATGTTGATGCTTATAATGTTTCTGGTAACCATATCCGCTTTGTTGATTTGTTATGTTTTGCCTTTTTCAGGATCTAAGTCCGTTGTGATTTGATTGCTTGTCATCGAGGTTGAAGATCTTTATTTATTGTGCCTATGCTTCCAATTTTCATATTCCTATTTTGGTGTTTTTTGGATATGATCTAAAGTATCTTGTCATATTCTGGATCTATAGTCCTAGTAATGAGGATTTGCATATGCCTTTGTTATGATCTACTTGTTTTCTAATAACTTCTGTACCATTGTTATTTTGGTATGGTTTATTTATATGTAGTTTATGAGACGCATGCCACAATTTCATAATTTGCATTAGCTATTAACTTTGTGCAAGGTGGTATGCAATTTGGAAATTTAGTAAATAAATTTGATGGTCAGAATGAGAAACATGCCCATCCATAGCATAGCAGTGAGTATTAAACAATAATTTGAGCTTGAGAATATAGTCACAAATAGAGAGTCCAACTTTCTTGAGATTCTGCAATAATATTTGTAGTTTAGATACATGAGCCATTGATGCCGACTGGTAGGTCTCAGCAAGAGCTTCTCAGATCTCTCAGTTGTCTTGCAAGTGACAATTTGAGTGAGTATATTTACAAACCTGACCTGAAACAATATGTACTTGGCTGGGCTGTGGGCTCGATAAAATCCCGAATCAATTGGCCCAAAGTCGTCCTGTCGGGCTGGGGGCCGAGCCCCAACCTGTAAAATGGCCCAAATGACCATTCCTACCTACAAACAACTTATAAGCAATCAATTGAAGCATTGCCAAGTATGAAATTCTGGATTCAAAGATGGCGTCAATAGATTGAAGAATTATTTTGGGAACGGTCTTGGTCCATCGTGGTCGTGAGCAACAATGATGTTCATCAATTAATTTTTCATAGTTAAAATGTTTGATTCATTTAGCGACCTTAAGAGCTTTATTGAGATAGTTACTGCTAGTAGGAGTGAGGAAGAAGGAGAAAATGCAGGGGACGAAGAGAATGTAAAATGTATATAATATACGTGACCACTACATAAAAAGTAATAAGTTTTATATCACTTAACATAGTCAATTGAGACATGTTTAATTTTTGTGTATCATCTTTAATGAGTTTTTATTAATTGTTGTGTATTTTCAATTTGCCATCTTAATTGATTTTAATTTTTTTTTTAAAAAACTTTATATATATACATATATAGGACAAGTTTGACATTGTACTATAAGAAAAAAACATTTGTAGGAGTATTGTGAAAAAAACTGATAATATTATAATCTAGTTCATTATAATCATAAACAGTGATGGACTCATAATTTTTATTATGTGGGGGCTTAATTGTTATTAATTTTTTTTTATGTTTACTTTATTTATTTTTATTGAGTTTTTTTTTTTTAATGTTTTGTGCTATAATTATCAAATAAAAAAAATATTTAATTTTTTTAATGTAATTTTTTTATTGTGGGCTATAGGCCCCACAAGTATATAAGTGTGTCGGTCCCTGATCACAAATATGTGTATAAAAATATGTTATGTGATTTTTTTTTATATATTTTTAATTATTTTTTTTATAGTATAAATTTATATGCATTTGATAAAAATAATTTTTAATAACTTTAAATTGTATTTTTATCACTTATAAAAAAAATTGTAGTTTAAACTTAAGTTAATATTGTTTGTTAATAATATAAATATAAATATAAAATATTTTTAAAAACTAAATAAAAAATTAGAAATTTCAGTATTATTTATTTAAAATGTTTTTTCCTTAAAAAATATTTTTATTTTTTTTTGTAATATATAATAAATAATTAAATAAATTTTAGTAAAAAAGAATTTATTATAGAGTTTTTTTAATCAAAACACTTTTCTTTAAAAGTTGGATTGTACTAATTTTAACTTTTAATTTTTAGTATTTTCATAAATTTTTTAATAAATTATTTTTTAATTGCTTATTAAATATTTTTTTTTGTCCCAATTTTTTTAAAAAACAGCTTTTATGTTTTTTAAAAATTGAGCCAAACGGGCTGGTAATTTACGAGTACACGATTTCAGAACTACACTGCCACTATTACACTATTACATATGTGCATGATGTTGGAGATTAATTATTATTATTATTACAATTTATGTACATGCCAATCATCTCAATTTAATTTATAAGGCGTGTAGATAACACTTCCTTAGTTGCTTTAAAAGGACACGTGGAACTAACAAACCCTTTAACCAAGTGAAGGTACGTCTTTAAATCATGACATGTGGCAAAGTTGATGTTGTTCAAGTATGGCGACTCTTTACTACATAGCTTAAGCTCTTTCCCCACGTTGGCATAGCCCCACTCGGTGCTTTTCATGCGCTTTCGAATCCAACTTGCCACGTGGAAACTATACATTCTTGCCACGTCATTATCCTCTTCAATGACAAAGCCCGGCACTTTCGTAACCAAATCATCGGAGTTTACAATGCGTAGTATCTTGGTCCCACTTTTGTCCAGCTGGCACCTCAAGCTTTTATTCCCGACGCGAGGCCCACCGAAAGAGAATACCGTTACAGATGGTGCGTCAGCGAAAGTGGTAGTTATATCATACGCGCTGAGAATCGCGAGTGCAGCTCCGAGACTATGACCTGTGATCGTCAAGCTAAGTGGCTCATCACCGTACAACTCAACGATTCTCGCCACCTCGTCTCTAATCATGTCTTGCAAGCTCGGACACGTGGCTGTACGCGAGGTGTAAAGACTACAAAACCCTCTCTCAACCCTGGGTCGGCAACTTCCACTGGGACCCACATGCGGGGGCAAATCAGTCAATGTGGTGTGCAAATTCTCTAGCCACTCCAAACACGTGGCAGTGCCACGTAAGGCGATCACAACATCTCTACGACCAAGACGACTAATCTCATCCTTGTCTTGACAAACTGCCACGTAACCAATCCAACTAGACTTAATAGACATCCAGCTAGGCAGCCTATCAATCCAACCTGGCGTTTGGACTCCACACGTGGCATGCAAGTGCTTGGTGACCCGATACCCGGTCGAACCAAACCCGGTCCGAGTGAGGAGCACATTTTTGGAAAACCGACACGTGGCATAAGAAGAAGAAGTGGGGTCAAAGTCAAAAGCACGGTAAGCCGCGTCTACAAACTGTCCGTACCTTAGAATCTCACAACGCATAGCATGGTGTAGAGGGTCGAGCAAGCCCTCCCAGTCGTTGCAACCTTGGTACTCTCTCCACTTCTTTCCCAGTTTTGGTGGGCACAAATGACAATTATAAAAGGCGTCATTTTCGGTCAACGTTGTCATTTTTTGAGTCTGCATTTTCAGTAGTGAAGTGGTGTCGTTTTTGATTGCGAAACACGTAAAAGAAGAAATATGATCAGAAGAATAAGGAGGTAATAATAAGGGCGCAGTAGTAGAAGTAGTTTGTTGCACTGATGAGGTTATAGCTATTCTATAACAAAGCCTCATTTTTTTTTTTTTATGTTTGATAATAATGCCATATTTTTTGTGATATATATACACGTATGATAATGAAGTACTGGGACCATGATTAGTAACTAAAAAACGGCGGAGGAGGGAAAGAGAAAGAGAGAGATGATAATGATATGATATGATGTGGATTTGGATTTGGATTTGGATTTGGACGGTGTAGATTTTGAGGAAGTTTTAGGAGGAAGTGGAAAGTGTGGAGCTAAGCGAGGGACCCCACTTTAGCATGAATAGAATGTTTGTGGATATGAATATGTTATTGGAGAAGGAGAAATTAATGAGTTATAATGTTCACTTTCCGACCAAATGACTCGCGTGATTATCACGTGACTTTTTTTTTCTTTTCTTTTTCTTTCCCTCTTATATAACATGTTAATTAATTATTATATATTGAATGATTTTACTTCGTTATATATTCTGATTGTGATATTATATATATGTACGTACTTAAATTAGTTCTATGAATTGTGATTTATTTATAAATCCTCTTTTAATAATTATATCAAATATATAATTACTTTGATTATATTTATTTTAGTTATTTGATCAATATTTAACGATTGTGATTAATTTAAAAATTAAATAAAAATAATTAAAAAATTACCTATAACCTCTACTATAACTTGATTTTATTTATTTTTTATAAATAAAAATTAAAAATTATTTATAAATATTAGTTGTGAAAAATATCTTATTAAATATTTTAATTAAAAATTTAATTTATTTTAAATATATAATTATTTAAATTTAAAAATAAATTTTTTACCTATATATAAACTATTATAACAAGTCATATAAAAATATAACTATTTATATTTTAATGGAACTATTAAATATTTAAATATATAGGGATGTGCTATTGCTACGTAATCAAGTTCGTATCTATTCAATCGATAACAACTATAGCAACTACAAATATAAAAAACGATATGAATATGAAATCGGATTTAGCTACCTAAAAATGAAAGTTCTTACCGAGCTTTTCTTGCTAATATCCAATTTGATTCCTTAATATAGTTTGAATAGATTTGTAGACCAAGTCGACTGATACGTTTTAAATTTAAAACAGTTCTAGATAACCTTTTTTTATTCCTTCTATGTCGTAGAGTTAAAACTAAAAAATATTTGTTGTTCTCTTGATGTTTCCTCATGTTTTCAATAAAACTTTCTCGTAAAAGGATTTTAACAATATTTTCAATGATATTATAGTATATGGTATTCAAAGATGGAACTGCCATTAAACGACTTATTAGTAGATTAATAAATCATTTCGGAATGACATATACATCTCACATCCTAGATCAAATAAAGACTTTGGGGTTCCGGTAAGCGACTGCTACATCTATTTCATTAGGAATTGATGATCTTTTAAGAGTTCGTTTAGTATACCGTATTATATTATATTGTATTAGTATTATTTAATACAATACTATGTTTAGTGTATTAATAGATTACGTAAAATTATAATATATTAATTTTAATAAATTTGACTCCAATACCGATTACGGGCCAGGTCCCAGTCTTGGATTCGGGTTCGATCTTGGGACTAATTAGTTTAGGTTCGGGTCCCAATCCCAATCCAATCCATTGGGTCTCTAAATCTAGGTGGGAGATTGGAATTGACTCCGAATTTTTTTATAAATATTATAATATAAGTATAGTATTAAATAGTATAATATATTATTTTATCTAAAGACTTATATCATCTATCAAACGAGCCGTAAGAAAAACACAGCAATTTTTTTTTTTTTAAAAGCTGTATTCACTACCTTTCGGTAATTACTTTAGGGACACATGATCTTGACTCCGATCACGTTTTACAAAATATATCGGTAGAAAATTTTATATTATATATCCTAGAAAGATATTCCTACACATATGCATACAGAGAATAAATATTAATTGTAATTGGCTAATTATTGATATGCATGATGTATAATAACAATATATATTAATATTTCTTTGCTATACATATATATGAAGCATATTTTATATAGAGTAAGATATGCATATAATGCTAGTCTCACGTTGGTCGGTAATATTTACTTATAATTTTCTTATTTGGTTTAGTTTCTATAATTTTTTTTTTAACTTTTAGAATTAAAAAAATCCTTTTAAGTTTGGATAAAAAATAATTTTTCTTTTAATTTAAAAATTATTTTGAAAAAAGTTAGGATTTGTAACTTTTTCTAAAAGAACTTTTAATAAATTATTTTTAAAATTAAAATAATTTACTCACAATTAAAATATCTATTTTAATAATATCCAAACATTTTAAAATAATAATTATCTAAACGGTAAAAATAAATCAAACCTTATACTTATTTTTACTTCTAGCTATAAATAAAAGTAAAAGGTTAATTAAGTTAATGAGACATAAGATAGGTAATCCTCTTCAATAAGCCAATTTTATTAGGTTGGGTTAAGTCTATAATATCTTTCATAACAATATCACAATACAAAAAAAAAAAAACTCATCCATCTTTATTTAATTAATTTGTTTTCCGAAGATTAATTAATTTAGACTCATCATAATTATATATTAGTTAATTAATTAATGTATAGTACTTTGGTTCGCTTCTTATACAACATTATACGGTTGGTCGATAATGAAAAAGTACCACACCTTAATTATATATTACATATAAATGTAGAAGGAATATTATGAGATTAAGATCGATGGTATCATTAATATTTCAGATAATTAAAAGAAGACTTTGAAACGTTTCATACACAAACAAATGCATGCACTCAAAGAAATTATGGTTAGTTTGTATAATTAATTTTCTTATATTTACCACCTAACTGAACTAATTTATCTATTATATAATGATTAATTAACTGTATTAATGATGTTAGATTTGAGAAATATATATATATATATATATATCCCTGCCACGTAGACAAAAAATATTCTAGAAGGGACGTACGTACGAGAAAGCCAAATTAGGGCAAAGGCTGGCGATAATCAAGCTATAGCTAATCATAATGATTGGATTGGGAAAGTGTCAATACTGTAACTTATTTTGTAATAATTACTTCTTTGAAAAACTTTTAATAATTAATTTCATATAAGCAATCATGAGATTTTCCATCAAGAAATGAAAAGGAAGAAAAAGTTCACATAGGAATGGAAGAAATTCATAGTATATATGTATAGTATGGCACACCATTATAATAAAGTTAAGAAAGAAAACTGAAAAAAGGTACGTAGGCCTAACTTGGTACGTGTTTCACGTGGAGCTTATTATTATAACCTAATTTTGTTCCCAAAATACACTCTTGTCTCTCCCAATTACTACAACAATTCTGTGAAATTATTTATTCAATATATATATAGCTCCATATATTTATATATATTATTCAATTATTTTCTGAACAAATATATATATTATTCAATTATTTATTTAATTAGTTATATACTTTGAATATATATACGAACTTAGAGAATGTATAGATACGTTCATTTCTCTTTCTCTCTCTTTTTTTTTTTTTGAATTCTGTTACAACTTACATTGTACTTTAGAATATGTTATAATGATTCTTATTTTTATTGGGGTTTTTACAAGTATATTTAGAAAGTTATAGGACTTGTTTGGTACTGTAAATATTTTATTGTAAATAATAAATAACACTATATATGTTTGGATAAAGTAATGTATTGTATTAATTATTACGACTAAATTTTTTAATATATAATGTATTATTTAATACATAACAAATGGTCTGTATAAGCTTGTGTTATATATTTACAAAAGATTCAGGGTCAACACCAATATTCAACCCAAACCCGAAACCGAACCCAAACCCGAGACCTGGACCCAGACCCCAGACCTGGAACCAAACTCGAAACCACCCAGACCGGGTCCCAAATCGGACCTAGACCTAAACCCGAGACCCGGACCCGGAACCCGAGACCCGAATTCAGACTCAGACCCGGACCCGGACTCAAACCCGAACTTGGAACGGGACCCAGATCCGGACCTGGGACTCAGGACCCGGACTATATTTTAAGTTTGAATCAGGTATCTATATGCTGATCTCGTGACACTATATTTTTAATATTTATTTTTTGAGATATTTTTATAATTATTTTGAATTTGATGTATGTTTATGTAAAATTCCCTTTCTCTCTTTTTTCTTTTTTTTGGTAAGAATTAAATAACTATATTTAATATAAGATATATATATTTATTTAGAGAAGATTTCAGTAATTACATTTACTTTAGTTATTATTAAATAGTTGTGATTAATTTATAAATTAATTAAAAAATTAATAAATTAAATGTAAAATGTTTTTAATTTATTTCCTTATAAATAAAAGAATTATCAATACTAATTACTGAAAAATTTATTAAATATTTTAATTAAAATTAATTTATTTTAATTAATTTGACTTTAAAAATAGCATTAAAAATTTTAAAACCTCCAACAAACAAAGAAAAGTGAAAGAAGCACAAATTTATAAATACTTGTGTAACATTATTATAAATGTAATAATTGAATTAATTTAGTATTTTGTGTAAAATCTCCAATTTTTAGACTAATTTTGTCCCCTAAACTTTGACATGTATCAAATCATGCTCCCTAAATTTTTAAGATCGTTAAAAATATCCCCTGAACTATTGAGATTGTTGGATTTAAGGACTTTTGTCTAATTTTAATAAAAAAAGTCTAACATTGATGAAAGTTCAGGGGACATGATTTAGTACATGTCAAAGTTCGAATAACATGATTTGGTAGATATCAAAGTCTAGGGAGCATGGTTTAGTACATAAACAATCACTGAAATAGTAAAATTAAATGAAACTAGACAAAAGTCCTTAAATCCAACAATCTCAATAGTTCAGGGGGCATTTTTAACGACCTTAAAAGTTCAGGGAGAAAAATTTGGTGTATGTCAAAGTTCAAAGGGCAAAAATCTTAATTAGCCTTTTTTTTTATGTTAATCCTTCTCCAATCCCACTCAACCTGGACCAACACATATAAGTACATATTTTAACAAAAGAGTGTCGAACGTTATCACAATTGATAAGGGAAAACGTCAACAACAACCACTTACAACACGGGGCACTAAGGCAGGTTTACCACCGGCAGATGCAGATTGTAATAATTTAGGGTAATTTTTTTTAGATAGTTTTTTTTTGATAACTTTTTTTTTTTTGACAAATAAGATAAAGCTTCATTAAATCACCAAATCGTTCATTATTATAGACATGAACTCTGAGGGGGCGTCACTCACCTGATAAACACGATCAGAGATAACACTAGTAGATCTCTTTGAGAATTGAGCTACTTTGTTTGTAGATCGTTTGATAAATTTTTTAAAAAAACCACATTTATGGTTAAAACTATATGACAGACTCTTACAATCATTAATAATTCTGCCAAAATAAGACAGTATAGCATATGAACTTCTTATAGCTTGGCCAACTACAAGACAGTCTGTATTCGATGTCGACTTTGTTCCACTGCTGATCTTTATAATCCAACTGAGGGCTTCGGGAATCTGAATTGCTTCAACAATTTCTGGTTGAACTTTTCCTCTAGTGCAAATTAATCTAGCCTCTACAATGGTTTTGGGCCACAAAGGAATAGCTAAAACAATTGGAGTGATAAAAAATTACAGCGTCAATATTCACCTTAAACATTTTTTCTATTAGAGTTCGCCAATACTCAACTCCATCTTCAGAATTCACCAATCCTAGAGATGTATCTTGTGTTTTGTCTTGAGCTCTTTGCTATTGATTAAGGACAGTCTTTGCTAACACCACAACCTCGCCGACAATTTTTGTTGGGTTTTATGCCCTAAATAAAACTCTTTACAATCTGATTAGTTATCAACACAAGAAATTTGAAGTGATTGATGTTTGCATGAATTTTACATGCTAATGGTTTAAATATGTTTATTACTTTTACACACAGAATCGGTTAAATTTAGATCATATGTTTATTCACAATTACAGTATCGTCAACACAGTGGAATGTGATTGTGATCATATGAATCAAAAGACTTGGTCCCTGTTTCATCAGTGTTATTGGATTTACACTAATGTGATAATCAGCGATGATGTGTACTTACACTTGGAGTAAGTGTTATGTTCTTTCCAGGGCATTAGTAAAGTATACTAGTTTCGAATGTATGGAGTATACATTGGACTGGACCGATATTGCAACTAAGTTAAGATATTACAAACTTACCGTTATACATATCTTTCCAAGTCAATATCAGTAGTTGATCTTAAGATTAAAAGAATCTAAATCCTGATATGCTTAGGCTCAACTCAGGAGTGCTATTCATGTTCTTTGATTTATTAGTTAAGCCTACTTTTAGGTCAGGGTGATACGTATATTTTGGGAACATGATAGTATGATTGAGTGGGAGTGCTGAACATAAATATGGAATCTATAGCTTCTACTGGTGTATAGAAGTCAAGTGATGATTCCCTTCGAGCTTAACAAATAGAAGTAAATGGATGAGCTCTTGTTTAACTGACTAATTATTAGATCACTAAACACCATTTACAGGTAGCTAAGTGTTTTACGGGGCAAAATACATTGAGGGGTGAGAACGGTAAAGAAATCCCATCTCGATGTAGATCATCTATATAAAGGATCTTTAAATCACAATAAGATTATAACAATGGTTAAATGAGATAGCATATTGATATCGTGGAACATACAATATGCTCTATATAAGTCTGAGAGTGCAATTCTAAGTTCTAAGAGTGGATTCAACGAAGAATTAATAAGTAGGAATTTACTTGGTAAATTTGGTTCACTAATTGGAAGCTCAGCATATAGATCCATGGTCCCCATTCTAGTTGAGAACATTCTGCTTGTAAGACTCATTAATTGATTCGTGATTGATCAATTATAATTCTAAAGTTAGACTATGTCTAATTTTATGAATTTTCACTAAGCAGGGGTAAAATTGTAAAGAAAAGAGTTTCTAGGTTTATTTATTTATTAATGGACTTTATATGTCTAATTAATAATTAAATTAAATGACAATATTATTTAATAATCTTTTTTAGTTATTAAATAATTAGTTTTGACATTTAAAAGGTTAGAATTGGAAAATTGACGTTTTTGAGAAAATAGAGATAAAATTTGATAAAACTGCAAAATCAAGTGGGGCCCACTACTACACCTTGGCCGGCCACTTATTGTGGAGTTTCAAATTGATTTTTTTCATTATTTTAATGCCAAATAATTCCTAACCTAAACCTAGTAGTTGCCTATAAATAGAAAGTGATGGCTCAGTCAAATACATGCTTTTTCATTAGCTTTCTGACAGAAATTTTTCTCTTCAAAAAAACTGAGCCTTCCCCACTTTCTATACCTGGCCGAAACCCTCTCTTCTCTTTTCCCTTCATCAATTTCGACCCTAGTGAAAGAGTGAGTGCCCACACACAACAAGCAGTAACTCAATCATAGATTGGAAGACTGTGAATGATCAAACTTGAAGAAGAAGGACATTCGGGCTCAGATCTTGATTATACTCTGCTACAGAAAGGATACAAGGGTTAGAGATCTAAGCGAAAGGAGACATTAATTCCGCTGCATCAATGTAAGGTTTTCTTAACTTTATATGTGTTTAATTTATCGTTTTAGAAAGTTCATATTTAGGGTGTTTAAACAACATACTTGTGAGTAGATCTAAGATCCTGGTAAAATTAATTCCAACATTTTTTTAATCTCAAACTGGAATATCTGGTATATTCAGCTTGTAACCAGTCGAAAAAAGTACCTTGAACCGATGTGGAAATACTAAATTAATCCAGTTGATTCTAGCAAGCTTTTGAGAATGAGCATGTAACCAAAACATGAGAATGAACATTTACATCAACATGTCTAGATTTCAACTGAGTTTTAGTTGGTAAGCAATCAGTGCATACGTTTTTTAAAGGATAGTTATGAGATGAATACATAGGAAAATTTATTAATGTTAGGGTAATAAATAAATTTTGGTTGTAGCTTGATGAATAAGTTGTGTAATTATGTATTTATGCTCTTGACTATTGTTATAAGTTTTTCTAAAGTGTGAAAGTTGTTAGTTTGTGATATTTTTGCAAGGTTTAAATGTTACAAACATGAGTTCAAGCCCATTAGGTATTTCAGCCCTAGGGCCATGGGTTTGATTTGTCTTTAATTAAGTATTTGTTAGTAATAGCATCTTTTGTTTATAGAATAAATGATATTTTCCAAATTTACTTGGAAAAGATGACGAGGATTCAATAACCAAATAAATAGATGGATTTATTTGGTATTTATAAGGGGGGTGTTAGATAAAGTCACTACAAAATACAGTTACTTTTACTAATAATTTTTTAATTAGAACATTAATTTTTTGTGGCTAAGTATGACTTTTAGTCATAACAAAATGTTATTTGTCACTAAAATATAATATTTAATACAAGTTATTACTAGTTTAGTTTTAGTCACATCAAGTATTGTGACTAAAAATACATTTAGTCACAATAAATTGTAATTTTTGTGACTAATACTTTTAGCTACAGATCTTTTAGTCACAACATAAGAATAATAATTTATAATTAGTGATAATTTTTTATTTGTAGTCATAAATTTTGTTATGACTAAAAATAAATTTTTTTTTGTAGTGAGTATCTAAAATGGTAAATATTTTACTTTTTGCAGTATATTTTTTACGGACTATGATTAACTGTTTTTACAAACTTTTTTAATGTTCTAATTGCATTTATTATAGTCTCAAAAAGTAACATAAATAGAAGGTACATTTATAAGTACATACAGATTTAATTTAGGTGGTGTTTGGTAACATTTTTTTAATTAATTTTCTGTTTTTAAAATTAAGAAAGTAAAAATATTTTTTAAAAACATGTTCTATAAAACTATTTTACTTTTTAATTTTTTAATTGAGAATCAAAATTTTAAAAACAAGAAAAAATCACTTTCAATATTTTTTCAAACAATTTTTTTTTTCTTAATCAATATTTTAGACTCCGACCAGACTTGAACCCAACCTCTGACCCGAGTTCGAATTCGATTCTAGACCTAAACACGACTTAAATAAAATCAAAAAATGAAGATGAAAATGAGCTTTACAGCACACTTTTGTTTTCTGTTTTTAAAATTAAAAAACAAAAGTGGTTACAAAACGCATTTTTATTTTTCAAAAATAAAATTTTTAAAATAAAAATTTTGGTTTTATTTTATGATTAAAAAATTAAAAAATAAAAATATAACCAAACGGAACCTTAATTTCTCTTTTTTTGGTATAGGCGCCCATGCTTGGTTAAGTGGAAGTTATAGTATTTTATTTAAAGTATTGCAATGCAAGAATTCTGTGGGCATGAATTCATGTTGATCCAGACACAGTAGAACCATTGCTCACATAACTATGTATTTAATAAGGAATTTTACAATTTTACCCTAAATTTTAGAATAACTACAAAGATACTTTCAATTATATATGCTTGAATTCCTATTCCTTAGAAGAAGACTTCTACCAAAAACAGGCTCACCAATTATCACTACACATTCCCAAAGGCAATAAGAACACGCTTATGTCATATTTTAATTTTTAAATCCATTTAAATGATATATATACTAGCAAGTAGCAATTTTTTTTTTGAGGATATATAATTGTAATTTGAAATAGAGATTATTACGTAAAATACAAAAATTATATTTAAAATAGGGATAATTTTAAGATTTTTTTTATTTTTTTTTATTTTTACGGGTTTTCATAAAAATAACAAGAAAACTATATAAAAGTAACATTTAAATAACATTAAAACAACAACAAAAAATAACATGCAGATAACAAAAAATTAACAAGAGTACAACATAAAAAGACCGTATTTTCTGTAAATAAAATAAAATAAATCGTAAAATATTTAAAATTTCATAAAATCGTATTTTTATAATTTTTTTGTTATTTTTGTGTATTTGTAAAATAATCCCTTTAAAATAACATGATGTATTTAAATTTTCTTTTGAATTAGCCCCTTATATATATATATATATATATATTTAAATATTCATATTTTGACTCTTATTAAAAAATGACATAAACATTTATGAAAATTAAAATAAATTGATAATCATTTTTCATACATATTTCCACATTGATGATAGACTGGAATTTAATATTATATATAAGATATATATACTCGCTGTCTTTATTTTGAAATGAAATTCCATATATCTTATCATACACCACTATAAAAAGTTTTATTTTTAGTCACAACAAAACTTGTGACTAAAAATAAAAAAATTGTGACTAATTATAAATCATCATTCCTATATTATCATTAAAAAGTCTATAACTAAGGTATTAGTCATAAAAATCACAATTATATTTTTGATCAAGAAGAAAAAGGCTTCATTAATCAACAAGCAAACATACAAACACCAATTCTCTCTTAGGGATCACTAACTTGATTTCCTCCACTATGAGCATTGCCATTTTTGAAAAACTCTCATACATACACTTATTTTGATTGATCCAAATATTATAGACAGTGGCAACAACCACTGCTATAACAATGTTCACAAACAAACCCTCTCTCGTACGATTCAGTCGCACTTTCTAGCTAGAGTATTCATCGGGCAAAGCCTTGAAACCAAGCCAAGTGAACAACATATTAGAAACAAGATTGGACAAAGGACAAGAAAATAACGAATGCTCAGAGAATCCTGCATTGTTTGACAAACGAGACATAACAAAGAAGGTAAGTTCAGATTAAGCCAAGCTAAAAGGTCTCTTGTGAGGAGCTGACCATATTTATGACCTGTCAAATCACAACTCTATGTTCAGGGAGGCTAAATCTGCTCCAGACATTCGTATGATAAGTCATTTGGGCTTAAGCTAGGGTACTATTATAAAGCTTTGAGGCCCTGAATCTTCCCTGAACCTCAGCAGCCATGATAGTAGCCTTGATAGACACTTTCATCAAATTACACAACTTCTTCCAGTACCAGCTAGAGTCTGGCTTTAATTGATGATCCCAGAAGTCCCCCTGCTGCAAATAGATAGAGCCTATCCACTTAACCCAAACCATATTTGTCTTTTTTGTTAAGGCCCAAACCATAGCTCGATTCCAGACCGACCCTTTCCTGAAGCCAATACCTCCGTAAATCTTAGGAAGGAAAACTTTGTCTTAATTGACAAAGTAAAGTTTAGACATCTGACCATTAGAGCCCCAAAGAAAACGTTTGCACAATTTCTCCAGTTTCTTAGTCACACTTTGAGGTAAGACAAAAATACTCATTCAATAATTTTTGAGCCCAAGTAAAATAGTGTGAATCAATTGCACTCTTCCTGCAAAAGAGAGGTGCCTAAAAGCCTAGTTGTGCAACTTGAGCTTGATATTTCTAATGATGATATCACATCATCCATTCTCCATTTTGTTGGTCGCATAGGGACTCCAAGATAATTAAGAGGAAAGCTACCCTCTCCAAACTGAATGTCGCTAAGAATAAGAGCTCTATCCTCTTTTGAAACTCCTCCAAAGTACACTTGAGTTTTATTCATGCTGTCCTAAAATCCTGACATAAGGCTAAACTCATCTAAAGCCCTTTTTAAAACTGAAGTAGCTTCTCTTGACCCTTTACAGAAAAGGGTCAAATCATCTGCAAAACACAGAGTTATGATCTTAAGTCTTTTACACATAGGGTGGAACTTAAAACCTTTAGAGCAAGAAGCTTTTTGGAGATGCATTGTAAAATATTCCATCATTAGCACAATCAAGAGGGGAGAGGTAGGGTCCTCTTGACTTAGACCTTTCTTCCCCTGAAACAATCCCTAAATCCTACCATTCATAGTCAGAGAGTAAGCAAGTCATAGTCTATTTTATGAATCTAGAAGGGAAGAAGAGAGCTATCAAGAGATATTCTAACAACAACCAACTAACAATGTCATAAGCCTTGTTGAGATCAATTTTAATGGCACATCTAGGGGAGGCATTTTTCCTACTATAATGATTAAGTCCTGAAACATCATTATGTTATGAGCTGTAGCTCTACCTTTAATGAAAGCTCCTTGGTTCTAACCCTTTAATAATCTCAGACATAGAAGCTTAGAAATGCATTTATAAAGTGTGGAGAAGCAAGTTATTAGTTTGTATTCTACATCTTTATTTGGACTATCCTTTTTAGGGATCGAAGAGATAGAAGTTGGATGAAGATCTTGAGGCAATTGACCTGTCTTAAAGAAGTCCCAGATAGCAATACAAATTTCCTTACCAATTTTTGGCTAAATATCTTTGAAGAAAGTTGAACCATAACCATCAGGGCCTGAACTCTTATGGTTCAAGATGCTTAAAAATGCCTTTTTTATTTTCTTTGTAGAGAAAGGCTTCAGTAAGTAGAGCTAATTTTACAAAGACAATTTAGCACCATAATCCGCACTTTCCAAGTTAAAGCTGGCCTTAGCAAGCTACTACTTCCCATATACCCCTTAAAATGATTGAGAAAGTGAGAGACTACCTTTGAATAATCATCAACAATTTCTCCCTGCTCATTGATGAAACTGGCTATACGATTTTCCTCTCTCATTTTCTTAACACTGGCATGGAAATAGGAGGTTTTCTCATCTTCATATTTAAGTCAGCTTAGCTTACTCTTATGCACAAGGAAACTGTGATACATCTTATCCTAATAATCATACTCTTTGTTTGCCTCCTTCCCAGCTTGTTGATAGCTGACATCTTTGGGATGTTTCTAACAAATTGAGCTTTGCTTCCTAAAATTCTCTCTTGGCTTTTAGAAATTCTACTCCACATCTCCAACAGTTTTGGAGTTGAAAGTTCTCAAAGTAAGCTTTAATCTGAGCAGCTTAAAAAACACCTTTCGATCCCCTATAATGCATAGGCCTCCTCTAACTTTCCATAACCACTTCCTTAAAATTCGCATGCTTAGACTAGAAGTTGAAAAACCTAAATGGCTTGATACCCAAAATTTTGATATTAGTGGCCTTCACTAGACAGTAGCAATGGTCAGAGGTTGTTTCCCATTGAAAAATGGCTTTAGAATTAGGATCATCCAACCAGTCATCATTTTTGAGAACATGATCAATTCGAGAATATATTCTGGCTTGACCATCCTAGTTGTTAGTCCAAGTATAATATGAGTCAAAACTTTTTAGTTTATCTGCCAATCCGAGAGCCAACCAGTTTTTGAGAAATCATTAATATTGGTTGGAGAAACACTTTGGCCCCCTTCTCTATTGTTTAGATTAAAAGGAGCATTAAAATCACTAAATAAAAACCAGAGTTTTAATGAAAAGGTAAGAGTAGTCAAACCCTATCATAACTTTTTCCTAAACTCAATCGAATTTTGCCCATAAACAAAGTTGATGCATAAAGCCTCCTTTTGCCCTGCGATCTTGGCATAGCAGTGCAAAAGTCATAATTTATTATGATTAAATATAATTTTAGTCACAATATTTGTTGTGACTAAAATTAAATTAATGACAATTTGATATTTAAATACTATGTTTTAGTTACAAGTAATTTTTTATGACTAAAAGTTACATTTAGCTAAAAAAATTTATTATGCTGTGACTAAAAAATTATCATTAACAATAATTTTTTTATGCACCACACTTATCCTACTTTCTCAATCACACTCTTTCACATTCTAACAATATTCCTAAACTTATGTTTTTTAAATCTAAACTTGACTTATTAAATTAAGAATTTCACAGCATGTGAAACATGAATGGAAGCATAAACTCCTATTCAATAATATACACACATATATATGGTTTCAGAGTTGATATTAATACGTGTGTGTTGGGAAATTATACGTACAATATGTAGTCGGTTTGAGAAAAAGAAAAAGGAATATAATTACATCCACAAAATTCTATGATTATGATCACTACACAGTGATCAATATATAATAATAATAATAATGATGTGTAGTCGATCGTCATGATTAAATATATATATATATATATATATATAGCACAAAATTGGCTCATTACCTATATTTATATTTATATATATATATATAAAGCTATTAGTTACCTATATAATATATATTTAAAAAAAAATACCTATATAATATATAAAAATATTATGCATTATAGTTTTATTTCAGTCGCAACAACCATATATAATGAATTTTGTGGTTTGGCGTATGAAAGTAACAAGCATACATGTACGTTCCTTTCTCAAGTGTCACTCTCGTTTATATGAAATCAATGAATATGCACCATATATATATACATGTCTGTCCTGTGTGTTTATTATAATTTATAACTATATATATACATAAATTAGATTTTAATTCTTTGATCACTTCAACAGTCAACTAATAAATGGTCCAAATAGTTGAAAAATACTCTTTAAATTTGCATGGTTGTGATTACATATAGCTAGCCGCAATTGGTGTTTTATAAATATATATAGATGCCATGTATCAGGAGGCAGCTTTTATTTTGAATTAGCTATGTATTATAGGATACTTATTATATAGTTAACTAATAATTAATTATTAATTAAGAGGATGGTGACAGGTGGAAGTAAATCATTAGTTGAATATGATAGCGACTTGTACTTGCATGCACTGTTCCAAGTATATAATCCAAAATTACATCAATAACTCTATTATTATTATTATTATTATTATTATTATTATTATTATTATTTTCAATAAAATGACTACAAATGAAAAAAATGTGATGAAAAAATATGATAATATATATGGTTTAACATTCTTGGTTTAACAGAATATACTTAAAAATAAAAGAATATTCTGTTAAATTTAACGATTAGGTGTGATCTCCGTTAAAAAATAAACCCAATAATTAAACCAAAAAATTAAACAATCTTTTAAATAAACAATCTTTTAAATAAACAATCTTTTAAATAAACAATCTTTTAAATATTAATAATCTCTTTTTAAATTAAAAAAATCATTCCACATATCTCTCTAACAAACCTATCTTGGGAGAATATTAATAATTTTTTTATTTATTTTTTAAAAAAGAAAAATATAGATAAAATATTTAGAAAAGATAATATAAAAGAAGATTGATTGTGTTGGCTTAGAGATTTTTGGGCTTGGGCTTAAAAAAATAATAAAAAAAAAGATAAAATGGGCTGTAATTAGTATTTACCTTATATGTTTGTGCTTATTTTTAGTTTTATTTTTAATTTTACCACCAAGAGGAGAAGGTTGAAAAATATTAGAATATGAAAATATTATTGGTGCTTATTAGTAATTTGCAAAGAATGTGAAAGTCTATAAATATATAGTTGTGTAGCTATTATTAGATATGAAATGAGATAATAGAATTTTTTTCAATTAGAAGATTAATGTACATTTTACTATTAATAACATACATTATTATAACACAACTATATTTTACTTACTAAATATACTGACACATATTTTATTTTTATAAAACAAATCGTTCAAATAATTATACTATTTTAATTATTAATTCAAATAAAAAACTAAAATATTAAATAAAACTAACACTACGTGGCTTGGCAAGCCACGTAACAATCACCTAGTATATATATATACATATATATGTTATTATAGTGGCTAGTTAAAAATATTAATTATGAATAAATTTATAATTTAAATATTCAAATTTTTACCTATAGAATAATAAAAATTTAAATTTAAATAAATATATTTGGTTTAAAAATCAATATATTGTTTGAAATATTTACGTGAAACTAAGATAGTTATTCTTGTTCTTTTTTTTTTTTTTTTGAATAAAAGATAGTTATTTTTTTTTTGAGTGTAAAAGATAGTAATTATTAGTACTGGTATTAGTAATATATTTGTTTAGAGTTCTATTAAAGTTATTATTACATAATTAATAATAATAAAAATTAAATTTAATATAATTTAATTATATTATTGAAATAATTAAAATTTAATCTAATTTGAATTTATTTATAAGAAAATATATCTGACTAATTTTATTAAGTAATAAAATAACTAAATAAGTTTAGATATTATAAAATATATAACTAATAATTTTTTTATAAAGTATGATTAACTAATTAGTTAACGTCTAATTCAATTGTATATTAAGATTTATATAAAAAATAATTATCTAATTTTTTGATACTTTTAAATAATTATCTAAGTTATATTTTAATTGAATAAATTAATTTTAGATATTTAAAACTATTTTTTAAAAAAAAACAAAATATAATTAATTGATTAATTTAACGATGTTAGTTTTAACCGTTAACTTTAATGAAAAAGTAAAAGAAAACTGTTAAACAAACAATTTTCGTTAGATAACCATATTTAATATAAGAGAAGATATTAGATATGGAGATTAAAAACAAAGAAAAGAAAAAAAAAAGTTAAATAACACTCTGATGTTACTTTTTTTTATTGAATAGTTAATAATTTTGCTCCTAAACTTTTAACAATACTACTTCTACCCCTAAAATATACTACTTATTAAAAATTTCCCCTGAACTTTTACATTTATAAAAATTTAATCATTTTGTTAGGTACCGTCTCATTATTCTGTTAAAATGCTGACGTATTTTTGTAAATTAGTAATTTTACCTCTAAACTTTGACAACCATCAAATCATACTCCATTAAAAATAAAAATGAAAAATATTCAATATTTTTTAGTAAATCTTAAAAATTACTTTAAATCTTTAAAAAATTATTTTGAATGATTGAAAAAATTAAGAAAGAAATTAAAACTTAAAACTAATTAAGCGATTAAAAAATTATTTATTTTTATTAAAAAATCCATTTAGATATTAAAAATATATTAAAAATTTAATTTTTGTAAAAGCTAAATTTTACGTGAACAAGTTCGAGTCTATTTTTTTTCTCTAAAAATTTAGATTTGTTTAATTAATCGTGATATTTAGTTTAATTTCTAACCTTTATTTAAAATAATTTTATATTTTTATTGAATTTTTAATTATTTTTCTTTATTTTTTAAGAAATGAGTTTATAAATATAAATACGCTTAATTTTTTCTTCAACAAATCTTAGTTTGTTTAAATTATTTATTGAATTTTTAACAATTTTAGTTTAATTTTTTAAAATATGTGTTTATAAATAAAATAAAGATTAGAAATATTTTTTTATGAATAATTTAGATTTTAAGTAAACTTAATATTTTTAATTAATTAAATATTTTGTGAGGTTTTCTTTTATAATTTTCATTAATTTTTTCAGAGTTAATTAGTAGAACATTATAATTTTAAATTTTTTTTTTTTAAATAGAATGGGCAAAATTTTGCATTGGTCAAAGTTTTAACTTTGTTTCTGCTTGTAGGTTAATTTGAAGTTGGCCTACACATACCCCCGAGCAAAATCAACAGCTCTAAAGGCTACCACGACCACCAATTACCTGAAGAAGGCACTCAAAGAGGCCTAAAAAGATGCTGGATTGAAGGGCCATCAACTGGGCGATGTGAACAAGCAACTTGTTGTTGCGAATAAGTTTATTGATGACTTAGAGCAGGAAATAAAAGATATGCCATCCACTGCCAAGCTTGAAGAGGATCTTGAGGAGGAATCCAAGAAGGTACGAGAGCTAACCGATGAAAGGGAAGGACTCCGTACACTCCTTCAGAACCAATAGGCCAAAATCAAAGAACTGATTGAGGCTCTCAACAAAGAGGTCGGGGAGAGGACTACTTTGCAGGAAACCTTTATTGCTAAGCGGGAGGTGTATCAAAAGGAGGTCGAAGAGTATGAAACAGTTGCCTGAGAGGTTTTCTATGAATTCTGGAAGGCAAACCTTGAGGGCAATTTTGACTATCTGAAGGACGACATCCGTGCTGGCTTTCTCAGCTAGTGCAAAGCAAAGAAAACTGAGGAAGAAACAAGGAAGACTGATGAGGATTCTTCTGCCGCTTAAAATCAAGAAAATTTATCCGCTCAAGATGATGTTCCTGTCACCCCATTGGAGTAAACCTTTTTATCTATTCAGTCTACAAGCCTTTTATTCGATACAGTATGGCCGACCAAGCAGATTTTAAACTTGGAATTATATTTACATTTCGATTAAGATAAACGGCTCGCTGAACAACTTTTTTTTTTTTTTTTTTTTTTTTTTTTTTTATGAATAAGGATCATTGTATTGCGCAATAACTAATTACATTCTCCAATTACAAACCAGAAAAATTCCTAAAAAATTAAGCTCTACATATCTCTCATGCTACTTCCTATTTTTTACATCTTTCCATAAACAAATCTCTATCTATAGCTTTAGCCTTTTTTGGCATGTTGAGCAGCTTTTAATCCCACACTTATTCTGCATCTTTATCTTAATATAAATCGGTTCTTATAATTTTGAATCTTTTTTTTTTTTTTTTTGCTTTAGCTTGCTTTTTACCAATACTTGTACGAGTATAGGTGCCCCCAAGTGACCAAGCAGACTTTTGACTCTTGGTCACTTACATTTCACAAGTTTTCTTTAACCTATTTGGCTTTTTGGTTTAGGCAAACCCTATGTACACATGTTAGGCAATTAAATAACTTGCTATAATTTGTAAAAAAGTATAAAATTAACACAATTTGAACAATAATTTATATTTTATTTATTATTGGTCGGTATGTGTTGTTACTGTGGTAACACACATTTATTGAATTATAAAAAACTATCACACGATCTATCTGATCTTTAGCTAACTAAAACATAAAACATTTGAACGATATATTCTGCTCAAAAGACATCACTCAAGAGCAATGATTTTAAACTAACTGTACTTTGAAAGTGGTCATTTGACCTTAGCACCAATTATTCTTTGAACCTTTGAGCGAGGTCCGCTCAGAATGCCATCACTTAAGAGTAATGTCCAAGAATTGTGCAATTTATTTGGTCAAACCATTTACACTTATTGGTAGTATATTTTAAATGTTTGTTATTCTAATACCTTAGTACCAGAACTATCTCTATGTTTTCATTATACCGACCAATCTTGTATGCTCAAGATTTTGTAACTTTAGTTACTTGGTATGATCCTTCCCAATTAGGTTCGAGTACACCTGCTGCACTGTCCTTAGTATTTAGGAATACCCTTCTAAGTACCAAGTTTGCCACAAAAAATTTCCTTCTTTCACTTGCTTGTTGAAGTACTGAGCCACTTTTTGCAAATGAGCTAGCAGCTTTAGATTTTCTAAATCTCTTTTCTTCAACTTCATCAAGTGATTATGCTAGGAGGGCATGGTTAGTCTCTTGGTTGTAATTCAATCTTCTATGGGATGGAGGTTCTAATTCGACGGGCAGCATTGCCTCATAGCCGTAGGCCATGAGAAAAGGTGTTTGTTTAGTTTCTGTCCTTTCAGTTGTGTTGTATGACCAAAGTACCTCTAGTAGTTTCTCTGGTCAATTACCGTTGGCTTTTTCGAGTCGTTTCTTCATGGTGTCTTTTAATGTCTTATTGATTGCCCCGACTTGTCCATTAGTTTAGGGGTGTGAAACTACTGAGAAACACTTTATAATTCAATGTGTTATGCAGAAGTCTGTGAACATCTAACTGTCAAATTATTTTCCATTAAAATAATATTTTATGGGAGTTTGTACCGACATATAATATTTTTTTACCACAAATTCCAAAACTTTCTTGGATGTGATTGTTGCTGAAATTATGTTTTTAATATTACCAAGTGAAATTAACAAATAATTTAATTAATGCGGAACCGTTATAAAATTGTTTGAACAGAATTGAAATCTGCTCTATCAGTTACCGAACCTGATAGATCAGAATTATACTGTAGAAAGTTAAATTGTAGAAATTAAAATGACACACAATATTTTGTATGTGGTATCAACAATCATTGCAGATTGCTACTAGTACACTAGGCCACGCCCAGAGATAAGATTCATTAGTCAAATTTCAACAAGTACAAAGTAATTGACTTAAACAAAACATAGACTCCCTCTAATGATTTTGTCGCAAGCTTGATGTAACCCTATTTGCTGAACGAATCTCCTTAAGACACCAAGGTTTGAACTCCCTTCAAATTACTTGATGAATGCTTGCTTCCTCCTAATGCGAGACTTGTAGAAATCTTCTCCCGAAGATAGCGGTGCTTTCTTCCTCCCGAAGCAAGACTTGTAAAAATCTTCTCCTGAAGATAGCTATGCTTACTTCTTTCTGAAGATAGCGATGCTTGCTTCCTCGCGAAACAAGACTTGGATGAACCTTCTCCCGAAGGTTGTTCTTTATGTTCTTCACTTTAGAATTTACTTCATATAAAAGTAATCTCAAAGACACACAATCTCACCAAGGAATAGCAGAACAATTATCCTTTACAAAAGAAACACTCTCTTCTAAAAATATAGGTAATTAAGAAGTGGAAGAGTTCAACCTTTTGCTGCTGGTTTAAGTCATATTTGTAGTGATATATTACCCCTAAAACCGAACTCCAAAGGTCTGAATACAAAGAGAAAGTATTAATTAGTTTCCTTACAAAAACTCATTAAATGATGAAATTCTGTCTGAATAGATATGGAAAGCGAGCAGATAAAATTCTGATCTGTCTAGTCAGCATTGTGAATCTAGACTCCGTTAAAGCCAAGTTCATTTCCACGAAATTTTCTTTGGACATCACATAACCTAGCTGGAGAGATTAATGAGATCACATCAGAAAAAGAATTTATAGATATAGATATAGTATTTATTACATAATAAGATACCATATATAGATATAGTATTTATTACATAATAAGATATTTTATTTTTTCCATATAAACCCACAACCTGAGTAACAATATATTCTCAATAGATACACAACAGGTCATGCTTTACAAGAAAGGAAACAATCAAACAATAAATAGAAAATATTCCCAAAAAGGAAAGTCAGAATCTGTTCAAATAGACTGTCATCCGTTCAAACAGATTCATTGTACCTAGACAGATTTTTGGCAAAGTTTCCTAATATAAATAAGGAAAAATAAAATATACATTAAAGGCACAACTCTACATGTTTTCTTGACTAGAAATTCAGATAAGAATTAGTGAAATAAATATTAAGACTTTCCTTAAATATATAAAATAGATATCAAATAATCTAAATAAGAAAATCACATATTTATTTACCAACAAAGCCACAATTTGATTTGAAAGACATTTCACACTAAGAAAAGAGAAAGTATTTTCAAAAAAGATTAAATGCAATAAACAAATAATTTCAAAAATACCAAAAATAATTAATTTTGTCATCTTTACCAAATATGCCAACTAAGGACTTTACAGTTGCCAATGGTTTGACTTCTGTCATTTGGTAAAATAATCAACAGCCACGACTGCGTATTGTATTTCACCTTTTTCTTTGGGCAATTGTCCGATCAGGTATATTCCCCATATAGTAAAGGGCCACGTTCTTTGCACCTCATCAATTCGTTGGGCAGTGCTTGGGGGATTTTGGTAAACCTCTTGTATTTATCACATTTTTTCACATAGGCATTTAAATCTTCAATCATTGTCTGCTAGAAGTAATCCTGCCTCAGTATTTTCTTAGATAAACTTTGCCCCCACCATGACTGCCATAAAAGCCTTCATGAACTTTAGACAAGAGTCGTGCAGCTTTTTCATTTATGACACGTCTCAGTAATGGGATGGAGAAGCTTTTTTTGTACATTACACCGTCCACTATTATATACTGAGCAACCTTTCTCATCATTTTTTGAGCCTCATTCCTATTTCTTGGAAGTTCACCAGTGTTTAGATAGGCTGCTATGGGAGTCATTCAATTTGGTGTGTTGCCCAACATCCCGATTTCCTTTGTGAAGATGATGTTAGGCTCTTTTAGAAATTGGATTGGGATTAAGTTTACTTTGTTTGTTACTGTATTGCTCACCAACCGTGCTAGTGCATCAGCTATTTCATTTTCTTCTCTTAGAATCTGCTTAAGGGTGTACCCATTAAATTGTGTGAGCAGGTCGTGGATCTTACTTAGATACGCCATCATTTTTTCTCCTTGAGCCGCGTATTCCCTTACGACATGGTTTACCACCAATTACGAGTCACTACAAATTTCTAGATAATCAGCACTTACTTCTCGAGCAAGTTTTAAATTGAAAATGAGTGCTTCATATTCTTCCTCGTTGTTGGATGCTTTGAACCTGAACTTGATTACCCTGTGTAGGGGTTTCCCCCAGGTGTGATGAGAGCAATCCTAGCTCTGGACAACTGGTTAGTGGTTGATCCGTCCACGTGTAACTTCTAGATTGGCTTATCTTCAATGCGTTCTTCTGGTGGGGGCTCTTTTTCTTGCTCTCTTTTTAGCTTGGTATTGTCGTTTGAGCTGTCTGCCTCCTTTCCTGTGTACTCAGTCAAAAATTCTACCCAAACTTGTCCTTTCACTGCTGTGGGGTTGATAGGTTATCTCATACTGCCCTAACTTACTAGCGCACTTGAGCAGCCAACCAGATGGATCTGGACTTAGCAAAACTTGGCGTTAAGGCTAGTCAGTGTAAACCCGAACATGATGAGCTTGGGAGTAAGGCCTTAAATTTCTTGTATTTAGGATCAAACCAAAAGATAATTTTTCAATCAGGGGGTACCAACTCTCATCCTCAACTAGTCTTTTTTTATATAGTAAACTGGATGTTAAACATTATTGTATTCTCTTATCTGTACGACACTTACAACATGCTTGGTGACTGCAAGGTAGATTCTTATCTCTTCTCCGTCTAGAGATTTTAAGAGGATAGGAGGTTTTGCAAGTTGCTTTTTAGCTCTTGAAAAGTATTTTCACATTTCTCTACCCATTTAAATTTCTGATTACATCAAAGAATGTTGAAGAAAGGAGCACACTTGTCCATTAATTTTGAGATGAGTCTGCTTAGTGCGGCTATCTGACCATTTAGGCTTTTCACTTCTCTCACTTTTGTTGGTGACTTAATATCCAGGAGGGCTTGGATTTTCTCTAGGTTAGCTTCTATTCCTTGAGCATTATACATGTTTTTTGATTTGTTAGTTAAGCCTACTTTTTGGTCTTAAGAGTATTATACATGTTCTTTGATTTGTTAGTTTAGCCTACTTTTTGGTCAGGGTGATACGTACATTTTGAGAACATGGTAATGCGATTGAGTGGGAGTGCTAAACATAGATATGGAATCTATAGCTTCTATCAGAGCATAGAAGTGAAATGATGATTTCCTTCGAGCTTGGCTAAATAGAGATAAATGGTTGAGTACTCATTTCAGTGATTATGTTTAGTTCATTGAAATATCATTTATAGGTGGCTAAGTATGTTAAGGATAAAATACATTGAAGGGTGTAACGGTAAATTAATCCCTATACAATGTAAATCATCTATAGTGGATCATTGATTATGGGATTATAACGATGGATAACTAATAGCGTATCTATATCATGGAACATATAGAGCGTTCTATATAACTGAGAGTGCAATTCCAAGTTCTATGGTGGATGCAACAAGGAATTAATAAGTTAGTGAATTTACTTGGTAAATTCTAGAGCTACTTATTGGAAGCTCAGATATATAGGCCCATGGTCCCCATACTAGTTGAGACAATACTACTTGTAAGACTCAGTTAATTGATTTTGATTAATCAATTATAATTCTAAAATTAGACTATGTCTAGTTTATGAATTTTCACTAAGCAAGGGCTAAATTGTGAAGAAAGAGTTTTTAAGGTTAATTTGTTAATTAAGAGACTTTGATAAGTCTAATTAATAAATATATTAAATGACAATATTATTTAATAATTAATTTTTAGTTATTAAATAATTAGGTTTGGCATTTAAGTGGTTAAATTGGAAAATTGGCGTTTTTGGGAAAATAAGAAGGAAAATGAGATCAATGGCAAAATTACAAAGTGGGGCCCAATATCCAACCCATGGCTGACCACTCTTATAGCAATTTACCATTTATTTTTTCATTATTGAATGCCAAATAAATCTAACCTAACCCTGGGTGGTTTCCTATAAATAGGTAGTGATGGCTTAAGGGAAAATAGGATGCATCTCATTCCTTCAGTAAAAATTTCAAAGCCTCCTTCACTACCCTAGCCGAAACCATCTATCTCTCTTTCTCTCTTCAACACCGAAGCCACATAGTGAAAAGAGTGAGTGCCCACACACATTAAATAGTACTCAATCATAGTGTGTAAGGCTGTGAAGAATCCAATTTCAAGAGAAAGAGATTCGGACTCAGATCTTGGTGATACTCTGCTACAGAAATGATACAAGGGTTAGAGATCTGAGTGGAAGGAGACATTATATTCCGCTACAACCACTGTAAGGTTTCTAATACTTTATATGTGTTTATTTCATATCGTTTTAGAAGTTCATATTTAGGATGTTAATAACATACTTGTTAGTAAATCTAGATCCTGATTAAATAATTCCAACATAAACTTCCATGTTACGCCCGATCTGGTCCTTGACCATCTTGTTAACTAACCTCTGGTAGGTAGCCTGAGCATTCTTTAGGCCAAATGGCATAACTTTGTTGCAGTATAGACTAACATCTTTTCAAAAACTAGTGTGCTCTTGGTCAGGTGGATGCATTTTTATCTAATTATACTCCAAATAGGTATCCATAAAGCTTAGGATTTCATGACCGACTATATTGCATCCACGAGTTGATCGATTCCTGAAAGTGGAAAATAGTCTTTAGGGCATGTCTTGTTGAGGTTAGTGAAATTAATGCATACTCACCATTTTTTGTTCATCTTGGGTACTAGTACGGGGTAAGCTACCCAAGCTGGGTTGGAAGGCTTCAATTATGAATCTATTTATGCGAATCCTTTCTACCTCTTCTTTTAGTGTTTGTGCACGTTCTTTTTTTGTTATTCTTCGTTTCTGCTAGACGGGATAAAAGTTTGGATCAATGTTCAGGGCATGAGACATTATAGTTGGATTTTATCGACCATGTCTTCATGCAACCAGGCCAAAATATTGAGGTTTGCTCTTACAAATTTTATCAATGCTAATTTTATTTCAAGCAATAGACCTTTGCCGATTTTGAGCTTCCTGGTCAGCATGGTGGGATCAATTTCAACTCCTTCTAGTTTTTCCACTAGTCCAACATTTATGTTAGGTTCCCCAAGGCAGGGATCCATATCTTCATCCCCGCCTTGGGTAAATTCCTATTGGGTGATGCTTTTACCATTCTCTGAACTTTGGCCAGAGCTTTCTTCATTTTTGGCCTTAGATAGAGCAATATTATAACATTCTTACCCATTTTTACGATTTCCTTTTAAATAGCCCACTCTATTTGTCGTTGGAAATTTTACACATAGGTGAACTACTGAAGTGATGGCCTTCAGGTCATATAAGGCTAGTCGGTCTAGCATGGCATTAAAGGTAGAAGGCACAACGATCACGAAAATTTGAGCCATAACCATTGTGCTTGTTGGAGCTTGTCCCACTGTAAGTGGTAGGCAGATCTGTCTGAGTGGAGCAACGCTTTGACCATAGAATCTGTACACTAGCTAAGTGTAGGGAACCAAATCTTTGAGGTGAAGCTCCATCTATTCATATGTTGTTTTGAACAAAATATTTGAGGAAGCTCCATTATCAACCATTTTCTAAGCCACCATTTTGTTTGCAATCTAAACATCAACAACCAAAGGGTCATTGTGCGGATAGATAACATGGTTGGAATCTTCCTCGCTGAAGGATATCACTGGTTCTCCATTGCATGGTTGCTTAAGCTTTCTTTCTTCTACGGTCAAAATTGCATCTTTGTGTTCATATTGTAGGGTCCGAGCATATTTTTCTCTAGCTTTGCCTGAGTCTCCAGTAATGTGGGGGCCTCCAATGATAACTTGAAGATGTCCATCCACTAGTGGAGGCATCAATTGGTTTTGTGTGTTATTTGGTTGGGCGACTCTTTATTTTTGATTGGTCTTGACATATTTCTGTAAGTGCGAGTTATTTTTCTGATGAGGAACTCTATTTCCCACTTTACATTATTGCATTTGTTAGTGTCGTGACTGTAATCCACATGAAAACGGCAGAACTTGGTGGTATCCCTTTTACTCATATCTTTCTTCATGAGAGGATGTTTTTTATGTGGCACCATGGACTAGGTAGTTTTGCAAATTATGTCTATGTCCTCTATTAGGATGGTAAAAGCAGTGAATTTAGAGGCATTCTCCCGAGGATGGTATTCGGAGTTGCCATTGAATCTGATTTTCTTTCCATTACCTTATCGGTTGCCAATATTTGATCTTTTACCACCCTGGCTCGAGCTGCTGTGATTTTGTGAATTCTGGTCTTGCTGGACGGATGTAATGGCTGCAATGGTGTGTTGTTGATTCTTTTTCTGCCCAACTCTGTCCACACGTCAAACTAATTCTTCGAGTTTTATAAATCCATCTGCTCGTTTCAAGAACTTTGTCATTGAGGGTTCCATTGGTATTTGTTTCACTTTGACTAGGCCTTCTAAGTGAGATGGGAGCTGGCGAGAAGAGGAGAACTCTGTGTGAAACTCCAACATGAAAGAATTCCACGAATTAAACTTCCTTGGAGCTAACTTGAAGTACCACTACTGGGCGGCCTCTGCCAAGGTAGCTGGGAAGATTCTATGTCGTACATCACCTCTCACCGCTTGTAAGTCCATTTTCTTTTCAAAATATTTAATGTGAGACAAATGATCTTCTTTACCCGTGTACATTTTTCATGTTAGCATTTTAAACTTGGGCAGTAGGTTGAGAGCATTAATTTTTGGTGAGAATGGTGATCCTCTAGTTTGGTCAAGTTCTAGATTTGTGATTTGGGCCAGTCAGGCCTTGAACAAGACTCTTAAGTTGATTTATCTGTGTTTGCACTAATGGATCAACTTAACATGCTTATTGACCGACTTGTATCACATGATGATCTCTTAGAACTGGGTCGGGCACATAATAATATTATTTGGCTAAACAATGGGAGGGATGTCTTGTCCGTCTAATCCTCTTCTGTGATTCAAATCATTCCTAAGATTGTGCACGGTGCCTAATTAGTCAAAGACTGATTTGTTTGGAGGCCTTTGTGTCTAGCTACTGTGAGCAAGGGGTTGGCCCAGTATTTTTGTCTAAGGACAGATATTAAGTTGACCATTCCCTCCTACGTAATGGGTTGGCAAAACTTGCTCGTCTACCATGTGACCCACAGTTTGACTCAGTGACCTCGTATTTGATGGTCCATTAACTTGGGTTTGCTTAGTGTGTTCAGCTGGATGTTCTTCTGGCCCAGCTATGGCCTAGGGGGAATGTAAGTATCAGATACTGGCTGTTGGCTGGTGAGTTGGTAGGCTCTCCTGATCAATACAACAGCCTGCCTGGATCGATTGTCAATCACTTCTTGTTGGGCTCTCATGCTTTCTATCTCTCGATCCCTCCATTCTTTGAATTGGCATCTTTTTTTAATATAAAAAAATTATAGCTGCTCTAGTATCTTGCTAATCGTAATGAAGAGTGTTATTGTGGCATTGTATCTGCCCTAGTATAGCTCGCAAGTTCTGTAGTTCGGTGTCATCACCGATTGGCCTTTGAGAATTTTTAGCAGATGGGATTCTAGCACCGGGGGTAGTTTGCACAGTCAGAGTACAAGTGGTTCCAGTTTCTTGTATGCCTGAAGTGAACCCAGCCAGTGGGGTAGTCATTTCTTGACCTACTGTTTGAGGGCCTATTGGTGGCTGAGGACTAGTCAGAGTAGGGTCTGTCCTAGCTAGATCTTTGGGGTTTGCATGAGCCTACACGTTTGGATCTGTAGCCATTGGATCCATTATTTTGATTTCTCATCTGTCTTTGCACAACCATCTTATGTCCTGAAAAAGACTTACAACAAAGACTTGAATTTTGTTGCTCTCAATGAAAGCACCAAAATATTGATCTCGCTTTTAGAAACTTTAGTGAGTCAAATTAAAGCGATTTAAGAATAACTAAAATAACAAGTGTGAATAATATAGAATAAAGAAAATACCAGAATTATAGAGGTTCGACCCCTTGACGATTGTAATAGCTTACTCTCCTTTAGTTGTATGGACTTGTGAATAGATGAACAAGAAAAACTTGATCTTTCTGAAAAGCTCTTCCTGTGATCTCTGAGTATTTTACTCTTAAATTTAGATTTCTCTTGTGTGTTTTCTCTGAATAAAATTCGCATCCCTGAATAGTGAGACGATTCCACTATTTATATGGATTAATTACATCAAATTGGTATTCAAAATTAATAAGGAATATAATGAGAAATATATTTACTTTCTATAATTACAATAAGCAGAATATATAGGAAACTAGGTAGGTTTTCTTTCTTCTCAATTAACACGAAACTATCTCATGAATTCAAGGATATTGTCGTAACTTGCAAGCTTGAGGATATATTGGATATGTCTCTGAAATTGTCTAACTCGCATCCCCTGGTCGATGTATGCGAGCCGCCTATTTGATGGAAGCTAGTTGGGTGTTTTTACATACTCTGCTCGGATGTCCCAACTTTTATTTATGACTTCAAGTATCAAATCTTCCTACACAACTCATTATAAGTAGTATTGCCTATCCATGTTATGGAATCTGTTCCACGTGTCACCTAGATGGATGCCACATCACCATGTGTAGAAATTTATATAACAACCTTTTTGTTATTTTGAAAGCTAGTTAGTTATCGTATAATATAATATAATTCAATTAATAAAATTCTAAAATAAAATATAACTAAGATTTAAAAAAATTTATAAAACAATAACTAATCAATATATTAGTAATTAAATAGTTTCTTTTCTGAAAATAACAAAAAAATATATACTTCCCATATTTTAAAATATTTACATTGAAGAGTAAATTACAATGATATTTTTTTTAGGTTTATTCGACTAACGATATAATCATAAATTATTTTTAAAATTTGCAAATAAATAAAAACCTTATGGAAACTTAACCCAAAAATCATTTTTAACCATTAGATAAAAATATATCATTGACAATTTCTCTATCAAAACCTTTATATTTAAACATAAAGATCGAACCTTGATATGAAATTAAAATGCTTTTATTTTATGAAAATATTCTCATAATCATATTCATACATAATTTTATTTAGTAATGTAGCAAATTCCTCATGAATTACGTACATGATTTTAGTTAGTACTCATATATTTATATTATGTCTAGGTAGTCGTTGGAGATGATAGTGACCGTACATTAATAATTCTAAAACTACATGACTATCTCGTTTTACACAAATATAATTTTATTGTGATGATAATAAATGTATGGTATTGATTTATTAAGTGAGCTAAAGATAAAGTGAGAAGGATCGATGCATATACTATAATAAGAATTAATACTCATATATTTTCCGAAATAATATATATAAATATATATAGATAATATCGTAAGAACTAATCATTAAATTTATCTATATATAATGATACCACAGCCTTTTGGATCATTTTGTTTTTACTTTTGTTTCAATAAAGGATATATATGGCATTAAGGTTAATTTTTTTGATGAAACAAGTGAAGGTTAATTTTATGAATTATATACGTGTACATATTACCCCCCATTATAAAATGATAATTTTGTTTTAAAAAATACAAAACTTATAATGATAATTTAATTTTATTCGTAGTTACTAAGTAGAGATATGTTAAAGGAGATTTATGATGCTTAACATGTTTGTGAAGTATAATATAAGAGTTTTTACACTATATATTGATTTTTTTTTTATTTTTTTACCGTGAGGCGGCGTTTTTTTTAAAAATATTGTATACAGTGTTAAGTTTTTACGGTTGTTTTTTAGTTGTTCTACTGTTGTTTTAATTGTTTTACGGTTGTTTTATAAAAACACAGTATTTTCGTAAAAATTCTGTGTGACAGTAAAATTGTAAACTTTTGTCCGAAATTCTGTATTTTTGTAAAAATCCCTATAATATTACTATGAGAAATGCTAAAAGGAACCAGTAGTGTCTAGCACCCTCTTACATGGTAGTATTGCTATTGGTCTAATTAAGTATCGGGTTCCATATAATTAATGTAATATTTTTAGGGAGTATATCGTTAATTAACCAATCGCAGTCCAATAGTAATACTCTATTATTATTAGTATAATTTAATATCAAATCTTATTTATTTCACTTTAATAAATATTATAAAAAATTATTAATTAATTATAAAGTGACAACTCACACAAAAAAATATTAGGCATCAAATAACAATGCTCTACTAATTAGTACTTACTTATATTGTGTACTAGCTTACTAGCTAGTTAGGGTACTTTTTTTTTTCTCAGAAAGCTAGTTAGGTACTTATTAAGAATTAATACATATTATACATATGATAAATTATTATTGTTGGTTACAATAGTGTCTAGTATTTTTTTAGAAATGATATTTAATAATTAATATATTAATAATATTTTTAAAAATTATTATATTAAATTATATAAAATTTGATACTTAATTACAACCAAACAATTAATTACACTAAAACTTTTTAACAATTCTCAATATGATAATTATATGCATCTGATTAGTCATATGAGTTAGTAATAATTTTTTGTAGATTTTATATTAGACCACCGACTAGAGACAAGAATGATATTTGGCGTTTTCATATGTATATAAAGACCACCGGCCGTCAAGGTGGTCCTGTCCCATTCAAAAATCTCTATCGTCCTAAAGAAGTGGATAGTTAACCATTATTGATAATAATAATAAATTGACTATATTGCATTATACAATATTAATATTTTGACAAGTCAACTATATATAATCCTATAATTATTAAGAAAATAAGACTTCTTACTACTTTCTCTAATTTATTCTACTCGATTAAGGCACCATATTAAGAATAGGATCATCTTCTTATAATTAGCTTAATTATATATATCATTAGAAGGATATGGATCTTTAATAATTCCAGACAATGAAAGCTAAATTAAATTATAATGAAGTAAAAGCTCCACTTTTTACATCTTAAAATGACAATTGAAGTAGTTCTAGATGAAGTAAAAGTTAAAATAAAATAAAGCTTTACTTTTTATTTCTGTTTATATACACAAAAATTGAGGTGGAAAACACACTTTTTACTAGGATGGTATGGTATTCAATATTTAACATTTAAAAGAATTGTTTTATTTTCTGGTACATGGAGGCATAGGTTGAAGGAGCATTTAAAAACCCTAGTATATATAGTCCAACAGTTTATGTTATGACTCAGCCATATAGGATCCAAGAAGACTCTCTGATCTTCCATAAAAAGGTATGGAATAGACTTTCAATCCCTAAACATAGATTTATACAATTTGGATTGCTGCAATGCAATGACTATTACATATGTCAAGATTAATAGATGAACTGTATGTTTTGTGTGGAAGCCATAGAGAAACAAGAGAACATTAATTTGTTGTTTGAGTGCACCATGAGTAATTAAACTCTGTCTACAGAAGACATCCAAAGGTGGTGATTTTGAAGTGGATTAAAAAACAGGAATATGCAGTAGTGGACATAGTGTGGTACCATATTTGAAGGTAGAAGTTAAAACAAGAATTACAACTGTTATGTCTAAGAAAGTTACAAGTACTAATTTACCTTGGTTTGAGTGCCTCTAATAGACTACACAAGCAAACCTTAAATGAGCATAGATTGTACATGTTACACGTTATTCTGAAATGAAATACACAGAATATGATAATTTTAAGAATTAATGTTTTATGGGTAAATGGCGGTAAAATTCCCAAAACTTTCATTTTGGTTTCACTTAACCCCCAAAACCTAAATTTGGGCGGTAAAACCACCAATATTAGTATTCTGTTACCAATTTAACACTTCCGTCCATTTTAGGTGTTAAGTACCATGTTGGACTGAACACAGTGTACACGTGGCACAATTTTATTGGTTCACGTAAAAAATTATTTTAAAAAAATAAAATTAATTTAAAATTAAAAAAATAATTATAAATAAAAAAATAATTTTTTTTCCTTTCTTTCTTTTTCTTTTTCTTTCTTTTTTTTTTTCTTCTTTTCTTTCTTCTTCTATTTGTTCATCTCAGATCTACCACACCACACTAATTTGAAAACCCTAACTCATCTCTTTCTCCCCCTCTTCGCCCAATGACAACCTCCATTCTTGCAACCATCAAACATAACCAAAAAATCAGATATCTATCTCTCCCCTTCTCGCCGGTCTCTCTTGGTTTTCTGGGTGGAGCCACCCTCGTTCGTCGAAGGCCTAAACGGAGGCCATGGCTGACCTCCACCAGCCATGAAATCTCAGGAACTTGTGTTCCCCGATCCCTCTCTCGCTCTCAGACACTCTCTCTGTCGCGTGAAGCTCGACCCAACGCCGTGATTCCTCTCTCGCGTCAAGCACGACCTTAACCCCGTGATTGTACATCCAAAGGTGGTGATTTTTAAGTGCATAAAAAAAGAAGAATATGCAGTAGTGGACGTAGTGTGGTAGCATACCATATTTGAAGGTAGAAGTTAAAACAAGAATTACAAGTGTTATGTCTAAGAAAGTTACAAGTAATAATTTACCTTAGTTTGAGTACCTCTAATAGACTACACAAGCAAACCTTAAATGAGCATAGATTATACATGTTACGTACGTTATTCTAAAATGAAATACACAGAATATGATAATTTTAAGAATTAATGTTTTATATATATTCTATGTAATAAATCGAAACTACTAATATAATTACTATATACTATTGTATCATATATGAGAAAGGAGAGAAGAACAGAGAAAAATCAGAACAATTGTATTATTGGTTCTCAACTGAGTTTTACAACAGGGAACCGAGCTTATATAGCTCTGAAGATTCAAGAAAATGTTAGTTGGGAACAACTAACTTACAACAGAAAAATCAACTGTAATAATAAACTGTCTAACTTAATAAAACTGACCTAACTAACTTATCCCAAGTGCCTCTAAAAGCCCCCCTCAAGATGGAGTGAATATGTTTATTAAGCCCATCTTGGATACAATATTCGAAAAATGAGTAGGCAATAGAGCTTTGGTAAAAATGTCAGCAATGTTGTTTTGAGAAGAAACATGAAGTAGCTTGATGGAGCCTTGTTGGACCTTATCTCGGATGAAGTGGTAGTCAATCTCCACGTGCTTAGTGCGTTCATGATAGATCAGGTTTTCACTAATGTGAATTGTTGCGGTGTTGTCATAATAGAGCAGTGCTGGAGAAGAGTGGTTGATGCCAAAGTCTTTGAAGAGAGTAAGGATCCAAGTGAGTTCAGAGGTGGCATTTGCCATGGCTCGATATTCGGCTTCAACAGAAGATCGAGACGGTTTGTTGTTTTTTTGATTTCCATGACACAAGAGAGCTGCCAAGAAATAGGCAATAACCAGAAATCGATCTCCTTGTGTCTTGACAAGTCCCCCAATCAGCATCAGAAAAGAAGGAAATCTGAACATTTGATGGTGATAGACTAGTTTAAGCATAAGCAGAGATAGTTGGTGTTGTGTTTGATGGAAAAAATAGTCCTTGTCCAGGTGTTGTTTTTAAATATTGTAAGATGCGATGTGTAGCTTGAAGATGTGGAATTCGAGGACAAGTTAAGAATTGACTAAGATTCTTGACAACATATGAGATGTCAGGTCTCGTAATTGTTAAGTATATTAACTTGCCAATGAGGCTTCAAAAAATGGTGTCTTGAAGAAGGTTCCCTTTGTCTTTGCTTAGTCTTAAGTTTGTTTCCATGGGAGTAGAGGCTGGCTTAGCACCTATGTATACGATGTCCTTGAGTAATTGGATGGTAAAGGGTCTTTGGGAGACCGAGATGCCTTTTTTTGTTCTACCAACTTCAAGACCAAGGAAAAACTGAATGGTTCCAAGGTCTTTGAGTTTGAATTTGTCATGGAGATATGTTTTAAAGTGAGAGATGGCATTGTCATTGTTGCTAGCAATGATTATGTCATCTACATATATCAGAATGGCAAGGAAGATGGTTTTGGTCTTTTTGATGAATAATGAGTTGTTAGAAAGTGGCTGAGAAAAACTATCTGAAATGAGAGTTTGACTTAGCTTGTTAAACCATTGCCTGGAAGCTTGTTTTAGGCCATAAATGCTTTTATTTAACTTGCACACCGTGTTAGGGGGAGCTTTATAACCTGGGGGAATTTTCATGTATACTTCTTCATGGAGATCCCCATGAAGAAATGCATTGTTTATGTCTAATTGGTGTACATACCAGTTGTACATGGCTTCAAGAGCTAATTTTTTTTAGAGTGTTAAATTTGGCCACAAGGGCATATGTTTGAGAGTAATCAATGCCATGCCTTTGAGTGTAGCCTTTGGCTACTAGGCGAGCCTTGAACCGTTCAACAACCCCACTCTCATCATATTTAACTTTGTACACCCATTTGCAACCAATGGCTTTATGGCCAGGGGTAACTTAGTGACAACCCAAGTGTTGTTTTTTTCAAGGGCTTCGGTTTCTTTGTCCATGGCCAAAAGCCAATGTTTAAATTGAGAGGCCTCAGCATAAGTTTGAGGTTCAATTTGGGAGTATGTTGCAAGAACAGCTGCTCTAAAAGTGGGATGTAGTTTAATGTAAGAAAGATATTGCTCAATTGGATGAGCAGTAGAGGAGGCATGACAGATGTAATCTGTCAAGTGTTTTGGTTTTATCAAGGGCCTACCAGTTCTTGTGACTGTGGTGGAAGGTTGAACATTTGCTGGCTCAGTAGTTGGGGTGCCAAAAATCGTTTCTGCTGGTATGGAACCAGCTGGTGTGATGCCTAGTGCAGCAGAATCTGGTGTGAGATTAGTACGAGATATTTGTTGTTGTTTTGAGGCTACCTGCGTGGGAGCTATTTTTGAAGGATTAGTAAGGCCAGAATGCATTTGTTCTGGTAGTGCAATTTCTGGTGTGCCAAAATCAGTGGGAATTGGACTGATGTGTTTGGTTGTTGTGACAACAGCATTATGCTGGTGTACAACTGATCCTGGTGGTGCAGTTGGGAGTAGCACACCTTGGGAAGCATGGATTTGTTGTTGTACTGATCTGACAGTGGGAATGACAGTATCAGGTAGTAGTCAATTAATTGCAGAAGTGGATGTTGTTGAAAGCAATGGAAATATTGTTTCATAAAAGACAACATCCCTTGAAATGTAAATTTGCTTAGTTTCAATATCAAGAAGTGTATAGGCTTTCATGCCTTGAGGATAGCCAATGAAAACAAAGGCTCTACTTCTTGGTGTGAACTTATGTCTTTTAGAAGGAAGGGTGGAGCCATAGGCTAAACACCCAAAACTTCTAAGATGGTCATAGTTGGGGGTTGTACCATGAAAGAGCTGGTATGAGGTCATGCCTTTAAGCATTTTTGAGGGAGTTCTATTCATGAGATAGGTGGCGGTTTGGACTAGGTATGACCAATAAACCAAGGGTAGATTGGATTGAAATCCTAGTGCACGTGCTATGTTTAGTATGTGGGGATGTTTTCTTTCAACTACTGAGTTCTGTTGTGGTCTTTCCACACAGGAATGGTAATTGAGTATGCCCTTGGAAGCAAAAAAAGATTGTAAATTTAATTCTTTAGCATTGTCAGATCTGATTTCTTTGATAGAAGTGGAGAATTGGATGCAAATCATGTTAAAAAAGGTAGGGATAATGTTTTGGACATCTAATTTGTTCTTGAGCATATAAAGCCAAGTAAATCTAGATTTGTCATCTACTATAGTGAGGAAGTATTTGTAACCTTCCACACTTAGTATGTGGAATGGTCCCCAAATGTCCATGTGAACCAAGTCAAACACATTCTTTGAGAAATTGTGATTGGAAATAAAAGGTAAACGCTTTTGCTTAGCCAAATGGCATACATGACAATGTTTAGTAGAATTTTGATGTGAAATGTTGTGTTCTTTATTGAAAAAACTTGAAATACACATCGAAGGATGTCCAAGGCGATTGTGCCATTGGTTTACATTGGTTTTATTGAAAGAAAAAGGAAATATAGTAGCAGCTACAGCAGATGCTTTGTCTTGTTGAAGCAAGTACAATTTTTCACATCTTTTAGGTGTCCCAATCACCACATTTAGAGTAGGATCTTAAATTTCACAAGAGTTGTGATGAAACAAGATGTTGTTAGAAGTATTAAGCATAAAATCTGAAATGGAAAAGAGATTGAGTCTGAACTGTGGTATATACAACACATTATCCAGAATAATGTTGGAATTAATCTTGACAGTGCCAACATTTTGGACAGGTATGTCTTGTCCATTTGGTAATGTGACAAACTTAGGAAAAAAATAATTAGTAAATGAAGAAAAGCAAGCAATATTGGAACACATGTGGTGTGTAGCACCATTATCAATTATCCAAGATGTTGCAAGTGAAAGAGATTTTTTACCTGCAAGAATCGAAGCTGCAGGAGTCATGGCAGGGGTTTCAGCATGGCTGGTGTGGCTTAGTTGTTGGCTAAGCAGGGAGATTAAATGCTGGCATTGAGATGAAAGATCAGCATTCATATTATGGCCATCAGTATCAGCTTTCGAATTGTTAGTGGAGGCAGTGTTTGCCTTGGATTTTCCCTTGTCTGGTTTCTTTTTATCACCATAGCCAGGAGGGAATCCATGTAGAAAATAGCATTTATCAACTAAATGGCTTGGTTTGCCATAATTAGAACAAGATGGTCGGGGTTTCTTGGCTCTAGGGGGATTGGTTGAACTTGAGGCAGCAGCAGCAAGGGGAATTGCATCAGAGGATCTAAGGGATCTTTGACGTTCTTCTTGAACAATCATGGCAAACACTTGGGACAGATTAGGTATCAGTTCATTGAGCAAAATCTGAGCACGAACTGAGGCATAGGATTCATTCAAACCAGTCAAGAATTGAAGCACTTGATTCTGGTTGTAGTAATCCAAGAAAATTTTCATTGCACCACAAGTGCAAGTGGTTATGGGTTGAAATTCTTTCAACTCATCCCATAGGGATTTCATCTTGGTGAAATATGTAGAAACAGAATAATCACCCTGCTGAAGCCGAGTGAGTTGGGTCTGCAATTGGAAAATTCGAGGTCCATTACCCTCATTGAAACGCTCAGCAAGATCGTTCAACATTTCAGTAGCTAAATCAAAGTACATTATACTTTGTGCAATCTCAGATGAAACAAAATTAATCAACCAAGGCATTACCATGTCGTTGCACCTTAACCAAGAATTAAGAGTAGAATTACCAGGTTCTAGCCGAGGGAGAGATCCGTTAATCAACGCGATCTTGTTCTTGGCAGTCAAGGCCATCGTAATGCCTCTTTTCCATAGTTGATAGTTGCTGTCGTTGAGGACGGTGGACACGAGCACGAGACTGGGTGATCACCGGTGCTGAAAAAAAAAGGGGCTGGAATGATCGCCAACAACTGATTGAGAATGGAGTGTCTGAGTTGTGTTGTCGTCAACAATGGTGGATTGGTCCTGGGGAGTTGGATCTGTGGGCTGAGATTGAAGCCGAGCTGGTGGATTGCGAGAAGGGAAAGCTGAGGAGTTTAGAGCAGGAACAGGGTCGGAATTAACCTTCGCTGCTTGATTGTCGATCGTCGATGGAGGAGCACCATCCTGAGAACGAGTCGAGGGTCTGGCCATGGAAGTTGAGGGCCGGAGTTCGTCTGATACCATATGAGAAAGGAGAGAAGAACAGAGGAAAATCAGAACAATTGTATTATTGGTTCTCAACTGAGTTTCACAATAGGGAACCGAACTTATATAACTCTGAAGATTGAAGAAAATGTTAGTTGGGAACAACTAACTTACAACAGAAAAATCAACTATAATAACAAACTGTCTAACTTAATAAAACTAACCTAACTAACTTATCCAAAGTGTCTCTAAAATAATATTATCCTACCAATTAATGTCTCTTATTATTTTGAAAAAATATTTTACTATATATATACCATTGTATAAAATTGATGCTCCTCAATATTGTAGTAATATCTTGACCTTGCTCAATCGTAGTCTCACATGGTTTGGGATAATGCTTAACATACCTTTATTATTTTATACTTAGGGCTAGTTAGGCGCTCATGCAAGAATTGGATTAGACAAGATAATTTATAAGTCTTGGACATGCATACTGAAAATCTAGATAACTAGCTAATCCAATTAATCCCATATACATACTGAGATTATTTATCTAATCCAACTAGTGTTGGAAATTAGATAAGTCCATGAATAGACTATTTTTTTCATCATTTTTTTTTAATTTTCATTTTGTAAATATATTTTAAATTAAAAAGAATTTATATAGAATGAGAATATAGGAATATGAATGGAATGTAATAACATTTAAAATTCATAAAGACACTACATTTTTTCTCATCTAGCATTGGAATCGCCTTTCCTTTTATTTTAAAATAAAATAGTAATTTTACTAAAATGATGAAAAAATTATTCCATTAGAAATGATATTCTAATACTTTATAATACAAGCAAATTAACAAATAAGAATGAAATAAAAATTAATTCTTTTCTGTTCAATTTTATTTCATTACCTCCAACCAAAAACAACCTATAAGTTATGTATTAATTTTCTACATATGTGTTGGGTCACACGAAAAATTAATTTATAAGAATACCTTTTGCTCTAACTATTTAGTCACACAAACCACCTTCTTCAACAACGATACATTTGAGTAACTAAACCACCAGGCCAATTGAAAAGAAACTAAGCTAGACGGAGAATCGCCATAAATTTCGGCGACTTCACATGAGAAGAAGGCTGTAAGAAATCCAAACACATACAATTTTGGATTTATGCAAAATTGGGCAGAAAAACAAGTTCGAAACTAAAACTCAACCCTGAATTACGATTAAAATCGCAGAAACTAATCCTCCTAATATCGATTTTCAGATTTATAAAATGTAGATCTATTATAAATAGATCTGGAATTCCTAATCAATCCAAATCAGGTATGATCTGAAAAAATGCAAAAATACTGAAACAAATGTTTCACTCATTGCATTGACGTTGTTTTCCAAATTTTACAATGTGAATTTGATCATATCAAATCACGATTAGTATAGAAAATTCACATACATCTACAGACACATACATAAAAAATTATTCTGGTTTGTTAAGTTTCTGAAGAGTTGCGCTACAGTTTCATTACGGTTTTGCTTACCTTCTGAAACTTGACATATCTTTGATTAGAAAGTGATAACATTACAATGGTATTTATCATAATTGCAGGAGATTCATATTGGCAGATCAAGATAAATCTCTTTAAAGAAAGATATATAACTTGGTTAGTTATATGAATATATTGAATTTGTTAAAATTTCAGTTGGTTTACATCTACCTAATAGTTGTTTCTTCAAATATTACTATTAATGAACAATTCATTGTTGTTAAATGGTTAAAAAAATAGAGAAAATGTTTCTTAAAGATGCCCATTTACAAAAACTTAGTTGCATTTCAGTTAAATAATAGTTGAGCTACAATAATGATTTTGTATAATAAATATAGGGTTCGGAATTGTCAATACATGACTTGAACAGAGCAAAGTCGATAATAATAAATTTCTTTTCTATTACATACGAAGTAATTTTTTTCTAAATTTTTATGTTAGTTGGCTCGCAACATATATAACAGTTGTATAAAAGTTTCATTACAATTTTTCACCAGTTGACTTACAATAATTAAACTTTTATACTCTCAGAAAAAAGATGCAATTCTATTCCTTATCTGTGGTGAATCCTTACCCTCAAAACAAGTTGTTACAGCAGTAACAATGTTCAAGAAACACAAATCAAAACTAAAACCAATCACAAAACCAAAACTTGAACTTAATTGAAATAAGACAAAGAAAACTTAACTCAATAATGGATGAATGATGGATCTTTATTGAATAGGAATAGTCAGTAGTACACAATAGATTGAGCCCAAGATTACAACTCAACACAGTAAGTAATTACAAAGAAATGCCTCACATTGAGGGAAATCACTTCAAGTGATACTCCCTTTTTACATCCCTCCACACACACTCACTATGATCTTGGACTCTCTCTCTCTCTCTCTCTCTCTCTCTCTCTAAACTGAATCTAAAGTATGAGCATTGGAGATTAGAGATCAGAACTCTCCCCTCAGATCTCTTTTTTGTGAATAGAGAAACCCCTATATATAGTTGCTGGTGGGTTCCCTTTAAGTTGGTATTAAACCCAACTGTTATAAATTGCAGCAGCTTTCTTCAGATTCATCTGATGAGCAAATAGATGGACATACTGACTTGAGAGGTTAAGTGAGTTTAATCCCAAAAATTCCACCTGATTAGACTCACTTAATCTCTGATCCAAAGAAATAAATGAGGACATTAAATATCCGGAATGCTCAACAAGTTTAGACAATGCCTAAACTTGTCTCTAGTTACACTTTTGGTGAAAATATCTGCAAGGTTATCATGTGTACTTATTTTCTTCACTTGCACCTTCTTGGATGACACAATATCCCTTATGAAGTGTAACTTGATATCAATGTTCTTTGACCTCTCATGAAACATTGGATTTTTCATGAGATGTAAAGCACTTTGATTGTCACAATAAACTGTGATATCCTCAGATTTGAAACCTAACTCCTCTGTCAACCCCTTAAGCCATATAGCCTCCTTGATGGCTTCTGTAGCAGCCATGTATTCAGCTTTTGTAGATGACAAGGCTACTACTTTCTGTAGGTTAGATTTCCAGCTGATGTAGCCCCCAAGAGCAGTGAACACAAACCCTGTTAGGCTCCTTCTAGTGTCTAGGTTTGCTGCAAAATCTGAGTCCACAAAACCAATTATTTCTTCCTTGTACTGGTTCTCCTTACTGAACACAATACCAGTGTCCAGAGTACCCTTCAGGTACCTCATTGTCCATTTCAGTGCTTCCCAATGTTCAGGACCTGGGTCTGAAATGTACCTACTTACAACACTCATGGCATGGGCTAAGTCAGGTCTTGAACACACCATGGAGTACATGAGACTCCCAACACAACTTGCATAGGGAACATTGCTCATCTTGGCCCTTTCTGCATCTGTTTTTGGTGACTGAGATGCAGACAACTTGAAGTGTTGGGCAAGTGGTGTTGCAACAGGTTTGCACTTGTCCATGCCAAACTTGTTCAATACTTTCTTCAGGTAGGCAGCTTGAGAAAGTACTATCATGCCAGGTCTAGGTCTCTTTATGTCTATCCCAAGAATTCTCTTTGCTTTGCCCAGATCTTTCATCTCAAACTCATCACTGAGTTTCCTTTTCAACTTGTCAATCTTTGACTTTTCTTTGCTAAAGATCAGTATATCATCAACATATAGTAGAAAATAGGTTTGATTATTGAAATACACACATGAGTCATACTTACTTTTAGTGTATCCAATATTCAACATATAAGTGTCAAACCTCAAGTTCCATTGCCTAGGTGCCTGCTTGAGGCCATAAAGAGACTTCTTAAGTAAACATACCTCATCTGGATTCCCATTGTCAAAGCCCTCAGGCTGTTGCATATAGATTTCCTCTTCTAGTTCCCCATGTAAGAAAGCTGTTCTTACATCCACCTGTTCAATCTCTAGGTCCATGCTTGCCGCCTTTGCCATCATGGCTCTGATTGAAGCTTGCTTCACCACTGGAGAGAAAATCTCATTGTAATCGATGCCTTCTTTCTGAGTGAACCCTTTGGCAAATAATCTTGCCTTGAATCTGGTAGGCTCATTTCCTAAACCTTCTTTATGCTTGAAAAGCCATTTACATCCTACCAGCTTGTAGAACTCTGGTTTCTTCACAACAATCCAGGTTCTATTCTTCCTGAGAGACTGCATCTCTTCTTGGATGGCCTGTAGCCATGCTACAGCATCTTTACTTCTCATAGCTTCTTCAAAGCTAGTGGGTTCTGTACTGTCAACCTCTTCTGCAGTCATAAGTGCATATGCAATGAATTCAACATAACCAAAACGATCAGGGGCTTTTCTCTGTCTTCTCTCTCTATCTCTAGCTAATTGATAGCTGCTGAGTTCCTGCTGATCTTCATTGTCTTCCCTTTCAGTTGCCTTAGTTCCATCTGGAACAGCATTAGTTGGTGATATAGGAGCAACCTGCTCCACCTTAATCTGGACATTCTCATCTAAACCAGCTTCACTGTCTTTACAAGTGCTCTTGGTTTTCATGGCCATTTCATATTCCTTGAAAACCACATCTCTACTAATCAAGCACTTCTTGAATCCAGGTTCTAAACACCACACTCTATATCCCTTAACCCCTTCAGGGTAGCCCAGAAACATGCATCTCAATGCTCTAGGTTGCAACTTATCTTGTCTAACATGCACAAATGCAGTACATCCAAACACTTTCACGTGATCTAAATTTGGGGGTTTACCTGTCCATAACTCTTGTGGGGTCTTGAAGTTGTTTGGCACAGATGGTGATCTATTGATTAGGTAACATGCGGTATTAAGAGCTTCTCCCCAAAAGGTTCTGTCCAAACCAGATCCTAGTAACATTCACCTAACCCTCTCAATCAAAGTTCTATTCATCCTCTCAGCAACACCATTTTGCTGAGGGGTTTTGATCACAGTCCTATGTCTCTTGATTCCCATTGTGGCACACAATCCCTTGAACTCATTTGAGCAGTACTCAAGACCATTGTCAGTTCTTAGTACCTTAATTTTATTCCCAGTCTGGTTTTCTAGTAGCCTCTTCCATGAATTAGAGGTTCCTAGAGCCTCATCTTTGCTTTTCAACAAATACACCCAGACTTTCCTGCTGTAATCATCAATAATACTCATAAAGGAGTGTGCTCCACCTTTGGTTGGAATCCTAGATGGCCCACAAAGGTCAGAATGGACATAAGCTAACCTTTCTGTGGTGGTGTGTTCAGCCTTGTTGAACTTCAATCTACAAGCCTTCCCCAAAACACATTCATCACAGAATTCAAGTCTTTCCGTTAGCTTCTCCTTGAACAGTCCTTGGCTATTCATTTCCTCAAGTCCTCTCTGACTTACATGCCCCAATCTGAGGTGCCATAGCCTTGCTTGACTGTGTTTGGTTGAGTCCAAAACAGGTGTTGCACAACCTGAGATTGTCTTTCCATCCAAGAAATACAATCCATTACTCAACCTTCCCCTCAACACAGTTCCTGTGCCTAGTGCAATTTTCATTACATTTTCCTCAACTTTGACAACATACCCCAATTTATCAAACATACCAATAGAGAGAAGATTTATTTTCAGATCTGGAACATACCTGACCTGCTGCAAGGTCAACATGACTTCATCATGATTCTTTAACAAGATTGTTCCCACACCTTTGATCTCACACGCTTTGTTGTTTCCAAGAAGTACTGAGCCCCCATGACTCTCTGAAAGAGTCCTAAACAGTCCTTTGTTTGGTGTCATATGAAATGAACACCCTGAATCTAGAATCCAATCTCCACCTGAATCTGAACTAGACATCACAAGAACTTCAGATGACACTTTAAGTGCATCAGACGACCCATAGTCATTAGCTACATCAGCAACTCCTTGCTTCCTAAACTTGTGATGATTTTCCCTCTTAAGTTTAGCATTCAAAGCCAAACACTCATATCTAAAGTGGCCCTCCTTCTTGCAATAATAACATTGCTTTCCTGCAGCTCCATTAGAGCTTGGCCCTCCTGTGGAGTTTCTAGAATTGGATCTTGAATGGTTACCTCTGTAGCCATTAGAGTTCTGATTTCCCTTGAATTCCCTCTTAGGGAATTTTCCCTTAACAATGAGTAATCCTTCCCCATTGATATCATCTTTCTCATCTCCCTTCTTCTGAATTTCTTTCGAATTCAATGCAGCCTTAACCTTTGTCATAGTCAGAGTTTCTTTGCCATACAAAATCGTATCAACAAAGTGCTCATATATCTTGGGAAGTGAACTTAACAGGATTATAGCCTGGTCTTCATCATCAAGATTATTCAGATCTAGAATGATTCTGTTAAAATCATCTAGATGTCTTCTCAATTCCTTTGAATCATCCATTCGAAGTGTGTACAACTTCTTCTTAAGATATAACTTGTTTGCAAGAGATTTCTTCATGTAGATTGATGCCAACTTGTTCCAAAGACCCAAGCCCATGTCTTCATCTGAAACTTCTCTCAAAACCTCATCACCAAGACTGAGGAGGATGGCACTATGTGCTTTGGCTTCAATCTCAAGTTTCTTCTTATTGTCTTCAATTAATTTCATGGATTCATCATCAAGTGCCTCATAAATCCCTTGGTGAACTAGAAAGGCCTTCATTTTGATTCTCCATAGGCTGAAATCATTCGAACCATTGAACTTATCCACCTCAAACCTTGCTAAAGACATTAAAAATAATTCTTGATTGCTTGAATATGGTTCTTGAAAGTTTGAGTTTGACTCTTGAAATGTTGAAGATGAATCTTGATTGGTTGAATGTGATTCTTGAACTCTAAACCCTGAGCTCTGATACCATTTGTGGTGAATCCTCACCCTCAAAACAAGTTGTTACAGTAGTAACAATGTTCAAGAAACACAAATCAAAACTAAAACCAATCACAAAACCAAAACTTGAACTTAATTGAAATAAGAAAAAGAAAACTTAACTCAATAATGGATGAATGATGGATCTTTATTGAATAGGAATAGTCAGTAGTACACAATAGATTGAGCCCAAGATTACAACTCAGCACAGTAAGTAATTACAAAGAAATGCCTCACATTGAGGGAAATCACTTCAAGAGTGATACTCCCTTTTTACATCCCTCCACACACACTCACTATGATCTTGGACTCTCTCTCTTTAAACTGAATCTAAAGTATGAGCATTGGAGATTAGAGATCAGAACTCTCCCCTCAGATATCTTTTTTGTGAATAGAGAAACCCCTATATATAGTTGCTGGTGGGTCCCCTTTAAGTTGGTATTAAACCCAACTGTTATAAATTGCAGCAGCTTTCTTCAGATTCATCTGATGAGCAAATAGATGGACATACTGACTTGAGAGGTTAAGTGAGTTTAATCCCAAAAATTCCACCTGATTAGACTCACTTAATCTCTGATCCAAAGAAATAAATGAGGACATTAAATATCCTGACTTGAGAGGTTAAGTGAGTTTAATCCTAACATTATCTTTTGCAATAGATAATTTGATGATGGAATGAATTATGCAAATTACAAAGTTAGTGGGCAATTCATCTCAATTGATTGTAAATATGAAGAACTAATACACAAGCTGAAAGAAGTGTTGGAATACAACCAACAAAAACACACTGACCTGCAACTGAAATGCCAAGTGAAAAAAGAATACCGACCGTTGAAGATAAAAGACTATCAAAGCATATACTTCTACATACAACTAAAACTTAAGGAACCTGACTTCAGAAGGTTTTCATTGTGTGTGAACGTACAACAACACAACAACAACCAATAATCAATCCTTCTTGGAAATAAGCAACTCATTAGTTGCACAAACAAATGCAATAGCAACAATGGTAGACAATGCACCACCAATAGAAGAATCAACAACTTAACAAAAAAAAAAAAAAAGCAAGGCACAATGCTGGAAGATGGTAATATAATCACTACTACAAAAAGTACATTTCCCGTCAATTTTTAATTGACATTTGTTGCCCCTGATTTCGCCCAATATACGTGGACCAACCGGACAGGGACACGTGGACCAAAAGATTCTAACATTTAAATTAATTGCTAAGTCTAGATGAAGAAAGGCGTCTTCCAGGACCTGCCTCCCGGAGAAGGCATCCGGAGTCCTCTATGCTCCCAGAGGCCTAAGTAACATCAAAGCATCTCCGCGAGGTGTCAGGCTTCCCCTGAGCAGTCATCTCGTATTTAATGCTGCATGGGAGGAAACGTGTTGGGACTGCCACATGCAATAAAGTCTGATGACACAACCCCCAATCTGCACCTACGAAGCTATGATCACTTAAGTCTATTGACGGCTACACTGCGAAGAGTCACGTCAGTCAAAAGGCAATAAGGACATTCCACATAAAAACCCTACAACACCTAGGGATTTGACCATGCCTTACCCCTGGTATATTCATTGGGAATACCCAACTTTATGGATAGTTACAGAAATACATGTACTATAATCCTGGGAATCACCCCACTAAAAACACTATAAATACCCCCTCCAAGCTCATTAAATGGGGTCGAGAATTTTGGGTTGCATAAGTGCAAGAAGAGTAAATACTCACCAAGAACATTCTCTGTATTTAATACACTCATAAATACACAGACTCGTGGACTAAGGCTCATTAACACCCCAACCACGTAAAAATCCTTCTCTTAATTTCTTACAGCTCTTTAATCTTTAATATTTTATTGGTTGCCGAAAACCTCGGTCAACATTTTGGTGCTTTCATTGAGAGCTGAAGAAAGCTTCTGTAAACATACTTTACGTTACAACAATGGTGGAAACTAGAAGCACTCGTCAACCTCGCCCTTTAGAAGATGCTCAAGACCCGAATGAGGAAGACGTTGCCTTAAGAGCAGCTGAGGGCTCCGAGGAAGAAGAACAAATTCCTGATGATGATTACGAGGGAAACCTCGATGAGTATGCCTACGATGAAGGTAGCTACTCAGAGTTGGTGCTTCTAAGACAAAAGGCTATCGATCATGAAGCTGAGATCACAGCCCAAAAAGCACAAAACCAAAAAATGCAAGAGGCAATGCTGGACATGCAAAAAGCCATGGAGGCGGCTGGCATCCACGTGCATCCCAAGGCAATGACTACTGGACTTGGCAAGGAACCAGAGGAATCCTCGCCTAGTACCCAACAACAAAAGTCTAGGGAACCTAGCCCTATAAGGTATCCCGCTGAAGGGAACCAAAAGAAAAATCCTACCTCTACCCCTGGGAGAAAGAAAAAGGCGCAGGATCCGCGAAAGGTCCGCTCATATTTCCCGAAAGGGAAAGGTCCGCAGAGGGGCAATCTCTAAAAAGGGAGTCTTGGCCCTCAGGATCGAGAGGACTGAAAAAGCGTTTCCGTGCACCAGGAACCCGGAGGTAGAGGGAGAAGAGGACAGAGATGTCCTCCCGTCGATTTGAGAAATCAAATCAATGGGAATCAAGGTGACCTCCGGGATCACCTTGACCAAAAGAAATACAGACCCGCAGTCTCCACGGGGAAGTTAAATGAAGGAATCATGGCGGAACTCGCCATACTCTGAAAAGATATCGCCCGAGTCTCCCGGAGACAGAAAGGCGACGACTCTGACTCAGACTGTGAGGACCGGGAGCCGTGTGCTAAGCACATCCTGGAAGCAGAGCTCCCCAAGAACTTTAAGATGCCCGAAATGGCGGCTTATACCGGGAACTTCGATCCAAGCGACCACTTGTCGCGGTTTAACCGAGTCATGACGGTCATGAGAGTCAGCAATGACGCAAAATGTCTGTGCTTCCCGCTTACTCTAAGCGGGTCCGCGGAGGAATGGTTCAAGAAGCTGGAACTAGGATCCGTGGGCTGTTGGAACAAGCTACAGACCAACTTTCGAAGACAGTTTGTCGCCGCAAGAAAGGTCAACCTGGAGGTCAGTGCCTTGACTAACATCAAGCAGCTGCCCACAGAGACCTTGAAAAACTATATAAAGAGGTTCCGAGAGGAAGCCTCGAAGACCAAGAAAGTTGATGACGGACAACAGCTTGCCCTTCTCCAGGCAGGCATTCGTACAGGGACTCCATTCTAGAACGAATTATAACAAGAAGGAGCCGCAAGCCTTCAAGACTTCCAGAAAAGAGTCCAAAAATACATCAACATTGAAGAGGCCCAAATAGTGGCCTATGGAGGATACTATCCCACCGGGATAGCAGGGTATATGCACGGAGCCCCACCATCGGGTGCTGTCCTGACCGCGGCTCTACCAATGAGCGGCATACAATTCTCTGCCAGGGCAAGACTTTGGCTCTCGCATCGTCCCATTTTGGAAATCCCTCAGGGATAAACGGACAAACTCCCTCGCACTCCGCTCCAACCGCCATCCTGGCAGGTCCTTCCCAGGGCTCGAGGAGTAAACGGTCCTCCAAAGGCAGCACCCGGACGGAGGAGAAATGCCAAAAGAGGGGGTACACTCCACAGTACACCCAGTACACGGAGTTGACGAACTCCCAAGAGCGTGTGTACTTTGCTACTAGGCAAAATACGCACTACCGGAGGCCACCTCCCCTGTACAAGGATAGCTCCAGGAGGGACCCCAACAAAAGATGCGAGTACCACAACGACATTGGGCACAGCACCAATGAATGCAAAAATCTCAAGGATGAGATTGAAAACCTAATTCGATTGGGGCACCTCTATGAGTGGATCAAGAATCGACTGCCTCACATTAATCTGGGTCAGGCGATAGGGGTTGTGCCGCAGGGAGCACCAGGGGGTGCAGCAGGAGTATTGGCTCCAGTTGCTCCTACCGGAGATGCCCAGCATATCCCCGGTCTGCCACCCAGACCCAATGGGAGAGTGGCCATGATCTCAGGAGGACCCCATATTGGAGGAACTACCCGCAAAGAATTAAAGCGGTATGCGGGGGCCGTAAAGCACCATGAGGTTTGGGAGGTTACTCAACTCCCAGCTCAAAGGCCCTGGCTGATGGATCAACCTATCACGTTCACGGAAGAAGACGCCAAGGCGGTGCGTTTTCCCCACCATGATCTGTTGGTCATAGAGACCCCCATCGCCAATAAAGTGGTGGCCAGAGTCTTGATTGACAACGGAAGTTCTGTGAATCTACTTTTCAAAGAGGCCTTCACTGCAATAGGCCTGACGGACAGAGACCTCTCACCCAGTGGTTCCCAACTCACGGGATTTAACGGAACGACACTCATCCCAATGGGGAAAGTGAGACTTCATGTCACCTTGTGCCCGGACACCCCCCAAAGCACATTCAAATACTGCACTGTCGTGGTGGTGGACTGCCCGACCGCTTGCAACGCGATCCTCGGCCGACCGGCCCTGGTAGATTTTGGCGCAATCACGTCTATACGACACTTGTGCTTAAAGTTCCCTACCCAGGAAGCTGGAATAGGGACGGTGAGAGGAAATCAGGGGGAGGCAAGGGAATGTTACAACGTTGCAACCCACCTGCCCGTACTGATGGTCCGGGAAACCATTGAGCCAGAAATGGCTGAAGAAGATGAGTTGGATCCCCGCGTGGGGTCCGAAAAAATTGTGGAACCAATGGAGGATGTCGAGGAGATATCAGTGTGCGACCTCGACCCCACCAAAGTACTCCGGCTAGGAAAAAGCCTAGATCCGGAGGAAAAAGAAAAAATAATAAAAACACTGAAAGGCGCCATCGACATCTTTTGCATGGCGCCAAGAGGACATGACTGGCATAAGTCCCCATGTCATCACCCACGTCCTCAACGTCAACCCGGACATGCCACCAGTCCAACAAAAGCGACGCCCCCTCGATTCAGTAAAGGCCAAAGCCTTAGAGAAAGAGGTGGACAAGCTTCTGACAAACAACATGATCCGCGACGTATACTACCCGGAATGGCTAGCCAATCCGGTCCTGGTGCCAAAGCTGAACGGGACTTGGCGAGTTTGTATAGATTTCACCAATCTAAACAAAGCTTGTCCGAAGGACTGCTTCCCGTTACCCAAGATCGACCAGATGGTAGACGCCACTTCCGGATTCAAACTACTGTCCTTCATGGATGCCTACACCGGGTACAACCAAATAAAGATGCACACGGCCGACCAAGAGTGCACTAGCTTCAGGACCGATAAGGGGGTATACTGCTACCTGGTCATGCCTTTCGGACTGAAAAACGCCGGTGCGACCTACCAAAGAATGGTCAACTGGATATTCAAAGGCCTCTTGGGGCGAAACATGGAGGTGTACGTGGACGATATGCTCGTCAAGTCTAAAACATGCAATAGCCATGCAGACGACTTAGAAGAGTGTTTTGAGGTAGTCCGAAGATACGGCATGAAGCTCAACCCAAAGAAATGCACCTTTGGGGTCAAATCAGGAAAGTTCCTGGGCTACATCGTCAGCCAGAGGGGGATTGAGGAAAACCCAGAAAAAATCCAAGCTCTCCTGAGCATGCCATCCCCCAAGAAGCATAAAGACGTGCAAAGCCTAACCGGAAAGGTTACTGCCCTGAGCCATTTTATCTCCCGGTCTACAGACAAGTGCATCCCCTTCTTCAACATATTGAAGAAGTGCCAAAAATTTGAATGGTCGGACGAGTGCGAGGAGGCATTCAAAAAATTGAAAGAGCACATGGCCAAGCCTCCGATCCTGTCAAAACGTGTTCTCGGAGAGGACCTATTCCTAGCCGTCTCCGAGCACGCGGTCAGCGCTACCCTAGTCCGAGAAGAAGAGAAAACTCAGCATCCCGTATACTATGTCAGCAAACGCATGGTAGGGGCGGAGACACGGTACCCCATCATCAAAAAACTAGTCTTCTGCCTCCTAATGGCCTCAAGAAAATTAAGGCCATATTTTCAAGCGCACCCAATTAAGGTGCTGACCAATCACCCACTCCGGCAAGTCCTCCAAAAGCCGGAAGCGTCCGGAAGGCTCCTCAAATGGGCAATGGAGTTGAGTCAATTCGACTTACACTACATCCCCTGCATCTCCATAAAAGGCCAAGCCTTGGCGGACTTCATCACCGAATGCAACGAAGTCGAGGCAATCGCGAATGCACCGATACCATCGATCCCCACATGGAGAGTGTTTGTGGACGGAGCCTCCAATGAAAATGGATCCAGAGCGGGGGTTGCGATGATATCCCCGACCAAACTTCGACTCCAGGCAGCCCTACAGTTCGACTTCTCAGTTTCAAACAACGAGGCTGAATATGAGGCCTTGATAGCAGGGCTGAGATTAGCGAAGGCCGTAGGGGCCAAAAGAGTAGAAGTCTACAGCGACTCCCAGCTGGTCGTAAATCAGATATCGGGAGAGTACCAAACATGCAGCGAGCGAATAACCGCATATGTAACAATAGTCTGGGAGCTGCTCCATGAGTTCACGGACTACAAAGTAGAAAGAATCCCCCGGGAAAAGAACGCTCACGCGGACTGTCTGGCTAAGTTAGCTTCAGATAGTGAAATCGAAGGGCTGGGGGTAGTACCCGTGGAACGCTTGGCAGAGCCAAGCATCAAATTAAAAGAGGCCATAATAACGGTTGGGCAAGAACCCAACTGGATGGTCCCCATCATAGAATACATAACGAAAGGTGAGTTGCCCCAAGAAAGGGCACTGTCTCGAAAGATTCAGTATTAGGCTCATCGTTATGTATTGATGGATCAAATTCTCTACCGAAGAGGACTCAGCATGCCTTATTTAAGGTGTGTATCGGACCCTGAAGCTAGACAAATTATGCTAGAGGTCCACGAAGGGTTATGTGGAGATCATACAGGAGGACCCAGTCTCTCAAAGAAAATATTGAGACAGGGATACTTCTGGCCAACAATGAAAAAAGATTGCATAGACTACGTCCAAAAATGTGATTCGTGCCAAAGGTTCGCGAACATACCGAGAGCTCCCCCCAATGAAATTACCCTGATGACTAGTCCCTGGCCCTTCGCGGCCTGGGGAATAGATCTTATTGGGTCCCTGCCAACAGGAAAGGGAGGAGTAAAGTATGCCATAGTAGCAGTAGACTACCTCACCAAATGGACGGAGGCTGAGCCCATGAAGACTATAACTGCTAATAAAGCACTAGACTTTGTTATAAAAAACAAAGTGTGTCGATATGGCTTGCCTCACAAAATATTCTCTGACAATGGAAAGCAATTTGATTGCGAAGAGTTTATTGACTTCTGCAACCAACATGGAGTAGTAAAAAGTTTCTCCGCGGTGGCAAGGCCGCAAACAAACGGACAAGCAGAAGCAGTCAATAAAATCCTAAAGGTCACCCTAAAGAAAAAGCTGTTGGCATGCAAAAACAACTGGCCCGAAGAGTTGCCAAGAGTGTTATGGGCCTACCGGACGACCCCCAGAACCACGACCGGCCACTCGCCTTTTTCAATGGCGTACGGTTGTGAAGCGATGGTCCCGGTAGAAACGTTATTCCCGTCCCACAGGAGAACGACTTACGATCCAGCTACAAATCAAGCTTTACTTCAAGAAGCGCTGGATCAAGTTGAAGAGCTCCGGGACGAGTCACAAATACGGATGGCAGCTTATCAAAAGAAGGTGGCCAAGTATTTTAACTCCAAAGTTAAAAACAGAAAATTTGCTATTGGGGATATGGTCTTAAGAAGAGTCTTCCCAGCCACCCAAGAACCCGGAGTGGGGGTACTTGGGCCAAATTGGGAAGGGCCATATGAAATCGAGGACGAAATCGGTTCAGGCACTTATAAGCTAAAAAGGATGGATGGAACCATTGTGCCAAGGGCCTAGAACGCCGATCACCTCAGAAAATATTACCAATAGTCCAAAAGTGTAACTTAGGCTTTGTTTAAAGGGTTTGTACCGTCTAAGTGTATGCAGCCTCTGTATTTTAAATAAAACTGAGTGCCTTAAAAACAAAGTTTCTATGCTACTCAGGGGGGTACTAGGGCATACCACACGGACAGACAAAAAACAGGCCAAAAGTAAAACATCCTGACCCAAAGGGCAGGTCCAAAAAGAAAAAAGTATGCATGAAAAAAGAGCATTTATATAAACATCCTGACCCAAAGGGCAGGTCCAAAAAAGAAAAATATGTGCATCGAGAAGGATCATATATATATAAAAATCCTAGCCCTAAGGGCAGGTCAAAAAATAAATGTAAATATATACAAAGGGCCCGGGGACAGGCCTTAACCATTGTTTCCCCTTAGAAAACAAACAGCTGTAAATAAAGATTGTCTAAAATAAAATAGAATTGGCTGTAAATAATAAAAAAAAAAAAGATAAGAAAATCTGGGTTGTATTCAGAATGGCCTAGTCAATTCGAGGAGGAAGGCGAGGACCAATGCGCGCCTCTAGCATGGCGTCAAGCTTCTTCTTCTTCTCCTGGGATTTAGCAATCATCTCTGCGGGTTTTAGGTAGAAGTCGAGCTTGATGCTCTGGCCATTTGTTGACCAGGCCATATAAACGCCATCGTCGAAGCGCTTAATGCATCGGCTGCAGGAGACGGGAGAAAGGAGCTCATCTTTCTTAGCCTTCTTCAAGGCTTGGTCTTTAAAATCCTGAAGCTCCTTCAGCTCCACGGCCAGGTTTGCCCTGGACTCCAAGTCCGCCTGGTGCAACTCCTCTGTAGAAAATAGTGATTCGAATTGTGTGTTGATTTCATAGAATAATACATATTTATATACAAAGTTAGGAGACATAAAAGGGAAACTACCGAAAAAAATAGGAAACTACTAAATATCTACTAAACATCTAATTCTTTTACAGCTAATATCTAACACTCCCCCTCAAGCTGGAACATAGATGTTAATCATGCCCAGCTTGTTACAAAGATAATCGACCCGCACCCCATTCAAAGCCTTTGTAAAAATATCTCCTAGTTGTTCTCCGGTCTTCACATATCCTGTGGAGATCAGACCTTGTTGAATTTTCTCACGAACAAAATGACAATCAATCTCAATGTGCTTAGTTCGCTCGTGGAATACGGGATTCGAGGCAATATGAAGAGCAGCTTGATTATCACACCATAATTTTGCTGGAATAGAAGTCTTAAACCCGAATTCAGTCAAAAGCTGATAAATCCATATTACCTCACACACGGACTGGGCCATAGCTCTATATTCTGATTCAGCACTGGATCTAGATACAACATTTTGTTTCTTACTCTTCCAAGAGACCAGATTGCCCCCAACAAATACACAATATCCTGAAGTGGATCGTCTATCTACCTTGGAGCCTGATCAATCTGCATCAGAAGAACACTCAATCTGGGTATGTCCATGATCATTGTAAACTATACCTCGTCCTGGTGCTCCTTTTAAGTAACATAAAATTTGTTCTAATGCTGCCCAATGATGAATTGTTGGGGAAGACATGAACTGACTGATAACACTAACTGGAAATGCAATATCTGGACGAGTCACAGTTAAATAATTCAACTTTCCAACTAACCTGCGATATTTCTCAGGATCTTCAAATGGTTTCCCATCACGTGTAAGATGCACAGCTGGATTCATTGGAGCATTGCAAGGTTTTGATCCCAATTTCCCTGTCTCAGTTAGCAAATCAAGTACATACTTTCTTTGAGACAGAAAAATACCTTGTTTACTCCGAGTAACTTCAATCCCCAAGAAATACTTGAGTTCCCCTAAATCTTTCGTGTTAAACTGGGTGTGAATGAAAGACTTAAGGGATGAGATGCCTTCAGTATCATTTCCAGTAATAACGATGTCATCAACATACACCACTAACAAAATGATACCAACAGTTGATCTTTTATAAAACACAGAATGATCTGACTTACTTTTCAACAAACCAAACTTCTCAACAGCCTGACTAAATTTACCAAACCAAGCACGAGGGCTTTGTTTCAATCCATATAAAGATTTGCGAAGATGACAAACTCGCCCTAACTCCCCCTGAGCAACAAACCCAGGAGGTTGCTCCATATATACTTCTTCCTCAAGATCTCCATGAAGAAAAGCATTTTTAATATCAAGCTGATGCAAAGGCCAATGATGAGTAGCTGCCATGGAAATGAACAGTCGAACAGATGTGAGTTTAGCAACAGGAGAAAAAGTATCACAATAGTCCACTCCATAGGTTTGAGCATAACCCTTGGCAACAAGACGGGCCTTTAAGCGAGCAACTGTGCCGTCTGGATTGAATTTAACCGTGAACACCCATTTACACCCGATGGCCTGTTTTCTGGAAGGTAAATCAACCAAGACCCAAGTACCATTCGCAACCAAAGCATTCATCTCTTCTATCATTGCATCAAGCCAACCAGGATGAGACATCGCTTCTCAAACAGTTTTAGGAATAGTGATAGAATCAAGAGAAGCAATAAAAGAACAAGAAGAAGAGGAGAGATGATTATAAGACACAAAAGAAGTAATAGGAAAAGTACATTGGCGTTTACCTTTACGTAGTGCAATGGGAAGATCATCTGAGATTTCCGGATCTGATGACGAAGATGCAGGTGCAGGACATGAAACAGGAGGTGGAGGAGGGGGCGCCTGGTGTACACTATAGGAGGCCGAGGGAGTGGTGGAGGTGGTAGAGGTGGTGGAGGTGGTGGAGGTGTAGACATTGTGGGGGTGACGACCGAGGCAGGTGAAGGAACAAGAGACCCGCCAGAACATGGAGCAGGCGCATAGGATGTGACAGAATAAACCAACAAATCATCATCCTCCCCCTGACTAGTAGAAGTAGTGGAAGATGAAAAATAAGGTGTATTTTCTACAAAAGTAACATCAATAGAAACAAGATATTTGTTGAGATCAGGACAGTAACACCTATACCCTTTCTGAAGACGAGAATAACCAAGAAAGACACACTTTAGTGCCTTAGGGTCTAATTTGGTGACAGATGGACGGACATCGCGAGCAAAACAAACACTACCAAATACTCGCGGAGCAACTGGAAATAATGACTTATTAGGAAAAAGAATTTTAAATGGAATTTCACCATTAAGAACAGAGGAGGGCATGCGATTAATAAGAAATCATGCCGTGGAAACTGCATCGGCCCAAAAAGGTTTAGGGACTTTCATTTGAAACAAGAGAGCACGTGCAGTTTCAAGAAGATGTCTGTTTTTACGTTCTGCAACACCATTCTGAGGTGCCGTATCAACACAAGAAGTTTCATGAAGCATGCCATTAGAGGTCATATAAGATTGAAATTGAGCAGACATGTACTCTTTGGCATTATCACTTCTCAAAGTACGAATAGATACATTAAATTGAGTTTGAATCTCAAAGACAAAAAGCACGAATATAGAAAACAACTCGTAACGATTTTTCATTAAATATAACCAAGTTAAACGAGAATAATCATCCACAAAAGTAACAAAATACCCGAATCCAAAGTTGAGACAAAATAGGAGAAGGACCCCAAACATCAGAATGAACTAACTCAAAAGGAACACTAGCACGTTTATTGACACGTGGACTCAAACTAACACGATGATGTTTGGAAAACTGACATGACTCACATTCTAACGAAGATAAACTACTATATTGGGGACACAGTTTCTTGAGCAAAGGAAGGGATGGATGACCTAAACGATAATGAGCCTCAAAAGCGGAAGCAACACTCGAACAAGCAATAGAGGTTGGCGGAAGTGGGTCAAGAACATACAAGCCACCAGATTCATGTCCTTTACCAATAATCTTCTTCGTCATAAGATCCTGAAACAAACAATGATCAGGAAAGAATGAGATGCAACAATTTAGATTACGAGTGAGTTGACTAACAGAAAGCAAATTAAAGGACAAATCAGGTAAATGTAAGACTGATGATAAAGATAGCATAGGTGTAGGAACAATAGTGCCAGATCCAAGAACAGAAGTTGTTGACCCATCAGCTAAGGTGACAACAGAAGTGGGACTGTGAGACTGAAAAGTGGAAAAGAGACGGGAATTACCTGTCATATGATCTGTGGCACCAGAATCAATGACCCATTTTGAGGATTTGGAAAGAAGGCATGCATTAGAGTTACCTGAATCAGCAATCGCAGTGACAGAAGAATATGAAGACTTAAGTGTTTCCTGATACCTTGAGAACTTGGCAAATTCATCAGCAGAAATAAGGACCGATTTGTCAGATGCATCACTAGTGCTTGCAATATTGGCAGAGTGTTGTTGTCGATTCTTAAATTGTAACTTCCTACACTCAAACTTGGTGTGGCCTGGTTTCTTACAATAATTGCACATGATGCTCCCAGAATTTGGTGTGCGGTTATCAGGTTCTTGTGAATTACCTCCTTTAAATCCACTTGGAGTAGAGTTTCTTTCCGGTGCAGAATTATTACGACTCACCAAGGCGCTATTAAGAGGAGTTGAAGAGGTAGTCTCTGTGCGAAGAACACGAGTAAACACATCTTGTAAAGAGGAGACATCGTAACCAGAGAGAACTTGTGACTTTGCAGAGTCAAATTCAGATGAGAGTCCTGCAAGAAAACTCATAATAGCCATCTGTTCTCGTTGGCGCTGTTGAACTTTTACATCAGGACTAAAGGGTAATAGCACATTAAGTTCTTCATATGTTTTCTTGAAAGCCATAAAATAATTCATAAGAGACTTATCTTGTTTTTCCGCGCGATAAAAAGCTTCGCAAACATCATATATGCGAGAGATGTTGTCTTTGCCAGAATACAAAAACTCCAAGTAACCCATTAGTTCTTTAACCAATTCACAATGATTAATCAAACTAATTACCTCATTATCGATAGAATTTCGAATTTGAAGGAACAAGCGAGCATCCTCACGGAGCCATATTTTCCTTGAATCGTTTGTTTCTTCAGGAGGATCGTCAGTCAAGTGATCATCTTTGTCAATACTCCTCAAATACAGTCGAATCATCTTACTCCATTCCAAATAATTCGAACCAATCAACTTATGGTCCGTGATTTTAGACATCACGGGAACAACATCAGAAACAACTGATTTTGAATCTGATCTTATCTCTGCCATAATCTCAAAAGCAAACACAAAGGACAGAGAAAAAGAACAAAAGAACACCAAAGAATGAACACCCAAACACGAAGAAGACAAACAAATACCGAATTACAACCTAGAACAGATGCGAGTGGGCTTAGAAGAACCAGTGATGAATCGGCAACAGAACGCCGTCGAAGGCGCCGTCACACGCGCCTCCACGCACCGGCGCGTGAGCCCCACGCGCAGAAGCTTTAGGCGGCGCGTGAGCCCCACGCGCGAGGAATCCGGCGACCGGACTTCGGGGTTTCGTAGATCGGCGGCTGGGCAACACGGCTGAGTGGGCGGTGAGACTAAATTCGCACTCCAAATAGGGTTTCCGAAAAACCCTAAACTCAAACCTTTTTTTTTTTTTTTTAAGAAACCTAATTTCGAATTTCGAATTTTGAATCACAATGCTCTGATACCATGTAGAAAATAGTGATTCGAATTGTGTGTTGATTTCATAGAATAATACATATTTATATACAAAGTTAGGAGACATAAAAGGGAAACTACCGAAAAAAATAGGAAACTACTAAATATCTACTAAACATCTAATTCTTTTACAGCTAATATCTAACATCCTCTAAGGACTTCACCTTGGCAGCCATTTCGTCTAAAGCCTCCCTAGCCTCCCGGAGCTCACGCCTGGCCTTGGCAACAGCCTTGCCCTCCACCCTCAGTGCTTCCCGGTGCTTGGCTTCCAGCCTATCCCTCCGAAGGACCTCCTCTCGGATCATCGCCTCCGCTTGGGCTTCCCTTTGCTTAGCATCTTGCTCGAACTTGGCCTTAGCAAGGGCCTCCTGCCGCTCAGCATCCTCTTGGAACATCCGCCTTTCAGCAGACAGATCCTGCAAGGTCTTTACGACTTCGTCAATGCCCCCAAATTCAGACAAGACGAAGCCGTGATTGATTAGGTTCTTGGAAAGGCGGCCGACCTCTGCAGCAAGCTGGAAAAGGATACAAGAGTGAGTAAAGTCCTTAAGAAAAATAATGAGGAAAGAAGTAAATTACGGAATACTTACCACGGTCAAGGAATGGATGAGATCCTGAACTTGAAAGACGGAGTTCAAGGATGCACAAGCAGCGAACTGCTTGGGCGTGCACCGGGTTAGCTGGGAGACAAACTCGCCGGTCATCTCCGCGGCAAAAGGAGCCAAAGTAGGCCTGAGGAAACGATTGAACCAGTCCGACAGGGGGTCCAAGTTTAGATCCCACGGGTTCAGGTAGTTCTGATCGTTAAGGGTATTTTGCATTTCATCTCGCAAAACCCTCCTCAAGGCCTCCACCTCAGCATACTCCCGGGAGTACTCGTCCATGGCATAATTATGCTTGGCTATCCGGAGCTCCTGCCTCGCCTCATCTACGGGAACCGGAGTTAGCACTATGTTGGGAGGCACTGTAAATTCCTCCGCCTCGGGAGGGATCCCAGAATCATGGCTCGGGACCGGAGTGTCCACTCTCCGCGGCCGTTTAGGTACCTCCTCGGCTACCATTTTGCCTTTGCGCTTGCGGATCAGAGCAACCTCTTGCTCTTCTTCACCTTCTTTAACTTCCTCAGGAAGAGCCCATTGCTCTTCTTGACCTTCTTTAGCTTCCTCAGGAAGTACCTCCTCCTCATCCACTAAGTCAATAGTGTCTGGAGGGGCACTGGAAGAAGCCTTCGAAGGGGTAACCATCTGGGAAGAAGTTGGAGGAAGGGGAGCATCAGGAGTGTGAGCTCCGGCAAGGGTGGCCAAAATTTCCTCCATGGAATTAGCTACTGCAACAAAAGAAAAGAGTTAAGTGCTAGAATATCTGTGAAAGCAGTAAATACTTAAAAAAAGCAATCAAGCTAGTCCTACCCTGACTCTCTAATTCGGCCCTAGCAAAGTTCCGAATCTTAATGATGGCTGCATCATCCTCGAGATAGTTGTCCGAGGGCCGGAACCAGCTAGAAGAAAGATAGGCCGAAGGGTCCAAGGAATGGGCTCCGGAGGTCCAGAACCCATCCGAGACCGACCTAAATAATCTCCTAAGTTGGAGAAATAATAATCCTTTACATGATCCCCCCACCGCGTCGAGGGCATTCTAAACCTAAGGAGACGTTCATCGAACCCTACAGGCCTAAGGCTAGCATATTCGCTAACAGGAGGGACATAATGTATTGCTAATGGGACTTACCGGAGCCGAAAGTGCTGGCATCATGAGCCCCTGTATTCGACACCTGGACGGTAGGCCTTGGCCTGGGAGCCCTCTTCTCAACCGGGCTCCCAATGCGAAGGCATCTCCCGGCAGCCGTTTCGCTTCTCCTCTCGACCGGGCTCCCAACGCGAAGGGACCTCCCGGAAACCGCCTGGGCCTTAGTGTAAGCCTTCTCCTGGGCCTTCCGGTAGAGATAATCTTGGTACTTCTTCTCCGCAGTGGCAATAATCTCATCCCGGAAGGTCTTCTCCGCGGCGGGAACCCTCACGTTCGGGCAGATAACCTTAGAAAGGTTGGAATCCTCCACCGACTGGTGCGCCAGGATCAGCTTGGCCTTCCGGTAGTTCTCCGTCGTGACCAATCCCCCGACGTCGAGATCTGCCTTATCATAAGTCGCGAAGATCTGGGCACGCTGAAGGAAGATCTGAGTAGGCGCGGTCCGCTCGTACGGAGGGATCCTAACCGACTCCGTAAGTAGCTCCGGGTGCTCCACAGCTCGGAACCCGAAGGAGAAGAAAAAGCGATGGCGGTACTTCTTGACGTGTTTTTGCTGGTTGTAAGGGACCACGCCATCATTCGAAGGGTGGGCCAGGAAGCCGTTAAAACCGTCCTTAAGTTTGTCCCCCTTCTTGAGGACAGAAACAAGTTCGTAAAAATACAAAATCTCCGACGGACTGGGAGAGCCCCATCCCCGGGCGGAGTAAAAAATAAATAAGCCTTAAAGCAGGCGGTAAGCTTGAGGAATAAGTTGGTATGGCGCAAGGCCGACAAATACAAGGAAATTAATGAAATAATCTTGAAGGAGAAGCATAGCCCCGGTCATCAGATGCGTCTGGCTCCAAGCCCTGAAGCCTCCGTAATTATGGTTAGGCGTCTCCGCATCACGGGGCGGCCAGTGGTACGTCCCGGACGTCGCGGGCTTTATACCGGCCACCTCCACAATATTCTCCAGCTGATGAGCGCAAGCCAAAGTGGAGTGAAGCTCGGCTGCCTCCCATCCCGTGGCACGAGGTCTATACCCCTGTAACGTCCCCGCTTCAAGCCTCCATTAGGTCCTTACACCCACGGACTAATGGCTCTTATACACGAGTACGCCACTCTGGCTGCTTCCTGGATTGATGACTGACCCTACAGACCAACACAAGTGTTTCCAGCGTGCTTTGTCCTCACTCACACGCATCCTGGGAAAACTTCCCAGGAGGTCACCCATCCTTGAAATTGCTCCAGGCCAAGCACGCTTAGCCGTGGAGTTCTTTCGAGATGGGCTACCGAAAATAAGATGCACCTTGTTGATATAGGTAGTACCAATCAATCCATTTAAGCTACATTCAACCGTGTAGTCCCATACCTGCACGGTCTCGGAATCATCCCACTTGACCTTCCAGGGCGGTGTGAGATTGTACGGCTTACCCGGTATTTCCCCTTACGGATCACGGGACTCGATCGTCACAATCACCCCCGTCCGACGTCCTCGTCGACCACACTTCCGGCCGGTCGAGCTCGATACCATTTGTAACGTCCCGCTTCAAGCCTCCATTAGTTCTTACACCCACGGACTAATGGCTCTTATACACGAGTACGCCACTCGTCGCTTCTGGATTGATGATCGACCTACGGACAACACAGTGTTTTCGGCGTGCTTTGTCCTCACTCACACGCATCACAGGGAAAACTTCCGAGGTCACCCATCCTTGAAATTGCTCCGGGCCAGCACGCAGCCGTGGAGTTCTTTCGAGATGGGCTAGAAAAACAAGATGCACCTTGTTGATATAGGTAGTACCGATCAATCCATTTAAGCTCTATTCAACCGTGTAGTCCCATACCTACACGGTCTCGAATCATCCCACTTGACCTTCCCCAGGCGGTGTGAGATTGTACGGCTTACCGGCATTTCTACGGATCACGGGACTACCGACGCATCACCGTGACGCCGCAGGTCCCGTGATCCGTAAGGGGAAATACCGGTAAGCCGTACAATCTCACACCGCCTGGGAAGGTCCAGTGGGATGATTCGAGATCGTGTATGGGACTACACGATTGAATAGAGCTTAAATGGATTGATTGGTACTACCTATATCAACAAGGTGCATCTTGTTTTTCGTAGCCCATCTCGAAAGAACTCACGGTGCGTGCTTGACTCCGGGAGCAATTTCGGGATGGGTGACCTCCCGGGAAGTTTTCCCAGAAGCGTGCGAGTGAGGACAAAGCACGCCGGAAACACTCGTGTCGTCTGTAGGGCCGCCATCGATCCATGATGCGGCTGCAGTGACATACTCGTGTATAAGAGCCATTATTTCCGTGGGTGTAAGGACCCAACGGGCTTGAAGCGGGGGATGTTACAAATGGTATCGAGCCTCGACCCGGCGAAGTGTGGTCGACGAGGACGTCGACCCCTGCGGGGTGATCGTGACGATGCCGCAGTCCCGTGATCCGCAAGGGAAATACCGGTAGGTACAATCTCACACCGCCCGGGAAGGTCAAGTGGGATGATTACGAGACCGTGTGTAGGTATGGACTACGCATTGAATTGAGCTAAATGGATTGATTGGTACTACCTATATCAACAAGGTGCATCTGCTTTTCGTAGCCCATCTCGAAAGAACTCCACGGTTAAGCGTGCTTGACTCCGGGAGCAATTTCGGATGGGTGACCTCTGGGAAGTTTTCCCGGAAGCGCGCGAGTGAGGACAAAGCACGCCGGAAACACTTGTGTTGGTGCAGGCCGTCATCAGTCCATGATGCAGCCAGAGTGACATACTCGTGTATAAGAGCCATTATTTCCGTGGGTGTAAGGACCCAATGGGGGCTTGAAGCGGGGATGTTACAACCCCTCCTGGGCAACGGGACCCACCATGACTTCTTCCAAGGTGGCCAGACGCTTTCCACCCTTCTTGGAAGATTTGGAACCAGATGCAGACATTTTTGTTCTGAAAAAGAATTAAAATTCCAGCAATTAGGTCCCATACCAAACCCTAAGTCAAAAAAGGGAATGGGGGTCCCCTAACCGCTGGAAAGAGGCCCCCTCCGGATGACCGTCAACAAGAAAGCCCTAGATGGATTTCCTGGACAGAAGTCAGGTGCAAAAATCTCACAGATAGTGACATTGCGCATAAAAGAAAAAGGAAGAGGAAGGGTAGAGAATCGAGAAAGACGAAGTCTTCTCTATACCCTTGAAGGCCATCACGTAAATAGTGAATGGGCCTTTACAAAAAATGATAATAATGTGTAACAAGAGTGACCCTAACACCAAAGAAGGGAAACCTAGACGTATTACGTAAAAACTCAAGGTGAAACATTCCCAGAAACTTCAAACACAAAACCCAGAAAAATAAATAAACAGGAAAGCATGCCACGAACTCAAACAGTAAAGTGAGGGATGCGAGAAACTTACATGAAGTGTTGAAACTGGGGGTTGCTATTGATCGACGAATGAAAGTGGACTGACAGTAACGAACAAAGGTTAGCAAAGAAATCTGTAAAGTGTTTGAAGGTTTTCTGGTCTGAGGATTTCTTTCTCTCTGGAAAACTCGAAGAAACTTGGCGAAAGGATGAAAGTAACCAAATGAAGGAAAGATGGTGGCTTTTATAGGCCAAGGTGCATGTGGAACAGGCACAATCACCTACCGATCGAACGGCTGGGGAGGCGCACGATTCGAATTCCCAAGAATCAACGGTTGGATTGATTCGTAATTAAGGCGGTGGAAACGTTTGAGTATCCGTTTGACACACATTAATGCGGCGTATCAATCAATGGGCATGAAACGAATCAACGCCTGCAAAAAGTGAATCGCTGCATTAATGGTGATCATTAAATGCACCATCACGCGCCCAAAGCATGTGCCAGGAAACCGAGGAGTCAACCGGAGGCACTTGAACAAGCCTTGATTCATTTTTCAAATAAACAAGGCTTGGGGGTAAATGTTGCCCCTGATTTCGCCCAATATACGTGGACCAACCGGACAGGGACACGTGGACCAAAAGATCCTAACATTTAAATTAATTACTAAGTCTAGATGAAGAAAGGCGTCTTTCGGGACCTGCCTCCCGGAGAAGGCATCCGGAGTCCTCTATGCTCCTGGAGGCCTAAGTAACATCAAACCATCTCTGCCAGGTGTCAGGCTTCCCCTGAGCAGTCATCTCGCATTTAATGCCGCATGGGAGGAAACGTGTTGGGACTGCCACACGCAATAAAGTCTGACGACACAACCCCCAATCTGCACCTACGAAGCTATGATCACTTAAGTCTATTGACGGCTACATTGCGAAGAGTCACGTCGGTCAAAAGGCAATAAGGACATTCCACATAAAAACCCTACAGCACCTAGGGATTTGACCATGCCTTACCCCTGGTATATTCATTGGCAATACCCAACTTTATGGATAGTTACAGAAATACATGTACTATAATCCTGGGAATCACCCCACCAAAAACACTGTAAATACCCCCTCCAAGCTCATTAAATGGGGTCGAGAATTTTGGGTTGCATAAGTGCAAGAAGAGTAAATACTTACCAAGAACATTCTCTGTATTTAATACACTCATAAATACACAGACTCGTGGACTAAGGCTCATTAACGCCCCAACCACGTAAAAATCCTTCTCTTAATTTCTTACAGCTCGTTAATCTTTAATATTTTATTGGTTGCCGAAAACCTCGGTCAACAACATTAAAAGTTTTTTGTCGGTTCTCCTAACCAACGTGTATACTGTAGATGGAAAAATATCTGTATTTGCATTAGTTATCAATCGTCGTTTCAAATTATTTTCGTCGGTTCTCAACACTCGCAAAAAATTATAAAAAATAATTTTTACACTTATCCCGTCAGTTTATAACAGACACACTAAACAATTACACACAAAAAACCTCACATCCCAACCCATATGAACCCAGATCTAAGCACAATCAAAAATAAAAATAAACACAAATCTCATATTTTTGTAAACAATGATAATAATAATAAAAAAAATAAAAATTAATCCTCACCAACATTAATTATTACGAAAATTTGAAGGCACAACAAAAAAAAATATCGAGAGAAACTATGAAGACGAAAGAGGATTAGATTATTAACAACGTAGAGATACAATCCAACACGATTTCATAAACTAAAATTACATATAAAAAATTGTGTAAAAGAAGAAGAGAGAGAAGTACAATTTCTTGGCTTGTTCAAGGGAGCGAGCGTGGCCAAAATGAAAGAGATCGTAGATCCCATCGGCGTAGACTCAAACAGGACGGTCTTGGGGAGGAGGCATTAGATCGGGTTTTGGCTTGGAGTGAGCGTTGATGGGGGCGTTAGAAGTATCGTTGAGCATGACCTCCGCCATTGGAGCTCTCAATCAAAACCACCGCCATCTCTCTCTCTCTCTCTCTCTCTCTCTCTCTCTCTCCCTCTCTCTATCTCTCTCTCTTTTCTCTTCTATTCTTCAGAGTGGATTCGAGGTGGAGCCAGAGGTGGTATCGCAGAGAGAGAGAGAGAGAGAGAGAGAGAGAGAGAGAGAGAGAGAGAGAGAGAGAGAACATTAGGTGGCTGTTTATTAGGTTTAGAAAGTTTAAGTTTAATATATATGGTAGGGTTTTTGTGGTGTAAATGGGCTTGGGCTTATTTTGCGATTTGGGTTTAGAGAAAATAAGGTCTTCAGCGTCGGTTTATAAAAGTTGAAAGAAGTATATTGTGAGTGTTTATAAATGATGCGTATAGTAATACTCGACTTTTATAAACGACGCAAATAAACATCAGTAAATTTTTAATTTTTTTTTTCTCTTCGGTTATGTTATTAACATCTAATATATAACAGTCACAAATAATATTTTTTTTAGTGTCAATTCCAAAAACTCGCATAAATAAATGGCCTACTATTCACGTCGGTCAACGAAATGAATAGTAGCCTTGACCGACGTGAATAGTATAATTTATAGTAGTGAATGTGCAACTTCATTGACTGCGAAATTTGGGGCCAAGGAAATAGTTGCACAACTAGAAAACAACCTGGATAGAGAGGTAGAAATCCCTGATTATGACAAACTACTAATCACAGATCCTCAACATCCTGAAATAGAAGAAGCACAAATATACAAGGACGAAGAAGTGTTATAAAGTGTGCTTAGTTTATATGCAATTAGAAATAACTTCCAATACAAGTTCAAAAAGTCTTGCGCGAAACATACAAATTTTGTTGCTTGGATTCAAAATGCAAATGGGCACTAATTGCATCAAGAAACAGACCAACCAAGTCTTTCATAATCCATAAATATGCCAGAAAGGTGATACACACTTGTGATCTCAACATAAGACTTGCAAACAAGCGACAGGCTACAACAAAGTTGACTAGAAACTACATCAGGCCAAGGTTCACTAATATAAAAATAACTCAAACGCATCAAGACATCAGAGGAGAAATGATAATTATGGCATAAAAATGAACTACATGAAATCATAGAGAAGTAAAGAGCACGCACAGGAAGAATTACACAAAAAAGCAAAAGAATCATACAGCTTGTTGCCAAGTTTTTTGCACATGCTGCCGAAAACTAATCTAGGAACCATGGTACACATACAAACTGAAGAAGATAAAAGCTTCATGTACTCATTTGTAGCACTAGATGCTTCAATAAAAGGATGGAACAAGTGCAAACCCCTAATCATGGTTGATGGAACTTTCCTAAAATCAACATTTGAAGGAACATTGCTCTCAGCCTAGACACAAGATGCAAATGGACATATTTATCCCTTAGCATTCTCTGTTGTGGATTCAGAAAATAACAACTCATGGAAAGCATATAGGGTCGAGAAGAACAGTGCTTGATCTGAACCAATCGATTTATAAACCACTTGAGGCTAGCTCAAGTGGCCCTAAAGAGGTATAAGAGGGTGTGTGTGTGGAGGATCCTAGTTAGAATCCCAAATTGTACAATATATAAAAGCTTCAATAAAAAAAAAAAAAAAAAAAAAAAAAAAAAAAAAAAAAAGAAAAACCAATCAATCTATAATAATTGTGAAGCACAAGTACACTTATCCTATTTTCGTAACCGTTCATACTTTGTTCATTTTTTCCCCAAAAGATTACAAGATAGGGCTGCACATATAAATATAATATACATGCAAAAAGAAAAGAAAAGTTTAATCTCCTTTATTTTATTTCTACCCTTTATAATAATCTTTAATTTGAAGTTACTTTCTTTAGGGTAGGCTAGCTATTAGAGCACACATGCATGTTCTCCACCAATGGAGTGTTTTCCCATTTGGGTGTGCATTATAATCGAGCTTGACTATAATGTTTACCAAATAAGATTATATATCGACCAATAATATATATTTAATATATATATATATATAATAAATATTACGGAAAAAACTACTTTTAGTGACAATTTATTTAGGTATAATATACATATTTTGTGACTAAATATTACTTTTAGTTACAATAAAAAGTTACTTATGATTAAAATATAGTATTTAAATACAAGTTGTCACTAATTTAGTTCTAGTCAAGAATTATGACTAAAAACATATTTAGTTACAATAAATTGTAATTTTTGTTACTAATATTTTTAGTCACGGAATTTTTATTTATAATTAATTCAAATTTTTTCAATTTTAATTATAAATTTTATTGTGACTAAAAGTATAATTTTTTTATAATGTGAGTATATATTATTAGGAAAATTTGAGTTTTTAAGTTTAATTTTTTATTTAATTAAAAAATATCTTATTTTTATATGATAGAGGTTGAGCTTATTTAGACTAAAAGAATTAGTAAAAAAGAAAAGTTATTCAATTAAAAAAAGATAAAAAGAGTTTTGATAGTGTAAAATGAAATATTTTTTATATAATTTTTTAGTTAAGTAGTTAAATTAATTATAAAAATTTAATTTTTTTTATTATTTGTTATTTAATAAAATTTAATAATTTAATATTTTTAAAATAAATATTTATAGTCAAATTATTATAATTACTGTTAATATGTAATACTTATTATTAATAAGTGTTTCATATATAAATATATTAATTATAAAGCTCATATATATATATATTTATATATATATATATATACATATATAAACTGCAAAGAACTCCTAGCTAGTGAATACTATGAGAAGAGAGGTATTGGGACACTATCTTGATTTAGATGCATATGAACTGGTTGCATAAGAAATATCTTTTTTTAGTATGATATTTGTAGAAAGCATTTTTCTTTCTTTCCTGTTTAAATTCCTAGCATAAAAATAGTAGACCTTCAGTCACTATAATTAATAATAAGTTAAAATCTATGTATAATTTTTTTTTCTTCTTCTTTATCTTTCTATATATGGCCAATATATAACAAGTGTAAATTGACAAGTCATTTCATTTGTATTGCTTTGTAGAATATAAAATATATTTTCGTATTAAAGAAATTAAAATTGTGTAAATTAATAAAGTGACCATCAACTAAATTAGGGTAGCTCAATATAGAAAAAGAGAAACGTTAAAAGAATATTTATGGTGCTTATTATGTTATGAAATGACATGTAATTACTGATACAATTTAATTTTAAAACTGACATATTATATTTTAATAAAGATTATAGAAAATTACTAGCTATTTATATTATATAAGGTCCTTATATTAGTGCTAAACACACAATAAAGGATATAGAATTTTGGGGCCGAACCAAAGTCTAGATGCACAAGCATACACACTAATATTATATTAAATGGCATACAATTATTAGTACAATTTAATATTAGATTGACTTACTTTACTTTAATAATAATTATAAAAAATTATTAATTAATTATTTTATGAAATATCAGCTCATAGTAGTACTAAACATCACAGTAACAATTAATAAAGGGTATGGGATTTGGGGCTGAACCAAAGTCCAACTAGGCTGAATGCACAAGCATATACTGATATTGTATTAAATTACTAAAATTAGCCATAATTGATTTTTTTAAAAAGAAAATCTTTGAGGGTAAGATCAAAATTTCATTCAAGAGAAAGAAACCAAAGTGATCAAAATTGCAGCACAAGCAGTAGTGAGGAAGTCGCCAAAATGAGTTTCGGTTGGGAGAAAAAAGAAGAAGAGAGACCCTTAAAAAGAAGAAGGGACAGTTGTTGAAACCCTAAAAAAGAAAAGTAACATTCCAAAATTTTCATTTAATTGATTCCTACTTTAGTCTATAAAACTTCATTGTAAAAATTTAACATTACGAAATTCTCATGGTATATGTGCACACACAATGGGAATGATTAACCTAGACCCAAATTTTAGAAGTCCGATTATTTTTTAAGTGATGTGTACCAAAACTTACATGCACTACAAAAATATTATACAAAGGGACTTTGACAGTTTTTTTTCAACCGATCATATTTACTTTTGTACTTTATTCTTGTGCATAATTTTTATAGATTACTCTTATTTTACACATGGAAAAAATGTTATGAAAATTTAATACATATATGTTTATTTTTTTTTCTTGGTTGCAAAGCCCTTACACTAAATTTTAATTTTAGATTTCAATGGTTAATATATATATTATATGCATTATAAATTTATAATTTATTAGAAAAATAGTCCAATATAATAATTTCATGCATGCTTACCTGTAGTTTAATTCCAACTGACTTTCATTGGTGTAGTTAGGCAAAGGAACTATAATTAACATTAGAGAGTCAAGCTAGCTAGCTAGGTTCCATGTGGTGACAAAGACTGATCTGGTCTTTTCACTTTAGAAATTTTATTGTGAGGGAGTTTCGGTATAAGTTTTTTGGGCAAAAATAATATATATAAATATATAATTTATATAACCCAGCTATCTCAACAAACCTCTCTTTGATATTGGTACACATTATATAATAGAAATTTAACTTAAATAAGAAAAAATTCACATGAGAAAACATCTATCATCCCTAATAGAAATAGTATGTATGAGCTACAACATATGTCTCCCTTTAAACGGAAAAAAATAAAAAGGAATAAAAATATATAATTTTTTTAAAGAAAACGAATAAATATTTTATATAACGTTTGTTATATATCTATAACGTTTGTTATATATCTTTGTTAATATTTTAACTATTAATTCACATTACTTATTATTAATTTGTCTCCTATAAAATGATATTTAGTCTCACCGTGAACATTTTAATAGTAAGTACTTAAAAAATATTTTTAAGTTTAAATATTTCTTTTTATCATAATTTTAGAATATTTTATTTGATGTCTATTCTTTAGTTTTATATTGTTCACCACATTTACTCAACAATGAGTGGATGTCAATACAATAGTAATAAGTGGAAAAAAAAAAAAAAGAACTCAAAAATTTAGAGTGGTTCATCTCTAGTAATTAAGATGTAATGATCTAGCTATTCCACTAAGTATTATTATTATTCATATTATTATTATTATTATTATTATTATTATTATTATTATTTGAGAGCATGTATCCAATATCAGATAAAAATGTGAGGCAACTGAGTTTCTCAAATATAGAAGCGTGAGAACAAGAAAGAATGTGTACATATATAGAAGGAGAATTTTAAGAACATAGAATGGGGCTTCAATGAAATATAAGTCATCTATTTATAGGCTTAAACTCTAAATGATAGGTACGTGTAAAGATAAATTAACTGTTTCAATTACAAAAACTTAAATTTCTAAATTCAGAACTCAAATTTAAATATTTGGTTGAGTTGTTGATGACTTGTTGTACATTCACTTGTACATGTTCTTGGCCTACGCTTGATGCACAACCATCTCACTATACCATACCATATCAACTCGGATAATGCCTAATTTAATAATAATTATAATAATGATAATAATATCTAGTTTGAGTTGGCCAAATAAACAAATATACAGCTCAAATAAAAAAAATTACACAAATACCACTTACACACACCTTCAACCCAGGATCCATGCTTCCTGGCAACTATCGCACAACTACACAACAACCCAACGCAACTGAAATAAAACTTCAATCAGAAAGAGAACCACCATTAATTCCGGGGACTTCACTTGAGAAAATGACCAAAATCAATCAATACAAGGGCTGCTTCGAATTCATAAAAAAAGTGTAGAAAAACTACTATGAAACTAAAATTCAACTGGAAATCCAGTTTAATTTACATAAAACTAATGCCGTGACTTCAATTTTTAGATCCATGAAAGGCATATCTCAAAAAGTTGAACTGGAGTTCCCAAACAATCCAACTCAAGTATAATCCAAAAAAAATTACATCAATAATATAGTAAAATATTTATCCTGATGTATTTTTGTTGTTTTCCAAATTTCAAATTTATTTATATTAAATCATTAAGAGACATGTAGATAGAGTTATGTACATGAAAATACTGTTATGATTTTTAATGTTTCACAATAGTTGTATTACAATTGCATTACAGTTGCCTAAACATTTTGCTAATAGTTATTTCATCTGATTGAAACCTTCGTCTGATGCAACCTTTAGCCAACCACCCAGCAACCATGCCATAAGTGTTGCCTTAGTGTGAGAGGACAGAAATGTACAACTTCCAGTGTATTATGTAACCAAGCGATTGCTAGGCGCAGAGTCTAGATATCCCATTATTGAGAAACTTTATTAGTGCTTTCTAATCGCCTTGAAAAGGCTAAGAGCATACTTTCAGGTGTTGGGAATTATTTTACCAGAATCTTAGATCTACTCACAAGTATGTTTATTAACATCCTAAATATGAACTTTCTAAAACGATAAAATAAACACATATAAAGTTAAGAAAACCTAACATTGATGCAGCGGAATAAATGTCTCCTTCCACTCAGATCTCTAACCCTTGATTCCTTTCTGTAGCAAAGTATAATCAAGATCTGAGCCCGAATCTCCTTCTTCTTCAAGCTTTGATCCTTCACAGTCTTCCAATCTATGATTGAGTTACTGCTTGCTGTGTGTGGGCACTTACTCTTTCACTAGGGTCACGAAAAAGATGAAGGGAAAAGAGAGAGAGAGATTTCGACCAAGGTAGAGAGTGAGGAAGGCTCAGTTTTCTGAAGAGAGAAATTTCTGTCAGAAAGGCTTGTTGAAAACTTGTGATTTGACTGAGCCATCACTTTCTATTTATAGGCAACTACTAGGTTTAGGTTAGGATTTATTTGGCATTAAAAAAATGAAAATAATAATTTGAAAAATCATCATTAAGTGGCCGGCCATATGGTGTTATTGGGCCTTACTTAATTTTGCAATTTTATCAAATTTTATCTCTATTTTCTCAAAAACGCCAATTTTCCAATTCTAACTTTTTAAATGCCAAAACTAATTATTTAATAACTAAAATAGATTATTAAATAATATTGTCATTTAATTTAATTATTAATTAGACATATAAAGTCTATTAATAAATAAATAAACCTAGAAAACTCTTTTCCTTACAATTTCACCCCTGCTTAGTGAAAATTCATAAAATTAGACATAGTCTAACTTTAGAATTATAATTGATCAATCACGAATCAATTAATGAGTCTTACAAGCAGAATGTTCTCAACTAGAATGGGGACCATGGATCTATATGCTGAGCTTCCAATAAGTGAACCAAATTTACCAAGTAAATTCCTACTTATTAATTCTTCGTGAATCCACTCTTAGAACTTAGAATTGCACTCTCAGACTTATATAGAGCATATTGTATGTTTCACGATACCAATATACTATCTCATTTAACCATTGTTATAATCTTATTGTGATTTAAAGATCCTCTATATAGATGATTTACATCGAGATGGGATTTCTTTACCGTTCTCACCCCTCAATGTATTTTGTCCCTTAAAACACTTAGCTACCTGTAAATGGTGTTTAGTGATCTAATAATTAGTCAGTTAAACAAGAGCTCATCCATTTACTTCTATTTGCTAAACTCGAAGGGAATCATCACTTAACTTCTATACACCAGTAGAAGCTATAGATTCCATATTTATGTTCAGCACTCCCACTCAATCATACTATCATGTTCCCAAAATATACGTATCACCCTGACCCAAAAGTAGGCTTAACTAATAAATCAAAGAACATGAATAGCACTCCTGAGTTGAGCCCAAGCATATCAAGATTTAGATTCTTTTAATCTTAAGATCAACTACTGATATTGACTTGGAAAGATATGTATAACGGTAAGTTTGTAATATCTTAACTTAGTTGCAATATCGGTCCAGTCCAATGTATACTCCATACATTCGAAACTAGTATACTTTACTAATGTCCTGGAAAGAACATAACACTTACTCCAAGTGTAAGTACACATCATCGCTGATTATCACATTAGTGTAAATCCAATAACACTGATGAAACAGGGACCAAAACTTTTGATTCATATGATCACAATCACATTCCACTGTGTTGACGATACTGTAATTGTGAATAAACATATGATCTGGATTTAACTGATTTTGTGTGTATGAATGTAATAAACATATTAAACATATTAAACATATTAAACCATTAGCATGTAGAATTCATGCAAACATCAATCACTTCAAATTTCTTATGTTGATTACTAATCAGATTGTAAAGAGTTTTATTTAGGGCATAAAACCCAACAAACTCCCACTTGCACTAATATAAAACAAATTGTGCAAATAGGTCAATCTGATATCTTGATCTTCAGATCAAGTGTAGTATATTTGAATCCATCCAAACTTCTGGAAACTAGTTCATAAATACACTTATGAAACATCCTTTACTATATGCTTTACTCATCAAGGGATACTGAAATCTTTACTGTTTTAAAAGTACAGCTGAATTAACAGAAGACATATCTCTCATATTTTAAAATATGTAATTGAGATAATACAGTGTAGACTTTTCTTCAGTGATGTAACTTTCTGGTATTTTCGAATAGACCAAGTTATAGTTCTTCTCTGGTAGAGCTTGAATTATTATACAATAATTCCTCCACCCCCAAAGTAAGCACCATCTCATATAAATCGAAATTAGATGGTGAGATACAAGGAAAACTGATACACAGTTCCTTAATATCTAACATATAGATCACTTTCATAAATCCTTCTTGAATATCTTCTAATGTTCCCTATTTGATTACATCTCAGATAGCTCCCACTCAATAGCAGATGTCTGGTTAAATAATACTTTTAACCTCTGATTGTTTGGAGAGTTACCTAGTTGTGACTTTTGTATTAGTCTGTAACTTTAAGACTAAGTCATCAACATAGCAGACTAGTATTTGAAGTGAAAAATACATGCCAGAGATTAAAGTAATCAAAATTAAGATACCATCAAATTTTATGAGGATTAAGAATTCTTGGTTCAAGTCATTTGAATGGACTGAACTAGAGTTCTTTATCTTATTCTCATAATTCTGATAAGCTATACCTATCCATGTGAATGGTTAGATTTGCTTTTCAGTAGTGTTCTTAAGTACCTATCACAATTATCAACCTAATGAAGATGGGTATAGAATTTTAAAATTCTCCCACTCAATTAAGGTAGTGTGAAACTTTAACAAAGAACTTTCAAAGGTATCAAAATTTTACTTCTAACAGTAAAAACGAAATGGAACATACAATCAAGATCAAGAATTTATATTGACAATAGCTGACTCATTATATTACTTCTATGTTTAAACAAGATATGTGTTTCATAGGGAATTGTGGAATGGACTCCACCCCTAAGAATATACATATAGGGTACTCTGGATAACCTCCACCCCTAAGTATATAGAGATTATGATCCACCCCTAAAGGTTGTAAAGATCATGATTCTCTTAGTGTGATAGAGTTTATGTGGAGTTGAATACTATCCAGAGTTCATTAGATATAAAAGATCGTTGAACTGCATAGTTTTCTTAACTTTTCTCCACCCCTATCAGATCATAAGATCTTTTTATTAAACAAATTCTTAATAATTGTATGAGAATTAACAATTATTGATAAAGATAGAAATAATTTCTAGTGTTTATATAATATAACTCTATGAAGAGTTGTAAATATTATAGAATTTGCATCAATAATAAAAACACTTACACATACAAACATACAAATATAATGTGGTAATAATTGATGAAGATAAAATTAAATGAAGCTCAATCTCATAAATTGCAATAGGGAATTTCGAAAAAAAAATACTTTATTAATAATAAAAAAAATGTATTGCAACAATATGAGAGAAACAGGGATAAATATCCCTAACTAAAATTTGAAATCCAAATTGTTTTTAAAGTAAAACAATTAATTCAAAAAATTGAAGAGCTTCATCTTCATCTGGACGATTTCACCCTTGGTCCAGCTCTTTGATCCAACTCAATTGAGTTCAAGTAGCTTGGCCTATAAGAAGAAGAAAACAAATAAACAAAGTTAGTCCAGAATCATAAATCCAATTGGATAATAATTCACTAAAACTCTTAAAGTTTATAAATGGAATACCTTGTTTCTTTGCAAGAAGTTTAGGACACTGGGGTTTCCAATGACCTTTTTCATTGCAGTGGAAACACTTTCCTTTAAGTGTAGCATCACCAGAAGGAGCAGCCTTTTTCATGGCTTTTGCTCGCTTCTTGGTGTTCTTCCACTTCTTCTTCGATTTGGGCTTTGAAGCAGAGGCAACATTTGCTTCAGGTTTTATCGTCCCATTACCATTACCAGGATTATGAGGTTTACTCCCTTTCTTCTTGGGTCCTCCAATCAAATTTTCATAAGTTTGAAGGTCATTGACTAATTCATGAAAGTCAATTTCCTTCTTATTCATGACATAATTTGATGTATATGGTAGAAATGCTGGAGTCAGGCTATTCAAGATAAGACTAACTTGAGTAGCACTGTCCATTTCAGCACCATGATCCTCGGCTTCTTGGAAATAACTGGACATGAGGAGGGCATGATCACGCACGTTTTGATGAGGTTCCATCTGTGCATTGATGTACTTCTTAGTCGCGTCAAAGCGTGATTGAAGTGATGCCTTACCGAATAGCTCATTTAACTTTGTCATTACTTCAGCAGCCTTCTCAGTTTTAGAAAACCGAGTTTTGAGGGTGTCAACCATGCTAGAAAGCATAAAGTATAGAGCTTTGTCATTTGCCTTCTGCCAACGCTCATACTTTTCTTTCACAGCTTTGGATGCATTATCCCCAGGCACTTCAGGTGACGGCTCAGTTAAAACAAACAAGGCACTTTCTCCTATGAGAGCAATATTAATGTTCTCATTCCATTTATTAAAGTTAGATCCATTCAGCTTGTTTTCAGTCAACAGTGATAACATGGGATTCATTTTGACAAAACAGGATACTACAAAATAATAGAAATCAACAAATAGAAATTAATAATGGTTTAACACACAAAATCAATTCAGAAATTATAAGCACATAGCAAGTAGGAATGATATGAGAAAATACTTAAAATCTGAAAAGATATTTTATTTATCTTTTCTAATTTTTTATTTAATTTAAATAAATAAAATAACAAAATTTAAAAGTTAGCAAAATATCTTATATCTATTTAAAATTACATGATTATAAATATCTTATTTTAAATTTAAATATGGTCAAAATATCTAAAAAGATTTAACTAAAAAATCTTAAAAGATAAGATATTTTTAAAATATCTTAAAAGATAAGATATTTTTAAAATATCTTAAAAGATATTATAAATATCTTAAAAGATATTATAAATATCTTATAAAATCTGACCTTAAATTTAAAAAAAATATAATCAAATTTAAAAATAAGATAGATTTTTAAGTAAAAAGATAAATACTAATTCTATTCAAAATCAAATTACACTAATATCTTGAATTAAATTAAAAAAAATTAAATTAATTCAAAATGATAATTAGAATTGAATTAGGAATAGTAATAGTATATATACAAAACCATACAAAAAATTGGAAGTTAATTCCATGAAAAAGTATGAAAAATTGAAGAAAAAAGAAAAAATTCGAAACTGTACGGACAGTTCTGCGATCGCAGGAAAATATCAGCACAACCCCGATTTTGTCAAATCTTCAAAAAATCATAACTAATTCAAATAAAATCCAAATTGAGTTCTGTAAAAGGCTAACTTGCTTAATTTTTTCCATACTATCCAATAAAAATAATTCCAGAAACGAAATCACAATTATTTTTTACGAAAATTTCACAAACATCAATCAATCATCAAATAACACTCAATACAACATGATACCATCCAAAGAACATACAAACAATCGTTTTAAAGTCCAAATTACATGTAAGAAAATCAAATACCATGGCTCTGATACCAGTTGTTGGGAATTATTTTATCAGGATCTTAGATCTACTCACAAGTATGTTTATTAACATCCTAAATATGAACTTTCTAAAATGATAAAATAAACACATATAAAGTTAAGAAAACCTTACATTGATGCAGCGGAATAAATGTCTCCTTCCACTCAGATCTCTAACCCTTGATTCGTTTCTGTAGCAGAGTATAATCAAGATCTGAGCCCGAATCTCCTTCTTCTTCAAGCTTTGATCCTTCACAGTCTTCCAATCTATGATTGAGTTACTGCTTGCTGTGTGGGCACTTACTCTTTCACTAGGGTCACGAAAAAGATGAAGGGAAAGAGAGAGAGAGATTTCGGCCAAGGTAGAGAGTGAGGAAGGCTCAGTTTTCTGAAGAGAGAAATTTCTGTCAGAAAGGCTTGTTGAAAACTTGTGATTTGACTGAGCCATCACTTTCTATTTATAGGCAACTACTAGGTTTAGGTTAGGATTTATTTGGCATTAAAAAAATGAAAATAATAATTTGAAAAATCATCATTAAGTGGCTGGCCATATGGTGTTATTGGGCCTTACTTAATTTTGCAATTTTATCAAATTTTATCTCTATTTTCTCAAAAACGCCAATTTTCCAATTCTAACCTTTTAAATGTCAAAACTAATTATTTAATAACTAAAATAGATTATTAAATAATATTGTCATTTAATTTAATTATTAATTAGACATATAAAGTCTATTAATAAATAAATAAACCTAGAAAACTCTTTTCCTTACAATTTCACCCCTGCTTAGTGAAAATTCATAAAATTAGACATAGTCTAACTTTAGAATTATAATTGATCAATCACGAATCAATTAATGAGTCTTACAAGCAGAATGTTCTCAACTAGAATGGGGATCATGGATCTATATGCTGAGCTTCCAATAAGTGAACCAAATTTACCAAGTAAATTCCTACTTATTAATTCTTCGTTGAATCCACTATTAGAACTTAGAATTGCACTCTCAGACTTATATAGAGCATATTGTATGTTTCACGATACCAATATACTATCTCATTTAACCATTGTTATAATCTTATTGTGATTTAAAGATCCTCTATATAGATGATTTACATCGAGATGGGATTTCTTTACCGTTCTCACCCCTCAATGTATTTTGCCCCTTAAAACACTTAGCTACCTGTAAATGGTGTTTAGTGATCTAATAATTAGTCAGTTAAACAAGAGCTCATCCATTTACTTCTATTTGCTAAGCTCGAAGGGAATCATCACTTGACTTCTATACACCAGTAGAAGCTATAGATTCCATATTTATGTTCAGCACTCCCACTCAATCATACTATCATGTTCCCAAAATATACGTATCACCCTGACCCAAAAGTAGGCTTAACTAATAAATCAAAGAACATGAATAGCACTCCTGAGTTGAGCCCAAGCATATCAGGATTTAGATTCTTTTAATCTTAAGATCAACTACTGATATTGACTTGGAAAGATATGTATAACGGTAAGTTTGTAATATCTTAACTAAGTTGCAATATCGGTCCAGTCCAATGTATACTCCATACATTCGAAACTAGTATACTTTACTAATGTCCTGGAAAGAACATAACACTTACTCCAAGTGTAAGTACACATCATCGCTGATTATCACATTAGTGTAAATCCAATAACACTGATGAAACAGGGACCAAAACTTTTGATTCATATGATCACAATCACATTCCGGTGTGTTGACGATACTGTAATTGTGAATAAACATATGATCTGGATTTAACTCATTTTGTGCGTATGAATGTAATAAACATATTAAACATATTAAACCATTAGCATGTAGAATTCATGCAAACATCAATCACTTCAAATTTCTTATGTTGATTACTAATCAGATTGTAAAGAGTTTTATTTAGGGCATAAAACCCAACATCAGGCCCATGCCATCAAGGTATTGACGACTCACCCTCTTTGCCAATAGCTGCAAAAATTGGAGTCTTCTAGAAGACTGTTAAAGTGGGCTACGGAACTTAGCCAATTTGACTTTCATTATCAGCCCAGAGTTTCCATCAAGGGGTATGCCTTGGCAGATTTTATTGTGGAATGCACTGGAATGACTAACAATCCAAAAGAGCCAGTTCCAAAACTAGATATTTGGAAAGTCTACATTGATGGAGCGTCGAATGAAAAGGGTGTTGGAGCGGAGGTAATCTTAATTTCTCCACAAGGGCATCAACTCTAAAGCGCCTTGTTTCAAATTCTCGGCCTCTAACAATAAAGCGGAACATGAATAAATGATTATCGATCTCCACCTGGCAAAAGAAGTAGGGGCCCAAAATATCAAAGTGCATAGTGACTCCCAACTAGTGGTAAATAAATTATTCGGAGAGTACCAGGCCAAAGTTGAAAATATGGATGCTTACGTGTCTCAATCGAGAGTGTTGCAGCAAAACTTTAAGGGATACACTATCTACCATGTCCCTAAGGATCAGAATGCCTTCACGAATATATTAGCAAAGTTAGCAAATGATTTAGAAATCGAATTATACAGAGTAGTGCTGATTACATATATGTGGAAGTCTTGAGTACCAGAGTGCTGGGCGTAAGTTTCATTAACCACTCCAACTCATGGATAGGTCAGATTTACCAATTTCTCAACTCTGGAGAGCTATCGACAAACACGACTACTGCCAAAAAAATTCAATACCTAGCTCCAAGGTATGTTATTCTGGATGGACGATGGTATCGTAAAGGATTGTCAGTTCCATACTTGAAGTGTATTGCCAGAATAGAGATTAGCACTATTATCCATGAGATCCATGAAGGTTTCCGCGAAGACCACACTTTCAGACCCAACTTCTCAAAGAAAATTATCTAAAAAGGATATTTTTGGCCAATTACGAAAAAGATTGCATTGATTAAATCCTAAAGTGTAAGCAATCCCAGCACTACACCAAAGTTCCGCGAACTCCACCAACTAAATATCGCTCTAATGAACATTCCTTGGTCATTTGCTATTTGGGGAATCGATTTGGTAGGCTCTTCCAACTGGAAAAGGACGAGTGAAACATGTCATTGTTGTCGTTGACTACTTCACTAAGTGGGTTGAAGTAGAGCCTATGAACACGATTACCTCAAAAAAGGCCTTAGATTTCATCGTCAAACACATCGTATGTTGTTACGGCCTTCCACACAAGGACAAGAGAACTATGGTTAAAACTATTTCTATGGAGCAACCAAAGTTTTCTATTACAAGGACAAGACAGGAAATTTCGATAATAAGTCTATTCATTGGACTTAACAAAACTTCCTGATCCTAGTATCATAGGTTTAAAATTATCTAAACCTATGACTTGTGGTATACCTGGTAATTTACTTCCTGTAGTGCAAGAAACTTACTTTAGTAAGATGATAGAGCATTTTTCTAATGGCTAACTCTAAAGGAAGCTTTTTGGCTCCTAGACATAGAGTGTATCCAAGGAATAGTTTCAACCATTTCAAAAAAGGTAAGTCATGAAAAAAAAAATCTTAAGCATCAATAGTGAGAGGTCTCATGTATGCTCTGGTATGTATTAGACCAGACACCTAGTGTTGAGTGGGAGTTATGAGTATTAGTTTAATCCAGGAAAGACATTGAAAGACAATCAAATAAATCTTAAAATCAAAAGAGAAAATATATGTTAGTCAATAAGAGTGGTATTTTAGTACTCTTAAACTACACCAAATTAGTTTCTAGACTTGCGCTAATGCTAGAAAGTCTACTTATGAGATGGTGATTACTCTAGGGGTGGAGCAGTAATTTTTAGAGAAGTGTAAAAACCTATCTGAAGTCTCTAACTCTACTAGTGAAAGAATGTTAAAATGGCCCAGAAGGCTGCTAGATAATTATTCAGTCTGTCCAAAATTCTATACAATTTTTGGCATTATTCAGTCATGAATTAACTACTAGTGTTACATCCTGATAACATAGATATAGCTACCAAACAATAAAGAATCTAATACCCTAAGAGGAGTAGACATATAGAAAGGAATTTTATAATATCAAGGATTTTATGACTAAGGAGATGTAACGGTGCAGAAGGTTAATATTGAATACAACCTGTCAGATTCTATTACATAGATAATACTACATACTACACTTGATTTAGATTTCAAGGTGTTGAGACTAATTAAAATATACTTTTAGTTTTATATTAGTGCAAGTGAAAGTTTATTAGGATTTTATGCCCTAAATAAAACTCATTTCAATATAATTAGATTTACTAATTAATAAAATATCATAAATTATTTTCTGTTGCATGGTGAATATGATTACTTTCATGATTGTATGTTTAATGTATAAATTCTATTAAACTCAGAATATATAGTTATTCATGATTATAATGTTGTCTACGTAGTGGAATATAATCATGATTATATGTTTTAAAGTTTAGTTTCATGATTTATTAGTACACTGAATTTATATTGACATGATAATCAGCGATAAAATTTACTTACACCTTAGATAAGTGGTATGTCTTTTCTAGAGCATTTGGCAAAGTATGTTAGTATCGGATGTATAGAGTATACATCGAACTGGACCGATATTGACATTAGATATGATATCATAAACTTGTCGTTATATCTTTCTAAGTCAATATCACTTAGTTGATCTTAGGTCAATATATCTTAATCCTGAGATGGTTAGGTTCGGGCTTAAATGTATTATTCATGTTCTTTTAATTGTTTGTTAAAATTGACCAAGTGAATCTTCCCAATACTTACATCTTGGGAACATGGTAGTGCAATTGAGTGGGAGCGCTAATCATAGATATGGAATCTATAGCTTCTATAACTATTAGAAGTGAAACGATAATTTCCTTTGAGCTTGGCTTAATGTGACAAATGATTGAGCGCTCATTTCAGTAATTATAGTAGTTTACTGAAATATCATTTACAGGTAACTGAGTATTTTAAGGATAAAATACATCAAAGGGTAGAACGGTAAATTTGTCCCTACATGATGTAGATCATCCATAGAGGATCATTGATTATTTGGATTGAAACAATGAGTAATTCAAATCGTATCTATTTTTTGGTAATAGAGCGTTCTATGTAATTAGGAGTGCGATTCTGAATCTATATATAGTGGAGTCAGGAGGAATTAATAAGGAAATTTACTTTGTAAATTTCGGATCTACTAATTAGAAGCTTGATTAATTAGGGTCATGGTCTCCACCCTAACAAGGATAATATTTTTTTGTAGTCTTAATTAATTGGTTTTAATTAATCAATTAAAATTCTAAATAAGACTATGACTTGTTTGTGAATTTTTTACTAAGCAAAGGCTTATTTGAGAAGAAAAGAGGATTGAGGGTTTATTTGTTAATTAAGAGATTTTGTAAGGTCTTATTAATAAATAAGTTTAATAAAAAATTTATTTGATAATTAATTATAATTATTCAATAGATAGAATTGACATTTATAGAGTTACAATTAAAATATGACATTTGTGAAAGAAAGATGAGTTAAATAAAATGGCAAAATTAAAATCCATAAGGCCCATTAAGGGTTCGGCCTAGGTGGATTAATAAAGCTATTTTTTTTTTATCTTTTTTAATTCTATTTAAATTCTAAACCTAACCCTAGTATCACCATATAAATAGATAAGTATAGCTCTTATTTTCAGATGACCCTAGTCTCCTTTTTCAGACAGAAAATAGAAAATAGAAGAGAGCCACAATCTAATTCGAATTCCTCTTCTTCTTCCTCTGAATATTTCGAAGCCTATGGTGAATTGAGAGTATACCCACTCATGTCAAAGGGATACCTAGCATAGTCAGGAAGACTGTGTCTAACCAAATTGAAGGAGAGAAGATCCGAGTTTAGATCTTGATAATGCTCTACTACAGACAGGAATCAAGGGCTAGAGATCTGAATGGAAGGAGTCATTATATTTCGCTGCCATCAATGTAAGGATCTCTTAATCTCTTATGTGTATATTTTATTATTTTAGGAAATTCATATTTAGGATGTTAGATTATAGAATTATACTCAAAGATACATGTTAAATTTAGATCCTAGTAACAGCTCGCACCACTGGCTCAAACAGACCCCGCGCAGCCACTCCCATCACGGTAATCTCTCTCTATCTCCTTTGTGATCTCTCTCTCTCTCTCTCTCTCTCTCTCTCTCTATATATATATATATTTATTTCTCTCTTATGATCTCTCTATCTTTTCCTCTTTCGATCTCTTTTTTTTTTCATTTGATGTTGGCTTTTTTTAGGGTTGCAGTGGTGCGATGGCCATGGGTGATGGTGGGGTTGTGGCGTCCAGAGTTGGTAGTGTAGTGGTTTAAATTTGTGTATTTTGAGTTTAAATGATTGTTTAAATCTGTATATATATGGTGGTGCGAGATGTATAGTAGTGTGGTGGTGGTAGTGCGGTGGTTCTGATTTTTATCTTTTTTTATATATATTTTTTAAAAAAAATTATAACAAAAAAATCAATTAGCGTTGGTGCCACTACTATTTTCTTCAATTATTTTTTGAAGCAAAAACTTTTCTTTTCTTTTTTTGGTGTCGGTTCTAAACTGAAGCAAAAAATATGACTATTTACGTCTACGACTATTGTATCGTTTACTCTAATCGACACAAATTATTTATGTATCACCTTAAAACTGAAGCAAAAAGCTATTTTTGTAACAGTGAATGCTAATTTTAGAAGTTTGTCATTACTCTTGTATCTCTAACATAATAACAAAATATGTATTTTATAATTTGTTCAACAATTAAAATGTAAAATTCAAATTATATAAATTTTGTCACAATTATTAATGAAATAGAAAATAAACAAATAAAATTATAAATTTTAGGTTAATTACTTCCTAAACTTTAACATGTACTAAATTATGCCCCCTGAACATTTTTGGCCGTTAAAAATTTCCCCTGAACTATTGAGATTGTTAAATTTAAGGACTTTTGTCTAATTTCATTTAATTGTACTATTTCAGTGATTGTTTATGTACTGCATTATGCTTCTCAGACTTTAATATCTACAAAATCATGCCCTTCGAACTTTGACATGTACTAAATCATGTCCCCTGAATTTTCATCCATGTTAGACTTTTCTTACTAAAATTGGACAAAAGTCCTTAAATCTAACAATCTCAATAGTTCAAGAGGCATTTTTATCAACCTTAAAAGTTCAGGAAGCATAATTTAGTACATGTCAAAGTTCAGAGGCAAAAATCTTAAAACCTAAAATGAAATAAGAAAACTAGATACGTGTGTATTTTGCACGTGGTAGCTTCACCTTTTCCTTAACTTTGATGCATATATGTTCTCTCTGCTCAATTTCTATTTTCTTTGATTTTGGACTGATAAATCTTCAAAGATGTATTTGGATGCTCATTTAATCATAGGTTGTTAGATGATGAATTAATTTATTTGGTTTAAAGAGATTCCTGTACTGATGTATTAATGTTTTTATCATGAATTCTTAATATGATTTTAATCACTTAATTCATAAAAAATAATAAAAAAAAATATAAGGTACTTAGGTTTTGTAAAGTACAAACCAAGTCCACACCACACACATATTAGATAAATATAGCCTCTCATAACTCTATTTGTACTAGTAATAACTCAACCACATATTACATATCTTTTATTTTTTATGTACCTAGTCTAGTTTTGTATTTATATATACAATAGTCTATAGTATAGGACATATGGTGTTATATTTTCACAGTGAGTGCTAATTTTAATTTTTTATTATAAATTTTTAAAAATAAAAAAAAAAGAAAACAAAAAATTCATAGCAGTTATCCTTATAGTTACAATATTATTCCTGTAAATTTTTAAAAAATTTTTGAATATTATAGAGTGCCAAAAATAAGTTTGAAATTTTTTAAACAATATACTACATTGAAATATGAAGAAGTTAATTATCGATACGGTAAACTAATCATAATTTTTTAAAAATTTAGATACTTAATTTTGTAATTATAACAAATATAGTCATAAAAAAGAATATTATCACATGTATTTTTAAATATAAAAATTGACTGAATAATTAAATAAGAAGTTGAGGACAGTACACTCTTTTTACAATATTAATGAATGAGTACAAAATGATTATCATGATGCGGTACATTTCATAAAATTCAAATATTTCATAAACTCTTACATGCATGTTTCACACATTTTATTTAAGACGCTATATTATTATTATTATTATTACTCCAAAATCCCTATATACGTTTAAAAATATATGTGGTTTAATTTATTCAAAAAAATAAAACATTTTAAGTTTTTAGATAATTTAAAAATCAACTATTCATGTATCTTTAAGAATATTTTTATTGAAAAAAAAACTATAATAACTTGTTTAATTATTGATAAATTTAGGAGAATTATTTTATATATTATTTTATTTTAACTTTTTTTTAAATTTATAGTTTGGATTGCTCCATTAATTTTATGTAAATTTTGATTGCGATTTAAGTTACTCTATTAATTATTATAAAAGTTTTTATGTGAATTTTTGTAAGAATATATATATAAAAAATATATATATATATATTTTAAAGTACAAAAATAAAAAAACTCTAATAATTTATAATTTTATAAATTTGTAAGAAAAAAATAATTATAAATCGTCATTGGTCAGGCATGTCAAATATACACTAGTAACACATCTTTTTTTTTTTTTTTAATTCAGTAAAAAAAATATATTACGCTCTGAACATGACTATTACAAATGATAAAAAGATTATTTGTAATATTATTATTTTTCTTTTGTACGGTTTTTGCATGAGTTTGTTTTTCGTAGCCACATATAAAACAGGAAAGTTTACAATAATATATATTTTTGCGTTTAATTTATAATAATAATGTGTCACGTTATGTGACGTTTTTTGACGTTTTCTGTTTTTTTTTTTTAAAGTAATTTTTTGGTTACTAATGGTGTAGATAAGAAACCAATTAATTACCTTCATATAAAAAGTTTTATTTTTATATCATATAATTTGAGATACATTTTGGTTACTCTCTTAAAATTTATTTGTATACATTTTAGTGACTAATAGTTATTTTTAAATTATATTATGGTAAATTATAATTACAAGCCACGAAGGCTAGCTTAGTGGTGAGGGAGGGATGGGAAAAAAGGAGAGGTTATGGGTTCAAACCCAAAATCTTTAAGCTATTAATTGATTGTAAAATATTATTACGCTACACTAAAAAAAAATGGTAGATTATAATTACATTTAAGTAATCTTAAAAAATATTTTTGAAACTAATAAGTTGCTATGTAATATAATAAACTACCATTTTTATATACCAATTATTTTATAGGCTAATTAGGATTTTTTTTCCCCCGAACTTTGACATGTACCAAATCGTGCCCCCTGAACTTTTTTTGCCGTTAAAAATTCCTCCTGAACTATTGAGATTGTTGTATTTAAGGAATTTTGTCTAATCTTAGTAAAAAAAAATTCTAACATGGATGAAAGTTCAAGGAGCATGATTTAGTACATATCAAAGTTTGAGGGGCATGATTTGGTAGATATCAAAGTTTGGGGAGTATGGTTTAGTACATAAACAATCACTGAAACAGTAAAATTGAATGAAATTAGACAAAAGTCCTTAAATTTAACAATCTCAATAGTTCAGGAAAAAATTTTAACAGCCAAAAAAGTTCAGGGAACATGATTTAGTACATATCAAAGTTCGGGGGAAAAATCCTAATTAGCCTATTTTATATACATTTTTGCGATTTTAAAAGGTAATTAATTATCATATAATATAATATAATTCAATTAACAAAATTTTGAAATGAATGTTAACTAAGATTTTAAAAAATTATAAAAGAGTAACTAATCATTATATTAATAATAAAATAGTTTCCTTTCTAGAAATAAAAAAATAACATATGTTTCTCATATCTTAAAATGTTCATATTGAAGAGTAGATCACAATTATATTTTTTTAGGCTCATCTGAGTAACGACGTGATCAAAAATTATTTTTTAAAATTTGAGAAAATAGAGAAATAAGGGGGGGGGGGGGGGTTGGGGGAAGAGAGAGAAAGAGAGCTATAAATGAAGTGGCATTTAGTTGGATAGAATGAAAATATATGAATAGGAATAAGAATAAAATAAAATAAAATTTAAAATGTATAAAAAAAATTGATAAAAAAAATTATAAAATTTTTCTTATCATGCATTGGAATGGTATTTTTTTTTTATTTACAAATAAAATAGTTATTCTACCAAAATAGTAGAAAGAACATTCTATTAGATTAACATTCCAATCCTTTAATATGCAACAAAACAAAAGAATGAAATGAAAATTGTTTTTTTTTTCATTCTATTCTATTTTATTACCTTTAACTAAATACATCTAAAATTATTAAAACATACTCAAACAAACGAAAACATTATTAAAACTTGATCAAATCATTTTTAAATAAAAATAAGTCATTTTTTACAATTTCTCAATAAAATAAGGGTAAATTTCATTTAGACTTTGGACCCTGTGTTTTGCAAAAATTACAGATTGGACTCTCTGTTTTGTTAAAAGACTCTATATTTTTTAAAATAGTATAAATAAGACCCTGAGTTTAATTTTTGACAATTTTTTCTTTTCAATATAATCAACTTGAAAACAATTCCTAATACGAGCAAATGTAAGAAATTTAACCGGTTTTGTCATAATACTTTTATGTCAGATTATTATTAAGTTATTTTTACAAAAAAATCAATTCATAATCTTATTTGTAATATTTTAAAAAATACAAAATTTATTTTATTATTTAACAAAACAAATGATCTATAATTTTCATGCTATTTACTCATAAATTAAGTATAAGTTTGGTCATAATGGATGACTACTTTCAATTTAGTTATTGCGGCGGTGGGGCAATTTGGTAATTTAAGTGATATTGTCTACAAAGTTTGGTATGGACGGTAGAGCTTTAGTACTTTGTGTTGTGTTTGTATGCGTGGTTCAACGAAAAAACGAGTTGAGTTACCTGTCTTCTTTCCCGCGCTTACCAAGGTCGGTGCTTCCATGTCATCACTCGTAAATATTGCCCACCTCAAGGATATTTTTGTCATTTCAAACCACCATCACCACTGCCCGTGATTCTGAACGATACAAACAAACATCAACTTTTTCAAGCTTACGCTAATCATATTTTTAAGCACCGGCGCATGTTAGTAAGAGTTAGTGTTGAAAATAATTACTACAGAAAATAAAAAAAGAAATTTATTGAATTAAAATTTTAAGTTGAGATGAGGATTAAATGATTTTTTTTAAGAGGTTTGCAACATTACCTAAAATTGTACAAGCACTATAAGCCTCATCGTCCTAATATAAAATAGTTTTATTGCACAATAAAAAATTGTCAAAATACTACACTCAATAATTCAAAATACATATTTATATAACCGTATATGTCGTGTACCCTATAACTAATTAATTAAACATTTTTAAATAATTAATTAAACATATTTTCAATAATTAAATAAATATTTTTTTTAAAATAAAAACAAACCACACCCGCAAACTCAGAACAACCGCGTGCGGAGTGGTTTTGTGAGTGAATGCGCACAAAATTAGATACCGCTAAGACTCTAACTTATGTTTCAAATTTACACATTATATACACTTTTAATAAAGTATTTATAGGACTCCATTTACTCACAAAATTCAGTTCTTATTTTGAAAAATTTCACTCACGTGGGCGTAAAAAGTAAAGGATTTTCATTTACAAAGAATATGTTATGTACATTGCGCACCCCGCGTCAATAAAACTGAAACAAAAGAAAGTGTGCAAGCATGTATATACAAAATTTGACTAAAGCGTCGCCGTTTTTAGGTGAAAAAAGAAAGTTCAAAATACTGTCGTTTAAGGTCGGACTGAAAAAGGTATAGCTAGGGAGTGCTATTAAACTCTGGCAAGATTCTCTGATCGGGCATGTTTGCCCAGCATTTTACTAGCTGTAGCTCTGAAAGGACACTTGGAGCTCACAAAACCGTCGATCAAATGAAGATACGTTTTGAGATCGTGACAAGTGGCAAAATTAAACCCATTGACATACGGAGAGTCCCTGCTACTAAGCCTTAACTCTCTTCCCACTTCGGCGTACACCCAACTGGGACTGCTATCCTCAACTTGCCTCCGAATCCAGCTAGGCAGGCCTGCCACGTGGAATTCATCCGGTCTCGACGCGTGGCAATCTTCGAAAACGAAACCGGGAACTTTAGTGATCACATCATCAGAGTTCACTATTCTCAACACCTTGGTTCCTTGCTTCTCCAAACGACACCGGAAGCTCCGGTTGCCGACGCGGGGCCCACCGAAGGAAATTACGGTGACGAGTGGAGCCCGATTGAAGTGGGTTTTAATGTCGTAAGCTGCCAGCGTGGCAAGCGCTGCGCCGAGGCTGTGGCCGGTGATGGTGAGGCTCAGCGGCTCGTCACCGTAAGATTGTAGGAGCCGGCCAATTTCGTTCCGTACCATTTGCTGCAAACTCGGGTTGAGATCCGTACCAGATGTGTACAGACTCAAGAACCCGCTTTCAACCATGGGCCCACACCCGTCAGGCCCATCACAATCGGACCCACTGGTTTGGCACGGGAGATGTGACAGCGTGGCACGTAAATTCTCAAGCCATTCGAGACACGTGGCAGTTCCACGAAAAGAGATCACAACGTCACGACGTCCGAGCCGAGCGATCTCTTCTTTGTCCTGACAAACTGCCACGTAACCAATCCAGCTGGACCGTGTGGCAACCCAACTGGGCGCCCGATCCAGCCATCGGGGAAGCTTAATGCCAGAAGTAGCTCTCAAGTTTCGGGTGACCCGATACCCGGTTCCGGGAAGGCCGGAGTTTTCGAGAAAAGCTCGTTTGGGGAATTTGCATGTGGCATAAGAAGGAGAAGAAGGGTCAAAGTCAAAGGACTTGTAAGCAGCATCGGCGAAACCACCATAACGGAGTATTTCCCGGCGTAAATTGTCATCAAGCGGGTCGAGCAAACCGTCCCAGTTTCTGACACCTTGGTACTCCTGCCATTTCTTTCTGATGAGTTTGGCGCCATTGTTCTGTTCATTGCGGTGGTGATGATGATGATGATGGTTTTCTTCCATACTCAATCCGGGGAGCACTCTGACTCTCTTGGCCTTTGGCTGAGGAGTAGTACTGAGAGTGCAGCACCGGAACGATGAGGATGAGGAGGAAGATGATCCATGTGTGGAACTGGTTTTGCATGGCCCAATTACCACTCCGATGGAGTTCAATTTCATCTTTGTTTATATATATATATTAAACTCTCTCTCTATGTAGGTTCGTTATATGTATAAAATGATCGAGAGAGTCAAAATGTTTTTGTAGTGGAATATGAAGAGCTAGGGGTGTTTTTATACTTGCGAAAAGGTGTATAGACAGAGAGAGAGAAAGAGAGCAATAACTTTTTATTTTATTTATTTATTAAAAATACAATAACAACTTTATATTAAAATATAATAATGTGTTTCATACCGTATATAAAGAGAGAGATAGTATATAGTAGTAGTAGTAGAAGTGAGTAGGTAATATATACGGTTTGGTGGGGACAAAAGATTCATAACTGAAAAACTGCATGCATCATATATATATTATATATAATTGGTTGCACTTGTTTTTGATCAACGGCTCAGATTGTGCGGGTTACTGGCCCCACACGTATCAAATGATCCACCATTTCCAATCATATTGGATACTTTGACTTAATTTACAATAAATAAAACTTATTATTCAATATAAACATTCACTTTCCGACCCTTTCCAATTTCCATACCCATTCGATCACGATACATTAGCTAGCTGACTAGCTCGGCTCATAATTCACTCGATCGGCTCCGCTACATATATATGGCTCTCAAAAATTATAATAAAGAATAATAATAATAATAACAAGTTATAACTTATAAATAATAATAATAATAATAACAAGGATATGGTTGTAAATTATAATAATAATAATAATAATAACAAGGATAATAACTCTATGCTGTTTCGCGTTAAGAGGGAATGTTTTTAAACCTACTGTAGCCACGCTACTTGCTGGGGTAATATTAAATAAAATTAATATTATATTATATTTATTTATATATAAAATTTAGTAGGATAAGCACTACAGCCCTACCAAATAGCATAACTTATATTACGATTGATTGAATTATTTGTGTAAAGGCTTTAGGTTTTGTCAAAATTATTAAGCTTATCAAGATTTATTAAAAATTTCATTTTTTTAAAATAAATTAATTTTAAATTTTTATTATTAAAATTTTTATTTTTTATAGCAATTTTATATTATTCTTTACCTGTTTTATTAATAATAACCACACTATACACTATGACTATTTTTTTTTTCTAAATAAATAAACTTTCATTTATTTATAATTTTTTTCTTAAAAAATAAATCAATAGTCATAAAAATGATCACAATAAAATAAGTACAATTATAAAGAAATATTATGATATTATTTGATTTTGTTTTATATATAAAATTTCTTATTAAAGTCATTAAGTATTAGTTAATAGTTCTAAAGTTTTAGACTTAAAATTAATTGAATGTAATTTGTTAATAATTAGTAGTGAATATTAATGTTTAAATTTATTGAATGATGTTTTTTTAAAAAAAATATATTTTATATATTTTTTTAATGTATATCATACATATTGTATGTAAAAAAAACAATATATATTACCCTTAAAATATAGGCCTTAAATTTTGTGAGGCTATAGGTGATTGCTTAAATTGCTTTATAGTTAAAGCCGATGTATATATAGACTATAGTTATATATCAGTGTACGTAAGTAGTGCCTAGTACTAGCTACCAGAAGGTGGCCTGTTGTAAATTACTAGCTATATTCCATAATAGAGCAATGCTCCATATCGATACAAATTGTTATGTACTAACATCTTGAATGATGTGTCACTATATTAAAAAAATAACCTAAAAAAGTCAAAATAAATTTATATAACAAAAAAATTAATTTACGACATACCATATCATTCATGACTAATTTTCATGATGTATAATATTTCTTTTTTCATAATAATTATTAAATTAAAGAGCATCCTAATAGTATCTTAGTACTATAATAAGGTGGTGTCTTATAATTAGTCAAAAATATTCTATAATAATTATTAAATTAAATTATGTAAAACTCGAAACTAAATTCTATCAATGATACACCAATTCAAAGGTTAATTTCTCTAAATTAAATTATATAAAACTTGCTACTTAATTATTAATAATTAAGTAATATTAAATACTATTAATGTCTTTTAATATTTTTTGTAACTATAGCATATTTAATTAATTTTCTAATAATTTATAGCACCGAAAAGAGTACAAGCATTCATTCTGTGTAATTTTTTTTATTCATATTTTTTTTTTTAAAAAAAAAAACTATTTTAAACTTTATTTTTTGTAAATTATATATTTATACTTTTTTAAAAATTTATAATATATGTCAACCACAATATAAATCGTCATATTAAAAAAGAAAATAGTAAAAATAGTATTTTTAGCTAATATATTATAATTAATTAGAATCCCTCACCTCACATGCTGCTCTCGTGATTGAATTCTCCTCGTGCGTTTTTCTTTGCTTAGTAGTACTTTATGAAGTACACTGTTATGATTTTTCTCTTTTTTGATCAAGTTTCTCATATGACTATTTCTCTTTCGTGTTTTCATTTATATAAATATATATATATATATATATATAATATAAAATAATTAGCTGAGAGCACATCAAGCAATTAGAAAAACATATAGCACATGTTTCATGCATGGGATAGTTTATTTATCTTTTTGTTATAAAGAACATTTCCATTCATGTTATATAAGAAAAGTTATATTTCTCTTTCTTAATTTGTTCACAAGTACTTGATATAATTTTGATTGAATTGTTTTTTCACTCACATTTTGTTTTTATATATATATTGAAAAAGTAATTTAATCACCATAGATTAATGAAATGGTGATCATAAAGGAAAAGTTTAAGAGAAATAATATCTAAACTTAAATGCTATATATTTTTTTCTTTGAAGGAAAACTTATTCAATAATTTTTTTGTAAAGGAAAAAAAATTAATGCAATACATATGTATACATAACAACAAATATATAATTGATGAGTAATAATATCCTAGATATATAGTAACAATCTCCAAGTAATTAATTAAATATGTATGTATTTATATAACTACTATTAATTAATATCAATACCTTGCTTCAAATAATATATTAAATAAACTTGGGAATATAATTAAAAAGAAAATAATGAAAACCACCAATAATAAAGATACTAGCTAGTAGTAGAACATAAAAATAACAATTAATTTCAAAAGAAGAAAAAAACTATTGAAATAGTAACGGTTAATTAATTTGACAAAACGCCATTTAATGGGACAATAATTAGAAAAGTCATATGTTTATTGAAACAACTAAACTATATATACATAATATTGAGCTAATAAAGAAATAATGAAAAAAAAATTCTAAATATTCAGCATTGCTATTAAGTATATAACGGGTGTTTAACACTTTATAGATGTGTTGTCTTATAAATAATCTAAAAATTAATACATTAAATTACATATGACTCATTACTTATTAGACTAATAGTAATATTAACACGTAAAAAAGAGCTAACTAAACACTTTTTAACCTTTCTCTTAAATATTAGATATTAGTTGTACTACTACAATTAAGTGATGCTTAGATATTATATAACAATTATTCTATTAAAATATATGTATAACTCGATTGAGTGGAATTTTAAGCATCATTAATAATTTATTAGTGCATTTTTTGGACTACATTTATTGAGAAATAATTATTTGTCAATACGAGTTATTACGAGTTGAAGGAGTCTCAGGCGCTGCTTTGCTATGTGCTATTCATATTGCTATCGTAGAAAACACTTTATTTGAAGATGGTGATGGTGCAAATATATTCCGTGCTTTTAACCCAACTCAAGCTGAAGAAACTTATTCAATGGTCACCTTTGGGGGTTATTACACTAATATCTCGTATTGACAAATAATTATTTCTCATATTAAAGCTTATATATATCATGGTTAGGGTTATTTATTGGACTACATCTAATATTTTTAGGCATATTCAGATCCGATTTAATATTATATATTGGATGATTGATTTTACCATTCGATCTGATCCAATTAATTTCAGTCATCAAATCGATCTAACATCCAAAAGCATCCATTGGATGTTGGATTAGATCGATTCTATCCGCTGGATGTATTTCATATATATATTTATTGGTTTTATTTAGGGTTTATCTAATATTTTAGGCATAGTATTTTTTAGATTGGATCAAATCCATTTAATATTTTTGGTTCAGTATTGGATTAGATTGGGTCCATTCAGTCTAAAAATAAATAAATTTTTAATATTAATTTTTATATATACATATATAATTTAGGTGTTTTTTTATTTTTACACTTCAAAACTGTTTTTTTTTTTTGTATTTTTACGAAATTCTACATAGAACTAGCACTGCAACCTAAATTGTAACAAAGAATTGAATAGAAACTCCTATTGCAACTATCGCTGCAACCACTTTAGAAACTCAAACCGTAAATTTGAAAAAAAAAGTTAAAAAAAAATAGGAGTAATTCTCCTATAATTTATGTATAATAATATAAAATCTAATTACTTATCCAAATTAAATAAAAATACCAACTAGTTCAATTGGATGTTAGATGTATTAGATTTTTGGACATCCCATCTAACATTAGATCTGATCTAATTGGATATTCAGAAATAGTATACAATTTGATCTGATAACAATTGAATACTTAATGTTTGGTAATCGATTGTAATTAGATCGATCAAATATCATTAGATTAAATTGATTTATTTGCACCCTAGACTGTCTATATTATATTTTATATGCGTTAATACGTATATTATATATAACTTGTATTATAAAAATGCGTCGATTTTTTTTTTCTCTTTTCAAATTTTGTAGATGTGTGGTGGTGGATTCTTCACTTTGGAAAGACTGGGCCAGAGGTAAGGCACTATGTTTCATATTAGATCCATCATTTCATACTTTTTTCACTTCATATATATTTCTTTACTACTCTTTTATTTTAAAGCCCGATAAGGTGATTAATCATTAAACTTTTTTCTTCCCACAGAAGAAAAGGACAAGAAGAATGATTTCTTATATTATTTTAAAAAAAACATTATTATTGTTATTATTTACCCTTTAAATACTAACACTTTTTACACACAAAGAAAAACTCATAATACACACTCACAATTAATACGTGGTAGAGATTATGCAATATTTTTTGAGGGTGAAATCTAATTAAAATATTAAATAAATAATTGAAAAATCTGTATAAATATGTTTACTTCTGTGGTCAATTACTAAATAAATAATTTTATATTTATATATAATTCACGGAAACTTGTGTGTATTTATTCTACATTTTATGTTGAGTAATTTGTAGTATTTATATTAAGTATCAAATTAGTAAAATTTTGATAATTGGATATATTATATTTAGTCTAATTTTATATAAAAAAAATTATAATATATATTTTTTCTAAACAACAAGAAGGTCCACTCATGTAGATGCCTGGAATTATTGAACTCTTTTTTCAAAATTATTTATATAAATAAATATATAAAGAGAAGTATATTCTATATGTACATAAAGTACTTCTATCCAGTTATTTCCTAGTAGTATATGTCTCCCATAAATAGCAAAGACACTATGGCTGAAAGGACATTATTTTGGTTGATAGTTGATGAGGTCAATAAAAAATAAATATTCTTATTATAATATATTACAACTGTAAAACCAACTCATAATATGCCATATTTGCAAAAGGCAGTCATCATTCTATGGAGTTCAATAAAATTCTAAACATATATATATTGAATGATTATTTTAAATATTGAAGTAACTACAAAATACAGCTACTTTCAGTGATAATTTTTTAGTCATAATATAAATTTTTTATAATTAAATATGATTTTTAGTCACAACAAAATGTTAACTGTGACTAAAACATAGCATTTAGTTATAAGTTATCACTAATTTATAGTTTTAGTCACAACAAGTACTGTGAATAAAAAGATATTTATTGTGACTAATACTTTTGGCCACGAAACTTTTAGTCACAACATAAAAATGATATTTTATAATTAGTCACAATTTTTTTACTTTTAGTTATAAATTTTGTTGTGACTAAAAGTAAAAATTTTTATAGCGAGTAATAATTTATACACTATCATAGTGAGTGTTATACATATTTACATAATAACTACAATTTTTTAATGTTTAAGATATCAAAATAGGATTTGAAATTTCTAGTACCATATGCACACGTACAATTTTTATTTTCTTGAAATCAAATTAAATCTTTTAATTCAAACTAATTATGGGTTGTCAATATTGAAAAAAGTTACACCTTTTACAATTGGTTATTAGTGACAAGTTGTCAAGTAAAGTTTTTTTTGTATATACACCAAAAATATAAAATGTCAATTCTGGGTCGGGCTTGGCCCAGCTCAATATCAGCTTGGCCCGATCTGGCCGGGCCCAACCATTCCCTTCAGTCTGACGCATCAGGCCCGACTCGAGATAAACGGGTCGGGTCTGACCTGCCCCTACTATTTTTTTTTTCTAAAACCTACTATTTTTTTAAAATTTTAATTTTTTTTTTTAAAAAAAAAGGAAAAATTCATTTAGTAGTAATAATATATAATATCTAATAATAAATAATATTATAATAACAATATGATATCCACTAATAGTTAGATTCATAATTCATTTAGTAGTAAAATTTATTATGTAATTTTTTTTTATGAAAAATAGTGTGATTCGATTATGCATTATAGAGAAAATTTTGAAATTAGACTATTTTGTTCCTAATAATATTTGGTGCATTTTTTCTATAATATTACCCTTCTATTCTAATTAAAACTACAATTTAAAAAGGACTTGTATATTATATATGTGCCGAGAGAGTGCAAAGATAATAACTACCAACCATAAACTCAAATACTAAACATTTGAGGAAACATGAGAAATTTATAGAAGAAAAAATGGAACAAATAAGAGAGAAAAATAAACTATTACAAAAATTATTCTCATTAATGCTTTGTTCTTTTAATGTTCACCACCACCACCTTCTTTGTATCTTCTTGAATATTTTTCCTTTTATAATTTTCCATCTCTATTTTGCCTTCCATTTCTAGTTTGTTCTCATCTATGCCTTTACTCGTATACTAAAATAAAAACAATATATATTCTAATTATTAAAATCAACTATGTAAGGCTCTTGTAAAAAAAAATATTAATAATATAAACTAATAATTTATTTGATAATGGTAAGTAACTCAACTACCATTTTTTGTGGTTTATTTTAAATCAATATGGGTTTTCATTCAAAAAAAAAAAATCAATATGGGTTAAATTATTAAAAAAAAATTATTATGCATACATACTTATATACATCTGAATGACATTTATATTTATACATATATATATATATATATTATTTTTAACAAAGATAAATTTAATTTTTTTTAAGGATAGATTAGTTTGATTTAATTATTTTGTTTAGTATATGTTCAAAAATTTAATCATAATTCTTATTTCAACAACTTTCAAAAAAAATTTGAATATTTTTCTAAATATATTTTATACTTCCAGTATTGCTATAAATAATTATTTTAAATACCAATTTACAAAATTATGAAAATGTCACCATAAAACAATTATAGTATATATATAAGTCTAAATAATATTTCAATATGGTTTACTTTTAAAATATTGATTAGTTTGATTTAGTTATTTTATTTATGAATTTGTTTATTAAAAATATTTAATATTTTTAATCATAATTCTTATTTTAATAATAGTTCAAGAATTATTATAATGTCTTTTAAAAAATATTTCATATTTTTAGTTATTTCTTGATATTATATATTGATATAATTATTTTGTATACTAAATAATAAAATAATAAAAAGGATCAACAATATATAGGATTTCATAATTTTAGCTATTTTTTTATCAAGAAAGAAGTTCATTAATAAAAACTAACAAATTACAATTAATTTAACTTGACTATTATTATTTTCAATATAAATTAGTTATTATATGAATTATGAAGTATTTTTTTTAACAAATGAATCATAAAGAATTAGAAGAGTTATTGTATTGTTAATTGCACAAATAGTAGTAGGTAGTAAATAAAATTATGATGTATGAAATTATATATTTATCATACTTATAAAAATAAAAGGCCACAAAATTTAATATTTATACATATTTATTATATTTTATTACAGTAATACATTAGGTAAAATATAAGGTTATTTTTTCATAAATTTTTTAATTAAAATGTATCTTAAAAAAGTTTATTTTTGTTTAAATAAAAAGAGATAAGGCAGCAATAATATCAATATTTCTTTTATATTTTTTATTTTCTTTATTTATATTTTATATTTTTTTGGTTTTATTTATTTTATAGTTCTAATCTTTCATTAATTTTTATCAAAATTTTATATAAAAAATAAATAAATTATTCAACTATTTATATGTAATAAAATTCTTAATTTTCTTTTTTTTTTAGTCTCAACAGCTTTAAATTTTAAAAAAATTAATAGTTAACACAAAAAATAACATTATTTATTATTTATTGTTAATTTATTAGTCAAAATATAAAAACTTTCATGAATGTATAGTAGTTAACTATTTTTTGTAATTAAGTAATTTTTTTATTTTTGCAGAAGAAAAAAGATAATCTTTTTAAAGAAAAAATTACATCATCAGGCACAAGCCCAGTTTGTTAAACTTATAAATTACTACTTTGAAAAGGGATTTTTACAAAAATACTGAATTTTGAACAAAAATTTACAATTTTATTCATACAGAATTTTTTATAAAAATACTGTCTTTTTATAAAATAACCTAAAACAACCATAAAATAACAAAATAGAACAATTAAAAACAACAGAATAACAACTTAAAAACAACCGTAAAAAATCAGTGAAAACTTAACGCAGTATACAGTATGAAACTTACACAATATTTTTGAAGAAAAAAACACAGTATTTTTGAAAAAAATTCTGCCCCACAATAAAAAAGAAAAAAAGTTGAAAATTTCAGTATGGGGTGTAAAAATCTCTTTTGAAAATAGCATATTGTGTTTCTAACTTTAAAAAGTTTAGAAAACACACATCAAAATATGATATTTTTAATTATATCACAATTAGTACAATTAAAAAATTCAGATTTACTTAAATGATGCCATTTTGAGCTTTTGCCAGGCTACGGGTCTCTCTGCTAATAAGTCTAAGTCCCACATTTACTTTGGAGAAATTAAAGATGAAACTAAAGCTCAGATCTGGACCGATCAAAATGGAGGACGACTCCTTCCCTCTCAAATACCTAGGGGTCAAATTTTGACCAACTAAATAGAAGACTGAAGATTGTGGAGTGATTCTGGACAAGATTAATAAGAATCTAAATTGTTGGACTAGTAGGAATCTATCATTTGCGGGTCGTGCCCAATTGATTCACTCAGTTCTCCTCGGAGTTAGAAACTATTGGATGAGTATCTTTACTCTTCCAAGTAAAATCACAGTTGCCATTGATAAGAGTTACAGAGAGTTTTTATGGGGGACCACAGGGAACCGGGCCAAGCTCCATCTTGCTTCATGGGAGAAGGTTTGTCTTCCTAAAAAGTTTAAGGGAGTTGGTTTTCGAGAGGGTAGAAAGTGGAATAAAGCGTTGATGGCCAAGTTTCTTTGGGTCATTGCTAGCAAGCAAGATAGCCTTTGGATGAAATGGATAAATTCTATTTACCTAAAGGAGCAAAGTTTGTGGAGCCTTCCTATCAAACAAGATATGAGCTGGTACTTCAAAAAATTCTTGAAGCTTCGATCTAGTACAAATGAGACACCCTTGTTCCTTGCTGAAAATGGGTAAATTTTATGCTAAACATTTTTATAACTCGCTTTTTGACGCTCATGATGTGAAGCACAGTAGTGTTATTTGGAATAAACTTATTATTCCAAAACATAGATTCATCTTGTGGCAAGTTTGCAATCTTCAGCTCCTCACTCGAGATCATTTATGCAAGTTCTTGAGCATCCCCTCAGATCTTTGCCTGGTTTGCAAGTCTGTTATTGAAACGCATACTCACCTCTTCTTTGAATGTGTTTAGTCCAAGAAAACTTTTCCTGAAATTGGCAGATGGTTGGGACATGTGAAATGGCCGGAAGACATCAGCAACGTCCAGCATTGGTGTTTACGGGGCCTCCTCGACTTCAAGAATCGTATAATTAATACAGTTTTTGTTGCTGCCATATATATGATTTGGAAGAACAGAAATAAATGTATATTTGGTTTGCCTTGTGTCACTCCTCATAAATTGAGCTTGGAAGTTAGGAAGGTTGCTCAAGCTAGAATATTGAGCATGACTTGTAGTACCCTAAGAAAAAGGGAGCTAGCCTCTTGTTGGCTCTTTGAGTTGTTGTTTTGTGATGTGCTCAGGTTGATTGTATCTTGTTTTGTTTTGAATAAAATTCCTTTTCGTTCAAAAAAAAAAAATCAAATTTAAAAAAAATTATAAAAGTTAAACAATACTGCGCAAAAAGTGGTTTAATTCTCTAGTTAATTTATATTATACATTATAACATTTATATTAATATACTTCCATTCACTAATACAAATACTAGCTAGTGTTATGAAACATGGATGTAAAAAGGTATCCAGCTACATATCAAATATTATTAAATGTAATTTAAATTAAGCTACAAATAATATTTATTTTCCCTTTCAGCAACAAAAGTTGTAAGTTTTGTTTTTCTTAAAAATAAATAAATAATAAATGCTAAGAGGTATCAGTAGTGCATAATACCCTCCTATCTTATGTGTCAGTATCGCTATTAGTCCAACTAAGTATCAGGTCCCATATAGTTTAATATAATCGCTTGTAGAGAGTATCGCTAGCCAATCGCAACACGACATGTCGAGCAGGTGCTAAGCACCACTGGTGCCTAATAACAATTCTCATAATGATAAATTGTTTAATTTACTAATAGTTTTTGTAGATCCATATGCATATGCACGGAAAATGAGAAAAAAAAAAAGAAAACAAAACAAATCACTGAAGTTCTTTTTATGTATCTATAATAATTTTTTTATATTAAGAAAAAAAAATATGAAACATATGCAATTTTTCCTTTCAAATAGCTATAAATTTTCATTCAATCTCTCTATATTATTACTTGTTGTGCATATATATTTCAAATTAAACTGGTCTTTCACGTTTTATTATTGACAAAATACCAATTTCGGTTACATAGTTTGCAACCAAAACCCAACCCCTCATTATCCTTTTCCTAATATTATTAATTGTTCAAAAATTTAAAACTTTAAAACACATTCATGACATTAATTTCTTTTTCACTTATATATATATATATATAATTATATCGATACATTGTAGACCAATCAAAACGTTTTTTTTATTAATATTTATTTAGCTCTGATAAATAAAAGGCCAAACACCCCCATAAGTTACATATTGATTCTTAGGAACATATCACGAGAGAGAGCATATTTGCTAATAAATGAGCCGAGCCAAATTTGGAAAAGGCCAGCTAGCTATTCGAGTCAAGTTTATTTTGACTAAGAAATCAAGTTATTATTGGATTGGAGATATTATTACCCTACATTTCTCTTAACCTGTTTACGTGCAACCCAAGTTTAGGTGTTGCCACTTCTATATAATAGAATATTACAAGCACCACACTACTTAGAATTGTAATATTACTATTAATCTAATTATGTTATAAAATAATATAAAATAATATAAAGTAGATGAGAAGAAAGAATAAGAAGATAAAGAGAGAAAGAGAAAGTGAATGAGAATTTCTGAGTTGTTTATTCCAATGGGGTGAACCCCTATTTATACAAATACAAGAGTGAGATATTAAGAAACTAAGAAAAAGGGAAACTAAGGAAAAGAGGAATGTTCATTACAATTCATGGTAATAAATAAAAGATTTGGACATCCACATAATTATTAATATTTATAACACTCCCCCTTGGATGTCCATAATAACTGCCTTATTAAAAATCTTGCTGAAAACTTGATCAAAGGAAAAAGAGTATAGTGTAAACTAACTCCCCCTCATTTAGGCATTTGTGGAGATCTTCTAATCGACGAATTTCGATCTTGTCTGCCGTCTTCTCAAATGTTGATGTTGGTAATAACTTTGTGAATAAGTTTGTAAGATTAACACTTGATTGAATATGTTGAACACCAATATGCATTTTCTTGAAGCGTATAAAGAAGAATTTCGTGAAATGTGTTCTAACTCTATCTCCTTCAATGTACCTCCTTTTAGTTGAACGATGCAAGCAGTATTATCCATAGAGAATTGCTTGGGTTGATACTTCTTTATTGAGTGCAATCCATATGTTTCCCGAATATGCTATGCCAATGATCTCACTCACACACATTCTCTACTTGCTTCATAAAATGCAAGTATGTTAACATGATTTATAGTTGCCTCGTTAAAAACCTTGCCAGAAAAACTCAGTGGGACAAAATCTGAGCTAGGGAAAAGAGTACAATATATATTTCATATTCATAATTATTTGCAAGTTGTCTCGTTAAAAACCTTGCCAGGAAAACCCATTGGGACAAAACCTGAACTAAGGGAAAAAGAGTGCAACATGAATATGTCTCCCCCTCATGCACATATGATCCATAATTCTTTTGGTGATAATATATCTCATAAGATTATTGTTATCACTTTTAAAATATCACCATATATAATCTTTGATCATATATTTTCTATAACTCTTCCAGAGTATGTATGGACTTCTAAATTATAGATGAGGGGTTCGTGGAACATTAGTCTTTATCCAACTAATTGTATCATTCATGTGTGTACACAACTTTGTTCATACGAAAATTTAAAATTTCAAGTAGATATGAACATAACACATTAATGGTACTATAAATTTTCATTTGTGACAATGATGGTACTCCAAGACCATATATTTATTCCATCTTGTTTTATGATATTAATTTCCATATCAAATGATCATATATCTATAATTCTTGATACATATGAAGTACTTCAGGACTTCAATACTAATGAACAAACTTTATACATTAATATTTCTCAAAATACAAAAGAAATAAAAGTTTGTTCTTCAATTAATCAAAAACTCTTCAAGAGTCTATCACAACGTATAATTTACGTATTTATATTGCATAGACAACCATAGGTATTTTTCAAATAATAATTTACTTACATGTCTATATTTCATACAAAGATCTTTGTCATGTAGTGCGCGCGACTTTGAATTTATATCACTTAAGACATGTATTAAATTCTTTTAGAATTTTTAGATAAGGCTTATTTCAAATTCTCACTATATTAGGAGCTCCAAATAAATAACCTTTTGTTGCAACATTTATGTGACGCTTATAAATCCTCATAAAATATATTCCAGGCTATAATCAAATCATGATTATATTTTCTCAATATTTAAGCCTTACTTCAATCAATCTCATGTCTATGCAAACTTTGTACAACAATTCATTATGTACAAATACATATATGCAAATTTCTCATTATAAATATTTATTTGCACACCCTACAGGTCTTACTTCACTTTATGTGAGTAAATTTGCCTGGATTGCGTCATAATATTTTGGCCAAAAATAAAATATATGTCGATGATTCTTGACAAATCTAATACCATGATCCTTGCTATCTCATGTTAGTTTATTGCATATGCAAACATTCAACTTCTATTGTCGACAAAAATTTCAGTATATGATAATTTCCTCCCATATTGACATAACTTATAGAGATCTCTTTAAATTACATATTTTCAAATATATTTATCATTTATAGGTACCTATATAGAATCACTTCAGAGATTCAATTATGATCAAATGTGTTATGTCTAACTTCTCTTGGGAGTCTTTTCGAGTACCGTTTTCATCACGGTTATCATTTTAATACTTTATAACATTAAGGTATCTCCATGAGTACCTCTAGATTTAACAACTTCAGGGCAAATCAAATGAACATTTATTAATAATTTCTACATTGTTCATTTACGCTTCAGGTGTTTTCAACTCATTCTATCTCAACTTTGAATAATATTGATTTGCAGTTGGTATATATCATTTTGAACTATATTGTTCTTATATACTTTGTGCAAGGATCATTTTTCAAAAATTATCATCGATCCCAACTGCTTCTCTCCCCTGATTGAGAGATTTTTTTAAAAATTGTGATATCTAATAATATTAATACACCTGTAGGGATTTCAATATATCACAATGAATCAATATTTGTTTAAACTCATATATACTATATGACATTGAACTTCAGGTTCAATAAACTTCAGTTTCAAGTTCAATCCTTATGAACTTAATTCATTTCTAAGAATGAGTCATACGTGTATAATTAGAAATACATAAATTTACACATTTTGTAAATGCATGATTATATAATCTTATCACATCGATAAGAAACTATGCAATAAAAATCTAACAATGGCTCAAGATTGTTAAGAAAATATAATTTAAATATTTTCTATGTGCAAATATATGCACATTCTTCTTTTGAGCCTTATAAATTAACAATGAGAAGAATCTTCTGGTTCTTCAACAAAATTTAGTCAAATTTTTTTTGACAATTTATTGCATATGATTGATCATGTCAAAATAATTCAATTCATGAACTTCAGGTTCACTATAATTTGTATTTCAATGAAACTTTCACAAGGTAATGTAAAATCACTACAACATATAAGTAATCATAAAAAGTTTCATTTTTATATACACGAATAATATAATTATATTATTCTCCAAAACATATACACTCTTCAGGAGTCACTATTATGTTTATCAAACTTTATATTTCTTCAGGAGTCACTATCATCAATTCAATGATGTGTATAATTTAAAAGATACATGACAACTTCATCATGTTATTGTAATGGTCAAATAGATATAACCATAATATATCATTCATTTTTCCTGGTATCTTTTTAACAAGTCGTCTAATTTATTAATAGACTATTCATCAGACTAATTTTCATGACTTGATATATTATATATTTATATGTACAACCAGTACATATAATAAGTTATTTCTTATCACTTTTATAACTAGATAAAAGTTATACATCTAGGTACATACAAATATATTTTACTACTCCAAGTAGCAATTGTATGTAAGACTTCTTCAGGAAGCTTTTCAAATAATCATTTTGTGATTCTTTATCACTTTGATTATATTGGATCACTAACAAATGTTAGTAAGTTATATATTCACTTCTGAGAATATGCAAACTGAATTATATAGTAACTATATATATACATATCATGTACTAACAATAGTTTGAAACTATTGATTTCAAGAAATAATAAAATATGTATATATTAATTTGCTTTTGGCATTGCCAATATATGTGAAATCTATATTCTTTGAAATAGAATTTCATGTCTATTCATTCTCTTTAGGGAATGATATTTAAATATTCTAAATGTACAATAAATTTGTACAATTCACATTCTATTCAATAATCAAGTATACTTTTATCTTGATTATAAGTATGTCCGTACTACAAGTACGCGACCACTATTATTCAATTCCACACATGATATATAAATTTCATGCACTTTGATTATGTGTGGTATCTCATCTTTTAGTTGTTTCCACTTTTTCTGGAAATATTTGATTAGTAAATAATGTCATTGATTATTTAAAATCATTACATTCACTTCGGGGAATGACGTTGAACAAGTAGAACATTATTATAAATTTCTTAAAAATTTATTACTTGTTCATCCATAAAAAATATAAGAAATTATTCAACAATTTCTTTTACGATATTTCAAAGAATATATGAATGCAATTTTTGCATAGTCTCCAAGATGTATGCAAAATTTAATCTTTAATATATGTCAGATTCAATAATTTCCAACATTGCAAGTAATAACAATGTATAATAACATGACTAATACGAGGAATCTTTAAAAGTAATTGATTTCAATTCGTATCATTCTCTGCAGGGAATGATGAACAATAAATACATGCCTCATGTATTTAAATAACATTAGTCATGCTCATTGTTATTCTTATACTTTGATGTTTCAATGCAATTTTCTTAACATTCTTTTTGGATATTCAAAACCCACTATAAAATTGCATCAATAATAATCATTTTTAATGATTCTTTAGTTGTATTTACATAAATACAATCTTTTTTTTTTGTTGACAAATATAAAACATTTACTTCAGGAAATGTTTGTCAAAATCTATATCGATATTAGATTACTTTTCATTGTCCTCAAAGAATACAAGAACATATATATATAAATATGTATTCATCTCTTTCATTATATATCCATCAACTATATAATGAATATTACGTTTGCATAATCTTCAGGATATATGCAAGATTTTATTGAGGACTCATAATCATCAGGATATATGCAATATTTTATCGAGGATGCATAATCTTCAGGATATATACAATTTTTTATCGATGATGCATAATCTTCAGGATATATGCAATATTTTATCGATGCATAATCTTTAGGATATATGCAATATTTTATCGATAATACATAATCTTTTGGATATATGTATAATTTATATAGATTTTCTCTATCATATCATAGGCACACATATATTGTAAATATTATGAATGATAAGAACATAATATATATATGAAATTAATAATAAATATATAAAAACATATACATACATATATAATATATAGATATATAGATAAAAAAGAAAAAGGAAACCAAATGATTCTTGAAATTGTTTCAGTCAGATGAGTATATATATAAATATATATTTAGTGTCTTACATTGGGTCTTAGGCGGAGATTCATGCTTGAAGCTTGGGCAGAGACTCGTGCTGATAACGTGTTATAAAATAATATAAAATAATATAAAGTAGATGAGAAGAAAGAAGAAGAAGATGAAGAGAGAAAGAGAAAGTGAATGAGAATTTCTGAGTTGTTTATTCCAATGGGGTGAACCCCTATTTATACAAATACAAGAGTGAGATATTAAGAAACTAAGAAAAAGGGAAACTAAGGAAAAGAGGAATGTTCATTACAATTCATGGTAATAAATAAAAGATTTGGACATCCACATAATTATTAATATTTATAACAAATTAAATATTATGTTCCACATAATTTAATTTAGAAAAATATTTAAAAGCACTAGTAGTATTTAGCATTTTTCAAAATGTGATATTATTATTAATAATTAAGTATCAGGTCTCATATAATTTAATATAATAAATTTTATAGAATATTGCTAATTAATTACCAAATGTCATTTCTAAATGATACTAGATACCACTAAGATCTAATAATAATGTTATTTAATTTAATAATTATTAATAATATCATTAATTAATTTATAAGACACCACTTAATAATACCTTAAGGGCTCGTTTGGTATGCCGTATAAGGGTCGTATTATATTAAATAATAAATAACACTATGTTTTGATAAAGCAATGTATTGTATTAATTATTACGATCAAATTTTTTAATACAATGTATGTTGTATTATTTAATACATAATAAATAGTCTGTATTAGCTTGTATTATAATATTTACAAAGGATTTGGAGTCAACATCAATCTTCGACCCGGACCCGGACTCGGACCTGGACCCAGACCCAAGACTCGGGCCCGGACCCAGACCCAGACCCGGGACCTAGGTCCCAGATCTGGGACACGGGACCCGAACCCAGGACCCAGGCTCGGACCTGGACCCGGACCTGGACTCAGACCCGGACCCGGACCCGGACCCCAACCTGGACCCGGACCCGGACCCCGACCCCGACTCGGACAATACAATACAATACAATATAATACAATACAACACAAACCAATAAAATACAATACATTACAATACGGCGTACCAAACGAGCCTAATAGCAATCTTGTATATAATAATAGAGTAACAATTGTTTTCATCTAATAATATGTTAATTTTTTTTTTACACAATGTACACTAAAATTACACTAGACCTCTCACAAAATAGAAAAAAATAATTTACTATGTTAAAATTATGATATATATTTGATATGAATTATGATATATATATATATATATATATATATATATATATGGAACACTTCTTAATGGATAATACCCATTGATGAGAATTAAAAAAAATTAATAAGGTAACAATCTAATAACTTTTTATGACAAGTTTCTAACAATTATTTTTTTTTAAAAAAAATATATTTATTTTTTATAAAATTAAAAATAATAATTACAATTAATAGTTTGAAAAAAAATTATAAATTATTTTTAAAAATTAATTAAAATTACTACTTTATTATTTTATGAAATTGTGAGTTTATTAATAATTTATTATTTTAAAATTAAAAATCATTTACATGTATATTAATGTATTTTTTTATTAGGAGAATAAGAGCTTGATTGTGGAATCTAATTGTCTTAATATTATTCATACTCTTAAAAATAAAACGCTACAATACTTCTTAGTTCTTACTTAGGCTATCATTGTTAGAGAAATATTATTATCATCCAATTTTTTTTTTTTGATATTACCATGCATCATTCTCCTAGAATAACTAATGAGGTGTTGTTCATTATTTATATTTTTAGAATTGGAAGATGATAATCTTGTCTAGGGGTCAAATATAATTTTTTGTGCTGAAATTCTTGTGTTGGCAATTGCCATTATTCAATAATGTTTATGACACTTTTTTCTTCCTTCATTTTTTTTTTGTTAAAATTTTCTTTATTGGTTTTGTTCTTATAGATTTGGTAAGCTCAAGTATTTAAAAAAAAATAAAAACATATAAATAATTATTAATTATTATAAAATTAAAGATTTTAGGTTTAGAAAAAATCTTATACATTTTATATGTATTACAGTTTAAAGCTTAAAATTATTATTTTTTTGTTTTCAGTAATGCAATTTAGAATTCCAGTTCGAAAAAATTTTATAAGAAGATAAATATACACTTTTTTTTTTCTTTTTTAATCTTTAAAATAATTTTTATTAGAAAAATAGTTTGTTAGTTTTTTAGTGTGTTCTATTTTTTAAATAACAATTCCATTTATAAATTTTTTATTTCTATTAATAGTTTTATTTATTTTAGGAATATAGAGAATAACAAAATATGAAATATTAATTTTTTAATATTTAATTAATGATTATAAATATCAACTATTAGATATTTGATCCAATGGTCAAGAATAAAATACCCATACATGGGTAATACCCATTAAAAGTATACCCATATATATATATATATTCACATAGCTAATTATTGTATACATTTTCATGTAATAAATTATTTAATAATAATTTTAGCATATTAAATTATCATGAATTTTTACTAAAAATTTGTGAATGATTTCATAGAATTATATTATATCCTCATATAAAAAGTATAGATCAGTTGCAAAATATTATTGTAGCATAAATATAAAAATTATATTATGATTAAGTGAGTCCCATATTAATTTTGTTAAATATGAACTACATGAATGTAAGGAAAACACTTTATTTATATCACTACTATTAGGGCTAAATATTGGGCGGGTTTACCGGATTTTGGGTTTACAAGTTTCGAGTTTACGGATTTTGGGTTTGAAAAAATGAAATTGAACCTAGACCCAAATAGGGGTCGGGTTGGCGGGTTTTAGTTGGCCGGATTGACCGGGTCAATAGGTTAACCCGATCAACTCGGTAAACTCGGCCAGCTCTTTGAAAAAATTAATATTTATTCAAATAATTATTTCTTTTATTATTTTTTATTTATTAAATTAAACATATATAATATAAGAACTTGTTCATCAAATCATCTATTGAAGAAAAGAAGCATTATCAATCCAACCAACAAAAAACTTGTTTATCAAATCAAAACTTCATCTTCATGTTCATAATTATGAATTATGATAAAAGTGAAAACTAAAATATTTCAAAATACATCCATATCCATAGTAAAAGGTAAAGAGAAGTTTAGGGTTTTTTAGTTTTTAGTTTTTATTTTTTAATTAATATATAATATGTAATAATATATATAATATGAAATATGATGGTTGGCGGGCAGGTTCAGGTTCAACCCGAAACTCGGTGGTCCTAAAAACTTAACCCGCGAACCCACCCAAACGGTACCGGGTTGAACTCGACCTGCCCGAATACTTTTTTTAAAAAAAAATTTGCAGGTTGACCTGGTCGGGTCCGGGCGGGTTGCCCGGGTCCGGGTCGAACCCGCTCAAAATGTTCAGTCCTAACTGATTTGCTTAAATCCACGTCTACCAATAGACTTTTTAATATTTATATTTAATTACTTTTTCAATTTTAGGGTGCGTGGCAGAAAGGGTACATCACTAGTGTATTAGTATTAGAAAATTAGATAAATCATGTTAAAAAAATAGTCATGGTGTTTAATTAAATAAAAAAATTATTGGAAATTATTTTACCAGGATCTTAGATCTACTCACAAATATGTTGATTAACACCCTAAATATGAACTTCTAAAACGATTATTAATAAACACATATAAAGTATGAGAAACCTTACATTGGGTGCAGCGGAATAATATGTCTCCTTCCACTCAGATCTCTAACCCTTGTATCCTTTCTATCGCAAAGTATTATCAAGATCTGAGCCCGAGTGTCCTTCTTGTTGAATGTCTTTCTTCACGATCTTCCTCACTATGATTGAGGTACTACTTGCTGTGTGTGGGCACTACTCTATCACTAAGAGGGTTCGAAATATTCAATGAAGAAGAAGAGATGAGAGTGGCGGCTAGGTTAGAGTGAAAGGCTCAGGTTTTTCTCTGAAGGAAACAAGATGCAAAAGTCACTTTTTCCTGAAGCCATCATTATTTATTTATAGCATGCCACATAGGGTTAGGTTTGAATTATTTGGCACTAAAATAATAAAAATATCAAGTGATAAAACCTACAAAGGTGGCCGGCCATGGCTAGTGGATTTGGGCCTCACTTTTACAATTTTACTGTTTTATCATTTCTGTATCTCATTTTCTCAAAAACGCCAAATTTCAAATTCAACCATTTAACTGTCAATTTCAACTATTTAATAACTATAAATAATTACTAAATAATATTGTCATTTATCATATTTATTAATTGGACCAGACAAAGTATCTTAATTAACAAATATGCCCCTAAAACCTCTTTCTTTACTATTTCGCCCTTGCTTAGTGAAAAATTCACAAATGGACATAGTCTAATTTGAGAATTATAATTGATTAATCAAAACCAATTAAATGAGTCTTACAAGTAATATTGTCTCAACTAGTGGGGGGGGGGGGGGGGCATGGGTCTATATATTCGAGCTTCCAATAAGCAGATCAAGAATTTACATCCTAAATTCACTGACTTATTAATTCTTCGTTGAATCCACGCATAGAACTTAGAATTGCACTCTCAGTATATAGAACGCTCTATATGTTCCACCATATAGACACGCCATTAGTTATCCATTGTTATAATCCTAATTTGATTAATGATCCTCTATATAGATGATCTACACTGTAAAGAGATTAGATTACCGTAAGACCCTACAATGTATTTTATCCTTAAAACACTTAACCCCGTATAAATGATATTTCAGCTAAGTGAAATGAGTACTCCACCATTTATTTTCGTTTGGTCAAGCTCGAAGGAAATCATCTTTTACTTTCTATTTGCCAGATAGAAGTTATAGATTCCATATTTATGTTAGCGCTCCCACTCAATTGCACTATCGTGTTCCCAAAATGTACGTATCACCCTGACCCAAAAGTAGGCTTAACTAACAAATCAAAGAACACGAATAACACTCTTGAGATTGAACCTAATCATATCAGGATTAAGATCATTTGATCTAGGATCAACTAGGCGACATCGACTTGAATAGATATTACGGTAAGTTTAATTAATCTATGTCAAAGTTCAATATCGGTCCCTTCCGATGCATACTCCATGCACCCAACCCAAGCTTTACTTTAACCAATGCTCTGGAAAGAACATATCAATTTTCCAAATGCAAGTAAACTCTGTTGTAGATTATCATATCAGTAAAACCCCAGTGTTCTGATAAATCTAGGAATCTTTATTCACATAGTCATGTTTACTTTCCACTGTGTTGACAACACAATAAACAGGATCAAGTATGTGAAAAGGGTTTTGATGAATTTATAAATCAAATAGACAAGCAATTGATAAGATGAACCAAAACATACAAATGAATGAAAAATACTTCTGTTTCTTTATTGATATTGAATAAAATGGATTACATTGAAATGGAGTTTTATTTAGGGCATAAAACCCAACAAAAACTACACATAGTAAAGATATGTTAATTTTTTAATTCCCTTCCAAAATTACCCCTATCTTTTAAACTCTCCCCATTCTCTCTAACTCCCTTTTTTCTCCTCCTTCCCTCTCCATTTTCGAACCCAGAACCAAAGTCCCCCTGAACCTTTGAACTCACCCACCCACTCTATTCGAACCAAGACGTACTCGAAGCCAGTCGACCTAATCGACCCGACGACCCCAACAACCCAATCTACGACCCAATCAACCCCAGTGACCCACGAGACCTATGATAGCCACTCGAACCCCAACGACCCATGAAAACCATTCGAACTAGTCTCCGATCACCGTCCCCACCACCGTCCAACGTCCACGAGACCCACTTAAACTCAGGTGCATTTTTTTTAATATTTCTTTAATTTCTCCTTTAAATGCGATATGTGTGATTAAATTAAAATTGTTGATGATTAAAATTTTGATTTCTAATTTTTTGCGTTTGGGAAAGAAACTGAGTTTCGGGATATAGTTTTTTTTTTGGATTTTGTATGTTTTTGCGATATTAGGCGATATATGTGCAATTTTGTGCAATGACCATCCTAAGTTAATGGTTTCCGTGTTCACATTTTTTTTTTGTGTTTTTTTGGGCGACATTGAGCGAGCAATCATCCTAAGTTAATGGTTCTTGTGTTCATATTTTATTGTAATTTTTGGGTTACATTGTGCGATTTTGTGCGACTAACCAACCTAGATTTGTGTATCGGTGTTATTGAGCAATATTTGGGTGACATTTGGTCAATTTTTGTGCGATGTATATATGATTTGCGAATTTCATGTATAAACTTTAAGCTATTTTAACTAACGTGTGTGCGATTTATATGCAATTTATAAGTGTTGGTTTGCGATTTTATGTGATTTATTTGTGTTGTTTTGCGATTTTGTGCAATTTATACCAAGTAATAGTCATCGTTTGTTTGTTAATGCAGATGGCTCCAAAACTTATTCTCCCATTGTCAGAGCATTTTTCAGGACGTATCACGTATAGAGGGAACATGTACTTTCCTTCAATAAAGGCTAAGTTCGAAGCCTTTAAGTTGACCAACAAGGTGAAGGAAACTCCCTTTGGAGTTATTTAGAATGCCAGTGATTTGAAATTATTAGCCGGAGATATGTTTCCAAGAGGGGATAAATTAGAAATTTAAGCTAATTTTAGAAATTTAAAAACTCCAAAGATAATTCATGCAAATATTCAAGTTTAATGCAATAACAAAGATTATCACAACTATAAACAAATAACAAACTAGAAATGTAAAGAGTTTAGGGATAGAGATTGCAAACTCTTAATTTTTACAAGGTTCGGTAGAATTAAGCCACCTACGTCCTTGGTCTTCCAAGTTATGGACCTAGCTTTGAGTTCAACTATCGAGTCAAGTTAACGGGCTTGACTAACCCTTACAACTAAGGAATTTTTCACCAAGATTTTTCCCAAACCTCTCACAATAGTTTTCTTCCAAGGACTATCAACCTTACTGGGTTGTTGAAATGCCAATCTCACTTTTCTCGGGTTGTTCACATAATCATTGTCAACCTCACCTACAACCCAGTTGTTTTTCTAGCAGTGCAAACTTCACCTCTCAATACAATGAATATGTAATTTTGAAATACAAAGCAAACTCTCTCTAATAAGATGAAAAACAATGTAAAATCCTAAAGAGAATTGCAAGCACACTAGAGAAGATAAGAACAAATTTGGCTCAAGTGTGTGTGGTTGGTGTGTTTATGAAAAGATGATAACTCTTTAGCTTAGAACACTTAGAATGATGTTATATGATGAATAGAAGCTAAACCAACCTTTATTTTTGAGTGAAAAATGAGTTTATATAGTGTAAAAATGAAAACTAATCTTTTGTAGCCATTATCACATTTTTCGAGGCCAATTCAGCTGTGATCCGAAATTTCGAATGGCTAAGAGGGGCAAAAGGTTCATTTTTTCGAACTAAAACGTGCATAACTTTTTACTCGTTTATCCGATTTCAAAAATTCCGGTTGCGTTCTCTTAGTAAAATTATATGTGATCTTAAAAATCAATTTAAAAAATTTAGATATCATTTTTTTGTGAAATAACTTATCACACAAGTTAGTGAGCCAAACTTTTGAACTTATAAACCCTAATGTACTATGCAAATCACTTTAAGAAGACTAAAGTAAACTTATACCACTTGATTGTGTGTAGTCTGGATGTAGATGAGCTTTTTAGCTTGATTTGCATGTTTTGATCCAAAGTTGACTTTTCTCCGAGAGTTGACTTTGACTTTGACTTTTGGGTTGACTTTTAACTTTAAATTTTTGAAGTCATCTTTTGGATAGGGTCTTGAATTCTTGATCTCTTGATGAAACTTTTTCTTTTATGAAGTATGAAGTAGTTGATATACTGGTTGAATCTACTTCTTTGATTATGTTTAACTTTACCGAGCAAATATTAATACTTTGTGAACTTGCTTGCAAAATGATCAAGAAAAAATTAGTAACAAGTAATAATAAAATATTTGTTTATCATCAAAATAAGTGAGTGATTGAATTTTGGTCGACATTCTCCCCCTTTTTGATGATATCAAAATATTTGATTATTTTAAAGGAGAGAAAAAGTAAATTGAAACATGTTGAGTTTAGCTCCCCCCTAATATATGCATATATTGATTTATACCGTTTACCTTTGCATATTTATTGTTACCTTTTCTTGACATGACAAAGTTCCACCTTAATCATATAATCAATAAATTTGTTAATATTTGAAAGCATAATAAGATTAATGCCAAAATAATTAATTCCAATATTTTCTCCCTTTTTTTTTGAATAAAGGAATTTATCATAGATAATCAACTTGCATCCACAATTACAATATCTCGTAAAGAGGAAGGAGCATTATGCTCATAGTACGTACGATCTGACGAAAAACAAGACCCCTTAGCAACACAATGGGCGGCCCTATTAGCAGAACGATTAACAAAAGAAATTTGGACATTATTTAAAGTAGATAAAATTAAACGACAGTCCTCCACCAACAATCCGAATTGAGATGGAATATGAATTGACCTTTTTATTGTTTGGACAACAACTAAAGCATCCGATTAAACAACCACCTTATCCCAACCTTTACTCTTTATCCAACTTAACGCTTCCTTGATACCAATTACCTCAACGATTTTAGGAAGAACACAACCCAACCTACTCCCCGAAATAGCTTCAATAAGAGTACCATAACTATCCCGAGCCACCCAACCAAATCCAAACTTCTGCTACGCTTTAAAAATGGCTCCATCGACGTTCACCTTGACAGTAAAATGATCTGGTTTAACCCAAAGATTGCTATTAGTAACATCACCCGTAGCAAAATAAGCATGAGGCGACTCAAAATTCGCAATCTTCCAATTTACAAGGACTGATGTAGATGACTTCATTACATCCAAACCAGCCCAATTTTTCTTCTGCCATAGCAACTCATTGCAAGTTTTCCATATACTCCACCTGATCATAGCAGCATCCACCGCTACGTCCACTTGATTCCCTTTTAACAGGCCAAAAAACCAGGTGGCAAAATCTTCCATCGCACCAGCAGCAGGCACGATTGTTGGAGAAAAAACCAGTAGGAGCTAGAAAAATGGCAGCCCAACAGCACATGGTAGATAGTCTCATAGTCTCTGTTACAGAATGTGCAAAGAAGTGTTAGGTTTTATGCCCTAAATAAAACTCTTTACAATCTGATTAGTTATCAATATAAGAAATTTGAAGTGATTGATGTTTGCATGAATTTTACATGCTAATGGTTTAATATGTTTAATATGTTTATTCACAATTACAGTATCGTCAACACAGTGGAATGTGATTGTGATCATATGAATCAAAAGTTTTGGTCCCTGTTTCATCAGTGTTATTGGATTTACACTAATGTGATAATCAGCGATGATGTGTACTTACACTTGGAGTAAGTGTTATGTTCTTTCCAGGACATTAGTAAAGTATACTAGTTTCGAATGTATGGAGTATACATTGGACTGGACCGATATTGCAACTAAGTTAAGATATTACAAACTTACCGTTATACATATCTTTCCAAGTCAATATCAGTAGTTGATCTTAAGATTAAAAGAATCTAAATCCTGATATGCTTGGGCTCAACTCAGGAGTGCTATTCATGTTCTTTGATTTATTAGTTAAGCCTACTTTTGGGTCAGGGTGATACGTATATTTTGGGAACATGATAGTATGATTGAGTGGGAGTGCTGAACATAAATATGGAATCTATAGCTTCTACTGGTGTATAGAAGTTAAGTGATGATTCCCTTCGAGCTTAGCAAATAGAAGTAAATGGATGAGCTCTTGTTTAACTAACTAATTATTAGATCACTAAACACCATTTACAGGTAGCTAAGTGTTTTAAGGGGCAAAATACATTGAGGGGTGAGAACGGTAAAGAAATCCCATCTCGATGTAAATCATCTATATAGAGGATCTTTAAATCACAATAAGATTATAACAATGGTTAAATGAGATAGTATATTGGTATCGTGAAACATACAATATGCTCTATATAAGTCTGAGAGTGCAATTCTAAGTTCTAAGAGTGGATTCAACGAAGAATTAATAAGTAGGAATTTACTTGGTAAATTTGGTTCACTTATTGGAAGCTCAGCATATAAATCCATGGTCCCCATTCTAGTTGAGAACATTACGCTTGTAAGACTCATTAATTGATTCGTGATTGATCAATTATAATTCTAAAGTTAGACTATGTCTAATTTTATGAATTTTCACTAAGCAGGGGTGAAATTGTAAGGAAAAGAGTTTCTAGGTTTATTTATTTATTAATGGACTTTATATGTCTAATTAATAATTAAATTAAATGACAATATTATTTAATAATCTATTTTAGTTATTAAATAATTAGTTTTGGCATTTAAAAGGTTAGAATTGGAAAATTGGCATTTTTGAGAAAATAGAGATAAAATTTGATAAAATTGCAAAATTAAGTGGGGCCCATTACAACACCTATGGCCGGCCACTTATAAGGCTTTTTCAAATTATTATTTTCATTATTTTAATGCCAAATAATTCTAAACTTAAACCTAGTAAGTTGCCTATAAATAGAAAGTGATGGCTCAGTCAAAATACAAGTTTTCATAAGCCTTTCTGACAGAAATTTCTCTCTTCAGAAAAACTGAGCCTTCCCTCACTCTCTACCTTGGCCGAAACCTCTCTCCCTCTTTTCCTTCATCTTTTTCGTGACCCTAGTGAAAGAGTAAGTGCCCACACACAGCAAGCAGTAACTCAATCATAGATTGGAAGACTGTGAAGGATCAAAGCTTGAAGAAGAAGGAGATTCGGGCTCAGATCTTGATTATACTCGCTACGAAAGGAATCAAGGGTTAGAGATCTGAGTGGAAGGAGACATTTATTCCGCTGCATCAATGTAAGGTTTTCTTAACTTTATATGTGTTTATTTTATCGTTTTAGAAAGTTCATATTTAGGATGTTAATAAACATACTTGTGAGTAGATCTAAGATCCTGGTAAAATAATTCCCAACAACTGGCCTCAGAGCCATGGTAATTGATTTACTTACATGTAATTTGGACTTTAAAACGATTGTTTGTATGTTCTTTGGATGGTATTATGTTGTATTGAGTGTTATTTGATGATTGATTGATGATTATGAAATTTTCGTGAAAAATAATTGTTATTTCGGTTCTGGAATTATTTTTATTGGATAGTATGGAAAAAATTAAGCAAGTTAGCCTTTTACAGAACTCAATTTGGATTTTATTTGAATTAGTTATGATTTTTTGAAGATTTGACAAAATCGGAACATTTGTCTTGATAGTTTCCTGCGATCGCAGAACTGTCCGTACAGTTTCGAATTTTTTCAATTTTCTTCAATTTTTCATACTTTTTCATGGAATTAACTTCCAATTTTTTGTATGGTTTTATATATATACTATTACTATTCCTAATTCAATTCTAATTATCATTTTGAATTAATTTAATTTTTTTTTTATTTTAATTCAAGATATTAGTGTAATTTGAATTTGAATAGAACTAGTATTTATCTTTTTGCTTAAAAATCTATCTTATTTTTAAATTTGATTATATTTTTTTTTAAATTTAAGGTCAGATTTTTTTATTAAAGATATTTAAAATATCTTTTAAGATATTTATAATATCTTTTAAGATATTTAAAAATATCTTATCTTTTAAGATATTTTAAAAATATCTTATCTATTAAGATTTTTTAAATCTTTTTAGATATTTTGACCTTATTTAAATTTAAAATAAGATATTTATAATCATGTAATTTTAAATAGATATAAGATATTTTGCTAACTTTTAAATTTTGTTATTTTATTTATTTAAATTAAATTTAAAAATCTGAAAAGATATTTTATTTATCTTTTCTAATTTTTATTTAATTTTTATTTTTAAAATAACATTTAATTTTTTAAAAAGTAGTTAGCAAATTTTGAAATGATATTTAGGTTGGTTGAAACCTAATTTTTCAAATAGTAGGTTTAATTTTAAATTTTTTTTAAAATAATTTCGAAATTTTAAATATTTTTATTTTTTTATTTTTTCGAAATTAATTAAATTTTTTTTTATTTTTTCGAAATTAATTAAAATATTTTATTTAATTATTTATTTTTCGAAATTATTTATTTAAAATTAAATAAATCCTACTTCCAACTATCCAGCTAACCTTGTTGCAGGAGTATGTGTTTTTTAGCTTGTATGTAAGTTTTAAAAACCTATTATTACTTGATTGCAAATAGCCATGGTTACTTTTTGCCAGATCTAATGATCTGATGGCTCCCTTGGTCAAGTAAATAATTTGTAACAGGTAAATTTTACAATCTTCTTTCATCTGTGTATGACCTAGCAACATGATAGGATCCATCCAAAGTGTGCCTGTGTGAGCCTATATGTTTATTTTATTATATATAGATGCATATAGGTTGTTGCTAAATAAAATGTCACACCATGATAGATTTTATTTAGGTCCATTTAGTTATTGGACCTATTCAATTAATAACAGTTATTCATTTTAAGGTTAAATTCCTCTCTTTTGGGCCTTGTGTGAGAGTTGGGTGCCATAGAAGTGGGTACGACATACCGAACCCAAAGACCCCCTCACATGAACTACCCCAATTGTGAAGGCCCATTTGCTCGATTTGAATAACTGTACTAGGTTAATTATATTAGTTTGACCTAATAAAATTGAATTAGCAACATAATTAACTTTTAAAATATATGAAAATTTATTTTCATTTTAATATTTTAAAGTTAATTTTAAGAAAAACACTTTTAGTTTAGATATTATTTCTAGATAAACTATTTGTATTTTTCTTGTATTTAATTAAATATAGAATTTTAACTAACTAAGATTCTTTCTGGAGCTTATTTAATTAAATATTCCTATTTAAGTTATAAATTAGTTGTATCAACTGATTTTTCTTAACTAACTTAAATTTGAATATTTGATTTAAATTTTAAATCAAGTTGAGGAATCTTAGGCATTAGTTATTAAAGATTCTTAAGATATTTTTTAAGTTAATATCTTTTCAAATATTAACTTGAAATGGAATATCTTAGATATTTTTTTTGTTAATATCTTTTCAAATATTAACTTTAAAAGATATCTTCAAATTAAGTGGTTACAACTTAATTTGTGATATTTAATTAAATCTAGATTTGAAATTATTTAAGTTTTAGATTTTTTCTATATAACTTAAATTAGATATTTTTCAAATTTTTAAAAGATACTTAGTCAAATAAGATATTTTCTAGATAGTAATTTCTAGACTACTTATTATTTCTAATACTTATAGGAAAATATTATACTTTTGTGAAATTAATTATTTAAATAATTAATTTTGGTACAATTTTATTAAGTATATTTTTCCTAGTATTAAATAGAAATTAATAATTAAGGCTTCTCTACACTTAATTATTTATTTCTTGAATTTAATACAATTAATTAAGTTGAAAAATCTAAATATCTAAGTTGATTTTCATCATGATACTTAAATATTTATTGATTTTTCATGACACTTAATTAAATAGAAAATTAATTTTAGGTTGAAATTTAATTTTTCAACTTAAATTTAAATAATTTTCAAAATATATATTTTTCTTTATTTTATTAATCAATTTCGAAAATTGCATTTTAATTATGCAATATTTTCGAATTTTATTTTGAAAAATAGATTGAGTTGTAAATTAATTATTTATTTTAATTAATTCTTGGACCAACTCAAGTCAATGATTTTTTCATTTAATTGATTAATTTAAAATAAGTGAATTTAAAATATATATATTATTAGAAATTGAATTAACTAGTCAAAAGAATATCTAGATAGATGATATTTTTGCTTGAAGTATTTCTTTTCTATTTTTATTATTTTCGAAAATTGTATAGTTTTTATACTTAATTTTCGAACCCAATAAATATATTCTCAAAGGAAATTTTTAAGTTGCTAATTATTTATTTAATTCATCTTAAATTAATTTCCTTAATATTTATATTTAAGATTATTACTAAGATGGAAATAATTAATTTTATTTCAATCACCATCTAGTATAATTTTATAAATATTATATTAAATTCTTATTTTTGAATTTTAATTCTTAAATAGAATTTAATGAGATTTATTTATTAGAATAATAAGAAAATACATTTTAAACAATGAGCTTTATTATTATTAAGATATTCGATCTCCATTGTGGGTTTTACACCGCGTTTGTTTTAGTGAGTAATCCTCCCTAATGGAGGAACGTTCATTAGCAATTTCGCACCGTTTAATCTCGCATGATAAGTGGTTTGTAAGTGTTTTATATGGTATAGATCACCCTAATGGTGGCGACCATATTTGACTTGCAAATTGCGAAACAATGGTAGAAGCTCATGAGATAGAATAGCCTTGACTCTCGCCTAAACGGGACAACGCTGGATTCTGATCTTGATCGAATAAAAGGTTGCTAGAATGTTTAACATTTTAGATGAGCTGACAACTCTATTCAATGGATGGTAGCTTTGACTCTCGCCTAAACGGGACAACGATATCGCCTTGTTGAAAACCTTGGAAATTATTTAGGATTGAATTTTTAAGTATTTTCTCATATCATTCCTACTTGCTATGTGCTTATAATTTCTGAATTGATTTTGTGTGTTAAACCATTATTTAATTTCTATTTGTTGATTTCTATTATTTTGTAGTATCCTGTTTTGTCAAAATGAATCCCATGTTATCACTGTTGACTGAAAATAAGCTGAATGGATCTAACTTTAATAAATGGAATGAGAACATTAATATTGCTCTCATAGGAGAAAGTGCCTTGTTTGTTTTAACTGAGCCGTCACCTGAAGTGCCTGGGGATAATGCATCCAAAGCTGTGAAAGAAAAGTATGAGCGTTGGCAGAAGGCAAATGACAAAGCTCTATACTTTATGCTTTCTAGCATGGTTGACACCCTCAAAACTCGGTTTTCTAAAACTGAGAAGGCTGCTGAAGTTATGACGAAGTTAAATGAGCTATTCGGTAAGGCATCACTTCAGTCACGCTTTGACGCGACTAAAAAGTACATTAACGCACGGATGGAACCTCATCAAAACGTGCGTGATCATGTTCTCCTCATGTCCAGTTATTTCCAAGAAGCCCAGGATCATGGTGCTGAAATGGACAGTGCTACTCAAGTTAGTCTTATCTTGAATAGCCTGACTCCAGCATTTCTACCATACACATCAAATTATGTCATGAATAAGAAGGAAATTGACTTTCATGAATTAGTCAATGACCTTCAAACTTATGAAAATTTGATTGGAGGACCCAAGAAGAAAGGGAGTAAACCTCACAATCCTGGTAATGGTAATGGGACGATGAAACCTGAAGCAAATGTCGCCTCTGCTTCAAAGCCCAAATCGAAGAAGAAGTGGAAGAACACCAAGAAGCGAACAAAAGCCATGAAAAAGGCTGCTCCTTCTGGTGATGCTACACTTAAAGGAAAATGTTTCTACTGCAATGAGAAAGGTCATTGGAAACCCCAGTGTCCTAAACTTCTTGCAAAGAAACAAGGTATTTCCATTAATAAACTTTAAGAGTTTAGTGAATTGTTATCCAATTGGATTTATGATTCTGGACTAAACTTTGTTTATTTGTTTTCTTCTTCTTATAGGTCAAGCTACTTGAACTCAGATGAGTTCGATCAGAAAGCTGGACCAAAGGGTAAAATCGTCCAGATGAAGATGAAGCTCTTCAATTTGAATTAATTGTTTTAGTTTAAAGACAATTTGGATTTCAAATTTTAATTAGGGATATTTATCCCTGTTTCTCTCATATTGTTGCAATACTTTTTTATTATTAATAAAGTTTTATTTTTTTTTTCGAAATTCACTATTGCAATTTATGAGATTGAGCTTCATTTAATTTTATCTTCATCAATTATTACCACATTATATTTGTATGTTTGTATGTGTAAGTGTTTTTATTATTGATGCAAATTCTATAATATATACAACTCTTCATAGAGTTATATTATATAAACACTAGAAATTATTTCTATGTTTATTAATAATTGTTAATTCTCATACAATTATTAAGAATTTGTTTAATAAAAGGATCTTATGATCTGATAGGGGTGGAGAAAAGTTAAGAAAACTATGCAGTTCAACGATCTTTTATATCTAATGAACTCTGGATAGTATTCAACTCCACATAAACTCTATCACACTTAGAGAATCATGATCTTTACAACCTTTAGGGGTGGATCATAATCTCTATATACTTAGGGGTGGAGGTTTTCCATAGTACCCTATATGTATATTCTTAGGGGTGGAGTCTATTCCACAATTCCCTATGAAACACATATCTTGTTTAAACATAGAAGTAATATAATGAGTCAGCTATTGTCAATATAAATTCTTGATCTTGATTGTATGTTCCATTTCGTTTTTACTGTTGTAAGTAAGAGTATGATACCTTTGAAAGTTCTTTGTTAAAGTTTCACACTACCTTAATTGAGTGGGAGAATTTTAAAGTTCTATACCCATCTTCATTAGGTTGATAATTGTGATAGGTACTTAAGAACACTACTGAAAAGCAAATCTATCCATTCACATGGATAGATATAGCTTATCAGAATTATGAGAATAAGATAAAGAACTCTAGTTCAGTCCATTCGAATGACTTGAACCAAGAATTCTTAATCCTCATAAAATTTTATGGTATCTTAATTTTGATTACTTTAATCTCTGGCATGTATTTTTCACTTCAAATACTAGTCTGCTAAGTTGATGACTTAGTCTTGACTTAAAGTTTCAGACTAATACAAAAGTCACAACTAGGTAACTCTCTAAACAATCAGAGGTTAAAAGTATTTTTTAACCAGACATCTGCTATTGAGTGGGAGCTATCTGAGATGTAATCAAATAGGGAACATTAGAAGATATTCAAGAAGGATTTATGAAAGTGATCTATATGTCAGATATTAAGGAACTGTGTATCAGTTGTCTTTGTATCACACCATCTAATTTCGAAATTCTTAAGATGGTGCTTACTTTGGGGGTGGAGGAATTATTGTATAATAATTCAAGCTCTACCAGAGAAGAACTATAACTTGGTCTATTCGAAAATACCAGAAAGTTATATCACTGAAGAAAAGTCTACACTGTATTATCTCAATTACATATTTTTCAATATGAGAGATATGTCCTCTGTTAATTCAGATGTACTTTTAAAACAGTAAAGATTTCAGTATCCCTTGATGAGTAAAGCATATAGTAAAGGATGTTTCATAAGAGTATTTATGAACTAGTTTCCAGAAGTTTGGGTGGATTCAAATATACTACACTTGATCTAAAGATCAAGACATCAGATTGACCTATTTGCACAATTTGTTTTATATTAGTGCAAGTGGGAGTTTGTTAGGTTTTATGCCCTAAATAAAACTCTTTACAATCTGATTAGTTATCAATATAAGAAATTTGAAGTGATTGATGTTTGCATGAATTTTACATGCTAATGGTTTAATATGTTTAATATGTTTATTACATTCATACACACAAAATCAGTTAAATCCAGATCATATGTTTATTCACAATTACATCGTCAACACAGTGGAATGTGATTGTGATCATATGAATCAAAAGTTTTGGTCCCTGTTTCATCAGTGTTATTGGATTTACACTAATGTGATAATCAGCGATGATGTGTACTTACACTTGGAGTAAGTGTTATGTTCTTTCCAGGACATTAGTAAAGTATACTAGTTTCGAATGTATGGAGTATACATTGGACTGGACCGATATTGCAACTAAGTTAAGATATTACAAACTTACCGTTATACATATCTTTCCAAGTCAATATCAGTAGTTGATCTTAAGATTAAAAGAATCTAAATCCTGATATGCTTGGGCTCAACTCAGGAGTGCTATTCATGTTCTTTGATTTATTAGTTAAGCCTACTTTTGGGTCAGGGTGATACGTATATTTTGGGAACATGATAGTATGATTGAGTGGGAGTGCTGAACATAAATATGGAATCTATAGCTTCTACTGGTGTATAGAAGTTAAGTGATGATTCCCTTCGAGCTTAGCAAATAGAAGTAAATGGATGAGCTCTTGTTTAACTGACTAATTATTAGATCACTAAACACCATTTACAGGTAGCTAAGTGTTTTAAGGGGCAAAATACATTGAGGGGTGAGAACGGTAAAGAAATCCCATCTCGATGTAAATCATCTATATAGAGGATCTTTAAATCACAATAAGATTATAACAATGGTTAAATGAGATAGTATATTGGTATCGTGAAACATACAATATGCTCTATATAAGTCTGAGAGTGCAATTCTAAGTTCTAAGAGTGGATTCAACGAAGAATTAATAAGTAGGAATTTACTTGGTAAATTTGGTTCACTTATTGGAAGCTCAGCATATAGATCCATGGTCCCCATTCTAGTTGAGAACATTCTGCTTGTAAGACTCATTAATTGATTCGTGATTGATCAATTATAATTCTAAAGTTAGACTATGTCTAATTTTATGAATTTTCACTAAGCAGGGGTGAAATTGTAAGGAAAAGAGTTTCTAGGTTTATTTATTTATTAATGGACTTTATATGTCTAATTAATAATTAAATTAAATGACAATATTATTTAATAATCTATTTTAGTTATTAAATAATTAGTTTTGGCATTTAAAAGGTTAGAATTGGAAAATTGGCATTTTTGAGAAAATAGAGATAAAATTTGATAAAATTGCAAAATTAAGTGGGGCCCATTACAACACCTATGGCCGGCCACTTATAAGGCTTTTTCAAATTATTATTTTCATTATTTTAATGCCAAATAATTCTAAACTTAAACCTAGTAAGTTGCCTATAAATAGAAAGTGATGGCTCAGTCAAAATACAAGTTTTCATAAGCCTTTCTGACAGAAATTTCTCTCTTCAGAAAAACTGAGCCTTCCCTCACTCTCTACCTTGGCCGAAACCTCTCTCCCTCTTTTCCTTCATCTTTTTCGTGACCCTAGTGAAAGAGTAAGTGCCCACACACAGCAAGCAGTAACTCAATCATAGATTGGAAGACTGTGAAGGATCAAAGCTTGAAGAAGAAGGAGATTCGGGCTCAGATCTTGATTATACTCTGCTACAGAAAGGAATCAAGGGTTAGAGATCTGAGTGGAAGGAGACATTTATTCCGCTGCATCAATGTAAGGTTTTCTTAACTTTATATGTGTTTATTTTATCGTTTTAGAAAGTTCATATTTAGGATGTTAATAAACATACTTGTGAGTAGATCTAAGATCCTGGTAAAATAATTCCCAACAAGAAGATCCACATTGATATGCTTCGTTTGAAGCTGAACCTTAGTTGGAAGACTACCAGAACACACTTGCCACAAGAAATGACAAACCTTAGGAGGGACTGCCAATTGCCACAACTTTTTCCAGCAGTTATTATCTTCCAAATAAAGCCAACTTCCTCTACTCGATTGAAGATGCTTATAAGCACTTTTAACCGAGTAAAAATCCGACGTTTCCATGTTCCAAAACCATGTATCCCTTTCCATAGAAGAACTCAACTGAATGTTCAAAATAAACCAACATCTCTCTCCAAAAACATATCAGAAATGAGCTCAATATCCCAAGATCTTTCCCCTACAATTATGAGACTATCAACATACTTATTTTGAAGCCCTTGATTCTCAGTTATGACATAAGGATTAGAGTCATGGGGTAGCCACGGATCCTTAAGAACATTAACTAAAGAACCATTTGTAATTGAAAGTCTCGCACCCGCTTTAACTAGCATCTGAGCTGCCCAAATACTCCTCCAAATAAAGCTGGGATTTTGTCCCAATTCAGCAGAAATAAAAGAGCCATTCAAGTAGTAACGTGCTTTATAAATCTTACCAACAAGCGAATTCTCCATTGTGAGCAATCTCCAACCTTGTTTTCCTAAAAAAGAGAGGTTATAATCCTGAAGATCACGAAATCCTAACCCCCCCGACATTCTTATGTTGGCAAAGACACTTCCAACTAACCCAACTTACACCTTTGCTTGTGTTCTTAGATTGAGACTTCCACCAAAACTTCCCCATCATTCCTTCAAGACTCGAACAAATCTCTTGATATTTCCCCCTCTTGATTTCATCAAAAAGGGTGGCATAGGAAGCAAGGTCAAACTAAATATATTTCTCCCCCTTAATCATACAAGATATGACTTATATCAATGTAGCACAATAGATATAGAGAAATTTCAAAATGCATAAAAAGATAAAAGGCCATATAGTCAAAACAAGTTAAACATTCAATCTACGAAAAATCATGTCAAAATTCTTGAAAACAAGAGAGACAAGTAAAGAATGACATAGTTATGATTTCAAACCTTTTGTCATACCTCAAGTATGATGAAATAAATATGTTCATGAACTTAAATCAATTAGATGACAAGAATTGAGACTTTTTGGTAAGTTTTTTAAAAATTTAAGTAAAAATAACATATGTACCAAAACTGAGTTTTATGCATCCTTTTTGATTTTTTTTTTTTTTTTTGCATTAGCTTAATACATGATTAATATGAAGTGTGCAAGCTGGAAAAATAGAAAAGCTTAAAAAATGAGAGATTTTCACAAGTTTTACTCGTTTTGGCCATAGAGGGTCATTTTACTCTTCAAACAGCTGATATTTGATAAAACAAGCATGCTCAAACAAGAAAATTAGAAAAATGTCAAAAATCCTAACTTTTCGGTATGCCTTTTGATTTGCTTAAAATCTAGAAATCTACCGTAAATGAGTTTCATGCAACCAAATTGAAAAATTCTTTTTCTAGTAGTTCAAGAATGTTAAATGTGAGGTGTACAAACTTATGGAATTGAAAAATATTGAAAATTGATCAAGTTTGGTGAAAAACACTCTTTTAGGTCTTAAAAAGTTAAAATTATACAAGATAGTACCAAAATCAAGATTTGAGCATTATCTTTGAAAAATTCTTTTTAAGACAGTTTATATATGAGTATTTAGACATGTAAAAGCTTTCAAAACAACAAATTTCTCAACAATATGAAATTTTGGCAAATTTCACCCATTATGGCCTTAAAAAGTTGAAAATAAGCAAATAATATACTAAAATTTTGTTCAAAGCATATTCAATCAAGAGAAATCCTTAGGCATGTTAAATACACTCATTTGGACATGTTCAAATATATAAACGCATATACTAGCCAAAAATGCAAAAATTCACATATTCACTAGTTCAAATGTATGTCCAAAGTTCACCAAAAGTTTGCATAATGACCTATAATCTGAATTTTTCAGCATGTATAGTTCAAGAATGTCAAAACTCAACTAATCAAAACTTTTATTCATAGAAATAATATGTGACATACCAATTAAGCATGTATGCATAATCAAAAGCAAGTCAATTAGCAAAACACTTCAAATTTCATTTTCTTTTTATCTAGGCATCTTAGTTTTTATCAAAATAAGTAGAATGAATAAGAATAATATTACCGATTCCCCAATTTGTTCATTTGGGTTGTGTTCAAGAATTGACACACTCTTTTTCTATGCTTTTCAAGACTTATTGGTAATGTAGGAACTTAGCATTCTTCTTTAAGCATCAACACCCAAGAGCCAACTTTGATTCCTCTTTATTGATACCTACAAAACAAACTTATATATTTCTTTTTGGTACCCACATAACTTTGGGTTCTTTTATGTTAGTCTTTAAAACCTTTGGTATCCAAATAGCTTTACCAAAATAGGCATTCTTTTTCACATGGCAATAGGATTTAGTGTGATCATTTTGGTTACAATAAGTGCAAGTTAAGTTCAAATTACTACATGATTTGACAAAGAAATTCCTAAGAAATTTTTATATTACACTAGTGTTATATCCTATACCACTTTTTGAAAAAACACATTTTTGACTCCCAAGCATCATTTGAAAATTCTCTTTTCTTTTTGTAAAATTGTAAACCACCTTGTTTAAGTCATCAATTTTAGCTTTCAAGTTTACAACATCTTTTTCAAATAAGGAACAATTTTTGCATTGGGTTTCAATCAAAAACTCCTTTTCTTTTACTTTCAGCCTCAACTTCTTCAAGCAATAAACTTATTTTCTTTCTTTGAGTTGAGTTCTTAGCAAGCAATTTTTCAAAATCAACAAATAAATCATTGAAGGATTTTGATAATTCATCATAAGACATATCAAGTGCATCATCATCACTTTCACTTTCAAAATCACTTGTATGGTTAGGATTACTTACCTTATCATCAATGGCCATAAAGCAAGTGTTGGCTATCTCATGTTGTTCATCTTTAGAATTTTCTTTCTCGCTTTCACTCCAAGTAGCCATCGTTGCCCTTCTTCTATTCCTCTTTCTCAAAGGACAATTCATTTTCATATGACCGGGCTTTTTGCATTCATAACAAATAATTTGATCATCTTTTCTTGAGCTCTCCCTTGAGTTACTCCCTTTGTAAAATCTATTTGCATTCTTCTTGAACTTCAAAAACTTCTTAAAGTTATTTGTGAGTAGGGTTATATCCTCCATATCACTATCACCATCCTCACTAGCTTCACTGTCATCATGTGAAGTGGATTTGAATGCAATGGTGTTCTTATTTTTTATATCAACTTCCTCTTCTTCTTGAGCATTCGTGAAATTCTCATGATTCATGAGAGAACCAATGAGCTCTTCCAATGGTAGAGTTGAGAGGTCCTTAACTTCTTGGATGACAACTACTTTGCCTTGGTAGGCTTTGGTCAGACTTCTAAAAATCTTGGTCACCATATCCTTTTGTGTAAGTACCTTGCCAAGAGAGTTCAAACCATTAGTAATAGTTATGAAACGAGTATACATGTTAGCAATGGTATCATGTTGTAACATTTTGAAATTTTCATATTGAGTAACTAAAAGTTGAATTTTAGTTTCTTTCATGGCATTAGTTCCTTGATGAGTTACTTCTAACATATTCCACATGTCATGAGTCGAGGAGGCATGCTCATTATTTTTAAATATATCTCTATCTAATCCACATATTAAAGCATACTTAGCCTTAGCATTCTTAGACATCATCTTTTTATTATTTTCATCATATGCATTATATTTTTTTTATAGTTTCCACACCATCTACAACATGCATAGGAATGTAAGGACCATAACATACAATATGCCACAAATCATAATCAATGGATTGAAGATAAGTTTCCATTCTAATTTTCCAATAAGGAAAGTCTACCCCATCAAAGAATGGTGGTCAACTTGTGCTTAAACCTTCTAGCATGTTATTGTGTGAATTGCTTAGAAACGACATACTCTTAGATTGTGAAATCTACCCAAAAACAAGAGCCTTTGCTCTGATACCAATTGTTAGCCCAAGATATGTTTTCAAGAGGGGGGTGAATTGGAAATTTAAGCTAATTTTAGAAATTTAAAACCCCCATAGATAATTCATGCAAATATTCAAGTTTAATGCAATAACAAAGATAATCATAAGTATAAACAAATAACATACTATAAATGTAAAGAGTTTAGGGATAGAAATTTTAAACTCTTAATTTTTACAAGGTTCGGTAGAATTAAGCCACCTATGTCCTTGGTCTTCAAAGTTATGGACCTAGCTTTGAGTTTAACTATCGAGCTAAGTTAACGGGCTTGACTAACCCTTACAATCGAGGAATTTTTCACCAAGGTTTTTCGTAAGCCTCTCACAATAGTTTGCTTCCAAGGACTATCAACCTCATCGGATTGTCGAAGTGCCAATCTCACTTTTCTTGGGTTGTTTGCAAAACCGGTGTCAACCTCACCTACAACCGAGTTATTTTTCTACTAGTGTCAACCTCACCTCTCAATACAATGAATATGTAATTTTGAAATACAAAGCAAACTCTCTCTAATAAGATGAAAAACAATGTAAAATCCTAGAGAGAATTGCAAGCACACTAGAGAAGATAAGAACAAGTTTGGCTCAAGTGTGTGTGGTTGTTGTGCTTATGAGAAGATGATAATTCTTTAGCTTAGAACACTTAGAATGATGTTATATGATGAATAGAAGTTAAACCAACCATTATTTTTGAGTGAAAAACGAGTTTATATAGTGTAGGAATGAAAACTATTCGTTTATAGCCGTTAGCACATTTTTTGAGGCCAATTCAGCCGTGATCCATAATTCCAGATTGGTTACCGGAATTCTAGATGGGAACCGAAATTCTGGATGGCTAACAGGGGCAAAAGGTTCTTTTTTTTCTAACTAAAACGTGCATAACTTTTTACTCGTTTATCTGATTTAAAAAATTCCAGTTGCGTTCTCTTAGTTAAATCATTTTTTGTGAAATAACTTGTTGCACAAGTTAGTGTACTATGCAGATCACTTTAACAAGACTAAAGTAAACTTATATCACTTGATTGTGTGTAGTCTTGATGTAGATGAGCTTCCTAACTTGATTTTCATGTTTTGATCCAAAGTTGACTTTTCTCTGAGAGTTGACTTTGACTTTAACTTAGACTTTCAGGTTGACTTTTGAATTTAAACTTTTGAAGTCCTCTTTTGGATTGGGTCTTGAATTCTTGATCTCTTGATGAAAGTTTTTCTATTATGAAGTATGAAGTAATTGATATACTTGTTGAATCTACTTCTTTGATTATGTTTGACTTTACCGAGCAAATATTGATACTTTGTGAACTTGCTTGCAAAATGATCAAGAAAAGATAAGTAACAAGTAATAATCAAATCTTTGTTTATCATCAAAATAAGTGAATGATTGACTTTTGGTCAACAGAAATTTTTTGGGGTGATTGTGCATCAATTGTTATTGAGGTAAAAGAAAAATGAGTGATGTCTAAAACGATGAAGTGTGATCTTACGTGGGTAAAATAAAAGCAAGATTTGGGCAGTCTGAGTTCGGTTTGATCACAGGCCTAAAGATGAGTGGTGGCCCCTCGACAAAAGAATTGAACCACAATGCGATTCTGATCGGACACTGCGAGACCATTTCAATTATGCAAAAAGGGTGACCTTTAAAATCCTTTGGCTAGCTTTTGAGGCGTGTAATGTTGTAAAAGATGTGTACAAGCTGCAGTTGTGTGCATTTATTGAAGGCATCTTGCTGCCACAGTTTGAGGGTGTGTGTATCTTGACAAATATGTTGAAGTTAGTAGAAAATGTAAACAAATTCTTTGAGTATTTTTAGTTCCTCCTTTCTTATCAGAAGTTGTTGTCTTCCACAGCTAAAAATATGCAGCAGCTTAGACAAAACTATATGGATAAGATCTCAAGTAAGAAAGATCAAATGAAGAAGAAATCCAAGAAGGAGAAAAAGATTGCTTTACCAGAAGCGAAGTATAATGTGTACGGATATGCACCAGCCCTGTAATATTGGGTGTTTGAGGTCATACAAGAAGTGGAGAAGAAGTATGGGCAATGTAAAGGGACTAGATTCTCTCGAATGTTGAATTGGAGCACCCCTGATTTGATTACGAAACACGGTGTGAAGCAACCTAATATAGTTGTCCTGTTTAAGAAAATGATATGTGAATCTTTCTCTATTTATTATTATTAATAACCATATAAATTTATTTGAAAAAAAATACAAAATGAGAAGAAAAAAAAGTACAATGTGCGCATAATATATTAAACTCTTCATAAATTAGCTTCTTAATATTTGTTGGAGGAATGGGATGTATTAAATAATACCCTCTTAGTAAATAAAGTGGGGTATAATTATAATTTTTAGAGGTATAAATATCATCTCCCTTACCTAAAACATACCATATATATATATACCATATGAAACACACCGTATAAATGTTTAGTTTGTGGGGCTGCCGATAATTTTGTTAGGAAAAAAAGATTATATCATTATTTTGTTTAAATTAGGAAAAGTTATAATGACAATCGAAAAAAGAAATAAAAAATGTATAAATAATGAAATTAATTTGTTTCCCAACTCTTTGTTTTGATTTGATTTGATTTGATATCCAAATGACGATGGTGTTATGTAATTCGGAATTACCATATGACAACATTGAAAATATAACTTCAACTCAAGATTAGACCCAAAATCTATGGTACGTTACAAGTATGTTTGCAAATCTTGGCTGTCCCTCTCTAGTAAGTGATCCAATCTTACCATACCTTAAGTGATCAATGTTGCAAACAATGGTCTTTGTGTTTTTCATTGCAAGTATAGTGTGATCAGTAAAACTAAAACTTTAAAACACATGCATTCATTGTTAGAAATACTGTAAATCTGTATATAGCCCTAATTAATTCATGAGAATTAAACAATAGGATTAAGAAATAGAGGAAGCGTACCGGAGTCCATAGAATCGATTTTGTATTCTTTAATTGGTATGATCTTCCAATTTTGCAGTGAGTTCTTTCTCTGTAACCTTTGTCTCTTGATGATGGGGTTTTAAGAAAATGAAAAGATACGATACTGCAAATTGGGGACCATTACCGTTTATATTACCAACAGACAAAACTGTTGGTAATAATTATTGACAATTTCTATTTGGCCCCTCATCAAATTAGAAATTATCCTTATGGTATCCACATATTAAAATTATAACAATCATGCCCTTAAGTCATAAACTTTATTCCAAAATAGACCACATAAATTTGACTTATTTATTTGATGACCCAACACACATTTTATATATACAATTGTGACCCCAATAAATTCTAACAATCTCCCACTGGGTCACATATGTATATATATAAATGTGTTAACCTTATTGAGCTCATAACTTTGTCATCATAACCATAGGCATGTGCAATCTCGTCCATTAACTATATCAACATAGGATCAAAGCGATTTTCGTTGTATCAATCACAACTAAACCCATCAATGGTCACATATATTAACATAGCCAAATGACATAGATCAATCATGATAATGTGGTATGAAAATTACATGCATGGTGATCTATTCATGTCAATTTTCAATTGGTCCTACTTTACTTTATGGAGATCAAAACTTTAGCTTAAATGTACAAAGTGAAATAAACTGAATAACATTTTTTCTTATCAGAAAAATATCCAAATACACATGTTTCATGAAACAAATAAAACATACTAAAGACAAACTCCCACTGAATCTAGATATCCTCACAATCTAAAACACCCATACGAGCAGTGTGCTCATGAAAGACCTTGGGTGGCAAACCCTTAGGAAGGGGGTCTGCAATCATGGAGTTTGTACCTAAGTGTTCTATACAAATCTGCCCACTTTGTACCCTTTCTTTTACAACAAGGAACTTGATGTCAATGTGTTTTGACTTCGTCGAGCTCCTATTGTTGTTGGAATACAATACAACTGACTTATTGTCACAATACAACTTAAGTAGTCTTTCAATTCCATCCACAATGCGCAGCCTAATGACAAAGTTCCTCAGCCATATACCATGGTTGGATGCCTCATAACATGCAACAAATTCTACTGCCATGGTGGATGAAGCTATGAGTGTTTGTTTTGCACTCCTCCATGATATAGCTCCACCACCTAACAGATATATGTAGCCCGAAGTAAATCTCCTACTATCTTGGCATCCCGTAAAGTCGGAGTCAGAATATCCAATGATCTCAAAGTTATCTGACCTCCTATATGTGAGCATGTACTCTCTTCTTCTCTTCAAATATCTCATAACCTTTTTGGCTGCTTTCCAGTGATCAATTCCTGGATTGCTTAAGTATCTGCCTAACACTCCAATAATGTACGCTATATTCGGACGCGTACAAACTTGAGCATACATTAGACTCCCAACAGCCGAAGCGTAGGGAATCTTTTGCATTTCCTGAATTTTGAGGCTTCCTTTAGGGTATTGTTTAAGACAAAATTTGTCTCATTTAACGACAGGGGTATCACCTGGTCTACAATCTTGCATGCCAAACCGTTTAAGTACTTTATCGATATAGCCCTTTTGTGATAATCCAAGAATACACCGAGAACAGTCTCGATGTATTTGAATTCCTAACACAAAAGTGGCGTCACCAAGATCTTTCATCTCAAACTGCTTAGATAGAAATCTCTTGGTTTCGTGCAATAAGCCTATATCATTAGTGGCAAGCAATATGTCGTCAACATATAAAACCAGAAATATGCACCTTACTCCCACTAAACTTATGATACACACAATCATCAACATCATTCATCTCAAAACCAAATAAGAGAACAACTTGATGAAATTTGTGGTACCATTGACGGGAAGCTTGCTTGAGTCCATAGATGGATTTTTTTAATTTGCAAACCATATTCTTTGGGTCACGAACCACAAAGTTTTCTAGTTGCTCCATATAAATTGTCTCATCAATGTCGCCATTGAGAAATGCTGTTTTAACATCCATCTGATGTAACTCAAGATCAAAGTGAGCAACAAGTGCCATTATTATCCTAAAAGAGTCTTTCGATGAAACCGGAGAGAAAGTCTCTTTATAATCAATGCCTTCTTTCTGAGTATAGCCTTTTGCTACAAGACGTGCCTTAAACCTCACCACATTACCATTTTCATCCCTCTTGGTTTTAAATATCCATTTACAACTGATTGATTTTACACCTTCTGGTAATGGGACAACTTCCCAAACTTTATTGTCTTGCATAGACTTATTCTCTTCATTCATGGCATCATTCCACTTTGAGAGTTAGAACTTTTCATGGCCTGATGAAAGTTGATTGGATCATCTTCCATCATTCTAATGCCATCCTCATGTTCTTGAAGATACACTATGTATTCATCTGGATTAATAGCATTTCTTCTTTCTCTAGTGGATCGTGGCAAAGGCACTTGTTCTTGAGGTTGTTGATGTTGTCGAGTGAATTTCGCAACACCAAATTATATTATTTTATTAATATGAAAGAGAATTTTATGGGTAATGACAAGTGCGAGTATTCAACCTAGAATGGCGAGTACTCGACTGGGAATGGGAAAACAGTCAACAAAAACTGGAAAATAACAGTAAGACAGAGAATTATAATGGTTCAGTCAGATTATGATCTGCTTAGTCCACTGTAGCAAGGGATTCGTAGGTGCCATTTCATGGTGGATCACCTCTTTATATACAAAGCAGGTGTCCAATCGGTTACACAAGGATCACATTCATTGTTAATCCATTATTTACATATTGAATTGTAATAAGTAAACCCAAACAACGTTAACATCAATAAATGCGTAACAGTTACTAAGTTCATCAACGTATGCGTCTTCCGCATCTGCGAGTTGACTGTTCATGTTCCGTTTTTGAGCTCGCAGGGTCATCAGTACGTTTGGAACGTCTGCACCCTTAGGTAATTGCCTCTTGCAGACATCGCATGTCGAGCTGATAGAACCTAGACATGCGAGTCTATATCGGTTTATCAAGGCTATTGGATCGTTGAGACCAAATCACATCATAGAGAGTTGATCTCTATGCTTTCGCAGAAGTATAGAGAGGATACTCTCATATGTCCTGACACATGCGAGTTGGATCCATCCTGTATAATGTGAGTTAAAGTTATGCGATTCGACTTAGGTCGTACTCGCAGTATCTCGGTGGTTTTATCCTGGGCGAGGTTTAAACATCGAGGAGTCTCTGATGGACAATTCAGCTTTCATTGGAAATTTGAATACACGTGTCCTTTAAATAGGAGTCTGGTCTCGAGTTTCTAGGTGAGAGAAATCTCACTATAACACATGCCCCTAGTTTCGCGATGTGACAGGTCCGGTCACAGAGGGAAACTATTACTCGAGAGACAGGTGAAGGGTTGTCACGAGGAGGTGACCTTTCGGTTGTCCCATCGAGGGTTTCGAAAATTGACGGCTGTAATTATTACCTTTTATTGCATTTATGGTGCCACGTCACTAAAACTCCTCGGTGTTCGTGTAGGCGTGGCCATGGTTGGCCGTTGGATTGGGTGACCTTAGGCATTCCAGTTGCCACGTGTCGTGATCCCAATTAATGAGGGATATGGGTATTTAAACCCTTTGATACGAATCAAATTCCCTATTTTTCCCTCTTGTTTCTTAACTTCCTCTCTCCCTTACAGAAACTTCAAAACCATTCTCACCTTTTGCTCAGATTTCTACCATTCATCTAAAGCATCCTTCAATCTCAGAAGCAATCAAGAGTAACCGCAGGAACAACTTGCCAAACTAAAGGTCAGTTTCGAGTTCCATTGTATTTCTTGCTTTCTGTAATTGAGAAAGGGTGTTCTTTCTGGGTTTTGTTATTTTGGGGCTTTTAGAAAATGCATGTTTGTAAGGGATATGTATGAGGTTATATTTTTTGGGTAAAAAACTAGGTAATTTTATGAAAAATGACCTGTAATTTGGAATAACCGCATACTGTGTAAGAAACATTTAAATAGACGCTGTTTCATACTTTGAATACTTGCGGGTATTCGGATGCACAGTTCGAATACTCGCACACTGACAGAACTTATTTACCTTTGACTATTTAGCTAGCTTTTTTAGGATTTTATATGCTGTGGGTTGAATTGTGAGAGTATTAATCGCTATTCCAAATGGTGGGTGTGTCTCAGTATTCTAATGGTCATATATGCGATTATATGCCCCTTGAGATACTGAGATACACTCAGCCATTTGCAACATGCGATGATATTCAAATGAGCGTACTCCTTGGCTGATAGGTAGTCTCGGAACGGTGGGAGTAACTCAGTAATTTCAGGGTCATGCCTGGGAACGCATGCCCCTTGAGTAATTGAGTTTCTCCCAGCCGTTCTTGGAGATATATCACTTGGCCCAGGATGCGCGACTTACTCGTGTTTCAACTCGCATACAAATGGGGTGGTCAGCATTCGTAAGAATGCTGACTATTCTGGCAACTGCGATTCTATAATTTTAATGCGGGTGAGATCACTTATTTTTGTTTTTCACACATTCATCACGCTGAAAAGATCTTCTATCTTTCAGATGAGCGACTTGTCGGATAGCCAACAGCTCGGCTCTGGAGGCCGTGCATTCGATGGCGACAATGACCAGGAGGAAGACAGCTTTCTCCCAACCTCGATTTCAGAAGAGGAGGCCGCACTAATAGAGCTAGGCCTGATGTCTTCTGCAGACATCAAAAGAATGGTACAGGAACTTGCCGAGCTTGGGACCATCGACATTCGAGACAGCGAGTCCACGGTGTCGGCCCGCGACTACCTTATTCACTCGAGGCATGCTCCTGACGTCGAGGTCGAGGAGATGGATGATGATTGGACGGCCCCAGCTCGCGAGTCAGGCGAGGATGAAGAAGAGGCGGAAGGGAGCGGGACGGACTCGGTTGACGACACTCAGCTGAACGAGCCCTTCGCGTGTGAAGAACTGATTTCGAGGGTTTCCAAATCAGATTTCACTACCTTTGTGAGGTTAAATTTGCTGCGACTTGCGTTTCAGCGACCTAAACCGTCCCAGAGGGCGCATCTCCCGTTTACCAATCCTGCGATTATTCCCACAGAGGATGTGGTAGTCTCAATACCCATTCTCCGATGTGGGGTATCGGTCCCCTTCCATCCTTTCATCGCAGCTATTCTCAGGCGATACGATGTATCACCTTTTCAACTAACTCCAAACAGTTATCGCACTACCCTAGCCTTCTATGCGATGTATATGGAGTATGTTCATAGGGCTCCCTCAGTAGAAGAGTTCAGCTATTTCTACGACATAAAAAGCGTAGGTCTTCATAACGGCTTCTACTGTTTTAGCAAATGGGCGACTTCTGAGATCAATGGAGTAGAAGGAATGGTGTCGAATATGGGGGACTGGAAATCGAAGTGGTTCTACGTCTTTAAAGTCCCTGGGATTAGAACTGACTTTAATCGCAGACCTAGTATGTCGCGCGTTTTTTAACTTAGGCATTTTCTGAATTACTTTGAGATCTTATGCTAACTCGCTCTTTCTTGTTCTCGCAGATAGACCAGCTCGACCGGCACTCGACGCAACTCGCAGAGAAACAGCTGAAATCCTTGGGAGCCTTCCGGTACAAGATCGTGACTGGCTGTTACTGTGTACGACTGCCAAGCTGCGAGAACACCAGCTGATTCCAGAGAACGCAAGTCTTCAAAGAGAGCCAGTATACAAAGAACCGTCTGAGAGGCAACAAGAGCGGATAGAAAAATGCCTCTCCAAGCAAACTTCTCGACCAATCTCAGGTAATTTATCTTTTTGTTATAAACTGATGTCTTGAGTTTTATTTACACTTATGTTTCATTTATCCTCGCAGAGATGACTTTTTTGAAGTCCGCGCCCGTCCTTAAGATCAAGCCGAAGGGTGGAGCAACGACGACCTCGCCCATTGTTGCCCAGAAAAGGAAGAGCGATGTGGTGGCTACTCTTGCCGCGGATTCTTCCAAGAAGCTGGCCAAGACCACGCAGGACAAGGGGAAGAAAGTCCTGATCGAGCCAACCGTCCGAGCTCGCGACTTCTTGGCCATGCAGGAGAAGTTCGTGGGCGAGGAGTTCATGTCCAAGGCGGAGAAGATCCCTTCTGAGGAGCTTGTTCTGCGCTCTGTGGAGTTGGCTTCGCAGTCGATGACCCTGTTTCTAAAAGCTGCCGCCGCTGGTTCGAAGGAAGCTGACTCGCTGAAGAGGCACAATGCCCAGCTTCAGGAGAACATGAAGAGGCTAAAGCAAGAGGCGGCTAGAAAGGATAAAGAGCTTGAAGAACTTTGCAAGGCTAAGGAGCAGGCTGACTCGCGACTTGGAGGCCGAGAAAGAGAATGGGAAGAAACAATTGATCAGGCAGTTTCTGATTATATTTACACCACTCTTTTCAAAGTCCCAGACTTCGAATTCTCGATCCTCGGAGCAGAAGCCGCTGAGATGGTCGAGGCTTTTCGCGCTATGTCGCCCACTCAAACCCAAGGTGGTGGAGGGAACCTTCCTGAAGAGGTCGAGGGTGCGGATGCTGAGGAAGCCGAGAACGAGGTCGTCAGCAAAGTCGCGGATGAGACTGTTCCTGTTGTTCCAGATGCTTGATTTTCCTCTATGTTAAAACTGTTATGCTTTTTAATTTTACTTTTTTATGCGGTACAGGGGTACTCGCGCTTTGTACTTAGACAAATTTGCTTTTTACTTTGGACAAATTTATATCCTCGCGGGGATAATTATCCTTTAACATTTTCGCAGTACACGGGTATTCGCGTTTTCGATATATATATCTGCGACTTTAATTACAGCTTGGTGTAATAAGTAGAAATATTTACAAGTCTTTTGATAAAATTTTGAAAATTTAACGATCATGAATCAATTTCCTTTATATAATCAATAGTACATTCTGGCATATATACCCCCCTATACTTAGGATTTTTTTTGTATGAAAAATATCTAAGTATAAGTACAAGAGTGAACATAGTTTAATAATGCGAGTACTATTGATAATATAATTTTAAGCTCTCGCCATTCCAAGCTCGTGGAATCTCAGTCCCATCGAGTGTTGCGAGTTGGTATGTGGCATTACCAATTTTCCCTGTGATGAGATATGGTCCTTCCCAATTATCCCCAAAGACTCCATGTGACGGGTTTTTGGTATTTGGCATTACTCTTCTAAGGACCAAGTCTCCTGCTCGCAGGGCTTTTACTTTCACCTTGGAGTTAAAGTATCTTGCAGTTCGCTGCTGGTAAGCCGCATTTTTTTAGTGCGCTTGGTCACGCTTTTCCTCCAAAAGATCAAGGCAGAATAGCTGTTTCTCGTTGTTCTGCAAGATGTTGAAAATATCTCTGCGTAGGGAACCTGCCCCAATCTTAACTGGCAACATGGCCTCGCACCCGTAAGAAAGTGAGAAGGGTGTTTCGCCAGTTGTAGATCGAGGAGTTGTATTATAAGACCATAGGACTTGCGGTAACTCGCCTGGCCAAGCCCCTTTGCGATCTTCTAGTTTCCCTTTAATTGTGTGCTTGATTATTTTATTAACAGCTTCAGTTTGTCCGTTACACTGCGGGTAAGCAACTGCAGAGAATGCCTTCTTGATTCCCAAATCGTCGCATAGTTGTCGCATCTCTTTGCAGTCAAACTGTCTTCCATTGTCTGAGATGAGTTTGTGTAGAATGCCAAAGCGACAAATGATGGAGGTATAGACAAACTCACGCAATTTTGTTGCTGTGATGGTTGCAAGTGCTTTGGCTTCGGCCCACTTCGTGAAGTAATCTACTGCGACTACCGCATATTTGACTCCACCTTTCCCTTTAGGTAACTCGCCGATCAGATCAATCTCCCATATTGCAAAGGGCCATGGACTTGTGATAGAATGGAGGTTACTTGAAGGTTGGTGGGTATATGTGGCTATTCGCTGACACCTGTCACACTTCTTCGCAAACACGAGAGCATCTTGTCGCAAGGTTGGCCAGTAATACCCTTGCCGCATGATTTTTAATGCAAGGGAGTTACGCCCGGTATGATTGCCACAAATCCCCTCGTGTACCTCACAAAGTATGTAGCCACAATCCTCTCCGCTGATACATTTGAGAAGAGGTTGACTAAAACTCCTGCGATACAACCTTTGGTCATATATTACATAACGGGCGGCTCGCTGTCGCAACTTTCTTGCTTCTATTTTATCATCAGGCAAGAGCCCTTTTTCCAGAATTGCGAGGATAGGAGTCATCCAGGTAATCTCCTGAATGGTATCTATTTCCATGATCACTTCTTGATTTATAGTTGGGTGAGAAAATATGTCTACTGGAATCACATCGAGCAATTTGGCTTCTCTAGTTGAGGCCAAACGGGCCAATGCGTCTGCGTGTGAATTTTGAGCACGCGGTACTCGAGACACGACTATTTTTTTGAACTTCTGCATCATTTCGCAGACAATGGCTAAGTATTTAACCAATCTCCCGCCTCTTGCTAGATATTCTCCATTCACCTGGCATACCACGATTTGGGAGTCGCTAAAAGCCTGAAGATATTCGACTTTCATCTCGAGAGCGAGTTTCAATCCTGCGATTAAAGCTTCATACTCGGCTTCATTGTTAGATGCAGAAAATTCAAAACGTAAAGCAGCGTGTACCTTGAAATTACTGGGACTGATTAACAAGATCCCACTACCAGAACCTTCGCTATTTGAGGCTCCATCGACGTACAATGTCCACGTCTCTCTGTTTGCTATAGCAATGTCGCTTCTGTCTTCTATGAGTGCTACCTCGGTGTTGGGGAATTCAAGTATAAAATCTGCCAAGGCTTGCCCCTTGATCGCAGTTCTTGGTTTATACTTGATGTCGAGCTGACCCAACTCCATCGCCCATTTTAACAATCTCCCCGATGCTTCTGGTTTCGCTAGAACTTGTCTTAAGGGGTAGTTCGTCAAAACTTCAATTTTGTGAGCCTGGAAATAAGGTCGCAATTTTCTTGAGGATATTATCAAGGCGAAAGCCAACTTCTCCATTTGGGGATAACGCGTCTCGGCATCCAGTAATCGCTTACTGACATAATATACCGGGTATTGGCGTCCTTGGTCCTCGCGTATTAGTACCGAACTAATCGCATGTTCCGAAACGACTAAATAGACGGATATGACTTCACCGGACAATGGCTTTGACAAGATCGGAGGTTGCCCCAAGTGTATTTTTAAAGCTTGAAAGGCCTGCTCGCACTTTTTGTTCCAATGGAACTTTTTGTTGCCTTTCAAAATCTGAAAAAACTCCTTGCACTTATCAGAAGATCTGGATATAAAGCGGTTTAAAGCTGCGACTTTACCTGTGAGGCTTTGAACCTCCTTTGGCTTGGTTGGTGATGGCATTTCCACCAATGCCCTGATCTTCGCGGGATTGGCTTCTATTCCTCGCTGATTAACCATGAACCCAAGGAATTTCCCAGAGCCAACTCCAAAGACGCATTTCAGTGGATTTAAACGCATCTTATACCGTCGTAATATATCAAACATGGTCTGTAAGTGGGCAATATGATCCTTCGCTTGTTGAGATTTTACGAGCATATCGTCAACATATACCTCTATGGTTTTTCCAATGAGATCTGCGAACATCATGTTCACTAGCCTTTGATAAGTCGCACCTGCATTTATTAAACCAAAAGGCATGACTTTGTAACAGTATAATCCTTGATCAGTAATGAACGAGGTATGCTCCTGGTCTGGTTCATATATCGGAATTTGATTATATCGCGAGTATGCGTCCATGAAACTCAAGAGTTCGTGACCTGCAGTGGCATCAACAAGCTGGTCAATGCTAGGAAGGGGAAAGCTGTCTTTGGGACAGGCTTTGTTTAGATCTGTAAAGTCAACACATGTGCGCCATGAGCCATTAGGCTTTGGCACGAGTACGGGGTTCGCTAACCAGTTGGGGTAAAACGACTCCCGTATAAAGCCGCAGGCAAGGAGGCGGTCGACTTCTTCTTTTAGCGCTTGGTACCTTGCGGGGTCCATTTTGCGGCGCTTTTGTCGGACACCTCGCACCTCGGGGTCAATGTTCAAGCGATGACACATGACTTGCGGAGATATCCCAACCATATCTGAGTGTTTCCAAGCAAAAACATCAAGATTTTGCTTTAAAAAGGTCGTTAATTGTTCTCGCAGCTGAAAAATTTAATTTAGAACCAATTTTTAAAACTTTGTTATTATCTACAGGATCTATAGGTACCTCAATTGTATCTTCCGCGGCTTGGGCTGCGGCGGTGCGATCGAGGATTCTTGGATCCAAGTCTGGTTCATCTATATGTGGCACTTCCTCGATTCTGAGGATCTCCTAACGAGGAGGTGGTGCCTCCAAAAAGTAGATAACATTTACCGTCCTTTTCTCTACGAGTTTAACTGTTGCGTTGTAACATTCTCGCGATTCTGATTGGACTCCCCGCACAGAACCTACTCAAGCGGGAGTAGGGAACTTCATTGTCAGATGATAGATTGAGGTTATGATCTTCATCTCTTTCAGGATTGGTCGACCAATTACGGCGTTATACGCTGAGTACTGGTCGACATCGCAAAATACGCCATTGACTTGGGCATCCTTTGGGGCAGTTCCCAAAGTAATTGGGAGTTTGATCATTCCTTTTATTGTTATGACATCTCCCGAAAAGCCATAAATGCTCGACGTCACAGGTCGCAGATCCTTCTCCTGCAACCCCATTTGTTTGAATGCTTGGAAATTCAGCAGATTCACTGAACTTCCATTGTCGACAAGTATGCGATGGACATTATCCCCGCCAATATTGGCGACTATCACTAGTGCATCGGAATGCGGGTGATGGACCCATCTCGCATCACTCTCCATAAAGGTGATGTCGTCGCATTCTTTCTTAAACAGCTTCTCGGGCCGCTAACTAAGATTATTCACATTGGTAAGCGGCTTCTCCTTGGCTTCTCTGGCATATCGTTCTTGTGATTTGCGAGAGTCCCCTGCGGTATGAGGTCCTCCAATTATAGTCAGGATGTTGCGAGGTGTTCTGGAACCACTCGCATTCTGGTTTTTTCCTTTGTCATCCGCTTGGGGATGACTTTCCTCGCTCTTCTTATACTTGTTGAATTTCCCTCTCCGAATTAGTTCCTCGATTTCATCCTGCAAGACCCAACATTCTAAGGTAGTGTGACCAATATCTTTGTGGTACTTACAGAATTTTTTAGGGTCTCTCCTGTTGCGATTTCCCCTGATGGGGGGCGGCTTCTTGAAGACTCCGTTTCTTTCCTCGATCGCGTAGATATGGTCTCGAGGGACTGCGAGTTTAGTATAGTTGACGAAGCGACGTCCACCTTTCCTTTTCGGTGAGGATTCCTTATTTGGAGGAGACTTGGCAAACTTCAGACTTCGCTGTCTTCGCGGGCTGCGTCTTCTTGGGCTTCGGCCCTTGGAGTTCTTCCCTCGTGGACTGCGAGATCGTGACCGCGGTATGGGTGACCGGCGCTTGTCTTTCCCCTTCTCTAACTCCGCTAGAGAATTCTCGATTCTTTTGTGAGGTTCGGCCATGGCGAAGAATTCAACTAAGGATTCGGGCCTCCAAGCCTGTAGCTCCTTCCAAAAGTTGGTCCTCGGCAAGATACCTGTTATCAGCATGCAAACAAGCGAAGACTCGGGAGCCTTCTCGACCTTTGTTACTTCTGCGTTAAAGCGTTTAAAATAGTCTTGTAAAGACTCACCAGGTTCTTGTTTGATGTTGGCCAAAGTCGTATAAGGTGGCCTATACGTCATCGTGGCCTGGAAATGTGTGAGGAATAAGTCGACGAAGGTTTCCCACGTCGATATCGATTCCTCGGGTAATTGGGTGGACCAATCATGGGCATTTTCCTCGAGTGTTGCCGCAAGAATGCGGCACTTTGCGAGCTGCGGTACTTGATCCACTTCCATTATGGTATTAAATTTTTCAAGATAATCTATCGGGTCAGAAGTACCTTTATATTTGAGGGATTCGGATAGACAAAACCCTTTTGGAAGTTGAGCCTGTCGCACTTCTGTAGTGAAAGGCGAGGTACCATGCAACTTATGTTGGGTTTTATGCCCTAAATAAAACTCATTTCATATAATCAGATTTACTTATTAATAAAGATCAGAAATAACATTTTATGTTGCATGGTTCACATGATTTATTTCATGATTATAGGTATATAATGTATGAATTCTTTTTAAGTCTAGAACATATGAGTTGGTTAAAGATTATAGTGTTGTCAGCACAGTGGAATATAATCTTTATTATATGTTCAAAAGTTTATTCCCTGATTTGTCAGAACACTGGATTTAGACTGACATGGTATAATCAGCGATAGGTATTCTTACACCTTGGAAAAGTGTTATGTCCTTTCTAGGACATTGGCAAAGTTTACCAGTATCGGATGTATGGAGTATACATCAGAAGGGACCGATATTGAACTTTGATTAGATATATTAAAACTTACCGTAATATCTATTCAATTCAATATCACCTGTTGATCCTAGATCACATGATCGAAATCCTGATATGGTTAGGCTCAATCTCAAGAGTGTTACTCGTGTTCTTTGATTTGTTAGTTAAGCCTAGTTTTGTATCAGGGTGATACGTACATTTTGGGAACACGGTAGTGCAATTGAGTGGGAGCGCTAACATAAATATGGAATCTAGAGCTTCTATTTGGCAAATAGAAGTAAAGGATGATTTCCTTCGAGCTTAACCAAACGAAGATAAATGGTGGAGATCTCATTTCACTTAGGTGAAATATCATTTATACAGGGTTAAGTGTTTTAAGGATAAAATACATTGTAGGGTGTGACGGTAATTTAATCCCTGTACAGTGTAAATTATCTATATAGAGGATCATTGATCACATTAGGGTTATAACAATGGATAAGTAATGACGTGTCTATATCGTGGAACATATAGAGCGTTTCTATATGACTGAGAGTGCAATTCCAAGTTCTAAGTGTGGATTCAATGAGGAATTAATAAGTTAGGGAATTTACTTGGTAAATTCGGTTTGACTTATTGGAAGCTCGGTTATATAGACCCATGGTCCCCATACTAGTTGAGACCATACTGCTTTTAAGACTCAGTTAATTGATTTTAATTAATCAATTATAATTCTAAAAGTTAGACTATGTCTACTTTATGAATTCTCACAGTTTAAGGATGAAATCGTAAAGAAAAGGGTTTCTAGGTTTAATTATTAATTAAGAGACTTTGTATGTCTAATTAATAATTATTTTAAATGATAATATTATTTAATAATCTATTTTAGTTATTAAATAATTAGTTTTGGCATTTAAATGATTAGAATTGGAAAAATGGTATTTTTGGAGAAATTGAAATAAAATTGAGGAAACTGCAAAATCCAAGTGAGGCCCATATCACCCTATGGCCGGAACCTCTTTGTGTGTTTCCCAGTTATTATTTTCAATTTTAATTGCCATGTAATTGCTAATCATAGCCTAGCAATAATAGGAAAGTGGTAGATCACACTAAATAAGGCAGTTAATCAATTACACAGTAAAAGAGGAAACTGTTTATTTGGAAAGTTGTGCTCTTCCTTCTCCCTATATAAAGTAACCTTTGTGTCTCTTCTCTTGTAAGCTAAAAGCCACGAAATTCAAGAGAGAAAAAGAGAGAAAATTTCGAAATCCTTGTGAGATGAGTAGTGCCCACACACATCAAGTGGTATCTCAATCATAGTATGGAAGACTATGGAATTTCTGCATCAAAGAAGGAGAAAAGAAGATCCAGGTTCAGATCTTGGTGATGCTCTGCTACAGAAAGGAATCAAGGGCTAGAGATCTGAACGGAAGGAGTCATATTATTCCGCTGCACCTTTGTAAGGTTTTCTAACTTTATATGTGTTTATTTTCATTGTTTTAGAATTCATATTAGGTTGTTAATCCAACATACTTGTTAGTAAATCTAGATCCTGGTAAAATAATTTCCAACAACTGGTACCAGAGCCATGGTAATGATTTACTTTCATGTAATATGAATTAAAACGATGATTGCATGTTTCTGTGTTGATTTGGATGGTTTCATGTTGGTTTATGTGCTTATGTGATGAATGTATGTGTTGTACGAAATTTCTCCATGAAATATATTTTTTCAATTTTTGAAAATATTTTATTTGGATTCCTTGTGAAAAATTGAGCAATTTTCGTTTTTACGGAATTCGATTCCGATAAAAATTGAGAAAGATATGAATTTTGGAAGATTGGAAATCATGGATGCTGCATGCAGCCTATCCTGGCAGTTCCCCACAAATAGCGAATTTTTGAGGTTTTTTTCCCCAAAAATCCAATTTTTTCATGGGATTGTTTCACAAAATTTATTTTTCCAATTTTAAATATTTCTAAATTGAAATGTTTCCAATTTTAAATATTTTCAATTTGGAATTTTTCCAATTTTAAATATTTCTATTTTGGATTGTTTCCAATTTTTAAATATTTCCTATTATGGTCAGATTTAAAAATTTGTTAAGTTCTTTAATATTTATTTATTATTTAATTATAAGATTAGATATTTTGATATTTAAGATATTTTAAATTAAAAGATAACTTTGTCTTTTTATTTAAAATATTATATTAAAATTATCTTATATGACAAATTAAATAATTAATAAATTTGAAATTAACATAGATATTTTTATAGATATACTTACCATAATATTTTCAAATTCAAAAATTTGTTATTTTGTTAAATATTTAATTATTTATAAATTATAAGTTTAAAAATAATATTTTTTCTATATATATATATCATTTTTTTCTTATTAGAAATTTATAAATCATATCTTAAATATTTAAATAACATAGATATTTTTGTAGAGATTTGAATATTGCTTAATTTGAGATATTTTGACATATAATTATGGTAATTATTATTTATTTATTATTTTATTCCTAAAATAATAATTATCTAACCAAATCTATTTTAGAATTGGTTTATTTTATTAAATTATAAGATCTGAAAGTGATATTGGAGATTCTTTCCTTTCAAATCATTGATCTTATTAGATATTATTCAAATAAACCTAGATATTTTAAAATTAGTTTCCTTTATTTGGTTAGTTTAAGAATAATAATTTAATTATATTAATATCTTGATTCACATCTGTTACATGGACAATGTTTGTTTATTTATATTGTTTATTCAAAACTTTTTAACAAACCTATTATTTATCTGATCTAAATTGCTATGATTAACTTGTTGACAGATCATGATCCAATGATCTGATTTTAATCATAGTCCAATTGACGATAGATCTTATAAATAATTTGTAACAGGTAAATTTTGTACTTCTTTCATCTGTGTAAACCTAGTAACATGATAGGGTCCATCCAAATCATTTGACCTGTGTGAGCCTATATGTTTGCTATTGGGCTTAAATACATATAGGGAGCCCATTTAAGTTTTTACTAAGTAAATGGACTAGGTTGCTAAAATAAATTTTGACATAAGGAAATTTATTTAGGTCCAATTAGATTTGGGCTTATTCAATGAATAACAATTATTTATTTAAAGGTTAAATTCCTCTGTTTTGGGCATTGTGTGAGAGTTGGGGGCCATAGAAGTGGGTACGACATACTGAACCCAGCTCCCCCTCACATGAACTACCCCAATTGTGAAGGCCCATTTGCCTTCTTTAAATAATTGTATTAGGTTAATTATATTAGTCTAACCTAATTAAAATTGAATTAGCAACATAATTAACTTTTAAAATATATGAAATTTATTTTTCATGTAATATTTTAAAGTTAATTTTAGAAAAACACTTAGTTAATGATATATTCTAGACAGTTATTTCTAGTACTAGTTATTATTTCTAATATTAATTAGGAAAATATCATAGATTGTGAAATTAATTGTTTCATAATTAATTTTGGTACAATCTAAGTTTAGTATATTTTCTTAGTATTAAACTAGAATCAATAATTAAGTTTTCTCTATACTTAATTATTTATTTCTTGAATTTAATACATTTAATTAAATTGAAAATTTCAATATCTAAGTTGATTTTCATCATGATACTTTAATATTGTTATTTTCATGTTATTTAATTAAAGTTGAAAATTATTTTAAGTTTGGAATCTAATTTCAGAATAACTTAAGTTTGAATAATTTTCAAAATATATTTTATTTTATTTTATTAATCATTTTCCAAAATTTTGAAATTGCATTTCTTTAATGCAGAAATTTCGAATTTTATTTGAAAAATAGATTAAAGTTGAAAATTATTTATTTAATTTTGGACCAACTTAAATCATTGATTTTTTCATTTAATGATTAATTAAAATAAATGAACTAAAATATATTATAATTAGAAATTGGATTAATTAGTCAATGAAAGTCTAGATAGATATTATCTGTTTTGCTTGAAGTATTTTTCTAGTGACATTTAATTAAATAGAAAATTAATATTTAAGTTGATTCTTAATCATGATACTTAAATATTTAAAATTTTTCTTAGATATTTAATTAAATAGGGAAATTATATTTTTTGTTGAAAATTAATTTTTATTAATTTTGGGCCAACATAAAATTAGAGTAATTTTCTAGGATTTATTTTTATTTTATTTTAAAAGCATTTTCGAAAATGCAATATATATTTATAGAAAGTTAAATTTGAGTTGTAAATTAATTCAAATTAATTTTGAAACAACTTAAATTGAATAATTTTCTAAATATTTATGAAAATTATTACTAAGATGGAAATAATTCACGTTATTTCATATCCATCTAAGTATAATTTACAAATATTAAATTAAAATTTATGTTTGGAATTTTTCATTCTAAATTGGAAATTTTAATTAAATAAATATATATTTAAAATAAATGGATTAAAAGAAATATTAGAAGAAAATACAACCCTTCATTAAATAATGAGCTTTATTATTATAAGAATATTCGATCTCCATTGTTGGTTTTACATAGCTATTGTTTTAGTGAGTAATCCTCCCTAATGGAGGATCGTTCATTAGCAAGTTAGCACCGTTTAATCTCGAAAGATAAGTAATCTTGTAAGTTTTTTATATAGTTTATGGTCACCCTAATGGTGGCGACTGTATAAGACTTGCAAGAATATGAAACAATGGTGGAAGCTCATAAGATAGAATAGCCTTGACTCTCGCCTAAACGGGACAACGCGGATTCACATCTTGATCGAATAAAAGGTTGCTAGAATGTTGATCATTTTAGATGAGCTGACAACTCTGTTCAATGAATGGTAGCTTTGACTCTCGCCTAAACGGGACACTGATATCAGTTTGTTCAAAACCTTGGAAATTATTTAGGATTGTATGTTTTAGTATTTTCACTTGTCATTCCTACTTGCTATATGCTTCATAATTTCTGAATTGTGTATGAATTTGTATTGAACCATGTTATTTTCTGTTATTAAATTGTAGTTTAATTTTGAATCTTCATTGTTGGTCTAACTTGATTTGTTTTTCTAATGAGATAAATCCCTAATGGATTTTCACCATTAGACTAACATAATAGTGTTAGATCTCGAAAGATAAATATTGTATACGCAACGTCTAGCTGTTCATCAATTGATCACACCTTAGACTAGTGTCTTACAATATGAAACAAGAAGATTGTATAAATAAGATTACTTTGACTCTCGCTAATCGGAGCATCGTTGGATTCTTATTAAAACGAAATTATCCTAATTCCTCTTAGCTTATTCATTTCGAATCAGCTTAATGACATATCATTGGATGAATGGTCTATAAATCATATAAAGTCTTATTTTCTCTTAAGAAATTAGATGACACAGATGATTATATTCCCGGAATTCTATCCCTAAATGATATAAATTCTCAATCTTAGATATCTCCTACTTGTATAGGCAAATCATAGAGTTAGATTAGTAGTGGTGGTCCAAGAAAGAATTACTAATTATACAGTTACACTTTCACAAGTGTTTCATAACCATTTTCTATCAATGGATTTAAACTGTATGAGTTTAGTGATTCGTGACCGAATCCACTTGCACTATTCTAAGAACTCTTTGATGTAACTAAACTTAAGTCATCAAAAGATACAACCACATATTTTATAAATCTAAGGCATTTGTATCTTGTTCATAGTGGTTTTGACAAGATCATTCTCTGCAAAGAGTTAATATGCCTATATCCACTGAAAGTAATTTCATCTCATTCGTATATGGATGTACATTCAGGGGTGGATATGAGTTTTCGTTGTATTCTTAAAACGATCACTCTAGATTTTACCTTATGCAAAAGAAATTTGAAATGTTTGAAAAATTTCATGAATTTCTAGCAATGGTGAAGGTAAGTGGTTAAAGATCTTGCGAACTGATAGGGGTGGAGAAAAAGTTAGTAGATATGCAGTTCAAAGATCATTAATTTGATTTTGAATAATATCCAAACTTACCTCCCCAGATTTTCGAGCTGCATATTGATGATTAGTTACTAGTCGTTGCCTAAATCCTTCTATGGAAATAAAATTTCAGAATGATGCAATGGTTGTATACTTAATGTAAATCATTACTAGATTCATGGATGACCTAATCGAAATCTTAAGAAAAGCTAGAACTGCTAACCCTGGTTTGCATGTTTGTTAGCTATTCTAAGTGATTAGGGGTGGAGCATCCCATAGTCATTAGATAAGAAAGTGTTTGTTTAAACAAATACTGCTTTTCTAAGAAAATGACTAAGTCTGGGAGATATTTTTTCTTGATTCCATAAGTGTTCTATCATCTTATTCGTTACAAGATGATCCCACTGCCTCTGTTGTCTTAACACAACTGAAGAGGTCTATACCATTTAGTTTTCTTTGACATAGTTCACGGTACCTTGTTGTAGTGGGAGAGTTTCTAGGAACTCACCTTCTTATAACTTGGAAGACACTAGTGATTAAAATCCATTGTGAGTTTAAACAAGTAATGGATTGTCAAGATAAGAAACTAAGAAGAAAGCCAATAGAACTATGGTTTGATCCATTCACATGGAGTAACCTTAAGTTTTCTATTACAAGGACATGAAAGGAAATTTTCGTTCATAAGTCTATTCAATGGACTTAACAAAACTTCCTGTTCCTAGTATTGTAGGTTTGAGTTTATCTAAACCTATGGCTTGTGGTATACCTGGAAATTACTTACTCTAATGCAAGCATGAGATGCTGATGCATTTTCTTTCCAATGGAAATCTATAGAAGCTTCACAACTTCTTAGACATAGATTTTATTTATCTAAGGAAAAGTCTCAACTATTCCAGAGAAGATAAAGCCATGAAAGAATTTCTTAAATCAACAGTGAGAGGTCTCAGATATGCTTTAGTATGCCTTAGACCAGACACCTGCTGTTGAGTGGGAGTAATGAGTAGGTATCAGATTAATCCGGGAGAGGAACATTGGAAGACAATCAAGTAAATCTTAAGATTAAGAAGAGGAACTATATGTTAGTCAATAAGGGTGTTTGTTTAAAACTCTTAGACTACACCACATCAGATTTCAAGACTTGCCTTTGTGCTAGAAAGTCTGCTGATGAGATGGTGATTACTTTGGGGGTGGAGTAGCGATTTTGGAGAAGTGGAACAACATATCTGAAATCACTTGGTCTACCAGAGAGAGACTGAATGTTAAAAGTTCCAGGAAAGATACTTATTCAGTCTAAGGAAAGTTCTATACATTTGTGGCACTGTTCCAACTTGCCTTAACTACTAGGGTTACTTCCTGAATAACCAAAGAGTAGTTGCCCAAAAGTATAGAATCCAGTATCCCAAGAAAGTAGACATATAGAGAGGAATTTCACATTATCAAAGATTTTGTGATTAAGGAAGAGTAATGGTGGAGAAGAGGTTGTGTTTAATTCAACCTGTTAGATCCTATTACGAGGAGTTTACTACTATTACACTTGATTGGTATATCAAGGTGTTAATGATTATTTGAAATGCACTTTTTGTTTTATATTAGTGCAAGTGGGAGTTTGTTGGGTTTTATGCCCTAAATAAAACTCATTTCATATAATCAGATTTACTTATTAATAAAGATCAGAAATAACATTTTATGTTGCATGGTTCACATGATTTATTTCATGATTATAGGTATATAATGTATGAATTCTTTTTAAGTCCAGAACATATGAGTTGGTTAAAGATTATAGTGTTGTCAGCACAGTGGAATATAATCTTTATTATATGTTCAAAAGTTTATTCCCTGATTTGTCAGAACACTGGATTTAGACTGACATGGTATAATCAGCGATAGGTATTCTTACACCTTGGAAAAGTGTTATGTCCTTTCCAGGACATTGGCAAAGTTTACCAGTATGGGATGTATGGAGTATACATCGGAAGGGACCGATATTGAACTTTGATTAGATATATTAAAACTTACCATAATATCTATTCAATTCAATATCACCTGTTGATCCTAGATCACATGATCGAAATTCTGATATGGTTAGGCTCAATCTCAAGAGTGTTACTCGTGTTCTTTGATTTGTTTGTTAAGCCTAGTTTTGTACCAGGGTGATACGTACATTTTGGGAACACGGTAGTGCAATTGAGTGGGAGCGCTAACATAAATATGGAATCTATAGCTTCTATTTGGCAAATAGAAGTAAAGGATGATTTCCTTCGAGCTTAACTAAACGAAGATAAATGGTGGAGATCTCATTTCACTTAGGTGAAATATCATTTATACAGGGTTAAGTGTTTTAAGGATAAAATACATTGTAGGGTGTGACAGTAATTTAATCCCTGTACAGTGTAAATCATCTATATAGAGGATCATTGATCACATTAGGGTTATAACAATGGATAACTAATGACGTGTCTATATCGTGGAACATATAGAGCGTTTCTATATGACTGAGAGTGCAATTCCAAGTTCTAAGTGTGGATTCAATGAGGAATTAATAAGTTAGGGAATTTACTTGGTAAATTCGGTTCGACTTATTGGAAGCTCAGTTATATAGACCCATGGTCCCCATACTAGTTGAGACCATACTGCTTGTAAGACTCAGTTAATTGATTTTAATTAATCAATTATAATTCTAAATTGTAGACTATGTCTACTTTATGAATTCTCACAGTTTAAGGATGAAATCGTAAAGAAAAGGGTTTCTAGGTTTAATTATTAATTAAGAGACTTTGTATGTCTAATTAATGATTATTTTAAATGACAATATTATTTAATAATCTATTTTAGTTATTAAATAATTAGTTTTGGCATTTAAATGATTAGAATTGGAAAAATGGTATTTTTGGAGAAATTGAAATAAAATTGAGGAAACTGCAAAATCCAAGTGAGGCCCATATCACCCTATGGCCGGCACCTCTTTGTGTGTTTCCCAATTATTATTTTCAATTTTAATTGCCATGTAATTGCTAATCAAAGCCTAGCAATAATAGGAAAGTGGTGGATCACACTAAATAAGGCAGTTAATCAATTACACAGTAAAAGAGGAAACTGTTTATTTGGAAAGTTGTGCTCTCCCTTCTCCCTATATAAAGCAACCTTTATGTCTCTTCTCTTGTAAGCTAAAAGCCACGAAATTCAAGAGAGAAAAAGAGAGAAAATTTCAAAATCCTTGTGAGATGAGTAGTGCCCACACAGATCAAGTGGTATCTCAATCATAGTATGGAAGACTATGGAATTTCTGCATCAAAGAAGGAGAAAAGAAGATCCAGGTTCAGATCTTGGTGATGCTCTGCTACAGAAAGGAATCAAGGGCTAGAATCTGAACGGAAGGAGTCATATTATTCCGCTGCACCCACTGTAAGGTTTTCTAACTTTATATGTGTTTATTTTCATTGTTTTAGAATTCATATTAGGTTGTTAATCCAACATACTTGTTAGTAAATCTAGATCCTGGTAAAATAATTTCCAACAACTTATATATAGGCTTTCGTTGCTGCTCGAGCATTTTCAAAGCCTGCAGAAGCATGCTTTGGTCAATCCCTCCAGCCGCTGGAGCCGGGGCTGCTACAACTGCAGGACTCGCAACTAGTGCAACAAGATTTGCTGGGACATTAATCCCAGTGGTCGCGATCGGCGCGGTAGGCGGGTTATTATAAGTATTGGCACCCTGATCGTCCGCATGGGGATCACGGAGTGTCTCAGTATTATGTGGGACGCGAGAACGTGCCATGAACACTGCGTTGAGATGATCACGCAGATCACCTCGGTGTACCTGATAACGTCCTCCCTGTTGTGTCTGTACAGAGTCGGACCTTGTGGTACCTGCTTGGAGTGCGACCATGCGATGACGAAGAGGCTGACTCTGCATCGTTGTCTCTTGATGGTCGGCTGCGAGGATTATGGCGTTGAGGATCTTCATCAACTTGTGTGCTTTGGTTTGGATATCTTGCGGATTGATCCCTCGACGTTGGATGGTTCAGATCCAGACCTTCAGGGTTGGTTCTTCGTTCCCTGCGTACACGGTTAGTATGACGTCTAGAAGTCGTTACCTGAGGGTTATCGGTGCGAATAGCAGGAACTCGAGGAGGGCGTTGGGCTCAGTTTTGTCCATCTACTTCGGCTTGTAGTGCACGCAGTTGATCCTGAATCGCAGCATATTGATCAGTGGTGAGCTGGATCATTCCCTCGGATACCACCGCCGGAGTGACGGGGGGAAAATGCATGGTTGCTGGTGGGGTGGATGCATCCCCAACTTGAGGGTCAGTCGTTTCCGGGAATAGGTTGAGAGGTCTGATATTGCTTCTCCCTACTCCGCCGTTAATGATGTCCACAGGTGGCGCTCCAGCTCCAGATAATGGTACGTTCATCATCCCAATGTTGATGGACCTGTTGTTAACTCCATTGGCGTGATTTCCAGCCATGATGATATTGTTCTTTGAAATGAATGAAATCTTAGTCGTTTCCCACAGACGGCGCCAAATGTTGTCGAGTGAATTTCGCAACACCAAATTATATTATTTTATTAATATGAAAGAGAATTTTATGGGTAATGACAAGTGCGAGTATTCAACCTAGAATGGCGAGTACTCGACTGGGAATGGGAAAACAATCAACAAAAACTGGAAAATAACAGTAAGACAGAGAATTATAGTGGTTCAGTCAGATTATGATCTGCTTAGTCCACTGTAGCAAGGGATTCGTAGGTGCCATTTCATGGTGGATCACCTCTTTATATACAAAGCAGGTGTCCAATCGGTTACACAAGGATCACATTCATTGTTAATCCCTTATTTACATATTGAATTGCAATAATTAAACCCAAGCAACGTTAACATTAATAAATGAACGACAGTTACTAAGTCCATCAACGTATGCGTCTTCCGCATCTGCGAGTTGACTGTTCATGTCCGTTGTTGAGCTCGCAGGGTCATCAGTACGTTTGGAACGTCTGCGCCCTTAGGTAATTGCCTCTTACAGACATCGCATGTCGAGCTGATAGAACCTAGACATGTGAGTCTATATCGGTTTATCAAGGCTATTGGATCGTTGGGACCAAATCACATCATAGAGAGTTGATCTCTATGGTTTCGCAGAAGTATAGAGAGGATACTCGCATATGTCCTGACACATGCGAGTTGGATCCATCCTGTATAATGTGAGTTAAAGTTATGCGATTCGACTTAGGTCGTACTCGCAGTATCTCGCTGGTTTTATCCTGGGCGAGGTTTAAACATCGAGGAGTCTCTGATGGACAATTCAACTTTCATTGGAAATCTGAATACACGTGTCCTTTAAATAGGAGTCTGGTCTCGAGTTTCTAGGTGAGAGAAATCTCACTATAACAGTTGAGTTTGTACCTCTGGGGTTTGATTGACTATGTTAGGTTGCTCTTGATCTAAAACTAGATCAATAATAGGAATGGAATCCTGAATATTGTCAAAATCAACTATTGGAATAGGAATCAACTAATCTTCAAGAGGAGTGGTTGATTCTAAATCCTCATAAAAAACAAAGTCTTTAACCGTATTTCTCCCCCCAAACTCAATATCCTAAAAAAACTTTGCAGTTCCCGTTTCAAATATATTCTTTACTTTGGGATCATAAAACTTGAAACCCCTAGATCGTTCAGAATATCCAATAAAGTAGCTGCTCACAGTTTTGGGTTCCAGCTTCTTTTCATTTGGCCTATAAGGCCTAGCCTCAGCTGGACATCACCAAACATGAAAGTGCTTAAGACTAGGCTTTCGCCCCGTCCAAAGCTCATAAGGTGTTTTTGCAGCTGCTTTAGCTGGTACCCTATTCAAAATGTAGGCTGTTGTCTTAAGTGCCTCTCCCCAGAGTGATTCTGGTAAGGTTGAATGACTGATCATACTCCTTACCATATATTTAAGAGTACGGTTTCGTCTTTCAACAACACCATTCATGCTAGGAGATCCTCGCATAGTGTACTGTGGGACAATTCTACACTCCTCTAGATATCTGGCAAAAGGTCATGGACGTTGTTCACCTGATCCGTCATATCTACCATAATACTCACCACCACGGTCAGTCCTGACTTGCTTTATTCTTTTGCTAAGTTGATTCTCAACTTCAGCCTTAAAAGATTTGAACACATCCACGACTTGAGACTTTTCATGAAGTAGAAATAGGTATGCATATCTTGAGTAATCATCTATGAATGATACAAAATATCGTTGACCATTCCAAGAAGGTGTAGGAAATGGCCCACAAATATCCGTATGCATCAACTCTAAGACATCTATAACTCTTTTCGCACCCAATTTCTTTGTTTTGGTCTGTTTTCCTTTGATGCATTCAATGCAAACATCAAAGTCTGAAAAATCAATTGAATCTAAAATTCCATCAGACACAAGTCGCTCAACTCTATTTCTAGAGATGTGACCTAACCGTTTGTGCCATAAGGAACTTTATTTTTCATTATCCATTTTACGCTTAATACCACGTGATTCTACATTCAAGGTTTCATTATAAGAAGCAACGGTGTCAAGCAAATATAACTTGTCATAAACCATTAGAGAACCAGTTCCAACAGTATTTGAATTAATAGATAAACTAAAACAGTTGTTTCCAAATGAACAACAATAACCTAATTTGTCCAAACAAGAAATATAAACTAAATTCCGTCTAAATGACGGTACAACAAAAGTATCTATTAAGTCCAAATAGTAACCAGTACTTAACAACAACCTAAAATGCCCTATTGCTTCCACATTTACCGACTTGCCATCTCCCACATAAATGCTTCTTTCAGCATCATTTGGCTTTCGGTAACTCAAGCAACCCTGCATAGAAACACTGATGTTAGTAGTAGCACCAGAATCTAACCACCAAGTGTTTCTTGGTACTGAAGCTAAATTTACCTCAGAACAGACCAAAGTAAGAAATGTACCTTTCTTTGCTCGCCATGCAATATACAGTAAAACCTCTATCCAAGAATACACTTGGGACCAAGTAAATTATATTCTAATTGGGAGGTTATAACTAAATAGAGTTACACTAGAAAAAAAATTAAAAAACCAAAAAATATCAATGTAACAATAATAACAATAAATAATCATTAATACTATATCATAATAGAAATATTTTAGAGTAAATATAATTTCATACATGCATTATAATTTAAAATAAAATTATTAATTTTACATAAATAAATTTACAAAATATATGTATATATTTTATTAAGATGTAATTATTCTTATATAGAGGTATACATTGTTAATACGGGACGAAGAAAATGTATAACTAATTACAATTTAGAGGTTATTCTTATTTATAACTGGCCCAAATTGGGACTTGATTTATTTATAACAAATTAGAGGTTATTCTTGAATAGAGTATTCTTAAATAGAAGTTCTACTGTACTTAGCACATTCCTTCTTCATGTGTTCTTTCATGTTGCAAAAGAAACAACCATCATCACTGTTGGTTTGAGTTTGTTTCTTATGTGCAGGACCTTTATCCTTAGCAGCCTCATTCTTTCTTTTCTTGCCCTTATCTTTAGAGGTGCTTGCCAAATGAGCACTTTCAGTCTTTTCTTGCTTCAATCTTTCTTCCTCTTGAACACAAAATGAAATGAGCTCATTAAGAGTCCACTTCTCCCTTTGGCAGTTGTAGCTGACCTTAAATTGACTGAATTGTGGAGGAAGAGAGATAAGCACTAAATGCACAAGAAAGTCATCTGAAAGCTCAAGCTTTAGTGCCTTCAACTTTGAAGCAAGGTGGGACATTTCCATAATGTACTCCCTTATGTTTTCCTTGCCCTTAAACTTCATGGAAATAAGTTTCTTTAAAAAGAGTACTTGTTTCCGCCTTATCGTTTTTTGCAAAGCGCTTCTCAATTTCAGCAAGGAAAGTTGTGGCATCGGTGACCATAAGACTCATGCGGTTTGAACGGTCCCACTTCTCATAGATCCTCCTTTGCTCGGAGGTACTAGCTAGTATCCGTAAGAGGAGCAGGACGATCCATCCTTAATGCAAGGTCAAGATCCATGCAGCCAAGAACAATGAAAATGTTCTCCTTCTAGTCCTTAAAGTTATTACCATTAAGGACCGGTACCGAATTAAGGTTAGCAGATACACTAGCAACAGCTGAAAAGAACAATACAATTACATAAATAACATGCTCATATAACAATCCAAATAAAACAATAAATTCAAATAATGGTTAATCCCATCTCAAGATACCAAACACAACATTAATATTAAGTCTTTGGACAGTAATATTAATTGTAAGCGGTACTCATATTGTAGTGATCAAATATTGACAATGAATTATGTCAAACAATATGCAATCTTTGGACTAACATATTGTTCATACAAAAATACCTTATAATTGTCACACATTTATCACCACAAACATGCATGAAATTCAACTAAATATTAACTCACATTTGGGTTAGTTAATAAATTTATGAATCACATACACACAATTATCATAATATTTTTTATTAAATTAATCTACACAAAAGAGATCACTTTGGTGATATTTTGTTTCAATTAATTTAATTAAATATTAGATATCCTTAATAAATACTAAAGCTAAAATTTAAATTTAATTGTTACTGTATTATTATTATTATAATTTAATAAAATCTTAATAATAATAATAAATGAAATTCCGTATTTTAATATTCCCAGTTTGATTATTTAATTAAGTGATTAATTAAATGCGGAATAATGAAACTGGTACTGAAAACAGTTATTATGTAGTTACAGAATACAACTCTGTAACTCAAGAGAAACCCAGAAAAACAAACAGTGCATAAAAGTAAAAACACACAAGATTTTTGTACGTGGTTTCAACAATCCTTTAAGATTGTTACTAGTCCACGGGGCCACGCCCAGAGATAAGATTCATTAGATCGGTATCAAAAATACAAAGTAATTGACTTATGCATAAATAGACTTCCTCTTATTGTATGCCGCAAGCTTGATGTATTCCACCTACTAACTGAATCTTGATAAAACTCCAAGAGCTCGAACTCCCTTCGATCACCTTGAAGAGTGCTTGAATCCTCCTGATTCAAGGCTTAAAGGCTATCTCCCGAAAGCCTATACAACCATCTCCCGAAGGTTGTGTGCTTGTATCCTCCCGATGCAAGACTTCAAAAGCAATCTCCCGAAAGCTTTTAAATACCCTTCTCCCGAAGGTGCACTGATGTTCTTCTTCGTTGTAGACTTGAATACAGACTCAAGACAATACAAACAACAAATAAACAGAGTAAGAGTAGAACAACTCTTATCTACATAACAAAGACACTCTTTCCTTAAGATTTGAAAGTGAATGAAAGAGATAACAAAACCTAGCAAAAGATAAAAGATTGAACCTACAGAATCGTGGGCAGTAACTACAACTTTCCTTTTATAGAAAAGGAAAGTTTAGCTCCGGTTTTCTCTTCAAGAAACCTGATCTAAGAAAAAGGGAAACTCAACACAAGATCAGATTAACAGCTGGTTAGAAAAGAATCAACGTGTAATCAAAACTTACCATATTTACCTCAATTTCCATAAATAGGAAAGCTAGACAACTTTCCTTCCAAGTTTAGATATACACAAATAGGGTAACCATATTAAACACTCCAACTGAAATACACATTAAATAATAAAATATTTTTGTCAATTAAATATGCCAAAAGTGGAATTAACAATCTCCCCCTTTGGCACTTTGATTGACAAAACATTTTATTATGAGAAAACCTGCATCAAGTGTTAGAAACCAAAGCAAATAGCTTTTTAAAGATACAAGAGTATAGAAAATACTCCCCCTGCATGAAAGCACTCTAACATATAAAACAGAGAACTTTTTTTTGGACGGAAAAGCTTACAAACCGAAAACACAACTTTTTAAACGGAAAAGTGTTAAACCACAAACAAGCAATTCCCCTTAAAACCAAGGGTCCAGAGTTGTAACAAAGAATCCAAACAAAAAAAAAATAATACTACTCCCCCTTTTTGTCTATCAAGGAGCCAAAGATAACAAAAACAAACATGGACAAAGTTATTAGTGCAAACATCCATTAATGAAAAGCAAAAGATAAAAGATTGAACCACTTATTCATCATCATTGGGTCGGAAGTATTTCATGATGCTGTCCATCTTCCTAAGAAGCAAGGCCTGACTTGTCTCCATTCTTCCCAAACGCAAGTTGAATTCTGCCATTTCTGTAGGAGCAGAAGTTGAAGCAGATGCAGCAGCAGGATCATTTGTAAGACTAGGGGAAGCAGACCGAGCCTTTCTTTGAGCAGCTTTTCCTTGAGGAGGCTTCTCAGGAATTTTGAAAGTGGTTCCAACTGCAGGCATCTCAATTGATTCATTCTCAAGAATCAATTCCTCTTGATAAGATAAAATTTTATAGATTAAGTGGGGAAAAATGAGATTGAGCCTAGGTTTCTTACCCTGTCGAAGAGAAACAATTTGCTCCCAAATCATGTCAGCCAAATCAATTTTAGCACCAATTGAAACTTTATACAAAAAGAAAGCAAGTTCATTTGAAACATTTACCAAATTGGAGCAAGGAAACCAATTGGATAGGGCGAACCTCATGAGAGCAGCATGTTGATAGGTGAGTTGAGACATATGCATGGTGTCGGAAAGTTCAACTTCATTATCACCAGTGAGATAACCGAACACCTTTTGACGATCAAACTCCACATCAGTTGGTTCAATTCCCATAGGCAGATTGAGAGCCTCAGCAAAATCCTTCACAGTAAAGGAATACCAGTGTCCTCTGACAAAAACTTTGCCAAACATGAAAGAGTCCTCATCGAGAAACTCATCAGTGATGTTAGCATAAAATTCCTTCACAATTCTATCCACATATCCATCAAAACCGATCAAGGTATCTACCCATTGTCTTTCTTTCAACATGTTATACACTCCAAAAGGCTTATGAGCAATAACATTAAAATTTTTCTCCACAGTAAAATTCCTATTCTCATAGAATTTCATATCTCTAGCATGATCATTATAACAAAAATAATGAGAGTGGGGCTTGAAGTTATCAAGAGAAATACCAGAGGGCCTCTTTCTTTTCTGAGGAAGAACAATATTTGGAAAGACAATGGGCCTTTTTCCTTTGTCCTTCTTTGGAACTGCAGCAGGGACAGGAACAGGCTCTGTAGTGGCAGGATCAGTATCTTGTTCTTCACTCTCGGATCCAGAATCATCAACAGCAGGTTGATCTTTGGGCACAAATTCTTCACTCTAATCGGACAAGCCCTCTGAATCATGATCCTCCTCAGTTTCTTCTGGTTCAGAATTCGAGGATGAGACCGAAGGGGGATTCTCCTTGAGATTTTTGACCTTTGAAGATGAAGTCACCACCATTTTCCCTTTGGATGCAATTTTAGGTTTAACCACTTCAGGCTTTTTAGGAGTGGAAACCTTGGACCTTGTTCGAGAACTCACCGTGGGCAAGGTCACCAAAGCTTTGTCGACATTGGGAGCACCATTTGAAGAAGAGGACTTTGACAAAGTGTGATCGGATGAATGGGATTCATCATGATCACCAAACCCAGGAGTTGAAGAAGCAATAGGAGAGGCACCAACAAGTGGAGAGGAGAAATTTGCCACTGATTTTCGAGCTTGGGTCTTCGATTTTCTGGCAGACTTCGTCGGAGCAGAAGACGAACCAGAAGCTCCGGTTGCTGGTGCAGGCGGCGCAGGCGGGGTGACCGGAGAAGCAGAAGCAGAGCCACGAGAGGGCTTCTTGGACGGTTGGGCATTCTTAGTTTGGCCATTTTTCTTTGAAACCCTAGAACACAAACACTCTTACACTTTGAAAAATATTAGACCTTTGAGAGAAAAAAAATAGAAAGAGAAGAGAGAGTGGTGATCGTGGGTGAGTGGGTAGTTGAGCATATATAACATTTGATTTTACTTACCCAAAATCAGAAAAAAAAAAAACTGAAAAGGAAAGTAACTTCCTTACCTTTGCATCACGTGTGGAAAGAAAAGAGGAAACCAAAAAAGGTTTTTCAAAAATGGTCAATGTTTCCTTAAATGGAAAAGGAAACCAAGTATCCCCACACAATCTAAGCAATTAATTACCCTACCAAACTCGAAATTGCCACCAAAAAGGAAACCAAAAATAATTAATTATTTAATGACAAGTTTCCTAAAAACACCAAAATAAGACCAAATCTCCACAAATAAAGGAAACATTCTATAAAAAATACAATTAAAACATGTTTCCATAAAATGAAAAAAATAAAAGAAAAATTATTTACAAAGATTCTAAAAAATTCGAAAAAGTATGCCCCCCTTTTTCTTTTATTTTTTCAAAAAATGCCCCCCCCCCCCCCCCAAAAAAAAAAAAAATTGCAAATAATGAACACAAGAACACAAAGAGACACAACGAGCACTAATCACCACTTAAGAGCAAAAAATAGTGTTTAAGAATATAATGAAACATAACAAAAAATAACAAGAATTTTTAACAAAGCTCAATTGACAAACTCGATCACACATTTCTCTTTTTTTGTTTTTTTTTATTTTTATTATTATTATTTTTTTTGATTAAAAGACAGAAAAAATAAAATAACCTTGATATTTTTGTAACTAGAATTCACAATGTCCACTTGTCTTTGTCCCTGATGAAAAAATCAAACTCATAAGAATAATCAGAAATTATTTTATCAAGCTAATGAAGTAATAGAATGAGGTCATACTGGTTACACAGGAAAAATGGACTCAGTCACCAAGAATATTAAAGCAAATCAAACAGTATGTAGTAGCTTTATAACACCATTTTCGAGAATAGATTTTTTTTTTACCACAAACTGTGTCAAGCATAAATGTGTGAAAGTGTAAGCAGGGAACATTGCCCAATTTGTCAAAAAGACTTGTTCTGATAAATTGTAACCATAGGAGACGCTGTCACACTACCTCAATGGTAGCCCTTTTCAATGGTAGCGTATCTTCTACATAACTCCCAATTACATAATGCCAACTTACTCAGAGATGGCTTTCACACATTGAGATAGGTAGCTCTATTCATCCAATGGAGCTTGAACACACAGTTTTTAAACAACATTATTCGAAAATGGTAGCTTACATAACACTGTTTGATGAACCTGAATATTCCTGTGAGGAGTGAACAATTTTCCTGACAAACCTGTATGACATCATAACATTACAACATTAGCAATAAAATAATGGCTAAAATTCTTATAAGGTTGAAATTTTCTTCTAGGACAAGGACAAGACATTATGAACTCTAACACAACTCAAATATCAAGGATTAAGAAAAAACAAAAGCATTAAACAGTACAAACCCCTAAGGATTTCCTTAGAGAAATAAAGCGGACCGAGTCAAGAGCTTTAGTAAAAATATTTGCAATTTGTTTGCTAGTTTCAACATATTCTAAGACAAGAATTTTATTTTCCACAAGCTCTCTAATAAAGTGATGACGAATGTCTATGTGCTTTGTGCGAGAGTGTTGAACAGGATTCTTAGAAATGTTTATAGCACTAGTGTTATCACAAAAGATGGTTAAAGTTTTCAAATAAAACCCATAATCTGCCATCATTTGTTTCATCCATAACAATTGGGTACAACAACTACCCGCAGCAATATACCCAGCCTCAGCTGTAGATAGAGAGATTGAGTTTTGCTTCTTGCTATGCCATGAAACCAGATTGTTTCCAAGATAGAAACATCCACCACTAGTACTTTTTCTATCATCTGCATTACCTACCCAATCAGCATCACTAAAGCAAACAAGGTTAGAGTTAGTGTCTTTAGAAAACCAAATCCCCAAATCAATAGTGCTATTTACATAGCGAATGATTCTTTTCACAGCAGAAAGATGGGATTCCATGGGATTTGCCTGATATCGTGCACAAACACCAACACTATAACAAATGTCAGGAAGACTAACAGAAAGATAAAGCAAAATACCTATCATACTTTGATACAAAGTTTGATCTACCTTTACTGCTTGTTCATCTTTGCTTAATTTCAAAGTTGTGCTCATGGGAGTGTTGGTATGTTTGGCTTTCTCAAGACCAAACTTTTTCACCAAGTTCTTTGCATACTTGCTTTGAGTGACAAAAGTTCCCTCATCTGATTGCTTCACTTGAAGACCGAGAAATTAAGTGAGTTCACCTACCATACTCATTTCGAACTCCTTTTGCATTTGGGAAACAAAAACCTGCACTTCAGAGTTAGAAGTAGAGCCAAACACAATATCATCAACATATATTTGAGCAACAATCACATCAGAATTAATGTTTTTGATGAAAAGTGTTTTATCAACATTTCCTCTCTTGTAATCATGAGAAAGCAAAAAATTCGGTTAGACGCTCATACCAAGCACATGGTGCTTGTTTTAGACCATACAACGCCTTGTCTAACTTATAAACATGATCAGGAAAATGAGGATCCTCAAACCCTTTAGGTTGTTCCACATACACCTCTTCTTTTAACAGCCCATTCAAAAAAGCGGATTTGACATCCATTTGATACAATTTAATACCAAGAATGCAAGCTATGGAAAGAAGTAACCTGATCGGTTCCAGTCTAGCTACTGGAGCAAATGTTTCATCAAAATCAACACCCTCAACTTGAGTGTATCCTTGGGCAACCAACCTTGCCTTGTTTCAAATGATAGTGCCAAACTCATCACTCTTATTTTTGAAGATCCAAATAGTTCCAATGATGTTCACAAACGGTGGTCTTGGAATCATTTTCCAGACTTTGTTTTGAACAAACTGATGAAGCTCATCCTGCATAGCTAAAATCCAATCTTCATCCATTAGTGCTTCTTTTACAGATTTTGGTTCTAAAGAAGAAATAAAACATAAAAATTGAATTATGTTAGCATATATTTCTTCTTGTAACCATGCTCTCATCCAAGTTTCCAAGGATGAGATCTGAAGGATGATTCTTTTTAACCCTGGAGGATGGTTCCCTCTGTATTGGATCAGTGATTGAATTTAAAGGATACTCGAATTCTTTTGTTGTTGGTATTTCTGTAGCAACAGATTTCTGCACAGTAGCCTCGACGTCTGCTTCTGAAGCTTCGTCAGGTTCCTTTTCCTCAGCAGCAGGCTTTTCAATCAAATCTTCAATCAGTTCTTCTGTGGAAAACTCAGAAAAATCTTTTAGATCATCAACAACAACATTAGCAGATTCCATAACAGTTTGGGTTCTCATGTTATACACACGATATGCCCTACTATTTGTGGAATATCCTAAGAAAACACCTTCATCACTTTTAGCATCAAATTTACCAATGTAATCACGATCTCGTAAAATATAACACACACATCCAAACACATGAAAGTGACTTACATTTGGTTTCTTACCTTTCCAGATTTCATATGGTGTTTTGTGAGTACCTGGACGTAAGAATATTCTGTTGATGGTATAGCAAGCAGTGTTAATAGCTTCGGCCCAAAGACGCTTTGTGAGCTTCTTGCTATTCAACATTACTCTAGCCATTTCTGTTAGAGTACGATTCTTTCTTTCAACCACTCCATTTTGTTGAGGAGTTTTAGGAGCAGAAAATTCATGAGAAATACCGTTAGCTTTACAAAATTCATCATATATGGTATTTTCAAATTCCTTACCATGATCACTCCTAATCCTAACAATTTTACCAATGTTACAATCTTTTTCAACTCGTAATTTCAAACACAAAGATTGGAAAGCTTCAAAAGTATCAGATTTTTCTCTCAAAAAATCCACCCATGAAAATCGAGAAAAATCATCAACACAAACAAAAATATACCTCTTACCATTTAAGCTTTCTACCTAGATTGGACCCATTAAGTCCATGTGCAAGAGTTCGAGAACTCTAGAAGTATTCACATCCGGGACACTCTTGTGAGAAATTTTCAGTTGCTTACCTAACTGGCATGGTCCACATTTTCCCAATGACTCTTTACCTAATTTAGGTAATCCTCGAACAATCCCTGAAATAGACAATTTTTTCAGATTTTTAAAATGGATATGACCAAGTTTTTCATGCCATAGGTCAGTAACATTTTCAATGACAGAGTGACAAGTAGCATACGTAGTGAGAGTATAACAATTATCACTAGATCTCAGCCCTTGTAACACAATTTCATCAAGAATATTATATACATAGCAATGATTGCTATCAAAGCTCACAGTATAACCCTGATCACAAATCTGACTAATGCTAAGTAGATTAGCTTTTAGTACTTCAACCAACATGACATTCTTTAGTTTAGGAAGCCCTTCGAACTTGAGAGTTCCCATTCCTATGACTTTACCAGTAAGACCGTTACCAAATGTAACTTCTCCACAGTGCATTGGTCTTATGTTCACAAGAAATTCTTTTTCACCTGTCATGTGTCTAGAACAACCACTATCAAAATACCACATGTTAGAAGCAGCAGTTTTAAAACAAGTAGAACCTACCAAGCATTTGTTTTTGACAACCCATTTTTGTTTTTGTAAAACATGTTTATTTCCAAGATAATTAGATTTAAACATGTTATGCATGGTTATGCATTTGGGTCGAATGTGACCTTTTACTCCACAAAAATGGAAAATAGGAATGAAACGTCTTCCAATCCCTTTGAAATTGTCAAATTCCGTGTCTTCTTCTTTCCGTAACGAGAGTGCTTTGTTGTAGAGACAGAAACCTGCGAGGTAGAAACAGTTCTTCCAGAAACAAAACTATTAGTTTTAACAAAAGTGGTATAAGAATCAGGTTGATTTGGAACATAACCCAGCCCCGCATGATTGGTTTGGCCAGATTTTTGAATTTTTTCAAAGATGGTGGAACCTGGATTTAGCATTTTAACATTCTTTTTAATGTTATCAATTTCCTTGGTTAAAGAAATAATTTTTGACTCTTTTAAAGACAATTTAGATTCACAACATTTAAGTTTATCTTCCAACTCATTAATGTTGTTACACAAAACTTTATTATCTTTAACCAGGGAGCGATTTTCAGCACATGTTTCCAACCACTTACCAAACATTAGCTTGTAGGATTCAGCCATAGAATTCTCATCAATTTCTGACTCATCTGATTCGGATCTGGATTCTTCCTTGTTGTCATCGATCAGAATATTGTTCAAGCAAATACTCTTTCCTCTTTCCTGCAAATTTCTTGAAAAAACACTTGTTAGCACAACCTTTTAATTTTCATCCTCACTACTCTCAGAATCATCACTCCAAGTAACATTTAATCCCTTTTTATTTTTCTTTAAGGTATTAGCACATTCGGATTGAGTGTGACCAAAACCTTCACATTCTCTGCATTTAATACCTTTTTTATTGTTAGATGAAAAAGGTTTAGAGGGAATATTACCAGAAATGTTACCTTTTGGGTTCTTTGAAAAGTTCTTTTTATTTCCAGCAGATTTCACGAATTTTTGGAAATTCTTTGCCAACAAAACCATTTCATCATCAGAAACAATATTTTCAGAAGCATTAAAGGCAATACCTTTACTTTTCTCATTCGAGAGACTTTGCTTACTCTTTTTCTTGATTTGTTGGTTCAACTCAAAAGTTCTTAAAGACCCCATGAGTTCCTCAACCTTCATTTTTCCAAAGTCTTTTGCCTCTTCCATCGCAAGCAATTTTGTATCAAACCTGTCAGGAAGAACTCGAACAATTTTTCGAACCAAGACAGATTCATCTAATTTTTCTCCCAAGGCAAAAAACTCATTAGAAATATCAGATAATCTTTCATAAAAATCATTTAAAGTTTCAGTATCTGACATTCTCAATTCATCAAATCTAGTTTGCAGCATGGTAAATCGTGATCTCTTTACATCAGCAGTACCTTCAAATTGAATTTGAAGGATTTCCCATGCTTCCTTTGCAGATTCACAAGATGAGATTAATTCAATAAAGCCTTCACCAACACCATTAAAAATAGCATGTGGAGCCTTATTATTATAACCAGACAATTTTTCATCTTCAGTGGTCCAACTGAGTTCAGATTTTACCTGAGTATTACCTTTTTCATCATTTTCAGTAGGTTGAGACCAACCTGTAAGAATAGCTCTCCATGCCTTCTCATCTTGCGATTTGATGAATGCTCTCATCCTGACCTTCCAATAAGGATAATTCGACTCATTCAATAGAGGAGGTCTAGAGATAGAACTTCCTTCTGCAAACAAAGACATCTCACACAAAACAAGTTAAATAGAATAACCTCAAGATCTCACTAAGAATTTAGTGACTTGCTCTGATACCAATTGAAATTCCGTATTTTAATATTCCCAGTTTGATTATTTAATTAAGTGATTAATTAAATGCGGAATAATGAAACTGGTACTGAAAACAGTTTTTCTGTAGTTATAGAATACAACTCTGTAACTCCAGAGAAACCCAGAAAAACAAACAGTGCATAAAAGTAAAAACACACAAGATTTTTGTACGTGGTTTCAACAATCTTTTTAGATTGTTACTAGTCCACGGGGCCGCGCTCAGAGGTAAGATTCATTAGATCGGTATCAAAATACAAAGTAATTGACTTATGCATAATTAGACTCCCTCTTATTGTATGCCCCAAGCTTGATGTATTCCACCTACTAACCGAATCTTGATAAAACTCCAAGAGCTCGAACTCCCTTCGATCACCTTGAGAGTGCTTGAATCCTCCCGATTCAAGGCTTAAAGGCTATCTCCCGAAAGCCTATACAACCATCTCCCGAAGGTTGTGTGCTTGTATCCTCCCGATGCAAGACTTCAAAACCAATCTCCCGAAAGCTTGTAAATACCCTTCTCCCGAAGGTGCACTGATGTTCTTTTTCGTTGTAGACTTGAATACAGACTCAAGACAATACAAACAACAAATAAACAGAGTAAGAGTAGAACAACTCTTCTCTACATAACAAAGACACTCTTTCCTTAAGATTTGAAAGTGAATGAGAGAGATAACAAAACCTAGCAGCTATAGGATGTATTTATAATGAATATACATCTCATAGACAGCTTACATTCAGTCTGAACAAGACCTCAACCCACTAGAAACTTTCCTAAAATAATTCTTCAATCAGTCCAGGAATTTTCGTTTCTGTACCTACAGAATCGTGGGCAGTAACTACAACTTTCCTTTTATAGAAAAGGAAAGTTTAGCTCCGGTTTTCTCTTCAAGAAACCTGATCTAAGAAAAAGGGAAACTCAACACAAGATCAGATTAACAGCTGGTTAGAAAAGAATCAATGTGTAATCAAAACTTACTATATTTACCTCAATTTCTATAAATAGGAAAGCTAGACAACTTTCCTTCCAAGTTTAGATATACACAAATAGGGTAACCATATTAAACACTCCAGTCGAAATACACATTAAATAATAAAATATTTTTGTCAATTAAATATGCCAAAAATGGAATTAACAATAAACAAAGAAAAACTTAACAGAATGCAATGTAATGCATTCTCACATAACATATAATCAACCTATACACATAATCGTATCCCAAAACATATATAATTCGCATATTATATATGTATGAATTAATACTATAAATTCTTATATGCAATGGATTGAAAAAAAAACAGAACGTTGACCATTCAGTTGTGATCAGTAAAACAAAAAACAAAAAAGAAACAATATACATGCATCACATATATCTCGCAGCAACAATAGATTACTTTACACTTTATATATATATATATATTACATTAAATCGAAAAACTTTCAATCGCATTATATACATAAAAAACAACTTCAATCACAATATATATTAACCAGCGATTGAAACCCGGAACAAATTTCAAGCGGTGGGACATATATATATAGCATGATTAACTAAATATTCCAAATGCAAAAAATAATAATTTAATGGAAGATCAATACTACCATAAATTCTCAAGAACTAATTTAGGGATGCTCTTGATACCACATTAAGAAATAGCGGAAGCGTATTGGAGTCCATAGAATCGATTTTATAATCTTTAATTGGTATGATCTTCCAATTTTACAGTGAGTTCTTTCTCTGTAACCTTTGTCTCTTGATGATGGGGTTTCAAGAAAATGAAAAGATACGATACTGCAAATTGGGGACCATTACCGTTTATATTACCAATAGACAAAAATGTTGGTAATAATTATTGACAATTTCTATTTAGCCCCTTATCAAATTAGAAATTGTCCTTATGGTATCCACATATTAAAATCATAACAATCATACCCTTAAGTCATAAACTTTATTCCAAAATAGACCACATAAATTTGACTTATTAATTTGATGACCCAACACACATTTTATATATACAATGGTGACCCTAATAAATTCTAACATTTATCACATTAATCTCTTTTTCACTTATAATTATTAAATCAATACATTGTACACCAATCAAAACGTTTTTTTATTAATATTAATTTAGCTCTGATAAATAAAAAGTCAAACACCCCCATAAGTTACATATTGATTCATAGGAACATATTTTGAGCGGATTCGACTCGGACCCAACCCGCAAATTTAAAAAAATATATATGTATATATATATTCGAGCGAGTCGGGTTCAACCCGACCGGTTCGTGGGTTAAGTTTTTAGGACCACCGGATTTTGGGTTGAACCCAAACCTGTCCGGCAACCTGTATAGTTCATATTTCATATTTTTTTTTATTTTTTTATTACATATTATATATTAATTAAAAAATAAAAAGTAAAACCTAAAAAACCCTAAACTTTCCTTTACTTTTTACTATGGATATAGATGTATTTTGAAATATTTTACTTTCACTTTTATCATGATTCATGAACATGAAGATGAAGTTTGATTTGATGAATAAGTTGTTTGTTTGTTGGATTGATTAATGCTTCTTTTCTTCAATAGTTGATTTGATGAACAAGTTGTTATATTATATATGTTTAATTTAATAAATAAAAAAAATAAAAGAAATAATTATTTGAATAAAAAATTAATTATTTTTAAAGAGTTGACCGAGTTGACTGGGTCAACCCGACTAACCGAAACCCGCTAACCCGTGACCTGCCAACTCGACCCTATTCAAGTTTGGGTTCAGTTTCATTTTTTTTAAATCCAAAATCCGTGAACTCGAAACTCGCAAACCCAAAATCTGATAAATCTGCACGATGTTCGGCCTTAGAACAAATCACGAGAGAGAGAGAGAGAGATAACATATTTGCTAATAAATAAGCCGAGCCAAATTTGGAAAAGGGCAGCTAGCTATTCGAGCCAAGTTTATTTTGACTAAGAAATCAAGTTATTTGATTGGAGATATTATTACCCCTACATTTCTCTTAACGTGTTTACGTGCAACCTAAGTTTAGGTATTGTCACTTATGTAATAGAGAAATGTTACAAGGCACCACTACTTAGATTGTAATATTACTATTAGTTTAATTAAATATTGAGTCTTATATAATTTAATTTGGTAACATATTTAAAGACACCAGTGATATCTAGCGCTCTCCAAAATGTAATATCGTTATTAATATAATTAAGTATCAAGTCTCATATAATTTAATGTAATAATTTTTATAGAATATCGCTAATCAATTGTAAAATGCCATTTTTAAGTAGGAGAATTACCGCATATACTATTTTTTTTAACTTTTTTTTTTCTTTTCAAATTTACGGTTTCGGTTTCTAAAGTGGTTGCAGCGCTAGTTGCAATAGGGGTTTATGTACGACTTTTTTGTTGCAATTTAGGTTGCAGCGCTAGTTGCAATAGGGGTTTCTATGTAGAATTCTGTAAAATTGCAAAAAAAAAAAAAAAAAAAAAAAACAATTTTGAAGTGTAAAAATAAAAAAAGTCCTTTTAAGTAATACTAGGTATCACTAAAATCTAATAGTAATATTATTTAATTTAATAATTATTATTAATATCATTAATTAATTTATAAGACACCACTTAATAATACCTTAATAGCAATGTTCTATATAATAATCGAGTAACAATTGTTTTCATCTAATAATATTTTAATTTTTTTTATATGATGTACAGTATAATTACACTAGACTTCTCACAAAATATAAAGAAATAAAAAAATTATTTACTATGTTAAAATTATGATATATATATATATGTATATTAGAAATCAATTATAATATAGATATATTCACATAACTAATTATTGTATGCATTTGCATATAATAAATTATCTAATAATAATTTTAGCATATTAAATTATCATGAATTTTTACTAAAAATTTGTGCATGATTATATTGTCATATAAAAAGTAAAAAGTATAGATCATTTGCAAAATAGTATTGTAGCATAAATATAAAAATTATCCGTGTGAGAAAGGGTACATCATGTATTGATGATTGATTGATGTTTGTGCATGAGTGTAAAGAAAACGCTTTATTTATATCACTGGTATTGTTTAAATCCACGTCTACCAATAGACTTTTTAATATTTATATTTAATTACTGTGCGTGCCAGAAAGGGTACATCATTAGTATGTTAGTATTAGAAAATTTGATAAACCATGCTAAAAATATTAATCATGGTATTTAATTAAATCAAAAAATTACACATAGTAAATATATGTTAATTTTTAAATTTCCTTTCAAAATTACCCCTATCTTTTTAACTACCCCATTCTCTCTAACTCCTTTCTCCCTCCTCCTTCCCTCTCCATTTTCAAACCCAAAACTGAAGTCCCCCCTGAACCTTTGAACTCGAACCCAGCCACTCCATTCAAACTAGGACGTACTCGAACCCAATCGACCCGACGACCCCAGCAACCCAATCGACCTCAATGACCCACGAGACCTACGATGGCCACTTGAACCCCAGCGACCCATGAAACCCACTCGAACTAGTCTCCGATCACCGTCCCCGCCACCGTCCAATGTCCAGAGACCCACTCGAACTTAGGTGCATTTTTTTGGATATTTCTTTAATTTATCCTTTAAATGCGATATGTGTGATTAAATTGAAATTATTGATGATTAAACTTTCGATTTCTAATTTTTTGCGTTTGGGAAAGAAACTGAGTTTTGGGATGTAGTTTTTTTTTTGGGTTTTGTATGTTTTTGCGACATTAGGCGATATATTTGTAATTTTGTGCGATGAACCATCCTAAGTTAATGGTTTCTGTGTTCATATTTTTTTTTTGTTTTTTTGGACGACATCATGCGAGTAATCATCCTAATTAATGGTTCTTGTGCTCATATTTTTTTTGCAATTTTTTGGTGACATTGTGCTATTTTGTGCGACTAATCGGCCTAGATTTGTGTGTTGGTGTTATTGAGCGATATTTGGATGACATTTGGTCAATTTTTGTGTGATGTACATTTTATATGATTTGCGAATTTCATGAATAAACTTTAAGCTATTTTAACTGACGTGTGTGATCTATATGCAATTTGTAAGTGTTGTTTTGTGATTTTGTGCAATTTATACAAAGTAATAGTCATCTTTTTTTTTTATTAATGCAGATGGCTCCAGAACTTATTCTTCCATTGTCAGAGCATTTTCAGGGCATATCACGTATAGAGGGAACATGTACTTTGGTTCAATAAAGGCTAAGTTCGAAGCATTTAAGTTAACCAATAAGGTGAAGGAAACTCCCTTTGGAGTTTTTTAGAATGCCAGTGATTTGAAATTCTCTAGGGTGATTGTGCATCAATTGTTATTGAGGAAAAAGAAAGTGAGTGAGGTCAAAAACAATGAAGTGTGGTTTTACGTGGGTAAAATCGAAGCAAATCTTGAAAATTGGTAAATATTTGTTGCATGAAATAAAATTGGCTTGAATAAAATATCTAAGAGCAAACCTTGACATTTTTCTCCTAGTCACATGAGGATATGGTCGGTATTGATCCCTCTGTCATGTCTCACGCCCTGAATATTGATCTAGACTTTTGTCACGTCCAGTAGAAGAGAGGACTGTTGGACAAAGAACATTCATAGGCACTAAAAGAAGAGGTAGAAAGGTTGAACACACACAAGATCATTATTAAAGCTTTGTACCCAGATTGGGTGGCTAACCCTGTACTAGTACCCAAGCCAAACAAAAAATGGCGAGTATGTATCGACTTTTATCAACCTCAATAAGGTGTGCCCCAATGACTATTTTCCACTTCGAAGAATTGATCAACTAGTTGATGCAACAGACGGGCATGAAATCCTAAGCTTTATGGATGTCTATTCGGGGTACAACCAAATCAGAATGCATCCACTTGACCAAGAACATACAAGCTTTTGAATAAATATGGGTCTATACTGCTATAAAGTAATACCGTTCAGACTAAAGAATGCTGAAGCTACCTATCAAAGGTTAGTAAACAAGATGTTCAAAAACTAGATCGGACAGAATATGGAAGTATATGTGGATGACATGCTCGTCAAATCTAGGAAGGCCGGGGGCACATAGAGGATTTGGATGAATGTTTCAAAATTCTCAAAAAAATACAACATGAAACTCAATTCCATAAAGTGTTCCTTCGTGGTCAGCTCGGGTAAGTGTCTTGGATTTATTGTTAATGCTCAAAGAATAAAAGCCAATCTAGAGAAAATACAAGCCTTCCTGGATATGAAATCACCTAAAAATAAAGGAAGTACAATGCTTAACTGGTTGGATAGCCGCACTCAGCAGATTCGTTTTAAAGTCGACGGATAAGTGTGTTCCTTTCTTCAACATTCTCTGAGGTAACAAAAAGTTTGGATGGACAGAGGAATGCGAAAATACTTTCCAGGAGCTAAAAAGACAATTCGCAAAACCTCCTGTACTCTCAAAAACCTTGGACAAAGAAGAATTAGGGATATACTTGGCAGTCACTGAATACGCTGTGAGCGCTGTGCTGATAAGAGAAGAAAATAATGTCTAGCATCCATTCTACTATATCATTAAATGACTTATTGAAGCTGAAGGTAGATATCTTTAATTAAATAGCTTACTTACTGTTTGATCCTAGCCACAAGAAAGTCAAGGCCTTATTTCTAAGCTCATCATGTATTTACCCACCAACCCTTGCATCAAGTCTTGCAAAAGCCTGATGCTTCTGGATGGTTACTCAAGTGGGCTATATAGTTGGGTTAGTATGAAATAATCTTTCAACCCCGCGCAACAGTAAAAGGGTAGGCTTTCGCAGACTTTGTGGTGGAATGTATAGGCAAAGAGGAAGACATTCCAAAAGATAGCCTTGAGCCAAACAAGGAATCCCTGCCAGAAGAAAATAAAGACAAACCTATCTAGAAATTACATGTAGACAAATCAGCCACTGATAAGCTTTTCTGTGTGTTCTATCATTACACTTGGGAGGCAACCTCCGGAGCAATCATATTTGGGTTTAGAGCCTCGAACAATGAAGTAGAGTATGCAGCACTCATAGCTGGATTAAAGGTTGGTTGAGAGGTACACGCCGAATACATTGAAGTCTGCAGTGATTAACAGTTGGTGGTATATCAAGTCTTAGGGGAGTACATGGCTTGTGGAGAAAAAAAAATGAGAGCTTATCTGAGCAAGATCCAGGACCTGCTCGCACAATTCAAGAGTTACACCCTCAAGCAAATTCCAAGGGAGGAAAACACAATTGTTGATGCCTTGGCACGGCTTGTGAGCAACATTATGATAGATAAGCCTAACTTACTCCCAATCTAATTCTTGGAAGGACCCAACATCACCTGTGTAGAAGAAATCAAAATGATAGATACTACGCCAAATTTGATGACTCCCATAGCAGCTTATCTCAACACTAGAGAACTTCTAAACAACCAAAAGGAGGCTCAGAAGATGATGAGGAAAACTTCACGGTACATCATAGTAGAAGGTGTAATGTACAGAAGAGGCTTCTCCATGCCACTGCTAAGATGTGTAATAAAAGAAGAAGTTGCACGACTCTTGTCCAAAGTACACGAAGGATTTTGTGGTAATCATGCTGGGAGGAAAAGTTTATCAAAGAAAAATACTAAGGCAATGATATTTTTGGCCAATTACGCTGGAAGATTCAAAGGCCCATGTAAAGAAGTGTGACAAGTGCCTGAGATTTTCAAAAATTCCTCAAGCACCTCCAAATAAGCTAATACAAATGAAAAGTCCATGGCCCTTTGCCATATGAGGAATAGATCTGATCAGACATTTGCCCAAAGGCAAAGGTGGAGTTTATGCGATGGTCGCAAGGTATTACTTCACTAAGTGGACAAAAATCGAGCCCCTGGCAACCATAACATCTAAGAAGGTACTAGATTTTGTAGTAAAAAATATCATATGCCTGTACAGACTTTTGCACAAGATTGTCTCAGACAACAGTAAATAGTTCGATAGCCAGATGTGTTGGGTTTTATGCCCTAAATAAAACTCCATTTCAATGTAATCTAGATTATTCAATATCAATAAAGAAACAGAAGTATTTTTCATTCACTTGTGTATGTTTTGGTTCACCTTATGAATTATTTGTCTATTTGATTTATAAATTCATCCAAACCCTTTTCACATACTTGATCATGTTTATTGTGTTGTCAGCACAGTTGAAAGTAAACATGACTATGTGATTAAAGATTCCTAGATTTATCAGAACACTGGGTTTAACTGATATGACAATCTACAACAGAGTTTACATGCATTTGGAGAAATGCTATGTTCTTTCCAGAGCATTGGTTAAAGTAAAGCTTGGGTTGGATGCATGGAGTATGCATCGGAATGGACCGATATTGAACTTTGACATAGATTTATTAAACTTACCGTAATATCTATTCAATTTAATATCACATAGTTGATCCTAGATCAAATGATCTTAATCCTAATATGATTAGGTTCAATCTCAAGAGTGTTATTCGTGTTCTTTGATTTGTTAGTTAAGCCTACTTTTGGGTCAGAGTGATACGTACATTTTGGGAACACGGTAGTGCAATTGCGTGGGAGCGCTAACATAAATATGGAATCTATAGCTTCTATCTGGCGAATAGAAAGTTAAGGATGATTTCCTTCGAGCTTAACCAAACGAAAAATAAATGGTGGAGTACTCATTTCACTTAGCTGAAATATCATTTATACGGGGTTAAGTGTTTTAAGGATAAAATACATTGTAGGGTGTTACGGTAATTTAATCCCTTTACAGTGTAGATCATCTATATAGAGGATCATTGATCAAATTAGGATTATAACAATAGATAATTAATAGCGTGTCTATATGGTGGAACATATAGAGCGTTCTATATAGCTGAGAGTGCAATTCTAAGTTCTATGCGTGGATTCAACGAAGAATTAATAAGTCAGTGAATTTAAGAGGTAAATTCTTGATCTGCTTATTGGAAGCTCAAATATATAGGCCCATGGTCCCCACACTAGTTGAGACAGTACTACTTGTAAGACTCATTTAATTGGTTTTAATTAATCAATTATAATTCTCAAGTTAGACTATGTCTATTTGTGAATTTATCACTTATTAAGGGCGAAACTGTAAAGAAAGAGTTTTTAGGGTGTGTTTATTAATTAAGAGACTTTGATTAGTCTAATTAATAAATATAATAAATGAAAATATTATTTAATAATTAATTATAGTTATTAAATAGTTAGAATTGACATTTATATGGTTGAATGTGAAAATTGGCAGTTTTTGAGAAAATGGGAAACAGAAATGATAAAACAGGAAAGTTGCAATAGTGAGGCCTATTTCCAAATGCCTTGGTCGGCCACATGCATGGGTTTTATTATTTAATTTTTTCATTATTTTAATGCCAAGTAATTCAACCCTAACCCTGTGTGGTATTCTATAAATAAAAAGTAAAGGCTTCAGGAAACTACACACATCACAATTGCATCTCATTCCTTTCACAGAAATTTCCTGAGTCGCCACCTCTCTCTCTCTCTTTCCTCTTCTTTGTTTCAAAATCCCCAAGTGATAGAGTAGTGCCCACACACATCAAGTAGTACCTCAATCATAGTCTGGAAGACTGTGAAGAATCCAGTTTCAACAAAGAAGGATATTCGGGCTCAGATCTTGATAATACTCTGCAACAGAAAGGATACAAAGGTTAGAGATCTGAGTGGAAGGAGACATATTATTCCGCTGCATCCAATGTAAGGTTTCTCATACTTTATATGTGTTTACTTATATTCGTTTTAGAAGTTCATATTTCGGTTGTTAATCAACATACTTGTGAGTAGATCTAAGATCCTGGTAAAATAATTCTAACAACTGGTATCAGAGCCATGGTAATTGATTTGCTTGCAAGAAATTTGGACTTAAAACGATTTTTTTGTGTTTTGAATGGTATCATGTTGTTTTGTGTGTTGTATTGATGATTGGTTGATGTTTGTGAAATTTTAGAAAAAATAATCGTATTTTCGTTTCTGGAATTATTTTTATTGGATAGTATGGAAAAAATTAAGCAATTTACTATTTTACAGAACTCGATTTCGATTTTATTTGAATTAGTTATGAATTTTTGAAAATCGAAAAAAAAATCAGGGTGGTGATCACTCTTCCCACGCGCGCGGAAATCATGCCAGGGGACCTTGCGCCAAGTTTTCTCGACAGTTCCCCCCAACCTGCGCGCGCGGACAGTATGCTTTGCATACTTTCCGTACCACCTGCCATTTTTTTCGTTTTCTTCGATTTTTCATGCTATTTCATGGAATTAACTTCCGATTTTTTGAGTAGTTTTGTATTTTGATTTTTAATTTTCATATTTCAAATCTAATTATCAGAAATAAATTAATTTGATTTTTTAAAATTAATTTTAGATATTAGTGTAATTTGACCTTATTTAGGTTTAAAATAAGATTACTATAATCATGGTATTTTAAAAAGGAAATAAGATAATTTTGCTAACTTTTAAATTTTGTTATTTTTACTTAAATTAAATTATAAAATCAAAAAAGGGTATGTATTTATCATTTAATTTATAAAATAACATGAAATTTAAAAGGTGGTTAGCAATTTTTTTTAAAATGATATTTAGGTTAGTTGAAACCTAATTTTTAAAAAATCGTAGGTTTAATTTTAAATATTATTTTATTTTACTTAAAACCGATTTTTTTTTTTATTAATTTCGAAATTAATATTTGAAATTAAATAAATCCTACATCCAATTATGCAATCTAACTTGTTACAGGAGTATATGTTTTAGATTGTTTGTAAGTTTTTCTAAAACCTATTATTGCTTGATCTAAATTGCCATGGTTAACTTGTTGACAGATCCAATGATCTGATTTTAACCCATGGTTCAATTGTCAATAGGTCAAGTAAATAATTTGTAACAGGTAAATTTTACATTCTTCTTTCATCTGTGTATGACCTAGTAACATGATAGGATCCATCCAAATCTGTGTGCCTCTGTGAGCCTATATGTTTACTTTTGTTATAGATGCATATAGGTTGTTGTTGCTAAATAAAATGTCATAACTTGATAGATTTTATTGAGGCCCATTTAGTTTTTGGGCCTATTTAATAAATAACAGTTGTTCATTTTAAGGTTAAATTCCTCTCTTTTGGGCCTTGTGTGAGAGATGGGAGCCATAGAAGTGGGTACGACATACTGAACCCAGCCCCCCCTCACATGAACTACCCCAATTGTGAAGGTCCATTTGCCTAATTTGGATAACTGTGCTAGGTTAATTAAATCAGTTTAACCTAATAAAATTGATTAGCAACATAATTAATTTCATTTTTCTTGAAATTAATTTAAGAAAACATAGTTTGATGAATAATATTCTAGAAAAACTATATGTATTTTCTTGTATTTAATTAAATATAGAATTATAACCAACTAGATTCTTTCTGAAGCTAAATTTTATTATTTCATTAAATATTCCTATTTAAGTTGAAAATTTGTTATTTCTAACAAATCAACTTAGATTTGAATATCTTTTGAATTTCCAATTATAAAATTAAGTTGAGGAATTTTAGGAATTGGTTATTAAGATTCTTTGGATATTTTTTAAGTTGATATTTTTTTAAATATGGATAAACTTAAAATGGAATATCTTTTAAATTAAGTGGTTACAACTTAATTTTTAATATTTAATTAAATTATTATTTGAAAAATATTTAAGTTGGATATTTTAGATTCTTCTAAACAACTTAAATAAGATATTTTTTTTAAATTTATTCCATTTTTGAAATTTAATTAAAGTTGGATTTTTTTTAAAATATTTTTTAACTAAACCAACTTTAATTTGTAATTTTTCATTATTAAAATATGGAATAAAAGAAATGATTAAATAAAATACATATATTTTTTTTTTAAATAATGAGCTTTAATCAAGAGACATTCGATCTCCATTGTTGTTCTTACAATAGTTAAATATTTTCAATATAACCTCGAGACGCTAGACTTCGTCCCCCTTATGGATGGTTATTCGATGAAAGCATTTAACGTTGTAAGATCTCATTTGATAAATGTTTTGTAAGTTTTCGTCTCTATTAGACTCTCCCCTACGGTGACTACTTAGAGATAAACTTATAAAACATAAAACAATGGTGGAAGCTCATAAAATGAAAATAACCTTGACTCTCGCCTACCAGGATAACATTGGATTCTCATTTTGATCGAATAAAAGGTTGCTAAAATGGTTTTATTTTAGATGAGCTAACTACTCTATTCAACTAATGTTATCTTTGACTCTCGCCTACCGGGACAACGGGGGATTCTCATTTTTATCGAATAAAAGGATGCTAAAATGGTTTTATTTTAGATGAGCTGACTACTCTATTCAACTAATGTTATTCGACTCTCGCCTGCTGGGACACTGTATTTCATTATGTTGGAAACCTTGGAAAATAAAATATGTTAGAGTTTTAGTATTTCTGCAAACATATCTGATTACTTGTTATTTTCTGAACTTGTGTATGAATTTTGAACCAAAAACTTACTTCTGTTTATTGATAATTGTAGTGCCGAAATGTACAACCCACATCCCAACACTCATCTAGAAATTGTCTTTAGGAATGAACTTGAAAATGTAAATAAGACTCCTGGTCAGAGTAATACTTCACATGTGCTCATGATGAACATAAAATTCCAGAAAGCAGATAAGCTGGGAATTGTTCACTCTAAAGAGCAAATAGTTCATAGCTCCATAAATCCTACTAATTCAAGCTCAGTTGAGAAGATAAGAGAAAGTGATTCCACTTCCTCAAATTATACTTCACAACAGAAAGAACCAGCAAGAACAACAATTCGAAAACGATTAAGTAGTGATGCTTTAGTCTTCGAATCATGTGTTTTAGAGAATGATAAATCCATTTGGATTCTTGATTCTGGGTCTACAAACCATGTAAGTTGTTCATTGAAATTGCTTGAAAAATGGAATTATTTGAAATTCGGAGAGTTGAAACTTAAGGGTGGTAATGGCGAAATGGTATCGGTTAGAGCTAGAGGAAAATCCAAACTCAAGTTTTGTTATAGTGAGATTTCTCTCACCTAGAAACTCGAGACCAGACTCCTCTTTAAAGGACACGTGTGTTTAGATTTCCAATGAAAGCGGAAATGTCCATGGGAGACTTCTCGACGTTTAGACCTCGCTCAGGATAAAACCAGCGAGATATTGCGAGTGCGACCTAAGTCGAACCACGTAACCATAATTCTCGTTATAAAGGGTAGATTCAACTCGCATGTGTCAGAACATGTGCGAGTGTCCCCTCTATATTTCCGCGAAAAGCATAGAGACCAACTCTCTATGATGCAATTTGGTCCCAATGATCCAATAGCCCTGACAAGCCGATATAAATTCGCATGTCCAAGTTCTACCAGCTCAAACATGCGATGTATACAAGGGGTGATTACCTAAGGGCGCAGACGTTCCAAACGTACTGATGACCCTGCGAGCTCAATAAACGGAACATGAACAGTCAACTCGCAGATGCGGAAGATGCATACGTTGATGAACTTAGTAACTGTTACGCATTTATTGATGTTAACGTTGTTTGGGTTTACTTATTACAATTCAATATGTAAATAATGGATTAACAATGAATGTGATCCTTGTGTAACCGATTGGACACATACTTTGTATATAAAGGGGTGATCCACCGTGAAAATGGCACCTACGAATCCTTTGCTACAGTGGACTAAGCAGATCACAATCTGACTGAACCACTATAATTCTTTGTCTTATTTACATTTTTCAGCCTTGTTGTTTGTTCCTGCATTTCCAGTCGAGTACTCGCCATTCTAGGTCGAATACTCGCACTTGTCACTTCCCTGAAAATTCTCTTTTATATTAATTAAATAATACATTTTGGTGTTGCGAAATTCACTCAACAACATTTGGCGCCGTCTGTGGGAATTCGACTAAAAGATTTCATTCACTTCAAAGAACACTATTTCATCATGGCTGGAAATCACGTTAACGGAGCTAACAACGGGTCCATCAATATTGGAATGATGAGTGTACCCCTGCCCGGAGCTGGAGTGCCACCTGTGGACGTCATCAACGGCGGAGTAGGGAGGAGCAATATTAGACCTCTCAACCTATTCCCAGAAACGTCTGGCCCTCAAGTCGGGGACACGTCCACACCACCAGCAACCATGCATTTTCCCCCCGTCACTCCGGCGGTAGTATCCGAGGGAATGGTCCAGCTCACCACCGATCAATATGTTGGGTTTTATGCCCTAAATAAAACTCTTTACAATCTGATTAGTTATCAATATAAGAAATTTGAAGTGATTGATGTTTGCATGAATTTTACATGCTAATGGTTTAATATGTTTATTACATTCATACACACAAAATCAGTTAAATCTAGATCATATGTTTATTCACAATTACAGTATCGTCAACACAGTGGAATGTGTTTGTGATCATATTAATCAAAAGTTTTGGTCCCTGTTTCATCAGTGTTATTGGATTTACACTAATGTGATAATCAGCGATGATGTGTACTTACACTTGGAGTAAGTGTTATGTTCTTTCCAGGACATTAGTAAAGTATACTAGTTTCGAATGTATGGAGTATCCATTGGACTGGACCGATATTGCAACTAAGTTAAGATATTACAAACTTACCGTTATACATATCTTTCCAAGTCAATATCAGTAGTTGATCTTAAGATTAAAAGAATCTAAATCCTGATATGCTTGGGCTCAACTCAGGAGTGCTATTCATGTTCTTAGATTTATTAGTTAAGCCTACTTTCGGGTCAGGGTGATACGTATATTTCGAGAACATGATAGTATGATTGAGTGGGAGTGCTGAACATAAATATGGAATCTATAGCTTCTGCTGGTGTATAGAAGTCAAGTGATGATTCCCTTCGAGCTTAGCAAATAGAAGTAAATGGATGAGCTCTTGTTTAACTGACTAATTATTAGATCACTAAACACCATTTACAGGTAGCTAAGTGTTTTAAGGGGCAAAATACATTGAGGGGTGAGAACGGTAAAGAAATCCCATCTCGATGTAAATCATCTATATAGAGGATCTTTAAATCACAATAAGATTATAACAATGGTTAAATGAGATAGTATATTGATATCGTGAAACATACAATATGCTCTATATAAGTCTGAGAGTGCAATTCTAAGTTCTAAGAGTGGATTCAACGAAGAATTAATAAGTAGGAATTTACTTGGTAAATTTGGTTCACTTATTGGAAGCTCAGCATATAGATCCATGGTCCCCATTCTAGTTGAGAACATTCTGCTTGTAAGACTCATTAATTGATTCGTGATTGATCAATTATAATTCTAAAGTTAGACTATGTCTAATTTTATGAATTTTCTCTAAGCAGGGGTGAAATTGTAAAGAAAAGAGTTTTCAAGGTTTATTTATTTATTAATGGACTTTATATGTCTAATTAATAATTAAATTAAATGACAATATTATTTAATAATCTATTTTAGTTATTAAATAATTAGTTTTGGCATTTAAAAGGTTAGAATTTGAAAATTGGCGTTTTTGAGAAAATAGAGATAAAATTTGATAAAACTGCAAAATCAAGTGAGGCCCATTAAACACCATATGACCGGCCACTTAGATGAGTTTTTCAAATTAATATTTTTATTATTTTAATGCCAAATAATTCTAAACCTAGACCTAGTAGTTGCCTATAAATAGAAAGTGATGGCTCAGTCACAACACATGCTTTCATTAGCTTTCTGACAGAAATTTCTCTCTTCAGAAAAACTGAGCCTTCCCCACTTTCTATTCCTTGGCCGAAATACCTCTCTCTCTTTTCCCTTCATCTTTTTCGTGACCCTAGTGAAAGAGTAAGTGCCCACACACAGCAAGCAGTAACTCAATCATAGATTGGAAGACTGTGAAGGATCAAAACTTGAAGAAGAAGGACATTCGGGCTCAGATCTTGATTATACTCTGCTACAGAAAGGAATCAAGGGTTAGAGATCTGAGTGGAAGGAGACATTAATTCCGCTGCATCAATGTAAGGTTTTCTTAACTTTATATGTGTTTATTTTATCGTTTTAGAAAGTTCATATTTAGGTTGTTTAAACAACATACTTGTGAGTAGATCTAAGATCCTGGTAAAATAATTTCCAACAACTGGCCTCAGAGCCATGGTAATTGATTTACTTACATGAAATTTGGACTTTAAAACGATTGATTGTTTGTTTTTGGATGGTATCATGTTGTATTGAGTGTTATTTGATGATTGATTGATGTTTGTAAATTTTCGTGAAAAATAATTGCGATTCTGTTGCTGGAATTATTTTTATTGGATAGTATGGAAAAAATTAAGCAAGTTAGCCTTTTACAGAACTCAATTTCGATTTTATTTGAATTAGTTATGAATTTTTGAAGATTTAAAAAAATCGGGCTGTGCTGAAATTTTCCTGTGATCGCGAAACTGTCCGTACAGTTCACAATTTTTTCGTTTTTCTTCGATTTTTCATGCTTTTTCATGGAATTAACTTTCGATTTTTGGTATAGTTTTGTATATATACTATTACTATTCCTAATTCAATTCTAATTATAATTTTGAATTAATTTAATATTTTTTAAATTTAATTAAGATATTAATGTAATTTGAATTTGAATAGAATTAGTATCTATCTTCTTGCTTAAAAATCTATCTTATTTTTAAATTTGATTATATCTTATCTTATTTTTAAATTTAAGGTCAGATTTTTATATATATTTTTTTAAAATTTAAATCTTTTTTAGATATTTTGACCTTATTTAAATTTAAAATAAGATATTTATAATCATGTAATTTTAAATAGATGTAAGATATTTTGCTAACTTTTAAATTTTGTTATTTTATTTATTTAAATTAAATTTAAAAATCTGATAAGATATTTCATTTATCTTTTCTAATTTTTATTTAATTTTTATTTTTAAAATAACATTTAATTTTTAAAAGTAGTTAGCAAATTTTGAAATGATATTTAGGTTGATTGAAACCTAATTTTTCAAAAAGTAGGTTTAATTTTAAATATTTTTTTTAAAAATTTCGAAATTTAAATTTTTTATTTCCGAAATTAAATATTTTTTTAAATTTTATTTTCGAAATTAATTAAATATTTTTTTAATTATTTATTTTTCGAAATTATTTATTTAAAATTAAATAAATCCTACTTCCAACTATCCAGCTAACCTTGTTGCAGGAGTATATGGTTTAAACTTGTGTGTAAGTTTTTCAAAACCTATTATTACTTGATTGCAAATAGCCATGGTTACTTTTTGCCAGATCTAATGATCTGATGGCTCCCTTGGTCAAGTTAATAATTTGTAACAGGTAAATTTTACAATCTTCTTTCATCTGTGTATGACTTAGCAACATGATAGGATCCATCCAAAGTGTGCCTGTGTGAGCCTATATGTTTATTTTATTATATAGATGCATATAGGTTGTTGCTAAATAAAATGTCACACCATGATAGATTTTATTTAGGTCCATTTAGTTATTGGTGTTGGGAATTATTTTACCAGGATCTTAGATCTACTCACAAGTATGTTTATTAACATCCTAAATATGAACTTTCTAAAACGATAAAATAAACACATATAAAGTTAAGAAAACCTTACATTGATGCAGCGGAATAAATGTCTCCTTCCACTCAGATCTCTAACCCTTGATTCCTTTCTGTAGCAGAGTATAATCAAGATCTGAGCCCGAATCTCCTTCTTCTTCAAGCTTTGATCCTTCACAGTCTTCCAATCTATGATTGAGTTACTGCTTGCTGTGTGTGGGCACTTACTCTTTCACTAGGGTCACAAAAAAGATGAAGGAAAAGAGGGAGAGAGGTTTCGGCCAAGGTAGAGAGTGAGGAAGGCTCAGTTTTCTGAAGAGAGAAATTTCTGTCAGAAAGGCTTATTGAAAACTTATTTTTTGACTGAGCCATCACTTTCTATTTATAGGTAACTTGCTAGGTTTAAGTTTAGAATTATTTGGCTTTAAAATAATGAAAATAATAATTTGAAAAAGCCTTATAAGTGGCCGGCCATAGGTGTTGTAATGGGCCCCACTTAATTTTGCAATTTTATCAAATTTTATCTCTATTTTCTCAAAAATGCCAATTTTCCAATTCTAACCTTTTAAATGCCAAAACTAATTATTTAATAATTAAAATACATTATTAAATAATATTTTCATTTAATTTAATTATTAATTAGACATATAAAGTCTATTAATAAATAAATAAACCTAGAAAACTCTTTTCCTTACAATTTCACCCCTGCTTAGTGAAAATTCATAAAATCAGACATAGTCTAACTTTTAGAATTATAATTGATCAATCACGAATCAATTAATGAGTCTTACAAGCAGAATGTTCTCAACTAGAATGGGGACCATGGATCTATATGCTGAGCTTCCAATAAGTGAACCAAATTTACCAAGTAAATTCCTACTTATTAATTCTTCGTTGAATCCACTCTTAGAACTTAGAATTGCACTCTCAGACTTATATAGAGCATATTGTATGTTTCACGATACCAATATACTATCTCATTTAACCATTGTTATAATCTTATTGTGATTTAAAGATCCTCTATATAGATGATTTACATCGAGATGGGATTTCTTTACCGTTCTCACCCCTCAATGTATTTTGCCCCTTAAAACACTTAGCTACCTGTAAATGGTGTTTAGTGATCTAATAATTAGTCAGTTAAACAAGAGCTCATCCATTTACTTCTATTTGCTAAGCTCGAAGGGAATCATCACTTAACTTCTATACACCAGTAGAAGCTATAGATTCCATATTTATGTTCAGCACTCCCACTCAATCATACTATCATGTTCCCAAAATATACGTATCACCCTGACCCAAAAGTAGGCTTAACTAATAAATCAAAGAACATGAATAGCACTCCTGAGTTGAGCCCAAGCATATCAGGATTTAGATTCTTTTCAATCTTAAGATCAACTACTGATATTGACTTGGAAAGATATGTATAACGGTAAGTTTGTAATATCTTAACTTAGTTGCAATATCGGTCCAGTCCAATGTATACTCCATACATTTGAAACTAGTATACTTTACTAATGTCCTGGAAAGAACATAACACTTACTCCAAGTGTAAGTACACATCATCGCTGATTATCACATTAGTGTAAATCCAATAACACTGATGAAACAGGGACCAAAACTTTTGATTCATATGATCACATTCACATTCCACTGTGTTGACGATACTGTAATTGTGAATAAACATATGATCTGGATTTAACTGATTTTGTGTGTATGAATGTAATAAACATATTAAACATATTAAACCATTAGCATGTAAAATTCATGCAAACATCAATCACTTCAAATTTCTTATATTGATAACTAATCAGATTGTAAAGAGTTTTATTTAGGGCATAAAACCTAACAATTGGACCTATTCAATTAATAACAGTTATTTATTTTAAGGTTAAATTCCTCTCTTTTGGGCCTTGTGTGAGAGTTGGGAGCCATAGAAGTGGGTACGACATACTGAACCCAGCACCCCCTCACATGAACTACCCCAATTGTGAAGGCCCATTTGCCTGATTTGAATAATTGTACTAGGTTAATTATATTAGTTTGACCAAATAAAATTGAATTAGCAACATAATTAACTTTTAAAATATATGAAATTTATTTTCATTTTAATATTTTAAAGTTAATTTTAAGAAAAACACTTTTAGTTTAGATATTATTTCTAGACAAACTATTTGTATTTTTCTTGTATTTAATTAAATATAGAATTTTAACTAACTAAGATTCTTTCTGGAGCTTATTTAATTAAATATTCCTATTTAAGTTATAAATTAGTTGTAACAACTGATTTTTTTATCTAACTTAAACTTGAATATTTGATTTAAATTTTAAATCAAGTTGAGGAATCCTAGGCATTAGTTATTAAAGATTCTTAAGATATTTTTTAAGTTAATATCTTTTCAAATATTAACTTAAAATGGAATATTTTAGATATTTTTTGGTTAATATCTTTTCAAATATTAACTTTAAAAAGATATTTTCAAATTAAGTGGTTACAACTTAATTTTGATATTTAATTAAATCTAAATTTGAAATTATTTAAGTTTTAAATTTTTTCTATATAACTTAAATTAGATATTTTTCAAATTTTTTGAAAAAGATACTTAGTCAAATAAGATATTTTCTAGATAGTAATTTCTAGACTACTTATTATTTCTAATATTTAAATAGGAAAAATGTTATACTTTGTGAAATTAATTATTTAAATAATTAATTTTGGTACAATTTTATTAAGTATATTTTTCCTAGTATTAAATAGAAATTAATAATTAAGCCTTCTCTACACTTAATTATTTATTTCTTGAATTTAATACATTTAATTAACTTGAAAAATCTAAATATCTAAGTTGATTTTCATCATGATACTTAAATATTTATTGATTTTTCATGACACTTAATTAAATAGAAAATTATTTTTAGGTTGAAATTTAATTTTTCAACTTAAATTTAAATAATTTTCAATATATATATTTTTTCTTTATTTTATTAATCAATTTCGAAATTTGCATTTTAATTATGCAATATTTTCGAATTTTTTTTTCTTGAAAAATAGATTGAGTTGTTAATTAATTATTTATTTTAATTAATTCTTGGACCAACTCAAGTCAATGATTTTTTCATTTAATTGATTAATTTAAAATAAATGAATTTAAAAATATATATATATTATGAGAAATTGAATTAACTAGTTAAAAGAAAATCTAGATAGGTGATATTTTTGCTTGAAGTATTTCTTTTCTATTTTTATTATTTTCAAAAATTGTATTTTTATATACTTTAAATTTTCGAACCCAATAAATATATTCTCAAAGGAAATTTTTAAGTTGCTAATTATTTAATTTAATTCAACTTAAATTAATTTCCTTAATATTTATATTTAAGATTATTATAAGATGGAAATAATTAATTTTATTTCAATCACCATCTAAGTATAATTTTATAAATATTATATTAAATTCTTATTTTTGAATTTTAATTCTTAATTTAGAATTTAATGAGATTTATTTATTAGAATAATAAAGAAAATACATTTTAAATAATGAGCTTTATTATTATTAAGATATTCGATCTCCATTGTGGGTTTTACACCGCGTTTGTTTTAGTGAGTAATCCTCCCTAATGGAGGAACGTTCATTAGCAATTTCGCACCGTTTAATCTCGCATGATAAGTGGTTTGTAAGTGTTTTATATGGTATAGATCACCCTAATGGTGGCGACCATATTTGACTTGCAAATTGCGAAACAATGGTAGAAGCTCATAAGATAGAATAGCCTTGACTCTCGCCTAAACGGGACAACGCTGGATTCCAATCTTGATCGAATAAAAGGTTGCTAGAATGTTTAACATTTTAGATGAGCTGACAACTCTATTCAATGGATGGTAGCTTTGACTCTCGCCTAAACGGGACACTGATATCAGTTTGTTGAAAACCATAGAAATTATTTAGGATTGAATTTTTTTTTTAAGTATTTTCTCATATCATTCCTACTTGCTATGTGCTTATAATTTCTGAATTGATTTTGTGTGTAAAACCATTATTAATTTCTATTTGTTGATTTCTATTATTTTGTAGTATCCTGTTTTGTCAAAATGAATCCCATGTTATCACTGTTGACTGAAAATAAGCTGAATGGATCTAACTTTAATAAATGGAATGAGAACATTAATATTTCTCTCATAGGAGAAAGTGCCTTGTTTGTTTTAACTGAGCCGTCACCTGAAGTGCCTGGGGATAATGCATCCAAAGCTGTGAAAGAAAAGTATGAGCGTTGGCAGAAAGCAAATGACAAAGCTCTATACTTTATGCTTTCTAGCATGGTTGACACCCTCAAAACTCGGTTTTCTAAAACCGAGAAGGCTGTTGAAGTTATGACGAAGTTAAATGAGCTATTCGGTAAGGCATCCCTTCAGTCCCGCTTTGACGCGACTAAGAAGTACATTAACGCACGGATGGAACCTCATCAAAACGTGCGTGACCATGTTCTCCTCATGTCCAGTTATTTCCAAGAAGCCCAGGATCATGGTGCTGAAATGGACAGTGCTACTCAAGTTAGTCTTATCTTGAATAGCCTGACTCCAGCATTTCTACCATACACATCAAATTATGTCATGAATAAGAAGGAAATTGACTTTCATGCATTAGTCAATGACCTTCAAACTTATGAAAATTTGATTGGAGGACCCAAGAAGAAAGGGAGTAAACCTCATAATCCTGGTAATGGTAATGGGACGATGAAACCTGAAGCAAATGTTGCCTCTGCTTCAAAGCCCAAATCGAAGAAGAAGTGGAAGAACACCAACAAGCGAACAAAAGCCATGAAAAAGGCTGCTCCTTCTGGTGATGCTACACTTAAAGGAAAATGTTTCCACTGCAATGAAAAAGGTCATTGGAAACCCCAGTGTCCTAAACTTCTTGCAAAGAAACAAGGTATTTCCATTTATAAACTTTAAGAGTTTTAGTGAATTATTATCCAATTGGATTTATGATTCTGGACTAACTTTGTTTATTTGTTTTCTTCTTCTTATAGGCCAAGCTACTTGAACTCAATTGAGTTGGATCAGAAAGCTGGACCAAGGGTGAAATCGTCCAGATGAAGATGAAGCTCTTCATTTTTTGAATTAATTGTTTTAGTTTAAAAACAATTTGGATTTCAAATTTTAGTTAGGGATATTTATCCCTGTTTCTCTCATATTGTTGCAATACATTTTTTTTTTAATAAAGTTTTTTTTTCGAAATTCCCTATTGCAATTTATGAGATTGAGCTTCATTTAATTTTATCTTCATCAATTATTACCACATTATATTTATATGTTTGTATGTGTAAGTGTTTTTATTATTGATACAAATTCTACAATATTTACAACTCTTCATAGAGTTATATTATATAAACACTAGAAATGATTTCTATGTTTATCAATAATTGTTAATTCTCATACAATTATTAAGAATTTGTTTAATAAAAGGATCTTATGATCTGATAGGGGTGGAGAAAAGTTAAGAAAACTATGCAGTTCAACGATCTTTTATATCTAATGAACTCTGGATAGTATTCAACTCCACATAAACTCTATCACACTTAGAGAATCATGATCTTCACAACCTTTAGGGGTGGATCATAATCTCTATATATACTTAGGGGTGGAGGTTATCCATAGTACCCTATATGTATATTCTTAGGGGTGGAGTCCATTCCACAATTCCCTATGAAACACATATCTTGTTTAAACATAGAAGTAATATAATGAGTCAGCTATTGTCAATATAAATTCTTGATCTTGATTGTATGTTCCATTTCGTTTTTACTGTTGTAAGTAAAAGTTTGATACCTTTGAAAGTTCTTTGTTAAAGTTTCACACTACCTTAATTGAGTGGGAGAATTTTAAAGTTCTATACCCATCTTTATTAGGTTGATAATTGTGATAGATACTTAAGAACACTACTGAAAAGCAAATCTAACCATTCACATGGATAGGTATAGCTTATCAGAATTATGAGCATAAGATAAAGAAATCTAGTTCAGTCCATTCGAATGACTTGAACCAAGAATTCTTAATCCTCATAAAATTTGATGGTATCTTAATTTTGATTACTTTATCTCTGGCATGTATTTTTCACTTCAAATACTAGTCTGCTATGTTGATGACTTAGTCTTGACTTAAAGTTTCAGACTAACACAAAAGTCACAACTAGGTAACTCTCTAAACAATCAGAGGTTAAAAGTATTATTTAACCAGACATCTGCTATTGAGTGGGAGCTATCTGAGATGTAATCAAATAGGGAACATTAGAAGATATTCAAGAAGGATTTATGAAAGTGATCTATATGTCAGATATTAAGGAACTGTGTATCAGTTGTCTTTGTATCTCACCATCGAATTTCGATTTATATGAGATGGTGCTTACTTTGGGGATGGAGGAATTATTATATAATAATTCAAGCTCTACCAGAGAAGAACTATAACTTGGTCTATTCGAAAATACCAGAAAGTTATATCACTGAAGAAAAGTCTACACTGTATTATCTCAATTACATATTTTAAAATATGAGAGATAAGTCTTCTGTTAATTCAGATGTACTTTTAAAACAGTAAAGATTTCAATATCCCTTGATAAGTAAAGCATATAGTAAAGGATGTTTCATAAGTGTATTTATGAACTAGTTTCCAGAAGTTTGGGTGGATTCAAATATACTACACTTGATCTGAAGATCAAGACATCAGATTGACCTATTTGCACAGTTTGTTTTATATTAGTGCAAGTGGGAGTTTGTTGGGTTTTATGCCCTAAATAAAACTCTTTACAATCTGATTAGTTATCAATATAAGAAATTTGAAGTGATTGATGTTTGCATGAATTTTACATGCTAATGGTTTAATATGTTTAATATGTTTATTACATTCATACACACAAAATCAGTTAAATCCAGATCATATGTTTATTCACAATTACAGTATCGTCAACACAGTGGAATGTGATTGTGATCATATGAATCAAAAATTTTGGTCCCTGTTTCATCAGTGTTATTGGATTTACACTAATGTGATAATCAGCAATGATGTGTATTTACACTTGGAGTAAGTGTTATGTTCTTTCCAGGACATTAGTAAAGTATACTAGTTTCGAATGTATGGAGTATACATTGGACTGGACCGATATTGCAACTAAGTTAAGATATTACAAACTTACCGTTATACATATCTTTCCAAGTCAATATCAGTAGTTGATCTTAAGATTAAAAGAATCTAAATCCTGATATGCTTGGGCTCAACTCAGGAGTGCTATTCATGTTCTTAGATTTATTAGTTAAGCCTACTTTCGGGTCAGGGTGATACGTATATTTCGAGAACATGATAGTATGATTGAGTGGGAGTGTTGAACATAAATATGGAATCTATAGCTTCTACTGGTGTATAGAAGTCAAGTGATGATTCCCTTTGAGCTTAGCAAATAGAAGTAAATGGATGAGCTCTTGTTCTGACTAATTATTAGATCACTAAACACCATTTACAGGTAGCTAAGTGTTTTAAGGGGTAAAATACATTGAGGGGTGAGAACGGTAAAGAAATCCCATCTCGATGTAAATCATCTATATAGAGGATCTTTAAATCACAATAAGATTATAACAATGGTTAAATGAGATAGTATATTGATATCGTGAAACATACAATATGCTCTATATAAGTCTGAGAGTGCAATTCTAAGTTCTAAGAGTGGATTCAACGAAGAATTAATAAGTAGGAATTTACTTGGTAAATTTGGTTCACTTATTGGAAGCTCAGCATATAGATCCATGGTCCCCATTCTAGTTGAGAACATTCTGCTTGTAAGACTCATTAATTGATTCGTGATTGATCAATTATAATTCTAAAGTTAGACTATGTCTAATTTTATGAATTTTCTCTAAGCAGGGGTGAAATTGTAAAGAAAAACGTTTTCTAGGTTTATTTATTTATTAATGGACTTTATATGTCTAATTAATAATTAAATTAAATGACAATATTATTTAATAATCTATTTTAGTTATTAAATAATTAGTTTTGGCATTTAAAAGGTTAGAATTGGAAAATTGGCGTTTTTGAGAAAATAGATATAAAATTTGATAAAACTGCAAAATCAAGTGAGGCCCATTAAACACCATATGGCCGGCCACTTAGATGAGTTTTTCAAATTAATATTTTTATTATTTTAATGCCAAATAATTCTAAACCTAGACCTAGTAGTTGCCTATAAATAGAAAGTGATGGCTCAGTCACAACACATGCTTTCATTAGCTTTCTGACAGAAATTTCTCTCTTCAGAAAAACTGAGCCTTCCCCACTTTCTATTCCTTGGCCGAAATACCTCTCTCTCTTTTCCCTTCATCTTTTTCGTGACCCTAGTGAAAGAGTAAGTGCCCACACACAGCAAGCAGTAACTCAATCATAGATTGGAAGACTGTGAAGGATCAAAACTTGAAGAAGAAGGACATTCAGGCTCAGATCTTGATTATACTCTGCTACAGAAAGGAATCAAGGGTTAGAGATCTGAGTGGAAGGAGACATTAATTCCGCTGCATCAATGTAAGGTTTTCTTAACTTTATATGTGTTTATTTTATCGTTTTAGAAAGTTCATATTTAGGGTGTTTAAACAACATACTTGTGAGTAGATCTAAGATCCTGGTAAAATAATTTCCAACACAATATGCTGCAATTCAGGATCAACTGCGGGCACTACAAGCCGAGGTAGACGGACAGAGTCGAGCTCGACGCCCTCCTCGAGTTCCCGCCATTCACAACGATAACCCTCAGGTAACAACTTCTAGACGTCATACTAACCGTGTACGCAGGGAACGAAGAACTGACCCTGAAGCTCTGGACTTGAATCACCCGATGTCAAGAGATCAATCCGCAAGGTTTCCTAACCAGAGCGCACAAATTGACGAAGATCCTGAGCGCCGTAATCCTCGCAGTCGTCCATCGAGAGACAATGACGCAGAGTCAGCCTCTCCGTCATCGCATGGCTGCACTCCGAGGAGATATACAAGGTCCGGCTCTGTACAAACACAACAGGGAGGACGTTATCAAGTACACCGAGGTGATCTACGTGATCATCTCAACGCAGTTTTTAGAGCACGCTCCCGCGGCCCACATAATACTGAGACGCTCCGTGATCCCCATGCGGGCGATCAGGGTGTCAACGCAGGTAATAACCCGCCTATCGCGTCGATCGCGACTACTGGGATTAATATCCCAGCAAACCTTGCCGTAGTGGTTGCGAGCCCCCCAGTCGCAGCAACTCCAGCCCCTGCGACAGGAGGAATTGACCAAAGCATGCTTCTGCAAGCTTTAAAGATGCTCGAGCAGCAGCGCAAGCCTATATACAAGCTGCATGGCACCTCGCCTTTTACTGCAGAGGTGCGACATGCTCAACTTCCGAAAGGGTTTCGTTTATCCGAATCCCTCAAGTATAAAGGTACTTCTAACCCGATAGATTACTTAGAAAAATTCAATACTATAATGGAAGTAGACCAGGTACCGCAACTCGCGAAGTGCCGCATTCTTGCGGCAAGACTCGAGGAAAATGCTCATGATTGGTTCACCCAATTACCTGAGGCATCGATATCGACGTGGGAAACCTTCGTCGACTTATTCCTCACGCATTTCCAGGCCACAATTGTAACACCCTAACTACCTTAGGCGTATTACGTGATTTTTAAACGTACTGTGCAGCTCGTTGCTAATCAACGAGGTTTATGGAAAAACGTGATTAATTAAAATTTTGCTTTTTGATTAAACTTGTAAAACATATTATAAAAGACTCGGGATCCCGATTATAAAAATATTTACAAAAAGTTTCACTGTTTAACTATTACATCAAAATCAAAGTCGTCTAACGACAGTTACAAAAATCTCAGCCTTGCTGTCCCGAGGATCGTACGCTCCAGGCCTAACCGCCCCGACATGTACAATCTCATAAGCTCGCTCACGGTCCATCAGCAACAGCCTTGCCTTTACCTACACATGAACATAAACTGTGAGTCGACAGACTCAGTAAGAAAAGCATAATAATATCATACATAAAACCGACCGCCGTGTCCAACACGATGCCGAGTCCCGCTTCGCCATGTCCAACATGGTACCGAGCACTACCGCCATGTCCAACATGGTGCCGAGTTTTGAACGTTCGGGGGACGGTACTATTGACAAGTATCCTCTGATCGGTCGAGCCGGTCATACTCCATTCTTGGTCATACTCCGGCACTGCAGACGGGATAGGTCAATAGCCGAACCACCAACCAAATGTCGGCTGATCGGTCGAGCCGGTCATACTCGCATTCTTGGTCATACTCCGGCACTCGTACCGACGTGACGGGGTTGGATGGTTCGAAGCCTAAATACATAACTAATGTAATCTAGCGGGCTTCCTACATGCACGCTAAACATGTAATCTACATATGCATCTTGTTATACTAATCTTACACGGATTCCGATTTCGGTGTCTTGGTCAACTCGATGGGCCGAAGCTGAGTGGCGGATTACTGGCTCCTAAACCATAAAAATCACAACGCTATAAGTGACACGCTAAATCACTTCCCGGGGACTAAAACTTGGAACTAAAAGTTTCCCTATCGATAAAAAGCATGGCAATACCCCTAAAAACCCAAAAACGAGGAAAACTAGGGTTCTGAAAAATCCCCCAACCGGTAGACCGGTTGCCCAACCGGAATTCCGGTTCTGGGAATTTCTGAACCCCCATCCGGAATTCCGGATGCACAACCGGAATTCCGGTTCCTCGCAGGCAGCCAACTAAAAATCTCATAACTCGACCAATTCAACCCCAATTGGTCCCAAACTTTCCAGACCTGTTCTAAACTATCCCTAGAACAAATCCAAAGCATCAAAACCACCCAGAAAACACATATACAAAAATCACCATTAAAGACCAAGCTTTGAGTTCCAAAACTCAAACTTGGTTAAATCCACTAACATGCAACCTAACCTAGTTAATTCTACTTAACTAAGCATAATAACACCTCTGAAAACATACAAGAACATCCAGCAATTCACAGAAACAAAATATAACATTTCTTTCCAAAATTCCTAACTTTTTCACATAAAAACTAAAAGCTTGAACAACCTAACTAATCATGCTTCAAACAACCCAAATTAACTTCAATTAGCATGCTTTAATCCACATAAATCATCAACAAAATCACAGCAGCAACATAATCAAAATCATGCATGCATTTACTCATCTTTTTATCAAAATTCCAAGAAAACATAAAAGGACAAGTTCAAGGATCTTACCTACAATTGAATTACACTTAAAATGGTAGAAAAAAAGATTGAATTGATGAGAAAATCCCTCAGCCCAAGCAGCTCACACCAAGCCGAAAATGAGAGGAAAAGAGAGAGAGTTTTCTTGAAAATTTCTATTTTTTTCTCTAAGTGTTGAAAAAAATGAAAGAACTTAAAAGAGTAATGCCATTTAACTAAACTCATTTCAGCCAACTAAAAATAACCAAATAATAATTAATTCCCATTTAAAAGTCACTAAAAGACAAAAAGTCATTGGGGCAAAAAGACCATTTTGCCCCTCCACCATAAAATCACATAATTCATACTAAAGGGGTATTTTTGGGAAATTCTAAATTCCCGGCCATTCCCGACATTCCCAATGTCTAAACCCGTCCCCAAATTACCAACATACTAAGTTGTGATTCCTACTGAGCCAAACGCCGAGTTCCAAAATACCGGACACCGGAAATGCGAAATCTAAAAACTGCTGATGACATAATCATGCATTTCTGAATTCCATAAATAACAGTAATAAATTATTTAAATAGCTATAAATAATTTCATAATTAAACATAAACAGCTGCTAATTTCCAAATTAACTAAGCGGGCTTTACAACAATGACGTATAGGCCACCCTATACGACTTTGGCCAACATCAAACAAGAACCTGGTGAGTCTTTACAAGACTATTTCAAGCATTTTAACGCAGAAGTAACAAAGGTCGAGAAGGCCCCCGAGTCTTCGCTTCTTTGTATGTTGATAACAGGTATCTTGCCGAGGACCGACTTCTGGAAGGAACTGCAAGCTCGAAGGCCGGAGTCCTTAGTAGAGTTCTTCGCCATGGCCGAACCTCACAAGAGAATCGAGAACTCTCTAGCAGAGTTAGAGAAGGGGAAGGACAAACGTCGGTCACCCATACCGCGGTCACGATCTCGCAGTCCGCGAGGGAAGAATTCCAGGGGCCGAAGCCCGAGAAGACGTAGCCCGTGCAGACAGCGAAGCCCGAAGTTGGCTAAGTCACCCCCAAAGAAGGAGTCCTCGCCGAAAAGGAAGGGAGGACCTCGCTTCGTCAACTATACTGAACTTGCCGTACCTCGAGACCATATCTATGCGATTGAGGAAAGGAACGGGGTCTTCAAGAAGCCGCCCCCCATCAGGGGGAATCGCGACCGGAGGGATCCTAAAAAATTCTGTAAGTACCACAAAGACATTGGTCATACTACTCTTGAATGTTGGGTCTTGCAGGATGAAATAGAGGAACTGATCCGAAGAGGGAAGTTCGACAAGTATAAAAGAAGCGAGGAAAGTCATCCCCAAGCGGATGGCAAAGGAGAAACCCAGAACGCGAGTGGCTCCAGAACACCTCGCAATATCCTAACTATTATCGGAGGACCACACATCGCAGGCGACTCTCGCAAATCGCAAGAAAGGTATGCCAGAGAAGCCAAGGAGAGGCCGCTAACCAATGTGAATAATCTTGGTGAACGGCCAGAGAAGTTCTTTAAGAAAGAATGCGACGACATCATCTTTATGGAGAGCGACGCGAGATGGGTCCATCACCCGCACTCTGATGCAGTGGTGATAGTCGCCAATATTGGTGGAGACAATGTCCATCGTATACTGGTTGACAATGGGAGTTCAGTGAATTTGCTGAATTTCCAAGCCTTCAAGCAAATGGGGTTGCAAGAGAAGGATTTGCGTGTTGGGTTTTATACCCTAAATAAAACTCATTTCAATATAATCAGATTTACTTATTAATATAGATCAGAAATAACATTTAATGTTGCATGGTTCACATGATTTATTTCATGATTATATGTACATAATGTATAAATTCATCTGAAACCCTTTTCACATACTTGATCCTGTTTATTGTGCCGTCAACACATTGGAAAGTAAACATGACTATGTGAATAAAGTTTCCTAGATTTATCAGACATAGGGTTTTACTGATATGATAATCTACAACAGAGTTTACTTGCATTTGGAGAAGTGCTATGTTCTTTCCAAAGCATTGGTTAAAGTAAAGCTCAGGTTCGATGCATGGAGTATGCATCGGAAGGGACCGATATTGAACTTTGACTTAGATTTATTAAACTTACCGTAATATCTATTCAAGTCAATATCGCCGAGTTGATCCTAGATCAAATGATCTTAATCCTGATATGATTAGGCTCAATCTTGAAAGGCTATTCGTGTTCTTTGATTTGTTAGTTAAGCCTACTTTTAGGTCAGGGTGATACGTACATTTTGGGAACACGGTAGTGCAATTGAGTGGGAGTGCTATCATAAACATGGAATCTATAGCTTCTATCTGGCGAATAGTAAGCAAAGGATGATCTCCTTCGAGCTTGACCAAACGAAAATAAATGGTGGAGATCTCATTTCACATAAGCTGAAATATCATTTATACAGGGTCAAATGTTTTAAGGAATGAATACATTGTAGGGTGTAACGGTAATTTAATCCCTTTACAGTGTAGATCATTCATATAGAGGATCATTGATCAAATTAGGATTATAACAATGGATAAATAATGATGTGTCTATATGGTGGAACATATAGAGCATTCTATATACTGAGAGTGCAATTCTAAGTTCTTTGCGTGGATTCAACGAAGAATTAATAAGTTAGTGAATTTTAGTGCTAAATTCTTGATCTACTTATTGGAAGCTCGGTTATATAGACCCATGGTCCCCCCACTAGTTGAGATAATATTGCTTGTAAGACTCATGTAATTAGTTTTGATTAATCAATTATAATTCTCAAATTAGACTATGTCTATTTGTGAATTTTTCACTAAGTAAGGGCGAAATTGTAAAGAAAGAGTTAATAGGGGCATATTTGTTAATTATGATACTTTGTATGGTTCAATTAATAAATATGATAAATGACAATATTATTTAATAATTATTTATAGTTATTAAATAGTTAGAATTGGCATTTAAATGGTTGAATTAGAAAATTGACGTTTTTGAGAAAATCAGATGCAGAAAAGGTAAAACTGCAAAATTGCAAAAAGTGAGGCCCAAATCCACTAGTATAGGGCCAGCCACTTTTGTAGGAAATTTAAACTGATATTTTCATTATTTTAATGCCAAATAATTCAAACCTAACCCTAGTGGAATGCTATAAATAGATAGTGAAGGCTTCAGGAAAATTACACTTAAATTTTCTATTTTTCCTTCAGAGAAAAACCTGAGCTTTCTCTCTCCCTATCTTTAGCTGCCACTTCTTCTTTCTCTTCCCTCTTGAATTTCGAAATTCTTAGTGTATGAGTAGTGCCCACACACAGCAAGTGATACCTCAATCATAGTGAGGAAGATCGTGAAGAAAGACATTCAGCAAAAGGAGTTTCAGCATCAAAGATTCAGAGAAAGAGATCCAGGTTCAGATATTGATAATGCTCTGCTACAGAAAGGAATCAAGGGCTAGATATCTGAACGGAAGGAGTCATATTATTCCGCTGCAACCAATGTAAGGTTTCCTAAACTTTATATGTGTTTATTTCATCGTTTTAGAAAGTTCATATTTAGGGTGTTAATAAACATACTTGTGAGTAGATCTAAGATCCTGGTAAAATAATTTCCAACATTGCGACCTATGACATCAAGCATCTATGGCTTTTCGGGAGATGTCATAGCAATTAAAGGAATGATCAAGCTCCCAATCACTTTGGGAACTGCCCCAGTAACAGCCAAGTCGATGGCCGACTTCGCGATGTCGACCAATACTCAGCGTATAACGCCGTAATTGGTCGACCAATTCTGAAGGAGATGAAGATCATAACCTCGATCTATCATCTGACGATGAAGTTCCCTACTCCCGCCGGAGTAGGTTCGGTGCGGGGAGTCCAATCCGACTCACGAGAATGTTATAACGCAGCTGTTAAACTCGCAGAAAAAAGGACGGTAAATGTTATCTACCTTTTGGATGCACCACCGCCTCGCCAGGAGATCCTCAGGATCGAGGAGGTGCCACACATGGACGAACCAGACTTGGATCCGAGAATCCTCGATCACACCGCCGCAGCCCAAGCCGCGGAAGACACAATCGAGGTACCTATAGATCCTATAGATAATAACAAGGTTTTAAAAATTGGTTCTAAATTAAATATACAGTTGCGAGAACAATTAACGACCTTTCTAAAGCAAAATCTTGATATTTTTGCTTGGAAACATTCAGATATGGTCGGGATATCCCCGCAGGTCATGTGTCATCGCTTGAACATTGACCCTGAAGTGCGAGGTGTCCGACAAAAGCGCCGTAAAATGGACCCCGCGAGGTACCAAGCGCTGAAAGAAGAAGTCGACCGCCTCCTTGCCTGCGGCTTTATACGGGAGTCATTTTACCCCAACTGGTTAGCTAACCCAGTACTCGTGCCAAAGCCTAATGGCTCATGGCGCACATGCGTTGACTTTACAGATCTAAACAAAGCCTGTCCCAAGGACAACTTTCCTCTTCCTAGCATTGACTAGCTTGTCGATGCCACTGCAGGTCACGCGCTTTTGAGCTTCATGGATGCGTACTCGGGATACAATCAAATCCCGATGTATGAACCAGACCAAGACCATACCTTGTTCATTACTGATCGAGGATTATACTGTTACAAAGACAATGGAGGTATATGTTGACGATATGCTCGTAAAATCGCAACATGCGGAGGATCATATTACACACTTGCAGGCCATGTTCGACATATTGCGGCGATACAAGATGCGTCTAAATCCATTGAAATGCGTCTTTGGGGTGGGCTCTGGGAAATTCCTTGGTTTTATGGTAAATCAGCGAGGAATAGAAGCCAATCATGCGAAGATCAGGGCATTGGTAGAGATGCCATCACCGACTAAGCCAAAGGAGGTTCAAAGCCTCACAGGTAAAGTCGCGGCTTTAAACCGCTTTATATCCAGATCCTCTGATAAGTGTAAAGAGTTTTTCCAGACTTTGAAAGGCAACAAAAGGTTTCATTGGAACGAAGAATGCGAGCAGGCCTTCCAAGCTTTAAAAACGCATTTGGGGAAACCTCCAATCTTATCGAAGCCGTTGTCCGGAGAAGTTTTGTCTATCTATTTGGCCGTCTCCGAATATGCGATTAGTTTAGTACTAATACGCGAGGACCAACGACGCCAATACCCAGTGTATTACGTCAGTAAGCGATTACTAGACGCCGAGACGCGTTATCCTCAAATGGAGAAATTGGCTTTCGCCTTGATAATATCCTCAAGAAAATTGCGACCTTACTTCCAGGCTCACAGCATTGAAGTTTTGACAAACTTCCCCTTAAGACAGGTTTTAGCGAAACCAGAAGCATCGGGGAGATTGTTAAAGTGGGCGATGGAGTTGAGTCAGTTCGACATCAAGTATAAACCGAGAACTGCGATCAAGGGGCAAGCCTTGGCAGATTTTATACTTGAATTCCCAAGCACCGAGGTGGCAGTTGTAGAGGATAGAAATGACATTGTCATGGCAGGCAAAGAAGTATGGACATTGTACGTCGATGGAGCCTCAAATAACGAAGGTTCTGGCAGTGGGATCTTGTTAATCAGTCCCAATAATTTCAAGGTACACGCTGCTTTACGTTTTGAATTTTCTGCATCTAACAATGAAGCCGAGTATGAGGCTTTAATCACAGGATTGAAACTGGCCCTCGAGATGAAAGTCGAGTATCTACAGGCTTTTAGCGACTCTCAAATCGTGGTATGCCAAGTGAATGGAGAATACCTAGCAAGGGGCGGAAGATTGGTTAAATACTTAGCCATCGTTCGTGAAAAAATGCAGAAGTTCAAAAATGTAGTTGTATCTCGAGTACCGCGTGCTCAAAATGCCCATGCAGACGCATTCGCCCGTTTGGCCTCAACTAGGGAAGCCGAATTACTCGATGTGATTCCGGTAGACGTATTGGCTCACCCAACCATAGATCGAGAAGTAATCATGGAGGTAGATGATGTTCAGGAGATTACCTGGATGACCCCTATCCTCGCATACCTTGAAAAGGGGCTCCTACCTGATGATAAAATAGAAGCGAGGAAAGTGTGACAGCGAGCAGCCCGTTATGTGATATATGACCAAAGGTTGTATCGCAGAAGTTTTAGCCAACCACTTCTCAAATGTATCAGTGGAGAAGACTGCGGTTACATACTGCGTGAAGTACACGAGGGGATTTGTGGCAATCATACCGGAGGTAATTCCCTTTCCTTAAAAATTATGCGGCAAGGATATTACTGGCCAACATTGTGACAAGATGCTCTCGCGTTTGCAAAGAGGTGTGATAGATGTCAGCGAATAGCCACTAACACACATCAGCCTCCGAGTAACCTCCACTCTATCACAAGTCCATGGCCCTTTGCAATATGGGGAATCGATTTAATCGGCGAGTTACCCAAAGGAAAAGGCGGAGTCAAATATGCGGTAGTCGCAGTTGATTACTTCACAAAGTGGGCTGAAGCCAAAGCACTCGCAACCATCACTGCAACAAAATTACGCGAGTTTGTCTATACCTCCATCATTTGTCGTTTTGGCATTCCGCATAAACTCATTTCAGACAATGGAAAACAGTTTGACTGTAAAGAGATGCGACAGCTATGTGGCGATTTGGGGATTAAGAAGGCTTTCTCCGCAGTTGCTTACCTGCAGAGTAACGGACAAACTGAAGTCGTTAATAAAATAATTAAACACACCATAAAGGGAAAATTAGAAGATCGCAAAGGGGCTTGGCCAGACAAGTTATCGCAAGTCCTATGGTCCTATAATACGACCCCTCGATCTACAACTGGCGAAACACCCTTCTTACTTTCTTACGGGTGCGAGGCCATGTTGCCAGTTGAAGTTGGGGCAGGTTCCCTTCGCAGGGATATTTTCAACATCTCGCAGAACAACGAGAATCAGCTATTCTGCCTTGATCTTTTGGAGGAAAAGCGTGATAAAGCGCACCTAAAAAATGCGGCTTACCAACAGCGAACTGCAAGATACTTTAACTCCAAAGTGAAAGTAAAACCCCTGTGAGCAGGAGACTTGGTCCTTAGAAGAGTAATGCCAAACACCAAAAACCCGTCGCACGGGGTCTTCGGAGATAATTGGGAGGGACCATACCTCATCGCAGATCAAATTGGTGATGCAACGTATCGACTCGCAACACTCGATGGAACTGCGATTCCACGAGCATGGAATAGCGAGAGCTTGAAATTTTATTATCAATAGTATTCACATTATTCGATTATGTTCATTCTTGTACTTATACTTAGATATTTTTCATTCAACAAGGAAAAATCCTAAGTATAGGGGGATATATGCCCGAATGTACTATTGATTATATGAATAAAATTACTTGTTAAATTTCAAAAATTTTACCAGCTTTGCAAATGTTCCTACTTATTACACCAAGCTGTAATTGAAGTCGCAAATATATATATATAAAAACGCGAGTACCCGTGTACTGCGTAAATGTTAAAGGATAGCTATCCCCGCGAGGATAGAAATTTGTCCAAAACAAAAAGTAAATTCATCCAAGTACATAAGCGCGAGTACCCTTGTACCGCATATATAAAAAAAAGATAGAAGTAAAATTAAAAAACAACATAAGGATAACTAAGCATCTGGAGCAGCAGGAGTAGTCTCATCCGGAGCAGTCTCGTCCGCGACTTTGCTGATGACCTCATTCTCGACTTCTTTAGCTTGTGCACCCTCGACCTCGTCAACAAGGTTACCTCCCCCACCTTGAGTCTGAGTAGGCGATATGGCGCGAAAAGCCTCGGCCATCTCAGCGGCTTCTGCTCCAAGAAGAGAAAAGTCGAAGTCTGGGACTTTGGAAAGAGTGGTATAGATATAATCAGACACTGCCTGATCATACTGCTTCTTCCCATTCTCTTTCTCAGCCTCAAAATCGCGGGCCATCTCCACGATCGTTGCATGCGACTTCTTGACTTCAAGCTCCGCCTGTTCTTTCGCCCTGCTGAGTTCTTCGAGCTCCTTCTCCTTGGCCTTGCTGAGTTCCTCGAGCTCTTTTTCCATCCTCGCCACTTCTTGCTTCAGCTTTTTTATATTCTCCTAAAAATGAGCATTCTGCCTCTTCAGCGAGTCGGCTTCCTTCGAAGGAGTAGCCGCAGCTTTTATGAACAAAGCCATTGACTGCGCGGCCAGTTCAGCAGATCGCGTAACAAGATCCTCATAAGGAATCTCAGCCAGGAACTTCTCTTGCATGGCCAGGAAGTCGCGAGCTCGAACAGGTGGATCAATTACGACTTTCTTCCCCTTGTCTTGTGTGGTCTTGGCCAGCTTCTTGGAAGAGTCCGCGACAAGTGTAGCTATCGCATCGCTCTTCCTCTTCTGAGCGACAACCGGCGAAGTCGTCGCTGTTCCACCCTTTGGTTTGATCTTCAGGACAGGGGCAGACTTCAGAATAGTCATATCTGCGAACATAAATGAAAAATAAGTATAAGTCAAAATCCTACCTGTTAGTTCATAACAAGAGACGAATTACCTGAAATTTGTCGAGGAGTTTGCTTAGAAAGACGCTTGTCTATTCGTTCTTGCTGCTTCTCGGATGGTTCTTTGTATACTGGCTCCCTTTGAAGACTTGCGTTCTCAGGAATCAGCTGATGTTCTCACAACTTCGCAGTTGTACACAATAATCGCCAGTCGCGATCTTGTACCGGAAGGCTCCCGAGAATTTCAGCTGTCTCCTTGCTAGTCGCGTCAAGGGTCGGTCGAGCTGGTCTATCTGTGATGACAACAAGGAGCGAGTGAGCAAAAGATTCCAAAAGTAATGCAAAAAATGTCTAAGTCAAAGAAATACGCGACATACTAGGTCTGCGATTAAAGTCAGTCCTAATCCTCGGAACCTTAAAGACATAAAACCACTTCGATTTCCAATCACCCATGTTCGACACCATTCCCTCAACTCCGTTGATTTCAGAAGTCGCCCATTTGCTAAAGCAGTAGAAGCCGTTATGAAGACCTACGCTTTTTATGTCGTAGAAATAGCTGAATTCTTCTACTGAAGGAGCCCTATGGACATACTCCATGTACATCGCATAGAAGGCTAGGACAGTGCGATAACTGTTGGGAGTTAGCTGAAAGGGCGATACATCATATCGCCTGAGAATGGCAGCGACGAAGGGGTGAAAGGGGACCGATACACCACACTGAAGGATGGGTATTGAGACTACCACATCCTCTGTGGGAATGATCGCAGGGTTAGTAAATGGAAGGTGCGCTCTCTGAGACGGTTTAGGACGTTGAAACGCGAGTCGCAGAAAATTCAACCTCACAAAGGTGGTGAAGTCTGATTTGGCAACCCTCGAGATTAAATCCTCGCACGCGAAGGGCTCGTTCAGCTGGGAATCATCGACCGAATCTGTCCCACTCCCTTCCGCCTCCTCCTCTTCCCCACCTGACTCGCGAGCTGGAGTCGTCCATTCCTCGTCCATCTCCTCGACCTCGACGTCAGGAGCATGCCTCGTATGTATAAGGTAGTCGCGTGCCGACACTGTGGACTCGCTTTCCCGGATATCGATGGTCCCAGGTTCTGCGAGTTCCTGCACCATCCTCTCGATGTCCACAGAAGACATCGGACCTAATTCTATTTGAGCGGCCTCCACTTCAGAAATGTCCGTGGGGAGAAAACTGTCCCCCTCCTGGTCAGTCTCACCGTCAAATGCATGGCCTCCAGAGCCGAGCTGTTGGCTATCCGATAGATCGCTCATCTGAAAGATAGAAGATCTTTTCAGCGTGATGGATGTGTGAAAAACAAAGTGAGTGATCTCACCCACAGTAGATTATAAAGTCGCACTCGACAGAATGGTCAGCCTCCTTGCGAATACTGACCATCCCGTCAATGTGCGAGAAGAGATAAAACTATCTTGGGCAAGTAATTCACGCATCCTCGGCTAAGCGGTATACCTCCTGAAACGGCTGGGAGTTTCCCAGTGACTGAAGGGGTATGCATTTTCGAGCATAATCCTGAAGTTACTGGGAGACCCCCACCGTTCCGAGACTACCTATCAACCAAAGAGTACGCTCATTCGAATATTAACGCATGTCGCAAATGGCTGGGTGTATCTCAGTATCTCAAGGGGCATATAACCGCGTATATGGCCATTAGAATACTGTGACACACCCACCATTTGGAATAGCGATTAACACCCTCGCAACTCAGCCCGTGACATATAAAGATCCTAAAAGATCTAGCTAACAGTCAAATGGAAATAAATCTTAGCAATATGCGAGTATTCAAGTTGTTCAACTGAACACCCGCGAACATTCAAGTTGTTCATCCGAATATTCGCGAGTATTCAAGACGTGGAACAGTGCCTATGAATTGTGTGCGGTTATGTCAGTTTACAGGTCATATCCTACGAATTTACCCAGGTTTTCTTACCTAAAACACATAGCCTCATTAACACCCACTAGCACACATTCCTAAAACAACCTTAAAAATACCCGAACCCAGAAAGGAAAGCATATTTTCTCCAAAACAACAAACGAAAGTGCAGTGATTTGAAAACTAACCTTTAGTTCTGACTTCTGCGATTGCTCTCGATCACTTCTGAGATTGAGAATGTTGTGGAAAAATGGTAGAAAATCTGGGAGTGGATTTTTGAAGTGTATGTAATGGAGGGAAAGAAGAAGTTAAGAGTAAGAGGGAAAAATGGGAATTTTGATTCGTATCAAAGTATTTAAATACCCATATCCCTTATTAATTGGGATTGTGACACGTGGCAGCCAGAATGCCTAAGGTCGCCCAATCTAACGGCCAACGATGGCCACGCCTACACGAAAACCAAAGGGTTTTGTGACGTGGCACCATAAAGGTAATAATTACTAATAATTACAGCCGTCATTTTTCGAAACCCTCGATGGGACAACCAAAAGGTCACCTCCTCGTGACAACCTTTCACCTGTCTCTCGAATAATAGTTTCCCTCGGTGACCGCTCCTGTCACGTCGCGAAACTAGGGGCATGTGTGATAGTGAGATTTCTCTCACCTAGAAACTCGAGACCAGACTCCTCTTTAAAGGACACGTGTGTTCAGATTTCCAATGAAAGCTGAAATGTCCGTGGGAGACTTCTCGAAGTTTATACCTCGCTCAGGATAAAACCAGCGAGATATTGCGAGTGCGACCTAAGTCGAACCACGTAACCATAATTCTCGTTATACAGGGTAGATCCAACTTGCATGTGTCAGAACATGTGCGAGTGTCCCCTCTATATTTCCGCGAAAAGCATAGAGACCAACTCTCTATGATGCAATTTGGTCCCAATGATCCAATAGCCCTGACAAGCCGATATAAATTCGCATGTCCAAGTTCTACCAGCTCAAACATGCGATGTATTCAAGGGGCGATTACCTAAGGCGCAGACGTTCCAAACGTACTGATGACCCTGCGAGCTCAATAAACGGAACATGAACAGTCAACTCGCAGATGCGGAAGACGCATACGTTGATGAACTTAGTAACTGTTACGCATTTATTGATGTTAACGTTGTTTGGGTTTACTTATTACAATTCAATATGTAAATAATGGATTAACAACGAATGTGATCCTTGTGTAACCGATTGGACACCTACTTTGTATATAAAGGGGTGATCCACCATGAAAATGGCACCTACGAATCCTTTGCTACAGTGGACTAAGCAGATCACAATCTGACTGAACCACTATAATTCTTTGTCTTATTTACATTTTCCAGCCTTGTTGTTTGTTCCTGCATTCCCAGTCGAGTACTCGCCATTCTAGGTCGAATACTCGCACTTGTCACTTCCCTAAAAATTCTCTTTTATATTAATTAAATAATACATTTTGGTGTTGCGAAATTCACTCGACAACAAGTTTCAAAACAAAATTTTGGAATTAGACAATGTCTTATACATTCCAAATTTCAGTAGAAACTTGATTTCTGTTTCATGCTTACAATTGCAACAATACAAATTAGATTTTTTGAGTTCTGGTTCTACCATTTCTCAAAATGACATTCATATTTGTGTTGCATCCATTGAGGGGCTTTATGTTCTAAGAGCAGACGAACCATTTGCCCTACATAACGAATTGTTTAAAGTAGCTAAACCAAGAAACCACAAAAAGCAAAAGAACGATAATGATAATGAATTATATCTATGGCATTTACGTTTAGGTCGCATAGGCTATGACAGACTAAATAGGCTAACCAAAGACGGTCCATTGAAAAATGTCTTCTTAGGTGAATTACCTGTTTGCGAGTCTTGCCTAGAAGGAAAGATGAACAAACGTTCTTTCTCTGCAAAGGGAGAGCGTGCCAAAGAACCACTAGGCATAGTACATTCAGATCTATGTGGACCACTGAATGTAAAAGCTAGAGGTGGTTATGAGTACTTTGTCACTTTCATTGACGATTACTCTAGATATGGTCATATTTACCTTATGCATAAGAAATCTAAAACGTTTGAAAAGTTTCAGGAATTTCTTGCATTGGCTCAAAACCAATTGGGTAAAACTTAAAGATCTTGCGAACTGATAGGGGTGGAGAATATATGGATATGCAGTTCAAAGATCATTTGATCGAACTTGGCATTGAATCCCAATTAACTTCCCCTAGCACTCCACAGCAAAATGGAGTTGCGGAGAGAAGAAATCGCACGCTTTTGGAAATGGTTAGGTCCATGCTTAGCTATTCAACTCTACCTACGTCCTTCTGGGGATATGCAATTAAGATGGCAACCGACATTTTAAATGTTGTTCCTTTTAAATCAATCCCTAAGACACCTTTAGAACTATGGAATGGTCGTACACCTAGTGTACGCCATTATAGAATCTGGGGGTGACCTGCTCATGTCTTAAGAAAGAAAGAAGGCAAACTTGAAAAGTGAACTGGGGTTTGCATGTTTGTTGGAAATTCTAAAGAGACTTGGGGTGGACTATTTTATAGTCGCAAGGATGATAAAGTGTTTGTTTCCACAAACGCCACTTTCCTTGAAGATGACTATATTAAGAATTTCAAACCACAAAGTAAAGTAGTATTGGAGGAAATGCTTGCAGATATAAGTCCTTCTAATGTTCCATCCTCTTCTACTTAAGAAGAGGATAATCCCACTCCCTCAGTCAAAGCAACTGAGAAAACTACTACCAAAGTTCCTGTTCAGAAGATCACCGCTCCTCGTCGTAGTGGGAGGGTTTCTACAAAACCGTCTCGTTATGGCTTGGATGGTGAAATCAATATGGTCGTTGGTGACGGTATTGAAGACGACCCATTAACCTAAAAACAGGCAATGGCAAGTTCGCAACGGAAGCGATGGTCAGCCGACATCGATTCAGAAATGGATTCCATGAAAAAGAACAAAGTCTGGGAATATGTAGATGCACCCGATGACTATCGTTCAATGGGATGCAAGTGGGTCTACAAGAAGAAAAGAGGCGTTGGAGGCGAAGTCGAAACTTTTAAAGCTAGACTGGTCGCCAAGGGTTATACCCAAAGAGAAGGTGTGGACTATGAGGAAACTTTTAGTCCTGTCGCCATGCTCAAATCCATCTGAATTCTTCTCTCCATCATAGCTGCTTTCGACTATGAAATCTGGCAAATGGATGTCATGACAGCCTTCCTTAATGGGCTTCTTGAAGAAACCATCTATATGGAGCAACCAGAAGGCTATGTTCTTCCAGGGCAAGAAAATAAAGTTTGAAAATTAAATAGGTCTATTTATGGACTTAAGCAAGCTTCTCGCTCGTGGAACAAAAGGTTTGATGAAATCATCAAAACCTACGACTTTCTTCAGAATGAAGATGAACCATGTGTTTACCAACTCAGGGAAGACCAAGTAGTAGTATTCCTGGTCCTTTATGTTGATGACATTTTGATCATTGGCAACAATATCAAGAAAATGACTGACATCAAGGAATGGTTAGACAGTCAATTCGAAATGAAAGATTTGGGTGAGGCTGCCTATATTCTCGATATTCAGATTATCAGAAACCGGAAGAACATATCCCTTGCTCTCTCTCAAACAACTTACATTGATAAAGTTTAAGAGAGATTCTCAATGACCAACACCAAAGGGGCGACTATGCCTTCTAGATATGGTATCCGTCTGTCTAAGGAAGAGTGTCCCACTGATCCTCAAGAGATAGAGGACATGAGAAGAGTCCCTTATGCTTCCGCAGTTGGCAGTCTAATGTATGCAATGTTATGCACTAGACCTGACATCTGTTATGCTGTAGGAATCGTGAGCAGGTATCAGACCAATCCAGGACAGGAACATTGGACTGCTGTTAAGCATATCTTGAAGTACTTGAAGAGTACAAGGCAATTTGTGTTAGTCTACAAGGGTGGTGCTTTAAATCCCGTAGGCTATACCGACTCAGATTTCCAGGCATGTCTTGATGATAGGCAATCTACATCTGGGATGGTATTTACTCTTGGGGGTGGAGCAGTGGTTTGGAGAAGTGCTAAACAAACCGCAATTCCTGACTCTACCATGGAGGCAGAATACATAGCTGCAGCAGAAGCTGCCAAAGAGGTTGCCTGGCTGAGAAAGTTCTTCACCAGTCTTAGTGTCGTGTCTGGAGTGGAAAAGCCTCTAGTTTTACTTTGTGATAACACTGGAGAAATAGCCAACAGTAAAGAGCCTAGAAGCCACAAGAGAAGCAAACATATAGAAAGGAAATATCATATCATCAGAGAATATGTGGCAAGAGGGGATGTACTGGTAGAGAAAGTGGACACAGAGGATAATCTACCTGATCCATTCACCAAAGTCTTGGCAGTGACTGCATTTGAAAAGCACCGTCAGAATTTAGGATTAATTGATATGTACTGATTAGTTTTATATTAGTGCAAGTGGGAGTTTGTTGGGCTTTATGCCCTAAATAAAACTCCATTTCAATGTAATCCAGATTATTCAATATCAATAAAGAAATAGAAGTATTTTTAATTCATTTGTTGTTTTGGTTCACCTTATGAATTATTTGTCTATTTGATTTATAAATTCATCCAAACCCTTTTCACATACTTGATCATGTTTATTGTGTTGTCAACACAGTGGAAAGTAAACATGACTATGTGATTAAAGATTCCTAGATTTATCAGAACACTGGGTTTTACTGATATGACAATCTACAACAGAGTTTACTTGCATTTGGAGAAATGCTATGATCTTTCAGAGCATTGGTTAAAGAAAAGCTTGGGTTGGATGCATGGAGTATGCATCGGAATGGACCGATATTGAACTTTGACATAGATTTATTAAACTTACCGTAATATCTATTCAATTCAATATCACCTAGTTGATCCTAGATCAAATGATCTTAATCCTGATATGATTAGGTTCAATCTCAAGAGTGTTATTCGTGTTCTTTGATTTGTTAGTTAAGCCTACTTTTGGGTCAGGGTGATACATACATTTTGGGAACACGGTAATGCAATTGAGTGGGAGCGCTAACATAAATATGGAATCTATAGCTTCTATCTGGCGAATAGAAAGTTAAGGATGATTTCCTTCGAGCTTAACCAAACGAAAATAAATAGTGGAGTACTCATTTCACTTAGCTTAAATATCATTTATACGGGGTTAAGTTTTTTAAGGATAAAATACATTGTAGGGTGTTACGGTAATTTAATCCCTTTACAGTGTAGATCATCTATATAGAGGATCATTGATGAAATTAGGATTATAACAATCGATAATTAATAGCGTGTCTATATGGTGGAACATATAGAGCGTTCTATATAGATGAAAGTGTAATTCTAAGTTCTATGCGTGGATTCAACGAAGAATTAATAAGTCATTGAATTTAAGAGGTAAATTCTTGATCTGCTTATTGGAAGCTCAGATATATAGGCCCATGGTCCCCACACTAGTTGAGACAATACTATTTGTAAGACTCATTGAATTGGTTTTAATTAATCAATTATAATTCTCAAGTTAGACTACTATTTGTGAATTTATCACTTATTAAGGGCGAAACTGTAAAGAAAGAGTTTATATGGTGTGTTTATTAATTAAGAGACTTTGATTAGTCTAATTAATAAATATAATAAATGATAATATTATTTAATAATTAATTATAGTTATTAAAAAGTTAGAATTGACATTTATATGGTTGAATGTGAAAATTGGCAGTTTTTGAGAAAATGGAAAACAGAAATGATAAAACAGGAAAGTTGCAATAGTGAGGCCTATTTCCAAATGCCTTGGCCGGCCACATGCATGGGTTTTATTATTTAATTTTTTCATTATTTTAATGCCAAGTAATTCAACCCTAACCCTATGTGGTATTCTATAAATAGAAAGTAAAGGTTTCAGGAAACTACACACATCACAATTGCATCTCATTCCTTTCACAGAAATTTTCTGAGCAGCCACCTCTCTCTCTCTCTTTCCTCTTCTTTGTTTCGAAATCTCCAAGTGATAGAGTAGTGCCCACACACATCAAGTAGTACCTCAATCATAGTGTGGAAGACTGTGAAGAATCCAATTTCAATAAAGAAGGACATTCGGGCTTAGATCTTGATAATACTCTGCAACAGAAAGGATACAAGGGTTAGAGATCTGAGTGGAAGGAGACATATTATTTCGCTGCATCCAATTTAAGGTTTCTCATACTTTATATGTGTTTACTTATATTCGTTATAGAAGTTCATATTTAGGTTGTTAATCAACATACTTGTGAGTAGATCTAAGATCCTGGTAAAATAATTCTAGCAAGATGTTCATAGACTTCTGTACGACATATGAAATCATTAAAAGTTTCTCTGTAGTAGCACACCCTCAACAAATGGGCAAGTCGAAGTAGTCAACAAGACACTCAAAGATACCATGAAAAAACAGCAAAAAGAAGCTAAAGATAACTGGCTGAGGAACTACCAAAAGTATTGTGGTCGTACATAACAATAAAAAGGACATCAACTAGGCAGACACCATTTGCCAAGCCTTATGGTTAGTAAGTGATGCTGCCCGTCGAGTTAGAACCTCTGTCCCATAGGAGACTGATTTATGATCAAGAAACCAATCACGCCCTCTTGACAAAATCACCTGATGAAATTGAAGAAAGAAGAACTTCTGCAAACCTAAAGCTAATGGCTCATCAGCAAAAGGTAGCTCGATATTTCAACAAGAAAGTGAGGGTAAGAAAGTTCTTTGTGGGAGATATGGTCCTTAGAAGAGTGTTCTTAAACACAAAAGACAACACAGCTGGCGTGCTTGAACCTAACTAGGAAGGACCATATCAAGTAACAGAAGTCACATATTAGGGAGCATATAAACTTAGTTGGTATGACGAAAACATAGAACTAGTTTTAGTACCAAGTTATTGGAATAGGGGACATTTGAGGAAATATACCAATAGGTGTACAAGGTCTGATGACCCCCATAAAGTACACAATGCTCGAACATTTACTCTTAAGTTGGTGGCCTTCAAAGCAGACCTCACTTAAAGATTTGGAAAAACAATTGGTACTCAGGTCGGATGACCACCCCTAAAGTACAATATGTTCAGAAATCATTGCTCTTGAGCAATGTCTCTTGGACGAATTATACCATTCAATTGTTTTATGTTTTAATTAGCTAAAGATCGTTTAGATCATGTAATAGCTTTCATTTCAATAAATGTACGTTACTATGGTAACAACACATCTAAACTAATAAATGAATGAAGATATTAATTAGCATTCTAATTGTGTCAATTTTTTCTTTTCTACTGTAAGTTACGTAATTACAATTGAAAATGCATACAAAGGGTCTGCCTAAACCTAGTAGTCGGACAGACAATATTGAACTTGTGCAATACAAGTGACCAAGAGTCATAAGTCTGCTCGGTCACTTGGGGGACAACTATACACCTACAAAGCATAGGTAAGTAACAAGCTCAAAAAACAAAACATTTGCATGTGCAATTATTTAAAAGTAAGAGAAAATATTCATTTTAAAAGATAACAAAGCATGCTAACTCCAAGATTAAAAGCTGCTCGGCCAGCCAGTTGTCTTGAAACAAAATAAACTATTAACCAAGTTTAAAAGCCCCGTGGTCGGCCACATTGTATTAAAAAAGGGCCCATGTTCCAAATTGATAAAAAATAATTCAAATGGTTAGAGTCCTTAGTTTTTTCTACAGGTCGGGTTTGTGTCATCAGCAACTGAGGTTTCATTGTTTTGGTTGGTCAGAGCATCGCTGTTGGCTGCCTCAGATTCTTCCTTGTCTTTTTAGGCTTCACAAAACCTAAGATATGTCTCTTTATTTTCATTGAGGTAATCAAAGTTTGCTTCTAGGTTAGCCTTCCAAAATTCATAAAAGATGTCCAGGGCGACCGTCGCCAAGCTTTCCACCTCCTTCTGAAGCACCTCCCGCTTAGCACTAAATCTTGTTCGTTAGAAGTCAGGAGTCTCCTACAAAACCTTCTTCTCCTCGGTCAAGCTTGAAAGAAGTGTCTGGAGGCCTTCCCTCTCATCTTTCAGAGACTTAACATCCTTGCCCAGAGCCTTATTGTCCGCCTCGAGCTGGGCAGCAGACGGCATATCGTTGATCTCCTTCCTCAATTCTTCAACAAGTTTTTTGGTAACTGGGAGCTGTTTATTAACCTTGCCTAGTTGAAAGCTCTTATGCTCGATCCTTCTTAGTTTCCTCCACCTCCTTTTTTAATTTGATGGTGGTCGTTGTAGCTTTCAAGGCTGCAGACTTGGCTCGGGAGTACATGTATGCCACCTTTATGTTAAGCTGCACAATAAAGCAAAATTAAAACATGCATGGATAAAAGAATGTGAAAGAAAACCAAAGGAAAATTACTAATTCAAGTGGATTCCTTCAGCAAACTGCCCATAAGAATCTACACAGACATGTCCTCCTCTTTGGCTAGCTAGTCGTTCACTTCGGGAAGCACTCGATCTTGATAGATTTAAAGCATCTCCTTCCCCTTCTTAGTCTCTTAGTTCAGTAGGGTAGAATGTTGGAAATTATTTTACCAGGATCTAGATTTACTAACAAGTATGTTGGATTAACAACCTAATATGAATTCTAAAACAATGAAAATAAACACGTATAAAGTTAGAAAACCTTACAGTGGGTGCAGCGGAATAATATGACTCCTTCCGTTCAGATCTCTAGCCCTTGATTCCTTTCTGTAGCAGAGCATCACCAAGATCTGAACCTGGATCTTCTTTTCTCCTTCTTTGATACAGAAATTCCATAGTCTTCCATACTATGATTGAGATACCACTTGATGTGTGTGGGCACTACTCATCTCACAAGGATTTCGAAAATTCTCTCTCTTTTCTCTCTTAATTTCGTGGCTGATAGCATCTAATGATGTGCAAGAGAAGAGAACAAGGGCTGCTATATATAGGGAGAAGGGAGAGCACAACTTTCCAAATAAAACAGTTTCCTCTTTTACTGTGTAATTGATTAACTGCCTTATTTAGTGTGATTCACCACTTTCCTATTATAGATAGGCTTTGATTAGCAATTACATGACAATTAAAAAATAAAATAATAATTGGGAAACACAAAGGGAGTGCTTCGGCCATAGAGGGAATATGGGCCTCACTTGGATTTTGCAGTTTCCTCAATTTTATTTCAATTTCTCCAAAAATGCCATTTTTCCAATTCTAATCATTTAAATGCCAAAACTAATTATTTAATAACTAAAATAGATTATTAAATAATATTGTCATTTAAAATAATTATTAATTAGACATACAAAGTCTCTTAATTAATAATTAAACCTAGAAACCCTTTTCTTTACGATTTCATCCTTAAACTGTGAGAATTCATAAAGTAGACATAGTCTAACTTTTAGAATTATAATTGATTAATTAAAATCAATTAACTGAGTCTTACAAGCAGTATGGCCTCAACTAGTATGGGGACCATGGGTCTATATAACCGAGCTTCCAATAAGTCGAACCGAATTTACCAAGTAAATTCCCTAACTTATTAATTCCTCATTGAATCCACACTTAGAACTTGGAATTGCACTCTCAGTCATATAGAAACGCTCTATATGTTCCACGATATAGACACGTCATTAGTTATCCATTGTTATAACCCTAATGTGATCAATGATCCTCTATATAGATGATTTACATGCACGGGATTAAATTACCGTAACACCCTACAATGTATTTTATCCTTAAAACACCTGTATAAATGATATTTCACCTAAGTGAAATGAGATCTCCACCATTTATCTTCGTTTGGTTAAGCTCGAAGGAAATCATCCTTTACTTCTATTTGCCAAATAGAAGCTATAGATTCCATATTTATGTTAGCGCTCCCCACTCAATTGTATTACCGTGTTCCCAAAATGTACGTATTACCCTGATACAAAACTGGGCTTAACTAACAAATCAAAGAACACGAGTAATACTCTTGAAATTGAGCCTAACCATATCAGGATTTCGATCATGTGATCTAGGATCAACAGGTGATATTGAATTGAATAGATATTTACGGTAAGTTTCAAAATCTAATTCAAAGTTCAATATCGGTCCATTCCAATGCATACTCCATGCATCCGATACTGGTAAACTTTGCCAATGTCCTGGAAAGGACATAACACTTTTCAAAGGTGTAAGAATACCTATCGCTGATTATACCATGTCAGTCTAAATCCAGTGTTCTGACAAATCAGGGAATCTACTTTTGAACATATAATAAAGATTATATTCCACTGTGCTGACAACACTATAATCTTTAACCAACTCATATGTTCTGGACTTAAAAAGAATTCATACATTATATACACATATAATCATGAAATAAATCATGTGAACCATGCAACATAAAATGTTATTTCTGATCTTTATTAATAAGTAAATCTGATTATATGAAATGAGTTTTATTTAGGGCATAAAACCCAACAAACTCCCACTTGCACTAATATAAAACAAAAAGTGCATTTCAAATAATCATTAACACCTTGATATACCAATCAAGTGTAATAGTAGTATACTCCTCGTAATGGGATCTGACAGGTTGAATTAAACACAACCTCTTCTCCACCATTACTCTTCCTTAATCACAAAATCCTTGATAATGTGAAATTCCTCTCTATATGTCTACTTTCTTGGGATACTGGATTCTATACTTTTGGGCAACTACTCTTTTGTTATTCAGGAAATAACCCTAGTAGTTAAGGCAAGTTGGAACACTGCCACAAATGTATAGAACTTTCCTTAGACTGAAAAAGTATCTTTCCTGCAACTTTTAACATTCAGTCTCTCTCTGGTAGACCAAGAGATTTCAGATAGGTTTTTACACTTCTCCAAAACCGCTACTCCACCCCCAAGGTAATCACCATCTCATCAGTAGACTTTCTAGCACACAGGCAAGTCTCAAAATCTGATGTGGTGTAGTCTAAGAGTTTCAAACAAACACCCTTATTGACTAACATATAGTTCCTCTTCTTAATCTTAAGATTTACTTGATTTTCTTCCAATGTTCTTCTCCTGGATTAATCTGATACTTACTCATTACTCCCACTCAACAGCAGGTGTCTGGTCTAAGGCATACTAAAGCATATCTGAGACCTCTCACTGTTGATTTAAGAAATTCTTTCATGGCTTTATCTTCTCTGGAATAGTTGAAACTTTTCCTTAGATAAGTAAAATCTATATCTAAGAAGTTTGTGAAGCTTCTATAGATTGCCATTGGAAAGAAAAATGCTCCAGCATCTTACTAAAGTAAGTTGCTTGCATTAGAGTAAGTAATTACCAGGTATACCACAAGCCATATGTTTAGATAAACTCAAACCTACTATACTAGGAACAGGAAGTTTTGTTAAGTCCATTGAATAGACTTATGAACAAAAATTTCCTTTCATGTCCTTGTAACAGAAAACTTTAGGTTACTCCATGTGAATGGATCAAACCATAGTTCTATTGGCTTTCTTCTTAGTTTCTTATCTTGACAATCCATTACTTGTTTAAACTCACAATGGATTTTAATCACTAGTGTCTTCCAAGTTACAAGAAGGTGAGTTCCTAGAAACTCTCCCACTACAACAAGGTACCGTGAACTATGTCAAAGAAAACTAAATGGTATAGACCTCTTCAGTTGTGTTAAGACAACAGAGGCAGTGGGATCATCTTGTAAAATAAGATGATAGAACACTTTTGGAATCAAGAAAAAATATCTCCTTTATTTGCTACTTTATTTTCAGACTTAGTCATTTTCTTAGAAAAGTAGTATTTGTTTAAACAAACACTTTCTTATCTAATGACTATGGGATGCTCCAGCCCTAATCACTTAGAATAGCTAACAAACATGCAAACCAGGGTTAGCAGTTCTAGCTCTTCTTAAGATTTCGATTAGGTCATCCATGAATCTAGTAATGATTTACATTAAGTATACAACCATTGCATCATTTTGAAATTTTATTTCCATATAAGGATTTAGGCAACGACTAGTAACTAATCATCAATATTGTAACGCCCTAATCTATAGGGACGCCACGTGTGTGATTTTATAAACTAGTTTAATACTAATAGAATAATTAATTATTAAAAACTGTGATAATATTAAAAACTTGACTAAAATAAAACACTAAAAACGGACATTATAACGGCATAAAAAGTGTGTTCCGGGAATCCCTGTTATAAAAAGTTTTGCTAAAAAAAATATATACGACAACCATTTTAATATAAAAAAATCAAAATACACAGCAGATACAACCAGTCCAAAACAACTCCTGGCAACTCGGCACGCAGGCCAGTGAGGTCAATATGTACATTGCTGGAGAAGACTGTCACCTCATGGTTGATCTAGCTTTTCTTTGCCTTTACCTGCACCACATAGCACCCGTGAGTCACAAGGACTCAGCAAGAAAAGTAATAATAACAATCATATAGTTTATTATTTGAATATTGTCATTTATACACAATAAGAATCAAACCATCACACTTTGTTCATAAGATGAAATCCAAATCATTACTGGCATCTGTCACGAATAAACATTAGTATACAGATATTTGGTAATACAAAACCATTATACCAATAATGGAATTCATATTCATTTAATCATATAAATAATATATATGTTACCTTATAAAGCAACCATCTTCATGACATCATGCTGCCTAATCAGGCAAGTCGATGCTTAAATCTGATGATCTTATATTGTATCGCCTAATCAGGCAAGCCCGTGCCATAGCCTGGCACCCATATGTCGCATAACTGCATCACCTAATCAGGTGAGCCTATGCCTAAAAACCTGCACCATATATCATATAATTGCATCACCTAATCAGGTGAGCCGTGCCACAACGGCACCAATATATCGCATCGTCTAATTAGACGAGCTCGTACCTACGCCCGGTACTTATCATGTCACTGACGCCCGTACTTACGCCCAGTACGTCGCCAGGAAAATCGCATCACCTAATCAGGTGAGCCCGTACCTACACTCGGTACTCATCATATATCACCAACGCCTGTACTTACGCCCAGTACGTTACCAGAAAAATTGCATCACCTAATCAGGTGAGCCCACATATCACATGCATAATATTATCACATTATCAATACTCAACCAATCAATCTTTTCAATATATAACAATATTAACTATATCTCAATATTGATCAATTCATAACAATACTAATTGTATTACATACAACGTACTATGCAGTACAATATACTTTTCAATATATAACAATATTAACTATATTTCAATATTGATCAATTCATAACAATACTAACTGTATTACATACAACGTACTATGCAATACAATATACTTTTCTATATATAACAATATTAACTATATCTCAATATTGATCAATTCATAACAATACTAATTGTATTATATACAGCGTACTATTCAGTACAATATACTTTTCTTACCTTTAATCCAGATTCATATATTTCGACCAACCCAAGTGGAGAACTATCCCCGATGATCTCGGCCCTATGTCACAACAACGATAAACCAATAAGTGTTTATCCCAAAACACTGCTTATATTCACATAAGACAATCGAGGGTTTTCTACCAAACCCCGCAGTATAAATACACTAAAATAAAACTTATATTTTGGCTCTAAAACATACACCATATTGTAGAGCTCGTCGCAAGCTTCGAAACGGTATATAGAATGTCCAAAACGGACACCTGAGTTAAAAGTTATGACAAAAATACGATTTCTGATCTCTTAGGAATTTCTATAAACTGTGAAATACGAAAAATTTCAATTTTCGCACTCACCGAAACACTACCAAAACTTATCCAAATCACTCCAAACTTCACAGGGTGCATGTATGCCATAAATACTACCATCCTTACGTAACAGAAATAAAAATCGACCCCTTAAATGAAAAACGCCATTAACGTTCGGACTAAGCTTTAAAAAGTTCCAAACTCGATTTCTAACTCAAAAATTACCTCAAATTCAACAAGTAAACATATAAACTAGTCCCATAGTTACCAAAGAACAATGCTACGAAGTCAGAATCTCCATAACCTTTTTAAATCATAAAGCCCCTATATAAAACCAATCGTTTTTAAACTTAAAACGAAATTAAACCATACCTTAAGCTTTCCTTTTTCAAGGATTTGCTATCCTGCTACTACCAGAGCTTAGATCGCTAAGTTTTGGATTGAAAATTTAAGAAAATGGATATAAGGGGAGAAAGTTTTATCGAAGGAGGGAGAACGAGGGTTTCGTTCGTCGTTCGTTACGTTACGTTACGTATCCGTTATAACTTAAAACTTAATATATATATATATTTAAATAAAACGAAACTTAAGTTTCGTTTTTATATATATATTATAATAATAATAATAATATAATAATATAATAATATAATAATATTAATAAAAAAATTTATTATTAATAATTATCTTATTATTTCTTAGCCACTAAGAAATCTCTATTTCTAGGGTATTTGGTCAACTTCGAGTACTCTAAAATACCCCGATATTTCAAAAATCAACTTATCCCAATAATCTCATCAATATTTCTAACTAAAACTGTTGTGACATTTTTGGCCTCCAATCGGGTCTCCAGGGTCGCCAAACTTGAAAATATTTTTATTTCACAAATAACTCATATTATATCCACGTATTTCAAGTAAATCCCTGTAATTAACAAATTACGCTTATGTATCCACTTATTGAGTCTCCAGGGTCGCCCAACACCGAAAATATTTTTATTCCACGTATAGCTCATATTACATTCACACATGCTATATAAATCTCCGTAATTAACAAATTACGATTATTTACTCACTTATAGCAAAATTTAAATTTTATCTTTGAAATAAATTAGTAGGATCATAATCCCACTTATTACACGATTAATTCATAATATAAATATAAACCCTAATTATTTACCATTAGGCTTATCGGGATATTACAACCATCCCCTCCTTATAAAAATTTCGTCCTCGAAATTTATTTAAACAATTCGGGATATTACCCCCAAATTTATGATTCTAATTCTCAAATTGCTACTTCTATCTTGCTGTTTTTTTATAGCACTTTCTTAACTAGTAGAATTGTCTAATTTCATCTTTCTAGTCCAAACCCTGGACAAGATATTTTCCTCATATAATAAATTTGTCTGAAGTTTAACATCGTCACAACTAAGAACATGGGTCGAGTACGATTCATATTTTCTCAACATGGAGACATGAAACACATTATATACTCGGACGACGCAGAAGTTAAGGCTAGCTAATAGGCTATCTAGCCTATTTAATCCAGTGAACATGTATATAATATTTCTCTTGTACCACACTTATTAAGGTACCTAACCAGTGGTACATTTAATTATCACTTTTTAAATAAACACCTCATAAGGGAAGATATTATTCTAAGATATTCTAACCTTTATCAAATATGCTCACAGTATACTTCTAATATTCTATTGATCTTCACAGGTTACCCACCTTTCAAGAATAAAGCATTATACTATTTTCGCTTTAACTTCCATGGTTCTCAATAACCTTCTTTAATTCTTAACATCATAGCCAAAAATATCAACCTTGGAATTTTACAAGATTAGACTATTCCTTCGTATGAATTCTGTATTCTCATTTATAGTATAAATTGTCTACAACGATAGACAACATATTAACTCTGTATGTCCAATCGTTACTACTCGGTCAAAATCATAAGATCCCATAGTACATAATTCGTAATTATGTCTTTCTATTCTTTCTATGAGATCTCCTAAGCTGATCTACTGACTTAACTTAGTAACAAGTTAAGTATTCATTTCTGATAGATTTTCAATTAGAGCACTTCTTGTTTCCATCCACTACTATATACTCCTCTCAATACCTTGTCAATCTCTACTTATTAACACATCACTTCCTCTTGATAATCTCTGGAACGACTATCGATTCTGCATCCTAATATGAATCATTCTAGCGTACTTTGTCCTCACTCATACGCTTTCCGGGATGACTCCCCAAAAGATTTCCCATATTGAGATTACCCAAGTTAAGTATGCTTAACTCCAAGGTAAGCTCATGGTGGGTTATTAGAAAGTAGATGCCCCTTTTTTTTGTCGTTCTTAATTGTATTTCTTGCTTTCATTCTTTCATTAATAAAATTCAATTGCCATCACTCCCTTCATAAATCTCTTGCAATTCCTCATCGGTTTTTGTTCACTCAAACTTGAGGAATTCCCATCTTATTGTCAACTTAAATCTTGTTCATCTCCACTTATTTTAACTTGTATCAATTTCCCTTGAATTGACACAACTTTTAATTAATTAATTTTTTTTTTCCAATCATTTACGATTAACCACCATTATAAGGTAATTTGATTAAATATATACGATGAGGCAACACTGCTCATACCAAGTACCCACAACTAAACTGGAAATACCCATTTCCCGAATTCTCAACTAATAACAATTAATTAAAGATCATTCCTTGATCCTGAAGTTTCTTTTCATCATCACCACTAAGGTTTCACTCCCTGGTTCATATGATACCATTGCTTTCCTGCAATCATCACTATCTTCATACTTCGTTAACCACTTCAAAACTTATTCTACACTCAATTATATAACTCGTTGTTTAATAAACAACCTACTTTGTGATCCAATATCCACCAATCACTCAATTACGTGTCTATTAAATTGCATCTCAATTCATAAGCTTTTCTCCATTCTGGGTGAGTATGCCTTTCCATAATTGCACAATAAAGTAATCTTTTCCCAGAATGTCAATGGTCTCCTTATATACCATATTGACTATCTAGTCAATTATAAAGTACTCTCCATCATTACCGTATCACCTTAAGTAATTTAGGTAATCTTCTTTACCTTAGTGATACCACTACTCTTCCTGATGTTCTTTTATACGTTACCTCAGTAACGTCACTGCTTTAAGCCTCCATTGGGCCCTTATTCCCACGAATTAATGGCTTTTATACATGACTGCATCACTCTAGCATTTCTGGACTGACGACTGGTCCAACGGACCAATCCAAGTGTTTCTAACATACTTTGCTCTTACTCGCACGCTTCATGGGAAATTTTCTTAAATGAAACCACCCCAAGTCAAGGACACTCAACCATGGAGTTCCGTCATGGTGAGCTACCAAAACAAGATGCTTCTTGCTAACATAGGTAGTCCCACTCCTACATAATCTCAAAATTACTACACAATCGTCACCTTCAATTCATCTAGGATTCCAAACATTACTCATAAATTGCCCCACCTTTGGTAACGCTAGATCACTTCTAAACAAAAGATTTTGTTATTTGAATCAATTAAATCGATGCCTCCATTAACTGCTCATTTTCTATATTCCACTAGGGAATATCAACAATTTAACTCATATTGTCATCTTTCTAATTTGTCTACCCTGTTAAATGGGTTACCACTAAATAACATACATGCACAGTCCATTCAGATTTCTTGATGTCTCTAACTAAATGTACAATGTTTAATATCAATAACAATTATAATATTGCCCATAAATTCTAACTTGAGTCAGCCGAAGGACCGATATTCGGGTCCCCTTGAATCATAGCGGCGCTTGGGCAAGATCTCGTACACTTTTCTTCTTTAACATCAATCTTTCTTAACTGTGGGCAGGCTCTTTTCAGATGACCCACTACCCCACAATAAAACAAGATCTGGCTCTACATTGGTTCAAATGGCACCTTTTTGCATCTTGAACACTCAAGATAAGGTCACCATCTCTTATACTCACTTTGACCACTATCATGGTCACCCTAGAACCTTTCGTTCTATCCCATAACTTGTGGATCATTTAATTTTTGCTTCCTGATCTACTAGTAAGTTGGCTTCATATATTCCACCACATTTAGTGGTACAACAGGAAGTGTCGGTAGTATAAAAACAGACATAAGATGAGCCTGTTATCTTTTCAAATCTCAGATTTATTTTTTTTTTCTCCTTGTCGTCTAATCATATCCTGTCTAACAGAATTTACATGTTCCCAGCATTATGGCAGTAAATAATTGTCTTCCATATTGTTTGCCCTGAGCCCAAATAGCTCTCTAATCAGACTATTTGATTGCCCTTACTGTATAACTTATCACATATTTCTTCTAACTATTTAAAACTCAGACGGATATCAATATCAATATGCATATACCATACACATATTATTATCAAAATTATCAGTATGCTACTTTTCCCAACATACTTTATAATTGCCTATGCGAGTAATCCAATAGCAAATAATATAAATACTTACTGTATACCATGAGTTGACCTGTCCTCGCAGCAAATGTACATATTCGACCAGTCTTCAGGACCTTTAAAACCATGGCTGCTCTGATACCAAGTTGTAATGCCCTAATCTATAGGGACGCCACGTGTGTGATTTTATAAACTAGTTTAATACTAATAGAATAATTAATTATTAAAAACTGTGATAATATTAAAAACTTGACTAAAATAAAACACTAAAAACGGACATTATAACAGCATAAAAAGTATGTTCCGGGGATCCTGTTATAAAAAGTTTTGCTAAAAAAAATATATACGACAACCATTTTAATATAAAAAAATCAAAATACACGGCGAGATACAACCAGATCCAAAACAACTCCTGGCAACTCGGCACGCAGGCCAGTGAGGTCAATATGTACATTGCTGGAGAAGACTGTCACCTCATGGTTGATCTAGCTTTTCTTTGCCTTTACCTGCACCACATAGCACCCGTGAGTCACAAGGACTCAGCAAGAAAAGTAATAATAACAATCATATAGTTTATTATTTGAATATTGTCATTTATACACAATAAGAATCAAACCATCACACTTTGTTCATAAGATGAAATCCAAATCACTACGGCATACATCACGAATAAACATTAGTATACGGATATTTGGTAATACAAAACCATTATACCAATAATGGAATTCATATTCATTTAATAATATAAATAATATATATGTTACCTTATAAAGCAACCATCTTCATGACATCATGCCGCCTAATCGAGCAAGTCGATGCTTTAATATGATAATCCTCTATTGCATTGCCTAATCAAGCAAGCCCGTGCCATAGCCTGACACCCATATATCGCATAACTGCATCACCTAATTAGGTGAGCCTGTGCCAAAAACCTGCGCCCATATATATCATATAATTGCATCAACTAATCAAGTGAGCCTGTGCCATAATCTGGCACCAATATAGCATCGTCTAATCAGACGAGCCCGTACCTACGCCTGGTACTTATCATATGTCACTGACGCTCGTACCTACGCCCAATACGTCGCCAGGAAAATCGCATCACCTAATCAGGTGAGCTCGTACCTACACTCGGTACTCATCATATATCACCAACGCCTGTACTTACGCCCAGTACGTTACCAGAAAAATTGCATCACCTAATCAGGTGAGCCCACATATCACATGCATAATATTATCACATTATCAATACTCAACCAATCAATCTTTTCAATATATAACAATATTAACTATATCTCAATATTGATCAATTCATAACAATACTAATTGTATTACATACAACGTACTATGCAGTACAATATACTTTTCAATATATAACAATATTAACTATATTTCAATATTGATCAATTCATAACAATACTAACTGTATTACATACAACGTACTATGCAATACAATATACTTTTCTATATATAACAATATTAACTATATCTCGATATTGATCAATTCATAACAATACTAATTGTATTATATACGCGCGTACTATTCAGTACAATATACTTTTCTTACCTTTAATCCAGATTCATATATTTCGACCAACCCAAGTGGAGAACTATCCCCGATGATCTCGGCCCTATGTCACAACAACGATAAACCAATAAGTGTTTATCCCAAAACACTGCTTATATTCACATAAGACAATCGAGGGTTTTCTACCAAACCCCGCAGTATAAATACACTAAAATAAAACTTATATTTTGGCTCTAAAACATACACCATATTGTAGAGCTCGTCGCAAGCTTCGAAACGGTATATAGAATGTCCAAAACGGACACCTGAGTTAAAAGTTATGACAAAAATACGATTTCTGATCTCTTAGGAATTTCTATAAACTGTGAAATACGAAAAATTTCAATTTTCGCACTCACCGAAACACTACCAAAACTTATCCAAATCACTCCAAACTTCACAGGGTGCATGTATGCCATAAATACTACCATCCTTACGTAACAGAAATAAAAATCGACCCCTTAAATGAAAAACGCCATTAACGTTCGGACTAAGCTTTAAAAAGTTCCAAACTCGATTTCTAACTCAAAAATTACCTCAAATTCAACAAGTAAACATATAAACTAGTCCCATAGTTACCAAAGAACAATGCTACGAAGTCAGAATCTCCATAACCTTTTTAAATCATAAAGCCCCTATATAAAACCAATCGTTTTTAAACTTAAAACGAAATTAAACCATACCTTAAGCTTTCCTTTTTCAAGGATTTGCTATCCTGCTACTACCAGAGCTTAGATCGCTAAGTTTTGGATTGAAAATTTAAGAAAATGGATATAAGGGGAGAAAGTTTTATCGAAGGAGGGAGAACGAGGGTTTCGTTCGTCGTTCGTTACGTTACGTGCATCTTGTTATAACTTAAAACTTAATATATATATATATATATTTAAATAAAACGAAACTTAAGTTTCGTTTTTATATATATATTATAATAATAATAATAATATAATAATATAATAATATAATAATATTAATAAAAAAATTTATTATTAATAATTATCTTATTATTTCTTAGCCACTAAGAAATCTCTATTTCTAGGGTATTTGGTCAACTTCGAGTACTCTAAAATACCCCGATATTTCAAAAATCAACTTATCCCAATAATCTCATCAATATTTCTAACTAAAACTGTTGTGACATTTTTGGCCTCCAATCGGGTCTCCAGGGTCGCCAAACTTGAAAATATTTTTATTTCACAAATAACTCATATTATATCCACGTATTTCAAGTAAATCCCCGTAATTAACAAATTACGCTTATGTATCCACTTATTGAGTCTCCAGGGTCGCCCAACCTGAAAATATTTTTATTCCACATATAGCTCATATTACATTCACACATGCTATATAAATCTCCGTAATTAACAAATTACGATTATTTACTCACTTATAGCAAAATTTAAATTTTATGCTGAAATAAATTAGTAGGATCATAATCCCACTTATTACCTGATTAATTCATAATATAAATATAAACCCTAATTATTTACCATTAGGCTTATCGGGATATTACAAATATGCAACTCGAATTTCTGGGGAGGTAAGTTTGGATATTATTCAAAATCAAATTAATGATCTTTGAACTGCATATCTACTACCTTTTTCTCCACCCCTATCAGTTCGCAAGATCTTTAACCACTTACCATTGCTAGAAATTCATGAAATTTTTCAAACATTTCAAATTTCTTTTGCATAAGTTAAAATCTAGAGTGATCGTTTTAAGAATACAACGAGGACTCATATCCACCCCTGAATGTACATCCATCTGCGAATGAGATGAACTTAATTTCATTGGATATAGGCATATTAACTCTTTACAGAGAATGATCTTGTCAAAACCACTATGAACAAGATACAAATGCCATAGATTTATAAAATATGTGGTTGTATCTTTTGATGACTTACTTTAGTTACATCAAAGAGTTCTTAGAATAGTTCAAGTGGATTCTGGTCACAGAATACTAAACTCATACAGTTTAAATCCATTGAAAGAAAATGGTCATGAAACACTTGTGAAAGTGTAACTGTATAATTAGTAATTCTCTCTTGGACCACCACTACTAATCTAACTCTATGATTTGCCTATACAAGTAGGAGATATCTAAGATTGAGGATTTATATCATTTTGGGATAGAATTCCGGGAATATAATCATATGTGTCATCTAATCTCTTATAGAAAATAATTTAGAGAAAATAAGACTTTATATGATTTATAGACCATTCATCCAATGATATGTCATTAAGCTAATTCGAAATGAATAAGCTAAGAGGAATTAGGATAATTTCATTTTAAATAAGAATCCAACGATGCTCCGATTAGCGAGAGTCAAAGTAATCTTATTTATACAATCTTCTTGTTTCATATTGTAAAACACTAGTCTAAGGTGTCATCAATTGATGAACAGCTAGATGTTGCATATACAATATTTATCTTTCGAGATCTAACACTATTATGTTAGTCTAATGGTGAAAATCCATTAGGGATTTATCTCATTAGAAAAACAAATCAAGTTAGACCAACAATGAAGATTCGAAATTAAACTACAATTTAATAACAGAAAATAACATGGTTCAATACAAATTCATACACAATTCAGAAATTATGAAGCACATAGCAAGTAGGAATGACAAGTGAAAATACTAAAACATACAATCCTAAATAATTTCTAAGGTTTTCAACAAACTGATATCAATGTCCCGTTTAGGCGAGAGTCAAAGCTATCATTCATTGAATAGAGTTGTCAGCTAATCTAAAATGTCAAACATTCTAGCAACCTTTTATTCGATCAAGATGTGAATCCGCGTTGTCCCGTTTAGGCGAGAGTCAAGGCTATTCTATCTTATGAGCTTCCACCATTGTTTCATATTCTTGCAAGTCTTATACAGTCGCCACCATTAGGGTGGTCATAAACTGTATAAAAAACTTACAAGATTACTTATCTTTCGAGATTAAACGGTGCTAACTTGCTAATGAACGTTCCTCCATTAGAGAGGATTACTCACTAAAACAATAGCTATGTAAAACCAATAATGGAGATCGAATATCCTTATAATAAAGAAGCTCATTATTTAATGAAGGGTTGTATTTTCTTCTAATATTTATTTTAATCCATTTATTTTAAATATATATTTATTTAATTAAAATTTCCAATTTAGAATGAAAAATTCTAAATATAAATTTTAATTTAATATTTTTAAATTATACTTAGATGGATATGAATAACGTGAATTATTTCCATCTTAGTAATAATTTCCATAAATATTTAGAAAATTATTCAATTTAAGTTGTTTCAAAATTAATTTAAATTAATTTACAACTCAAATTTAATTTTCTATAAATATATATTGCATTTCGAAAATGCTTTAAAATAAAATAAAATAAATCCTGGAAAATTACTCTAATTTTATGTTGGCCCAAAATTAATAAAAATTAATTTTCAACAAAAAATATAATTTCCCTATTTAATTAAATATCTAAGAAAAATTTCAAATATTTAAGTATCATGATTAAAAAATCAACTTAAATATTAATTTTCTATTTAATTAAATACACAAGAAAAATACTTCAAGCAAAACAGATAATATCTATCTAGACTTTCATAGACTAATTAATCCAATTTCTAATTATAATATATTTTAGTTCATTTATTTTAATTAACCATTAAATGAAAAAGTCATTGATTTAAGTTGGTCCAAAATTAAATAAATAATTTTCAACTTTAATCTATTTTTCAAATAAAATTCGAAATTTCTACATTAAAGAAATGTAATTTCGAAATTTTGGGAAATGATTAATAAAATAAAATAAAATATATTCTGAAAATTATTCAAACTTAAGTTATTCTGAAATAAGATTCCAAACTTAAAATAATTTTCAACTTTAATTAAATAACATGAAAATAACAATATTAAAGTATCATGATGAAAATCAACTTAGATATTGAAATTTTCAATTTAGTTAAATGTATTAAATTCAAGAAACAAACAATTAAGTAAAGAGGAAACTTAATTATTAATTCTAGTTTAATACTAGGAAAATATACTAAACTTAGATTGTACCAAAATTAATTAGGAAACAATTAATTTCACAATCTATGATATTTTCCTATTTAATATTAGAAATAATAACTAGTACTAGAAATAGTTATCTAGAATATATCATTGACTAAGTGTTTTTCTAAAATTAACTTTAAAATATTACATGAAAAATAAATTTCATATATTTTAAAAGTTAATTATGTTGCTAATTCAATTTTTAATTAGGTTAGACTAATATAATTAACCTAATACAATTATTTAAATAAGGCAAATGGGCCTTCACAATTGGGGTAGTTCATGTGAGGGGGAGCTGGGTTCAGTATGTCGTACCCACTTCTATGGCCCCCAACTCTCACACAAGGCCCAAAAGAGAGGAATTTAACCTTAAAATAAACAATTGTTATTCATTGAATAAGCCCAAATCTAATTGGGCCTAAATAAATTTCCTTATGTCAAAATTTATTTTAGCAACCCAGTCCATTTACTTAGTAAAAACTTAAATGGGCTCCCTATATGTATCTAAGCCCAATTGCAAACATATAGGCTCACACAGGTCAAATGATTTGGATGGACCCTATCATGTTACTAGGTTTACACAGATGAAAGAAGTACAAAATTTACCTGTTACAAATTATTTATAAGATCTATCGTCAATTGGACTATGATTAAAATCAGATCATTGGATCATGATATGTCAACAAGTTAATCATAGCAATTTAGATCACATAAATAATAGGTTTGTTAAAAAATTTTGAATAAACAATATTAAATAAACAAACATTGTCCATGTAACAGATGTGAATGAAGATATTAATATAATTAAATTATTATTCTTAAACTAACCAAATAAAAGAAACTAATTTTAAAATATCTAGGTTTATTTGAATCAAATTAAATTAAATATCTAATAAGATCAATGATTTGAAAGGAAAGAATCTTCAATATCACTTTCAGATCTTATAATTTAATAAAATAAACTAATTTTAAAATAGATTTGGTTAGATAATTATTATTTTAGAAATAAAATAATAAATGAATAATAATTACCATAATTATATGCCAAAATATCTCAAATTAAGGAATATTCAAATCTCTACAAAAATATCTATGTTATTTAAATATTTAAGATATGATTTATAAATTTCTAATAAGGAAAAAATGATATATATAGAAAAAATATCATTTTTATACTTATAATTTATAAATAATTAAATATTTAACAAAATAACAAATTTTTGAATTTGAAAAACATTATGGTAAGTATATCTATAAAAATATCTATGTTAATTTCAAATTTATTAATTATTTAATTTACCATATAAGATAATTTTAATATAATATTTTAAATAAAAAGACAAAGCTATCTTTTAATTTAAAATATCTTAAATATCAAAATATCTAATCTTATAATTAAATAATAAATAAATATTAAAGAACTTAACAAATTTTTAAATCTGACCATAATAGGAAATATTGAAAAAATTGGAAACAATCCAAAATAGAAATATTTAAAATTAGAAAAATTCCAAATTGAAAATATTTAAAATTGGAAACATTTCAATTTAAAAATATTTAAAATTGGAAAAATAAATTTTGGGAAAAAATCCCATGAAAAAATTGGATTTTTGGGGAAAAAAACCTCAAAAATTCGCAATTTGTAGGGAACTGCCAGGATAGGCTGCATACAGCAACCATGATTTCCAATCTTCCAAAATTCGTATCTTTCTCAATTTTTATCGGAATCGAGTTCCGTAAAAAACAAAATTGCTTAATTTTTCACAAGGAATCCAAATAAAATATTTTCAAAAATTGAAAAAAATATATTTCATGGAAAAATTTCGTACAACATAAACATTCATCACATAAGCACATAAACCAACATGAAACCATCCAAATCAACACAGAAACATGCAATCATCGTTTTAATTCATATTACATGAAAGTAAATCATTACCATGGCTCTGGTGCCAGTTGTTGGAAATTATTTTACCAGGATCTAGATTTACTAACAAGTATGTTGGATTAACAACCTAATATGAATTCTAAAACAATGAAAATAAACACATATAAAGTTAGAAAACCTTACAGTGGGTGCAGCGGAATAATATGACTCCTTCCGTTCAGATCTCTAGCCCTTGATTCCTTTCTGTAGCAGAGCATCACCAAGATCCGAACCTGGATCTTCTTTTCTCCTTCTTTGATGCAGAAATTCCATAGTCTTCCATACTATGATTGAGATACCACTTGATGTGTGTGGGCACTACTCATCTCACAAGGATTTCGAAAATTCTCTCTCTTTTCTCTCTTAATTTCGTGGCTGATAGCATCTAATGATGTGCAAGAGAAGAGAACAAGGGCTGCTATATATAGGGAGAAGGGAGAGCACAACTTTCCAAATAAAACAGTTTCCTCTTTTACTGTGTAATTGATTAACTGCCTTATTTAGTGTGATTCACCACTTTCCTATTATAGCTAGGCTTTGATTAGAAATTACATGACAATTAAAAAATAAAATAATAATTGAGAAACACAAAGGGAGTGCTTCGGCCATAGAGGGAATATGGGCCTCACTTGGATTTTGCAGTTTCCTCAATTTTATTTCAATTTCTCCAAAAATGCCATTTTTCCAATTCTAATCATTTAAATGCCAAAACTAATTATTTAATAACTACAATAGATTATTAAATAATATTTTCATTTAAAATAATTATTAATTAGACATACAAAGTCTCTTAATTAATAATTAAACCTAGAAACCCTTTTCTTTACGATTTCATCCTTAAACTGTGAGAATTCATAAAGTAGACATAGTCTAACTTTTAGAATTATAATTGATTAATTAAAATCAATTAACTGAGTCTTACAAGCAGTATGGCCTCAACTAGTATGGGGACCATGGGTCTATATAACCGAGCTTCCAATAAGTCGAACCGAATTTACCAAGTAAATTCCCTAACTTATTAATTCCTCATTGAATCCACACTTAGAACTTGGAATTGCACTCTCAGTCATATAGAAACGCTCTATATGTTCCACGATATAGACACGTCATTAGTTATCCATTGTTATAACCCTAATGTGATCAATGATCCTCTATATAGATGATTTACACTGTACAGGATTAAATTACCGTAACACCCTACAATGTATTTTATCCTTAAAACACTTAACCCTGTATAAATGATATTTCACCTAAGTGAAATGAGATCTCCACCATTTATCTTCGTTTGGTTAAGCTCGAAGGAAATCATCCTTTACTTCTATTTCCCAAATAGAAGCTATAGATTCCATATTTATGTTAGCGCTCCCCCACTCAATTGTATTACCGTGTTCCCAAAATGTACGTATTACCCTGATACAAAACTGGGCTTAACTAACAAATCAAAGAACACGAGTTATACTCTTGAAATTGAGCCTAACCATATCAGGATTTCGATCATGTGATCTAGGATCAACAGGTGATATTGAATTGAATAGATATTTACGGTAAGTTTCAAAATCTAATTCAAAGTTCAATATCGGTCCATTCCAATGCATACTCCATGCATCCGATACTGGTAAACTTTGCCAATGTCCTGGAAAGGACATAACACTTTTCAAAGGTGTAAGAATACCTATCGCTGATTATACCATGTCAGTCTAAATCCAGTGTTCTGACAAATCAGGGAATCTACTTTTGAACATATAATAAAGATTATATTCCTTGTCGACAACACTATAATCTTTAACCAACTCATATGTTCTGGACTTAAAAAGAATTCATACATTATATACACATATAATCATGAAATAAATCATGTGAACCATGCAACATAAAATGTTATTTCTGATCTTTATTAATAAGTAAATCTGATTATATGAAATGAGTTTTATTTAGGGCATAAAACCCAACATAGAAGTCGCTAAAGTTTGGGTAGTCCAGGCCCATTAGTGCTTCCTCCCTTTGAACCTTTGGACGGGGCAACTGTAGACTGGGATTTCGAGTTCGTCTTGGCCGGTAGGTTTACATTTGATTTTGCCTCCTCAGAAACCTCAGTTGGAGGGATAGCTGAGCTCTTCTCAATAGTCAGTTGAGGAGTCTTGGTGCTTGGGACGATGCTCGTGGGCATCATATCATCCACCTTAGAGCGCTTCACCAGAGACTTTTGGCCAGAGGCATCACCTGACCTCTTCTTCAGTGCGCGCAACATCCTCTGAAACATAATTGCACATGAGTAAAATAAGGATGTCAAAATAAGCATGAATCAACCAAGTGCAAACAAAGTTAAGAATAAAATAAAGTACCCTACACGTGGCCATGGGCACCCTCCCAAACAAGCAAGGAAGGGGCATCCTCATCGAAAGAGTCCTCCTCCTCCTGCTCGATCACAATGGCCTTTCCCTTTCCTACCACCTGAGCAGAAGATCAAGCGACCTTCTCGGGACTATCTCTGATCCTAATGGCCCGCTCAATAGGTACTTGGTCACCTTGGGGAGCCCTTCTCTTCTTCTTCTTCTTGTTTGAAACTTCCTATCCAGATGCAACCCCTCCTTCCTGGGCTGGCATAGGCTCTTCTGCTGGCTGCTCGGCCCGTTGTCCATGATCAGATGGGTAGAGCTTGTACTTGATAAAATTGGCCTCAATGGCCAAGAGAAAAATGTTCTGATCATCTAAGGGAGCTTGGAGAATCTCTTGAGCCCTCTCCCTGAGTCCCAGAGTGAATGAAGGTCAACAATAAGAAGGAATGTGTTGAAAACTGGTGTGCTTGGTGTCCATGCCCTTGACGAAGTAATAGTCCTCCACGTAGCTACCAATTTTGGTCACCTCGGTATCCATGTTACCGATTAGCCACCTCTCCTCGATTTGAGAGAAGTAGAAATACCCAGATCTATTTTGCTTGCGACTGTACATCAGGTCAAACAACCAGTTAGTATCATGGACGGATGGTTGCCCCATCCTTGAGAGGCATACAACACGAAAAAGGCAGATAAGTACTTAATGCCCTTATGGGTGAGTTGGGTCGGCTGATGTTGTAATAATTCGCTATTTCCTTGAAATACGGATGCAAAAGCAGCATTGCACCTTGTTTGGCATGAGGACCCGACCATGCACAGTAACCCTCTCCAGGGTGTGTTTCCAGGTGCCCAGGAGAGGGAAGGAAGCATTCGACCTGCCCTAGGAGACCATCCTCAAAGAGAATGGCCAATCTCTTGACGGTCAGAACGGATGGTGGAGAAACCCATCGAGCTCCCTTTGGACCCTTTCAGCTTATGGGACGAGCCTCAGTAAACTCCTCCTGAACATAGTCTCGACCAGCTTCTAAGACTCCACCTGTCTCAAAGATAGGTTCCCCCTTCTCGTGGAAACCACCGAATGGTAGCACCTGAGTTACCCTCTCCTTCTCTTCGCCCTCGGCCTCAAAAGGAGTTGCAAGACAGATCTCGCCCTGGTCCTTAATTTCCCGAACTTCAACATCTCTAGTATTCTCCTCCTCCTCGACCGTAGGTCGGGCCTGTTCCGCCCTGGCCAGGGTAGCCAGACTAGTAATATCAGGGTCAATAGATGAAGGCTTTTTGATAGTTTGCTTGGTCTGCGCCATCATTTTACGACTAGACGGAGCTTTTTTAGAGGTGTGCCTTGCAATAGTCGCAAGAAACTCCACAATAGAGTTTACTTCAGCAGTTGGAATTGGACAGCTTGAGGGCAGTGTAATGCCCTAATTATTAGGTACGCTACCCAAGATACTTAAGAGAACCCTAATCCCCTAAACGGGATTACTAATAAAATTAGCACGAAAATTAAACTTTAATAACAAATGGAATGAAAATAAACTTGTAATAATTTAAACTTTACAAACTAAAAGTTACATAAGTCAGGATCCCAAAAATATTTTCAAAACACTATTACAAGTCCTTTTCCATTGGCTGACCTAAACAGCAAAATAGAGTCACAAAATACATCACTGGTAGACCCGAACCCGCTTGGTCTAGTGTGGCCCCAACATGTACATACGCCGTCCAGCTCCCATACTCACGGCTGATCAGAAACAGCTTTATCCTTTCCTGCACAGTAGAGCACCCGTGAGCCAAGCCCAGCAAGACAGTATAAAATATTTATAACATGTTTATCACACTTTATAAATATTAATGCCATTTTTCATATGCCTGTGTGACACAGACCTGCATGTTACGCTCACTTGCCTATTTATGCCTACGTAACATAGACCTACGTGTTGCGCTCACACGTCTAAATACATTAAGGCCTTAGAATGGTTCCTCTCGGTTCTAGTTACCGGGTCCAACCTGGTTATGCCTTGAATACATAATCCTAAATCTCAATATATTCATATATTCAACATGGCATAGCATTTACACAACATATATCACTAGGGTAATAACTCTAGGCTATTAAACTGTTCATGTTAGGGTGATAGCCCTAATCCCGGTGACTATTTACTCATATATATCCTTTCCAATATAAGCGCCACCGCGCATAACTCTATGTGCTAACTACTGTCTTACCTGATCTCCCGCAAAAGCAGAGATTCCAAATCCCCGGGTGCTTCTGACCAGGTGCCTGTAATCCTAGTCACAAATTCCAGGATTTTCACAAATAGGGTTATTCCATGATTCCACATTCATAAAGTATATCCATGGTATTTAAAATTTAGATAATCACATAGAGCTCAGAACGATCTTTCCTACGATATATAGAACTCTCAAAACGGAGTTCAGATCACAAAGATATGGATTTTCAAAGTTACACTCAAATCTGCTCAGAAACTCGAGGGCGGGCCGCGGCATGCAAAAGCCATGCCGCAGCACCTGGGACCAATTCCCAGGTCTCAACAACAGGGGCGGGCCGCGGCATGCTAAAGGCCATGCCGCGGCACCTGGGTTCCAAACCCAGAAACCAGCAAGCTTACATCGAATTTCAGCAGCCAAAACACAACCATTTCACCCTAAAACTTAATCAAACTCTCAATTCACAAATTAAAGTTGCTACAAACATTAGAGAGTTAAAGCACATACTTCATGCATCAAAATCCAACATTAAACTCCATATTTCAGATTGTACAACAAGCATAAAATCAAGCTCTAAACCAACAAAATTCATGCTCAAGAACTTGAGCTCCAAATCAATACAACCCTATTATTTTCCAGCAGTATAACACCAAACAAAACATGAATTTTAACCTAGAAAATATCCAAAAATCTCTTTCAAAACTCAGCAATATAACCATAACAAGATCATGAAATTAATACTCAAATCTATCAAGATTCAACACCAATTCCTCTTACATGAAATTCAAGAGCAAGACAACCCATAACATGCTTTTACCATAATAAAATTCAGCAAGAATTTCAAATAAAATCAGTAGAAAGAACTACCTCAATTCCAAGCTTAAAGTTCCTCAAACAAAGCTCCAATCAATCCTCAAGTACCAAGCCTTTTTTCACCAAATAAATTTGAAATTCAAAGAGAGTTTGAGAGAGAGAGGGTTCGGGTATGAGGAGCTAAAAACCAGAAATTCCATTATCTTATTCCTCAAAATATTATCTTTTATCAAATATCAATTGAAGGTCAAAAGACCAAGTTGCCCCCCAAGGGCCATAATAAAGTTTATGCATAAACTGAGGGGAAAAATGTCATTTAACTTCACACAACACTTATATAATTTTTCATATTTAATTTTTCAAAATATTCACATATAATTGAAATGCCAAATATTTCAATCCAAATTGCATTTCGGACCCGAATCCAGCTCGGCCCGAAATGCTCGGTGGGGACTATACCGCACCAACCTATCATAACACACCTGAAAAGGACAACACATGCACACTATATATTAATATAGTTTCATAAGCACATTAATAAATTAATTTCACTGTTTTACCCTTCTCGGGTCAAAATTACTAAAATGCCCCTGGCTCACTAACGGGGTCTTAACACGTCATAAATCATATAAATTCACATATATTAAATTATATAATAAGATAATTCCTCAATAATACAGAATAATCTAATTAGGATTTTGCTAATCTATTCTCATAGTTCTCGGGTATTACAGGCAGAGTGTCGACCATGCTCGGGTGGACCATGCACGTCTAGTTTGTAGGAAGATAATGCCTCCAACCTTTCTTTAGTTCCCAAATGAAACGATCGTATCCTTTGCCACGTATTTGGTCGGGATACAGGTGATGTTGCACCTCGAGCTTTAGGGAAGGTGTATGTTTGCTGCTCACTTCCCAATCTTCAAAACTAGAATTGGAAAGATCATCACTAGATGAGGATCAATTAGCATGGAGACGGGGGTGATCTTCGTATAGAATTTGAAGTAAGTCCAGATCAACATGATGCTTGCCTCCCCAGAAATCACCAGGATTCATCTACAAAAGGTGGGATACAAGAGAATAAAAGTTGGTCAGGGTAACGAATGAAAAATAGATTTTACATGTCGACCAGGCCTAATCAAGAATCGAAAGAAAAGATTTCACCCAGAGTTAGAATTTTCAATCCCAGAAGTTCAAAACTTCAGTTGGAACCTAGTAGTTTTCAAAACCTTATGAACGAATGGGAATGAACGATTTAAGGTCAAAATCGAAGCGCAGTCAGATAATTAGGCATTATAGTTAAATGGTGATTGAAATTCCAAATCTTAAAACTAGTTATTCTACACTTAGTCAAGAATAGTTCAAGAACATGCAAAATCTATAGCAAATAATTCAAAAATAACAGATACATTCCATTGCAATCATCTAAAGGAAAGGGATGAATGGCTTACTCAATGATTGAAGTCTTTCTTGATCTGCTCGGATGGTATCGTCAGAGGTTTTCCAACAAGTTCTTTGAAGAAATCTGATGGAAATTTTTGGCTCTGATTCTTTGAAAATGAAAATGGCTAAAAGGATTTCTAAAAGCTTTGATCTCCTTTTATAAGCAATCAAAAAAAGGAAAAATTATTTTTGAAAATTCGAATATTTGGGTTTCCCCCAAAAGTCAACGTTAGTACTCATTACAAGAAGTACAACCGTCAAGCATGCTCAAACATCAAACCGTGAATCGAGGTACAACTTTCAAGAGATATTAAATGCTCAGACACTAAAGAGATCCTCAATCAACATGTCAGATCAGTACCAACTATCAAAGACATGCGTCACTCATCTGGACAAGAGTCTTGACTGGTGAAGTCCACGTGCAAACAGGAAGGTCGTGCACAAACTTAGGGAGCAAATGTTATCCTATTTTTGCATCGTGATGTGGCAATGAGCTAGATGACACGTGTCTTGAATTTCCCTACCTTAGTAGAAGGAAGTATTCCTAGCAGCCCACAAAAGGTTGATATAAATGTCCATCGTCAACATATAGCAGGATATTTGAGCAGCGTAATCAAGGGACATCAACATCCGACCAAAGTACAATCTCGTGATCAACCCACATGCACTAGGCAGGATATGTGAGTTGGCAATTTTAGAGATAAGTCTCATTGCCTCCAAGACACGAAGATAGTCTTTATATTCGTGGGATTAGGTCAAATAATAAAGGCAATACGCCTTAGTTTCCTGTTCTTTGCATTTTACTTATGGAATTAATATAGTATCCTATTTTATTTGTTATAGATTAACGGTTACCACTCTTCACGTAATAAGCTCCTATAAATAGTGGCATAATCTCACTATTGAGGGGACGAAACACTTAGTTCAAAAGAACACTCGAGAGAGAAAATACCGATCTAAGAGAGAATTACTCAGAGATCAATTGTAAGAGCTTTAGAGAGAAAGAACATTTAATTCTTGTTCTCAAGTCAATACAACTAAAAGGAGAGTAGGCTATTATCATTCTCACGGGGCCGAACTATTGGAAATATTTTACCAGGATCTAGATTTACTACCATGTATGTTTCATTAACATCCTAATATGAATTCTAAAATAATGAAATAAACACATATAAAGTTTAGTAAACCTTACATTGGGTGCAGCAGAATATAATGACTCCTTCCGTTCTGATCTCTAGCCCTTGATTCCTTTCTGTAGCAGAGCATCACCAAGATCTGAACCTGGATGTCTTTCTCTCCTTCTTTTGATGTTGATTCTCCTTCTTGTTGTTTGGATTCTTCACAGTCTTACACACTATGATTGAGATACCACTTGATGTGTGTGGGCACTACTCTATCACTCAAGGCTATTTCGAAATTGAAGAGAGGAAAAGAGAGAGAGAGAGAGAGGGGCGGCTATGACTTTTTCTGAAAGAAACAATGTGCAAGTCATAGTTTCCTGAAGCCAACACTTTCTATTTATAGAATGCCATCTAGGTTTAGGTTAGAATTGTATGGCAATAAAATAATAAAAAAAATTAAATGGTTAATCCTTTGCATAGTGGCCGGCCATATAAGGAAAATGGGCCTCACTTTACAACTTTCCCATTTTGTCATTTTCAATCCCATTTTCTCAAAAATGCCAATTTGCCAATTTAACCATTTAAATGCCAATTCTAATTATTTAATAACTAAAAATTAATTATTAAATAATATTGTCATTTATTATATTTATTAATTTAGACATATAAAGTCTCTTAATTAATAAATAAACCTAGAATCTCTTTTCTTTACAATTTTGCCCTTGCTTAGTGAAAATTCATAAAGTAGACATAGTCTAACTTTAGAATTATAATTGATTAATTAAAATCAATTAACTGAGTCTTACAAGCAGTATGGTCTCAACTAGTATGGGGACCATGGGCCTATATAAACCGAGCTTCCAATAAGTCGACCCGAATTTACCAAGTAAATTCCCTAACTTATTAATTCCTTATTGAATCCACACTTAGAACTTGAAATTGCACTCTCAGTCATATAGAACCCTCTATATGTTCCACGATATAGATATGCTATTAGTTATCCATTGTTATAATCCTAATTTGATTAATGACCCTCTAATAGATGATCTACATTGAATAGGCACTAAATTACTGTTACACCTTCAATGTATTTTATCCTTAAAACACTTAGCTCCGTATAAATGATTTTTCAGCGAAGTGAAATGAGATCTCCACCATTTATCTCTGTTTAGCCAAGCTCGAAGGATATCATCGTTTCACTTCTAAATTCCTATAGAAGTTATAGACTCTATATTTATGTTAGCGCTCCCACTCAATTATGTTGGATATTATTTTACCAGGATCTTAGATCTACTCACAAGTATGTTGTTTAACACCCTAAATATGAACTTTCTAAAACGATAAAATAAACACATATAAAGTTAAGAAAACCTTACATTGATGCAGCGAAATTAATGTCTCCTTCCACTCAGATCTATAACCCTTGTATCCTTTCTGTCGCAGAGTATAATCATGATCTGAGCCCGAATGTCCTTCTCTTTGAGTTTCATCCTTCACAGTCTTCCAATCTATGATTAAGTTACCACTTGTTGTGTGTGGGCACTTACTCTATCACTAGGTTTGAAATTTAGAAGAAGAAAAGAGAGAGAGAGAGGTTCGGCCAAGGTATAGAAAAGGGAAGGCTCAGTTTTTCTGAAGAGAGAATTTTCTATCAGAAGAATAATGAAAACTTGTATCTTTTGGCTGAGCCATCACTTTCTATTTATAGGCAACTACTAGGTGTAGGTTAGGAATTATTTGCCATTAAAATAATGAAAATATCAATTTGAAATTCCACATAAAGTGGCCGGCCAAGGTGTAGATAATGGGCCCCACTTGATTTTGCAGTTTTAACAAATTTTATTTCTATTTTCTCAAAAATGCCAATTTTCCAATTCTAACCTTTTAAATGCCAAAACTAATTATTTAATAACTAAAATAGATTATTAAATAATATTGTCATTTAATTTAATTATTAACTAGACATATAAAGTCCATTAATAAATAAATAAACTTAGAATCTCTTTTCTTTACAATTTCGACCCTGCTTAGTGAAAATTCACAAATTAGACATAGTCTAACTTTAGAATTATAATTGATTAATCACAAATCAATTATTGAGTCTTACAAGCAGTATGTTCTCAACTAGAATGGGGACCATGGATCTATATGCTGAGCTTCCAATAAGTGAATCGAATTTACTAAGTAAATTCCTACTTATTAATTCTTCGTTGAATCCACTCTTAGAACTTAGAATTACACTCTCAGACTTATATAGAGCATATTATATGTTCCACGATATAGATATGCTATCTCATTTAACCATTGTTATAATCTTATTGTAATCAAAGATCCTCTATATAGATGATTTACATCGAGATGGGATAATTTTACCGTTCTCACCCCTCAATGTATTTTGCCCCTTAAAACACTTAGCTACCTGTAAATGGTGTTTAGTGATCTAAGAATTAGTCAGTTAAACAAGAGCTCATCCATTTACTTCTATTTTCTAAGCTCAAAGGGAATCATCACTTGACTTCTATACACCAGTAGAAGCTACAGATTCCATATTTATGTTCAGCACTCCCACTAAATCATATTATCATGTTCCCAAAATATACGTATCACCCTAACCCAAAAGTAGGCTTAACTAATAAATCAAAGAACATGAATAGTACTCCTGAGTTGAGCCTAAGCATATCAGGATTTAGATTCTTTTAATCTTAAGATCAACTACTGATATTGACTTGGAAAGATATAACGGTAAGTTTGTAATATCTTCACTAAGTTGCAATATCGGTCCAGTCCAATGTATACTCCATACATTCGAAACTAGTATACTTTACTAATGTCCTGGAAAGAACATAACACTTACTCCAAGTGTAAGTACACATCATCGCTAATTATCACATCAGTGTAAATTCAAAACACTGATGAAATAGGGACTTAGTCTTTTGATTCATATGATCACAATCACATTCCACCTTGTTGACAATACTATAATTGTGAATAAACATATGATTTGAATTTAACTGATTTTGTGTGTAAATGTAATAAACATATTAAACCATTAGCATGTAAAATTCATGCAAACATAAATCACTTCAAATTTCTTCCATTGATAACTAATCAGATTGTAAAGAGTTTTATTTAGGGCATAAAACCCAACAAATTATACTATCATGTTCCCAAAATGTACGTATCACCCTGACCCAAAAGTAGGCTTAACTAACCAATCAAAGAACATGTATAATACTCTTGGGATCGAACCTAACCATATTAGGATTAAGATCATTTGATCTAGGATCAACAGGTGATATTGAATTGAATAGATATTACGGTAAATTTTAATATATCTAATCAAAGTTCAATATCGGTCCCTTCCGATGTATACTCCATACATCTAATACTGGTAAACTCTACCAATGCCCTGGAAAGGACATAACACTTATCCAAGGTGTAAGAATACCTATCGCTGATTATCATGTCAGTCTAAATCCAGTGAACTGACAAATCAGGGAATAAATTTTCGAACATATAATTAAGATTATATTCCACTGTGTTGACAACACTATAATCATTAACAAATTCATATATTTCGAACTTAAATAGACTTCATAATTATATATATGTAATCATGAAATAAATCATGTGAACCATGCAACATAAAATGTTATTTCTGATCTTTATTATTAAGTAAATCTGATTATATTGAAATGGGTTTTATTTAGGGCACAAAACCCAACAAACTCCCACTTGTACTAATATAAAACAAAATGTGCATTTCAAATAATCTCAACACCTTGATATACAAATCAAGTGTAGTAGTAGTATACTCCTCGTAATAGGATCTGACAGGTTGAATTAAACACAACCATTACTCTTCCTTAATCACAAAATCCTTGATATTGTGAAATTCCTCTCTATATGTCTACTCTCTTGGGATACTAGATTCTATACTTTTGGCAAATAATTTTTGGTTAATCAGGAAATAACACTAGTAGTTAAGACAAGTTGGAACGGTGCCACAAATGTATAGAACTTTCCTTAGACGAATAAGTACCTTTCCTGCAACTTTAACATTCAGTCTCTCTCTGGTAGACCAAGAGACTTCAGATAAGTTTTTACACTTCTCCAAAATCACTACTCCACCCCAAGGTAATCACCATCTTATTAGTAGACTTTCTAGCACAAAGGCAAGTCTCGAAATCTGATGTGGTGTAGTCTAAGAGTTTTAAACACACCCTTATCGACTAACATATAGTTCCTCTTCTTAATCTTAAGATTTACTTGATTGTCTTCCAATGTTCCTTTCCTTGATTAATCTGATATCTTCTCATTACTCCCACTCAACAGCAGGTGTCTGGTCTAAGGCATACTAAAGCATATCTGAGACCTCTCACTGTTGATTCAAGAAATCCTTTCATGGCTTTATCTTTTCTGGAATAGTTGAGACTTTTCCTTAGATAAAATCTATGTCTAGAAGTCGAGAAGCTTCTATAGATTTCCATTAGAAAAGGAAATGCTTCAGCATCTAAAGTAAGTTGCTGGCATTAGAGTAAGTAATTACCAGGTATACCACAAGCCATAGGTTTAGATAAACTCAAACCTATAATACTAGGAACAGGAAGTTTTGTTAAGTCCATTGAATAGACTTATTAACGAAAATTTTCTTTTATGTCCTTGTAATAGAAAATTTTAGGTTACTCCATGTGAATGGATCAAACCATAGTTCTCTTGGCTTTTCTTCTTAGTTTCTTATCTTGACAATCCATTACTTGTTTAAACTTACAATGGATTTTAATCACTAGTGTCTTCCAAGTCATAAGAAGGTGAGTTCCTAGAAACCATCCCACTACGACAAGGTACTGTGAATTATGTCTAAGAAAACTTAATGGTATTGACCTCTTCGGTTGTGTCAAGACAACAGAGGCAGTGGGATCATCTTGTATCAAATAAGATGATAGAACACTTATGGAATCAAAAAATTTCTCCTTTATTTGTTACTTTGTTTTTCAGACTTAGTCATTTTCTTAGAAAAGTAGTATTTGTTTAAACAAACACTTTCTTATCTATTAACTATGGGATGTTCCACCTCTAATCACTTAGAATAGCTAACAAACATGCAAACCATGGTTAACATGTAACAACTTACCTAACATAGGCGTATTACGTGATTTTTAAACTTACTGTGCAGCTCGTTGCTAATCAACGAGGTTTATGGAAAATGTGATTAATTAAAATTTTTGCTTTTTAATTAAACTTGTAAAATATAATTACAAAAGACTCGGGATCCCGATTACAAAATCATTTACAAAAGTTTACTGTTCATACAAAATAAATGTCGCCTAGCGACTAGTTACAAAAATCAGCCTTGCTGTCCCGAGGATCGTACGCTCCAGGCCTAACCGCCCCGACATGTACAACCTTCATAAGCTTGCTCACGGTCCATCAGCTCTAGCCTTGCCTTTACCTACACATAAACGTAGAACTGTGAGTCGACAGACTCAGTAAGAAAAGCATAGTAATACTCATACATAAATCCCGGTCATGATCAGACGCCCATACCCGTGATCATGACCCTAACTACCGTGTCCAACACGATACTGAGTCCCACTACTGCCGTGTCCAACACGGTACTGAGTTCTGAACGTTCATAGGGACGATACTATTGACAAGTAATAGCCTGATCGGTCGAACCGGTCATACTCCGGCTGCTGGTCATACTCCAGCCTGTACCGACGTGTTACAGTATCCACCTGATCGGTCGAACCGGTCATACTCATTCTTGGTCATACTCCGGCACATGTCTCGTACCGACGGGATACGGTTGGATGGCTCGAAGCCAACATAGATAACTAATGTAATCTAACAGGCTTCCTATATGCACGCTAAACATGTAATCTACATATGCATACTATTATACTAATCTTACCTGGATTCCGAATTCAGGTGTGCCGGTTAACCTGACTGGAACTTAACTGCGCGGCGGATTACAGGCTCCTAAACCATAAAAATCACAACACTATAAGTGACACGCTAAATCACTTCCCGGGGACTTAAACTAGGAACTAAAAGCTTCCCTATCGATAAAAAGCATGGCAATACCCCTTAAAACATAAAATCGAGGAAATCAAGGGTTTCAGAATTTTCCCCAACCGGTAGACCGGTTGCCCAACCGGAATTCCGGTTCTGGGAAAATTCAGAACCCCATCCGAAAATTCGGATGCACAACCGGAATTCCGGTTCCTCGCAAGCAGAAAACTCAAAAATTCATAACTTGCTCAAATCAACTCCAAATCAATTCAAACCTTCCAGACCTACTCCATATAACCCAAATAACATTTCTAAGGCATCAAAACCACCCATATTGCACATAATCAAAAATCACCATTAAAGCTCAAGCTTTGAGTTCTAAACTCAAACTTGAGCAAACCTAGCTAACATGCAATCAAACCAGCTTGAATCTACTTAAACATGCATAACTAAGCCTGTGGAAACAATTACAAACATCCACAACATCACAGCAACAGAACATAGACATTTCTTTCAAAAATCATATATTTTGCATAGAAAAACCATAACTTTAAATAACCTAACAATCAAGCACTACAAGAAGCTTAATTAACATCTAATAAACATGCTTTAAACCTCTGAAAATAACCACAACATACAGCAGCAACAACAACCAAAAATTCATGCATGCATCATACCATTTTCATCATTTTTTTCCAAGAAACAAAGGAGAAAAAGCTAGAGAGACATACCACAACAAGAGATTACTAGAATTTAGGTTGAAGCTAGCTTGAAAATCAAAAATCCTAGCCCTTGGAACACCCTTCCAGCCGAGAGAGAAAGAGAGGAAAAGAGAGAGTGTTTTCTTTGAAATTTTTTCCAATTTTTTCCTAAGTGTTGAAAATGAGGCTTTGAAGAGTAAAATGAAATAAAAGGGATTCTTTTCAGCCAACAAACAATTAAAATAAACATTTATTTTTCAATTAACAAATTCACTAAAAGACAAAATATCATTGGGGCAAAAAGACCATTTTGCCCCTCCACACTAAAATAACATAAATAACACTAAAGGGGTATTTTTGGGAAATTCTAAATTCCCGGCCATTCCCGACATTCCCAATGTCTAATAAACCGCCCCAAACTACTAACATACTAAGTTGTGATTTCTACTGAGCCAAACACCGAGTTCCAAAATGCAAGACATTAGGAATGCAAAATTATGAAAACTACTACATGACATAAAAATGCATCTCTGAATTCAATAATAACAGTATAATAAATTATTTAAATAGCTATAAATAATTTTCATAATTAATCATGATTAACTGCTAATTTCCAAATTAAACTAAGTGGTCTTTACAACTATTCCCCCCTTAAAAGGATTTCGTCCCCGAAATCTAACCTGAATAACTCTGGATATTGAGCTCTCATATCTGACTCTAGCTCCCAGGTGGCTTCCTCCACCTTGCTGTTTCTCCAGAGAACTTTGACCAAAGCTATGGTCTTATTCCGAAGGACTTTATCCTTTCTATCCAGGATCTGCACTGGCTGTTCTTCGTAAGTCATGTCTGGTTGCAGCTCAAGGCTCTCATAACTGAGTATATGAGAGGGATCTGAAATTATTTTCTCAACATCGAGACATGGAATACGTTGTGAACTGCTGATAAAGCTGGAGGCAATGCTAATCGGTATGCCACTTGACCTATCTTCTCGAGAATCTCGAAAGGTCCTGTAAATCTAGGGCATAACTTGCCTCTTTTCTCGAAACGTTTAATCCCTTTCATCGGAGATACCCGTAAAAACACATGGTCCCCTACTTGGAACTCAACATCTCTGCGTTTTGGATCTGCGTAACTCTTCTGTCTACTGTGTGAGGCAAGCATTCTAGCTTTTATCTTCTCTATTGCCTCATTGGTCCGCTGCACTGACTCTGGACCTAGGTATTTCCTCTCCCCTGTCTCATCCCAGTGAATGGGAGATCTACATTTCCTACCATATAACAGTTCGTAGGGAGGCATCCCTATCGTACTCTGATAACTGTTGTTGTAAGAAAATTCTATCAACGGTAGATACTTATTCCATGAGCCTTCAAAATCCATAACACAGGCTCGTAACATGTCCTCCAATATCTGAATTGTCCTTTCGGACTGACCATCTGTCTGAGGATGGAATGCCGTACTAAATTTCAGCTTTGTACCCACTGCTCGCTGCAAACTCTGCCAAAATTTGGAGGTGAACTTCAGATCCCTGTCCGAGACGATAGACTTCGGTACTCTGTGAAGTCTTACGATCTCTCTGACATACAACTCTGCCAACTGATCCACTGTAAATGTTGTTCTTACCGGCAGAAAATGAGCAGATTTCGTAAATCGATCCACCACTACCCAGATCGAATCAAACAAACCCGTGGTCCTAGGTAACCCGACCACAAAATCCATCGTAATATCCTCCCACTTCCATTCTGGTAGGGTTAGAGGCTGCAACAACCCTGCTGGTCTCTGATGTTCAGCCTTAATCTGTTGACAAGTGAGGCATCTCGATACGAATTCTACCAAATTCTTCTTCATACCGCTCCACCAGAAGTACGGTTTCAGATCTTGGTACATCTTAGTGGTGCCGGGATGCAGAGAATACGGGGTAGAATGAGCCTCCTCAAAGATCTCATTCCTGAGTTCCACACTATTCGGAATACAAACCCTAGCTTTATACAAAAGCATCCCGCTGTCTGATACTGAAAGGTCCTTAGCTTGACCAGCCAACACCTCATCTCTGATCTTCACTAACTCTGGATCCGTCATCTGAGCGACTTTTATTCTTTCCAACAGATCAGATTGCAGCGTTAAGTTGTGAAGCTGACCTACCACAAACTCAATGCTGGATCTAACCATATCCTCCTCTAGCTGATGTGAGATCTGAACCATACTAGCCACTTTCCCGGGACCCTTTCTGCTCAGAGCATCGGCCACTACATTGGCCTTCCCAGGGTGATAGAGGATCTCACAGTCGTAATCTTTCACTAATTCCAACCAACGTCTTTGTCTCATGTTCAAATCTTTCTAAGTAAAGAAATACTTGAGACTTTTATGGTCGGTATAGATTTCACACCTTTCTCCGTAAAGGTAATGCCGCCAAATCTTTAGTGCAAAAACCACTGCGGCCAACTCTAGATTATGAGTCGGGTATTGCTGTTCATAATCCTTTAACTGACGGGAGGCATAAGTGATAACCCGATCGGCTTGCATTAATACACACCCCAAACCCTGTTTGGATGCGTCACAATAAACTACGAACGTCTCCTTGTCTGAAGGCAAAGCTAGCACTGGAGCGGTAATCAACCTCTGCTTTAGCTCCTGAAAACTAGCTTCGCACTTGTCTGACCAAATAAATCGTTGATTCTTCTTTGTAAGCTCGGTTAGGGGCATTGAAATTTTTGAAAACCCTTCCACGAACCTACGGTAGTACCCAGCTAAACCCAAGAAGCTTCTGATCTCTGTCACTGTCTTCGGTCTCAGCCAATCCCTGACGGATTCGATCTTCTCGGGATCTACCTTGATCCCATCTTTGCTCACAATGTGCCCTAGGAAGGACACCTGAGATAGCCAGAATTCACATTTCTTGAACTTGGCGTAAAGCTTGTGTTCCCGAAGCCGTTGCAGTACCATCTGAAGATGTAATTCATGCTCCTCTTCTGATTGAGAGTACACGAGGATGTCGTCGATAAACACAATCACACAGATATCGAGGAAATCCTTGAATACTCTATTCATCAAGTCCATGAATGCTGCAGGAGCATTGGTTAGTCCGAATGACATAACCAGGAATTCGTAATATCCATACCTAGTGTGGAAAGCCGTCTTCGGAATGTCCTCCTCTCGGATTCTCAACTGATGATAACCCGAACGGAGATCAATCTTAGAAAAGACTGTCTTCCCCTGAAGCTGATCGAACAAATCATCGATCCTAGGTAATGGATATTTATTCTTCACCGTCAGTTTGTTTAATTCTCTGTAGTCGATGCACATCCTCATAGATCCATCTTTCTTCTTGACGAATAAAACCGGGGCTCCCCAGGGTGACACACTGGGCCGAATAAACCCTATGTCAAGCAACCCTTGGAGCTGAATCTTTAATTCCTTAAGTTCAGCTGGAGCCATTCTATATGGGGCTTTGGAAACCGGTTCCACCCCTGGTGCCAAATCTATCACGAAGTCAATCTCCCGCTGAGGTGGTAACCCTGGAAGTTCTTCGGGAAAAACATCCAAAAATTCCCGAACCACCTTGATGTCCTCTGGCCGAATGGTATCTGGCCGAGTGGTGTCCACCACCACGGCCAGAAACCCTAAACAACTGCCATGCAATAACTCTCTAGCTGACATGGCCGAAATCACCGGGATCCGAGATCCCTGAACTGAACCAACAAACACAAATGGTTCTTCACTTTCCGGTTGGAAGAACACCATCTTCCTTTTGCAATCAATGCTCGCCGAATATTTAGATAGTAAATCCATTCCTAAAATAATATCAAACTCTACTAAACTCATCTCTATCAAGTAAGCACTTAACTCTCTACCATCTATCCTGATCGGCATAGACCTAATCCACCTGTTGGAGATAACCAATTCTCCGCCAGGTAATAGGGTTCCAAACCCTGATTCATATCTATCGTATGGTCTATCCAATTTACTAAAGACTCTTGCTGCCACATAAGAATGTGTAGCCCCAGAATCAAACAGCACTGAATAAAGCGAGTTATTAACAGAAAGCTGACCTGTCACAACTGATGGGCTGGCATCTGCATCAGCCTGAGTGATGGCGAACACCCTGGCTGGAGTGGGTATCGCCGGAGCTCTCGGTGCCTCTGAGCGGAGCTGGGGACAGTCCCTCTTGAAGTGTCCGGGCATGCCACAGTGAAAGCATCCCTGACCTTTGCACTCACCCCGATGGTGCCTTTTGCAACTAGGGCACTCGGGATAGGAGAATCGGGTCTCAGTACCACCAGGACGACTCCCTCTATTCTGGTTCCCCCGGAACCTCTTGTTCTGACTCGAGCCACCGGATGCAGTGGGTGCTCTCTTCCTCTGATCAATGGTCGAACCACTACTCCCCCTACTAAAGCCTGATGCAGGAGGGGTAGGAGCCCCGCCACTCGCCGGAGTACTAGCTGACTCCGACATACACCCAACTGCGCCCTCAGCTCGCAGTGCCTTCTCCACCATCTGAGCATAGCTGGTGTTGTCGTCCGTGGTGATCATCAAATCGTGTTTGATCTTCGCATTCAACCCATCTAGGTACTTCTCTTTCTTGCTGAAATCGGCCGGCACAATTCCCGAGGCTAACCTCGCCAACCGATCGAACTGAGTAGTATACTCAGTTACGCTCATATTCTCACGCTGGGTCAGGTGAGCGAACTCTTTCCTCTTGGCGCTTCTGACCGCCTCATTGTAGTACTTGGCATTGAAGAGTTCCTGGAACCTTTCCCAGGTCATGGTGGTGACATCGTGAATCTGAGACACCATGTCCCACCAGACCAGAGCGTCCTCCTGGAACTGGAAAGTGGCACACACCACTCTGTCATTACCAGTGACACCCATGAAGTTCAGAATCTTGGTGATCACCGTCAGCCACTGTTCGGCCTTCATTACGTCTGGACCTCCCAAGAAAACCAGAGGTGCTTGCTTCCGGAACCGTTCATACAAAGGTTCCAATCTATTGGCCGCCACCACTAATTCGGCCTGAGCAGCAGGGGCAGGTGCCGCTGGAACTACTGGCACCAGAACTGCAGGAGCACCCTGCTGTCTCAACCTCTGAATCTCGAGGTCTTGCTCTTCAATCCGGGCTTGCATTTTTGCAAACCTAACCTCCCAATTCTGGGCTCCCTGATCGGCTGGGGGAGCCTGGGCAGCCTGTGGTGGGTTCTCATCACCCCGACCACGAGCCCTGCCTCGGGGACCTCTACCTCGGCCCCTAACTGGCGGGGGAAACTGAGCTCCCTGACCTTGATTCGACCCCAATGAGTTGCCCTGACTCCTGGTAGTCCGCCTGGCATCCATCTAGTTAGAACCGCCTGCGAAACCAAGAGTTGGCATATCAGGTCGTATTCAAGGAGAGCTTACTAATGCCGCTTAAATTGGAAATTAAAAACCAAACATGCGCCTATTCTACTATCAGGCTACTAACATGCTTCCTAATAGGATTTTCTTTTTCATAAATAAATAAATAAACTACTAAAGCAATAAAGGCTTACTGAACCGTGAAACGAGCTAACTGTTGATGATGATTGTACATGTCGTGACGATCTTCGGAAGACAACCTGGCGGCTCTGATACCAAATTGTAACACCCTAACTAACATAGGCGTAATACGTGATTTTTAAACTTACTGTGCAGCTCGTTGCTAGTCAACGAGGTTTATGGAAAACGTGATTAATTAAAATTTTTGCTTTTTAATTAAACTTGTAAAATATAATTACAAAAGACTCGGGATCCCGATTACAAAATCATTTACAAAAGTTTACTGTTCATACAAAATAAATGTCTCCTAGCAACTAGTTACAAAAATCAGCCTTGCTGTCCCGAGGATCGTACGCTCCAGGCCTAACCGCTCCGACATGTACAACCTTCATAAGCTCGCTCACGGTCCATCAGCTCTAGCCTTGCCTTTACCTACACATAATCGTAGAACTGTGAGTCGACAGACTCAGTAAGAAAAGCATAATAATACTCATACATAAATCCTGGTCATGATCAAACGCCCATACCCCTGATCATAACCCTAACTGCCGTGTCCAACACGATACTGAGTCCCACTACTGCCGTGTCCAACACGGTACTGAGTTCTGAACGTTCATAGGGACGGTACTATTGACAAGTAACAGCCTGATCAGTCGAACCGGTCATACTCCGGCTGCTGGTCATAGTCCAGCCTGTACCGACGTGTTACAGTATCCACCTGATCGGTCGAACAGGTCATACTCTGGCTGCTGGTCATACTCCAGCCTGTACCGACAGGATACGTCAATAGTACGGAACCACCAACCTAAGTGTCTGCCTGATCGGTCGAACCGGTCATACTCCGGCTGCTGGTCATACTCCAGCCTGTACCGACGTGACACAGTATCCGCCTGATCGGTCGAACCGGGCATACTCCGGCTGCTGGTCATACTCCAGCCTGTACCGACGGGATACGATTGGATGGCTCGAAGCCAACATACATAACTAATGTAATCTAACAGGCTTCCTACATGCACGCTAAACATGTAATCTACATATGCATACTGTTATACTACTCTTACCTGGATTCTGAATTCAGGTGTGCCGGTCAACCTGACTGGAACTTAACTTCGCGGCGGATTACAGGCTCCTAAACCATAAAAATCACGACACTATAAGTGACACGCTAAATCACTTCCCGGGGACTTAAACTAAGAACTAAAAGCTTCCCTATCGATAAAAAGCATGGCAATACCCCTTAAAACATAAAATCGAGGAAATCTAGGGTTTCAGAATTTTCCCCAACCGGTAGACCGGTTGCCCAACCGGAATTCCGGATGCACAACCGGAATTCCGGTTCCTCGCAGGCAGCAAACTCAAAAATTCATAACTTGCTCAAATCAACTCCAAATCAATTCAAACCTTCCAGACCTACTCCATATAACCCAAATAACATTTCTAAGGCATCAAAACCACCCAGATTGCACATAATCAAAAATCACCATTAAAGCTCAAGCTTTGAGTTCTAAACTCAAACTTGAGCAAACCTAGCTAACATGCAATCAAACCAGCTTGAATCTACTTAAACATGCATAACTAAGCCTCTGGAAACAATTACAAACATCCACAACATCACAGCAACAGAACATAGACATTTCTTTCAAAAATCATACATTTTGCATAGAAAAACCATAACTTTAAATAACCTAACAATCAAGCACTACAAGAAGCTTAATTAACATCTAATAAACATGCTTTAAACCTCTGAAAATAACCACAACATACAGCAGCAACAACAACCAAAAATTCATGCATGCATCATACCATTTTCATCATTTTTTCCAAGAAACAAAGGAGAAAAAGCTAGAGAGACATACCACAACAAGAGATTACTAGAATTTAGGTTGAAGCTAGCTTGAAAATCAAAAATCCTAGCCCTTGGAACACCCTTCCAGCCGAGAGAGAAAGAGAGGAAAAGAGAGAGTGTTTTCTTTGAAATTTTTTCCAATTTTTTTCTAAGTGTTGAAAATGAGGCTTTGAAGAGTAAAATGAAATAAAAGGGATTCTTTTCAGCCAACAAACAATTAAAATAAACATTTATTTTTCAATTAACAAATTCACTAAAAGACAAAATATCATTGGGGCAAAAAGACCATTTTGCCCCTCCACACTAAAATAACATAAATAACACTAAAGGGGTATTTTTGGGAAATTCTAAATTCCCGGCCATTCCCGACATTCCCAATGTCTAATAAACCGCCCCAAACTACTAACATACTAAGTTGTGATTTCTACTGAGCCAAACACCGAGTTCCAAAATACCGGGCACCGGAATGCAAAATTATGAAAACTACTACATGACATAAAAATGCATCTCTGAATCCAATAATAACAGTATAATAAATTATTTAAATAACTATAAATAATTTTCATAATTAATCATGATTAACTGCTAATTTCTAAATTAAACTAAGCGGTCTTTACATAACAGTTCTAGCTTTTCTTAAGATTTAGATTAGGTCATCCATGAATCTAGTATTGATTTACATTAAGTATACAGCCATTGCATCATTCTAAAATTATATTACCATAGAAGGACTTAGGCAACGACTAGTAACTAATCAAAAATATGCAAAATGAAATTTCTGGGGAGATAAGTTTGGATATAATTTAAAAATCAAATTAATGATCTTTGAACTGCATATCTACTAACTATTTCTCCACCCCTATCAGTTCGCAAGATCTTTAATCACTTACCTTAATGGTTTTTCACCATTGCTAGAAATTCATGAAATTTTTCAAAAATTTCAAATTTCTTTTGCTTAAGGTAAAATCTAGAGTGATTGTTTTAAGAATATAACGAAAAACTCATATCCACCCCTAAATATACATCCATCTGCGAATGAGATGAACTTATTTTCAGTGGATATAGGCATATTAACTCTTTGCAGAGAATGATCTTGTCAAAACCACTATGAACAAGATACAAATGCCATAGATTTATAAAATATGGTTGTGTCTTTTGACGATTCAGTTTTAGTTACATCAAAGAGTTCTTAGAATAGTGCAAGTGGATTCTAGTCACAGAATACTAAACTCATATTCCATACAGTTTGAATCCATTGATAGAAAATGGTTATGAAACACTTTCGAAAGTGTAGCTGTATAATGAGTAATTCTTTCTTGGACCACCACTACTAATCTAACTCTAAGTTGATTTGCCCATATAAGTAGGAGATTTCTAAGATTAAGGATTTATATCATTTTGGGATAGAATTTCGGGAATATAATCAAATGCGTCATTTAATTTCTTTAAGAGAAAATATAGAATGACATGAAATGATTTATAAACCATTCATCCAATGATATATTATTGAGCTAATTCGAAATGAATAAGCTAAGAGGAATTAGGATAATTTTGTATTTAAATAAGAATCCAACGATGCTCCGATTAGCGAGAGTCAAAGTAATCTTATTTATACAATCTTCATGTTTCATATTGTAAATACTAGTCTAAGGTGTCATCAATTGATGAACAGCTAGATGTTGCATTTTCAATATTTATCTTTCAAGATCTAACACTATTATGTTTGTCTAATGGTGAAAATGTTGGGTTTTATGCGTTAAATAAAACTCATTTCAATATAATCAGATTTACTTATTAATAAAGATCAGAAATAACATTTTATATTGCATGGTTCACATAATTTATTTGATGATTATATATATAATGTATGAATTCTATTTAAGTCTAGAACATATGAATTTGTTAATGATTATAGTGTTGTCAGCACAATGGAATATAATCTTAATTATATGTTCGAAAGTTTATTCCCTGATTTGTCAGTTCACTGGATTTAGACTGACATGATAATCAGCGATAGGTATTCTTACACCTTGGATAAGTGTTATCTCCTTTCCAGGGCATTGGCAAAGTTTACCAGTATCGGATGTATGGAGTATACATCGGAAGGGACTGATATTGAACTTTGATTAGATATATTAAAATTTACCGTAAAATCTATTCAATTAAATATCACCCGTTGATCCTAGATCAAATGATCTTAATCCTGATATGATTAGCTTCGATCTCAAGAGTGCTATACATGTTCTTTGATTTGTTAGTTAAGCCTACTTTTGGGTCAGGGTGATACGTACATTTTGGGAACATGATAGTATAATTGAGTGGGAGCGCTAACATAAATATGGAGTCTATAACTTCGGTAGGAATTTAGAAGTGAAACGATGATATCCTTCGAGCTTTGCTAAATAGAGATAAATGGTGGAGATCTCATTTCACTTTGCTGAAATATCATTTATACGGAGCTAAGTGTTTTAAGGATAAAATACATTGAAGGTGTAACGGTAACTTAGTGCTTATTCAATGTAGATCATCTAGTAGAGGGTCATTGATCAAATTAGGATTATAACAATGGATCACTAATAGCGTATCTATATCGTGGAACATATAGAGCGTTCTATATGACTGAGAGTGCAATTCCAAGTTCTAAGTGTGGATTCAATAAGGAATTAATAAGTTAGGGAATTTACTTGGTAAATTCGGTTCAACTTATTAGAAGCTCGGTTTATATAGGCCCATGGTCCCCATACTAGTTGAGACCATACTGCTTGTAAGACTCAGTTAATTTGTTTTAATTAATCAATTATAATTCTAAAGTTAGACTATGTCTACTTTATGAATTTTTACTAAGCAAGGGCGAAATTGTAAAGAAAAGAGATTTTAGGTTTATTTATTAATTAAGAGACTTTATATGTCTAAATTAATTAATATATTAAATGACAATATTATTTAATAATTATTTTTTAGTTATTAAATAATTAGAATTGGCATTTAAATGGTTAAAATTGGAAAATTGGCATTTTTGAGAAAATGGGAATGAAAAATAACAAAATGGGAAAGTTGCAAAGTGAGGCCCAATTTCCTTATATGGTCGGCCACTATGCAAGGTTTTACCATTTTATTTTTCTATTATTTTAATGCCATACAATGTTAACCTAAACCTAGATGGCATTCTACAAATAGAAAGTGTTGGCTTCAGGAAATTCATGACTTGCACATTGTTTCTTTCAGAGAAAGCCATAGCTGTTGGGTTTTATGTCCTAAATAAAACTCCATTTCAATGTAATCCATTTTATTCAATATCAATAAAGAAACAGAAGTATTTTTCATTCATTTCTGTATGTTTTGGTTCATGTTATCAATTGCTTGTCTATTTGATTTATAAATTCATTTCAAACCCTTTTCACATACTTGATCCTGTTTATTGTGTTGTCAACACAGTGGAAAGTAAACATGACTATGTGAATAAAGATTCCTAGATTTATCAGACACAGGGTTTTACTGATATGATAATCTACAACAGAGTTTACTTGCATTTGGTATAATGCTATGTTCTTTCCAGAGCATTGGTTAAAGTAAAGCTTAAGTTGGGTGCATGGAGTATGCGTCGGAAGGGACCGATATTGAACTTTGACATAGATTTAATTAAACTTACCGTAATATCTATTCAAGCCAATATCACCTAGTTGATCCTAGATCAAATGATCTTAATCCTGATATGATTAGGTTCAATCTCGAGAGTGTTATTCGTGTTCTTTGATTTGTTAGTTAAGCCTACTTTTTGGTCAGGGTGATACGTACATTTCGGGAACACGGTAGTGCAATTGAGTGGGAGCGCTAACATAAATATGGAATCTATAGCTTCTATCTGGCGAATAGAAAGTAAAGGATGATTTCCTTCGAGCTTGACCAAACGAAAATAAATGGTGGAGTACTCATTTCACATAGCTGAAATATCATATATACGGGGTTAAGTGTTTTAAGGATAAAATACATTGTAAGGTGTTACGGTAATCTAATCCCTTTACGGTGTAGATCATTCATATAGAGGATCATTGATCAAATTAGAATTATAACAATGGATAACTAATGACGTGTCTTTATGGTGGAACATATAGAGCGTTCTATATACTGAGAGTGCAATTCTAAGTTCTATGCGTGGATTCAACGAAGAATTAATAAGCTAGTGAATTTAAGTTATAAATTCTTGATCTGCTTATTGGAAGCTCGGTTATATAGACCCATGGTCCCCCCACTAGTTGAGACAATATTACTTGTAAGACTCATTTAATTGGTTTTGATTAATCAATTATAATTCTCAAATTAGACTATGTCTATTTATGAATTTTTCACTAATTAAGGGTGAAATTGTAAAGAAAGAGTTTTTAGGGCATATTTGTTAATTAAGATACTTTGTACGGTTCAATTAATAAATATGATAAATGACAATATTATTTAATAATTATTTATAGTTATTAAATAGTTAGAATTGGCATTTAAATGGTTGAATTTAAAAATTGGCATTTTTGAGAAAGTAAGATGCAAAATTGATAAAACTGCAAAATTTGCAAAAGTGAGGCCCAAATCCATATAGCCTTGGTCGGCCACTTTTATAGGAAATATCATCTTATATTTTCATTATTTTAATGCCAAATAATTCAAGCCTAACCCTATGTGGTATGCTATAAATAGATAGTGAAGGCTTCAGGAAATATACACTTTCACATCTTGTTTCCTTCAGAGAAAAACCTGAACCTTCTCTCTCTAAACCTAGCCGCCACCTTCACCCTCTTCTTCTTCCTTGAATAATTTCGAACCTCTTAGTGATAGAGTAGTGCCCACACACAACAAGTGATACCTCAATCATAGTGAGGAAGATCGTGAAGAAAGACATTCAACAAGAAGGAGATTCAACACTAAAGGAATGAGAGAAAGAGCTCCAGGTTCAGATCTTGATAATACTCTGCGACAGAAAGGATACAAGGGTTAGAGATCTGAACGGAAGGAGACATATTATTCTGCTGCGCCCAATGTAAGGTTTCTCATACTTTATATGTGTTTAATTTATAATCGTTTTAGAAGTTCATATTTAGGGTGTTAATCAACATACTTGTGAGTAGATCTAAGATCCCGGTAAAATAATTTCCAACAATAGCCGCCCCTCTCTCTCTTTTCTTCTCTTCAAATTTCAAAATCCTTGAGTGATAGAGTAGTCACCACACACATCAAGTGGTATCTCAATCATAGTGTGTAAGACTGTTGGAGAATCCAACCAACAAGAAGGAGAATCAGCATCAAGGAAGGAGAGAAAGAGATCCAGGTTCAGATCTTGATTATGTTCTGCTACAGAAAGGAATCAAGGGCTAGAGATCTGAACGGAAGGAGTCATTATATTCCGCTGCACCCAATGTAAGGTTTCCTAAACTTTATATGTGTTTATTTCATTGTTTTAGAATTCATATTATGATGTTAATGAAACATACTTGGTAGTAAATCTAGATCCTGGTAAAATTATTTCCAACAGAAAATCCATTAGGGATTTATCTCATTAGAACAACAAACCAAGTTAGACCAACAATGAAGATTCGAAATTAAACTACAATTTAATAACAGAAAATAACATGGCTCAATATAAATTCATACACAATTCAGAAACTATTAATCACATAGCAAGTAGGAATGACAAGTGAAAATACTAAAACATACAATCCTAAATAATTTCCAAGGTGTTCAACAAACTGATATCAGTGTCTCGTTTAGACGAGAGTCAGCGATACTATTCATTGAATAGAGTTGTCAGCTCATCTAAAATGATAAACATTCTAGCAACCTTTTATTCGATCAAGATTGGAATCCAACGTTGCCCCGTTTAGGCGAGAGTCAAGGCTATTCTATCTTATGAGCTTCCACTATTGTTTCATACTTTTGTAAGTCAAATACAGTCACCACCATTAGGGTGATCAATACTATATAAAACACTTACAAATAATATTATCTTTCGAGATTCTACGGCGTTAAATTGCTAATGAACGTTCCTCCATTAGGGAGGATTACTCACCAAAACAAGAACTATGTAGAACCAATAATGGAGATCGAATGTCCTAATAATAAAGCTCATTATTTAAAGAAAATGGTATTTTCTTTGAAACTTATTTTAATCTATTCATTTTAAATATATATTTATTTAATTAAAAATTTTCAATTTAGAATGAAAAATTCTAAATATAAATTTTAATGTAATATTTATAAATTATACTTAGATGGATATGAAAATAACGTGAATTATTTCCATCTTAGTAATAATTTCCAATAAATATTTAGAAAAATGTTCAATTTAAGTTGTTTCAAAATTAATTTAAATTAATTTACAACTCAAATTTAATTTTCAATAAATATATATTGCATTTCGAAAAATTGAAGTATATAAGAATACTATTTTCGAAATTGCTTGCTAAAATAAAATAAAAATAAATCGTGAAAAAATTATCTTAATTTTATGTTGGCCCAAAATTAATTTAATACAAAAATATAATTTTCCTATTTAATTAAATATTTAAGATAAAATTTCAAATATTTAAGTATCATGATTAATAATCAACTTAAATATTAATTTTCTATTTAATTAAATGTCACTAGAAAAATACTTCAAGCAAAACAGATAATATCTATCTAGACTTTCATTGACTAATTAATTCTTTTTCTAATTATAATATATTTTAATTCATTTATTTTAATTAATCATTATATAAAAAAATCATTGATTTAAGTTGGTCCAAAATTAAAATAAATAATTTTCAACTTTAATCTATTTTTCAAATAAAATTCAAAATTTCTGCATTAAAGAAATGCAATTTCGAAATTGTGGGAAAAAGATTAATAAAAAAAATAAAATATATTTTGAAAATTATTTAGATTTAAGTTATTCTGAAATAAGATTCCAAACTTAAGATAATTTTCAATTTTAATTAAATAACATGAAAATAACAATATTTAAGTATCATGATGAAAGTCAACTTAGATATTGAAATTTTCAATTTAATTAAATGTATTAAATTCAAGAAATAAATAGTTAAGTATAGAGGAAACTTAATTATTAATTCAAGTTTAATATCAGGAAAAATATACTTAACATAGATTGTACCAAAATTAATTATTAAACAATTAATTTCACAATCTATGATATTTTCCTAAATAATATTAGAAAATAATTAGTACTAGAAATAACTATCTAGAATATATATCTTTAACTAAGTATTTTTCTAAAATTAACTTTAAAAATATTAAATAAAAAATAAATTTCATATATTTTAAAAGTTAATTATGTTGCTAATTCAATTTTAATTAGGTTAGACTAATATAATTAACCTAATACAATTAATTAAATAAGGCAAATGGGCATTCACAATTGGGGTAGTTCATGTGAGGGGGAGCTGGGTTCAGTATGTCGTACCCACTTCTATTGGCCCCCAACTCTCACACAAGGCCCTAAAGAGATGAATTTAACCTTTAAATAAAAAATTGTTATTCATTGAATAAGCCCAAATCTAATTGGGCCTAAATAAAATTACTTATGTCAAATTTTATTTTAGCAACCTAGTCCATTTACTTAGTAAAACTTAAATGGACTTCCTATATGCATCTAAGCCCAATAGCAAACATATAGGCTCACACAGGTCAAATGATTTGGATGGCCCCTATCATGTTACTAGGTTTACACAGATGAAAGAAGTGCAAACTTTACCTGTTACAAATTATTTATAAGATCTGTTGACAATTAGACTATGATTAAAATCAGATCATTGGATCTGTCAACAACTTAATCATAGCAATTTAGATCAAATAAATTAAAGGTTTGTTAAATTTTTTTTTGAATAAACAATATAAAATTAAACAAACATTGTCCATGTAACAAATGTGAAATATGATATTAATATAATTAAATTATTATTCTTAAACTAACCAAATAAATTTTGAAAATTTAGGGTTGTTAAAACAAACCTTAAAAATTTCAAAAAAAAAAAGAAACTAATTTTAAAATATCTAGGTTTATTTGAATTATTTTTATTAAATTAAATTAAATATCAAATAAGATCAATGATTTGAAAGAAAGAATCTTCAATATCACTTTCAAATCTTATAATTTAATAAAATTAATATAATAAAATAAACCAATTTTAAAATAGATTTGGTTAGATAATTATTCTTTTAGGAATAAAATAATAAATAATAATTACCATAATTATATGTCAAAATATCTCAAATTAAGCATTATTCAAATATCTACAAAAATATCTAAGTTATTTAAATATTTAAAATATAATTCATAAATTTCCAATAAGGAAAAAACTGATATATATAGAAAAATATCATTTTTAAACTTATAATTTATAAATAATTAAATATTTAATAAAATAACAAATTTTGAATTTGAAAATAGTATGGTTAGAATATCTATAAATATGTCTAGGTTAATTTCAAATTTATTAATTATTTAATTTACATATAAGATAATTTTAATATAATATTTCAAATAAAAAAGATAAAGTTATCTTTTAAATTTAAAATATGTTAAATATCAAAATATCTAATCTTATAATTAAATAATATATAAATATTAAAGAAATTAACCAATTTTTAAATCTGACCATAATTATAAATATTTAAAATTAGAAATATTTCAAATTGGAAAAATTTAAAATTAGAAAAATCGGATTTTTGGGGAAACACCCACAAAAATTGCAATTTTGGGTTGGCTGCCACTAGGGCGGCACGTGCAGCCCAAATAGGCTGCAAAAACAGCCTTGCGCGCGCGGACAGAGGGATGTGCAGCCCCATCTGCCGAGAAATCTCGGCGGGCTGCAGGGTGACCCTCAGGCGGACAGCAGGGTGCGGGGCGAGACGTACGCGCGCGGATCCCAGGTTGTCCGAGTGCCTAGTGCATAACGATGCACCCACTCGAAAGCCTTGAATCCCGATTTTCCAAGATTCATAACTTTTTCAATTTTTATCGGAATCGAGGTCCATAAAAAACAAAATTGCTTAATTTTTCACAAGGAATCCAAATAAAATATTTTCAAAAATAGAAAAAAAAATATTTTTCATGGAAAAAGATTCTGTACAACACATACATTCATCAACTAACACATAAACCACATGAAACCATCCAAATCAACACAAAAAATCGTTTTAATTCATATTTCATGAAAGTAAATCATTACCATGGCTCTAGTACCAGTTGTTGGAAATATTTTACCAGGATCTAGATTTACTACCATGTATGTTTCATTAACATCCTAATATGAATTCTAAAACAATGAAATAAACACATATAAAGTTTAGTAAACCTTACATTGAGTGCAGCGGAATATAATGAATCCTTCCGTTCAGATCTCTAGCTCTTGATTCCTTTCTGTAGCAGAGCATCACCAAGATCTGAACCTGGATCTCTTTCTCTCCTTCTTTTGATGCTGATTCTCCTTCTTGTTGTTTCGATTCTTCACAGTCTTACACACTATGGTTGAGATACCACTTGATGTGTTTGGGCACCACTCTATCACTCAAGGCTATTTTGAAATTGAAGAGAGGAAAAGAGAGAGAGAGGGGCGGCTATGGCTTTCTCTGAAAGAAACAATATGCAAGTCATAGTTTCCTGAAGCCAACTCTTTCTATTTATAGAATGCCATCTAAGTTTAGGTTAGAATTGCATGGCAATAAAATAATGAAAAAAATAAATGGTAAATCCTTTGCATAGTGGCCGTCCATATAAGGAAAATGGGCCTCACTTTGTAACTTTCCCATTTTGTCATTTTTCAATCCCATATTCTCAAAAATACCAATTTTCTAATTTAACCATTTAAATGCCAATTCTAATTATTTAATAACTAAACATTAATTATTAAATAATATTCTCACTTATTATATTTATTAATTTAGACATATAAAGTCTCTTAATTAATAAATAAACCTAGAATCTCTTTTCTTTACAATTTCGTCCTTGCTTAGTGAAAATTCATAAAGTAGACATAGTCTAACTTTAGAATTATAATTGATTAATTAAAATCAATTAACTGAGTCTTACAAGCAGTATGGTCTCAACTAGTATGGGGACCATGGGCCTATATAAACCGAGCTTCCAATAAGTCGAACTGAATTTACCAAGTAAATTCCCTAATAATTCCTTATTGAATCCACACTTAGAACTTGGAATTGCACTCTCAGTCATATAGAACGCTCCATATGTTCCACGATATAGATACGCTATTAGTTATCCATTGTTACAATCCTAATTTGATTAATGACCCTCTAATAGATGATCTAAATTGAATAGGCACTAAATTACTGTTACACCTTCAATGTATTTTATCCTTAAAACACTGAGCTCCGTATAAATAATATTTCAGCGAAGTGAAATGAGATCTCCACCATTTATCTCTGTTTAGCCAAGCTCGAAGGATATCATCGTTTCACTTCTAAATTCCTATAGAAGTTATAGACTCCATATTTATGTTAGCGCTCCCACTCAATTATACTATCATGTTCCCAAAATGTACGTATCACCCTGACCCGAAAGTAGGCTTAACTAACAAATCAAAGAACATGTATAATACTCTTGAGATCGAACCTAACCATATCAGGAATAAGATCATTTGATCTAGGATCAACATGTGATATTGAATTGAATAGATATTACGGTAAATTTTAATATATCTAATCAAAGTTCAATATCAGTCCCTTCCGATGTATACTCCATACATCCGATACTGGTAAACTTTGCCAATGTCCTGGAAAGGACATAACACTTTTCCAAGGTGTAAGAATACCTATCGCTGATTATACCATGTCAGTCTAAATCCAGTGTTCTGACAAATCAGGGAATAAACTTTCAAACATATAATTAAGATTATATTCCACTGTGCTGACAACACTATAATCATTAACAAATTCATATGTTCTGGACTTAAATAGAATTCATACATTATATACATATAATCATGAAATAAATCATGTGAACCATGCAACATAATATGTTATTTCTGATCTTTATTATTAATTAAATCTAATTATATTGAAATGTGTTTTATTTAGGGCACAAAACCCAACACGAACCTCTAGAAAATCTGGTGTTCTTTCTACCTTATTATTTTTGCTTTCTATTATTTGTTTTATCTAATTGCTTTATCTTGACTCACTGTCGTTGGCTAGAAGTGAGGTCAACATTCTCCATTTAGAACATTCAGGAAACTTGGTATATCAATGAGGATAGCATTGTTAAGGTAAACTAACGGTTGTTGAATCATGACTCTCCTATCACCATCGCATTCAAATTTAATAAGGAAGAGGTTTGGGGCATTTCAGTAATGACAATCAGGAAATGACACAATTTATTCCAATTATTTGTCATAGTTTCTCTAAAGTGTTTCCTACTATAGGACTTGATCGAGTGAAGTTTGGCCACAATGAAAATGTTGGTAGAATGGAGATTAGGATCAGTATGGGTGGAGGAGTCTTGAAAGGAGTGAACTGTGCTCTCTGTATCTGTTAGATTGAGAGCAACAGAAAGGGAACCTACTAAGTCATCTATTTTTGGTAAGACAGAGTAGAATAAAAAAAATGTTTGAGAATTATAATAAAAGGCAAAGATTGCAATCTGAGTCTTTCCAAAAACATCAAATAAGTCTTTTCTACCCATTTTAGCTAACAAAGCATTAAAATAGGGAAGTGTTTGTTGGCCATCAGTTCCGGAATCATTCATAAACCAAAATACAAACCTAAATCTCTTAGACAATGGATCCCCAAATTTACTATTTGACCTAGACAAAGAGGTATCTTTAATTTTTACACTTAGGAACCAAGGTATAATTCATGGGAAATCACCCCTAAAAACATTAAATTTTTTAAAGATGTGGTCTAGATTAGATGTAATCATGTAAAAATTTGGAAGGATTTGATGAAAGGTGGCATTAGGCGAGAAATTTAGAGTAAAGATGATCATACCTCTTAAGGATTCATTGTGAGTTGATGAGAAGTTGGGTGGTTAGGTCTGAAAAACTGAGTTTTTTGTAAATGTCAATAATATATATGAAAATATAAAATTGTATACGCCTGCAAAAGCAGAATGTAATTCTGTTACTGCAGAAACCAGTTTTGCAGCGACAAAATAGAATAAATAGAATATAAAAATAATTGCAGAAAGTTAAATAACTTGACACAAGAGATTTGTACGTGGTATCAGTGTTCTCCCGAACACTCCTAGTCCACGGGGCCACGCCCAGAGAATGAAATCAATTAATAAAGTATCAACAATTACAAAGACAATTGACTTATACAAGTTTAGACTCCCTCTAAATTATTGTCGCAATCTTTTGTATTGCACTTTATGAATCTAACTTCTGAAACACCTTCAAACCACATTCCTTCATCAAGAGAAAATTACATGGGATTAGGTGAGTCTCGCTGTAAGCAGGACTTGCACAAGGGGTAATCCCAATCTACATAGCACTATAACTGGCTAAAACATGAACGACCCTGTAATATCTCGAAAAATAACATTGTATTTAATTAGACATATTTTATTAAATATGTAATTATTCTCGTAATGAAGTAAGATTATGATCTTACTTAGATTAATTAGTGTAAATTTAATAAATGATTAAATAAAGTGTAATTTATTAATTACGAAAATTTTATTGGATTATGTGGGTATCGTGGATACAATTCTTGGAATAAAATATTTTCACGGCCCGCGACCGTGGAATTTGGCAGAGAGGTCAAAAATGTCACGATAATAAGAGATGAATTGAATTGGATGTTATTCTGGATTAGTTTAGAGTGTTAGGTTGTCGGTTTGACGTGTTAGTGAAAATTATCAAAATGCCCCTAGGTTTCAAATAGTTTAAGTTTTCTTTAGAAGGGTAATATAGTCATTTCTTATGTTAAGTTTTATTTTGTCTTTAGTGATAATTAGTCAGAAGTTTATTAATTTAAGGTTAGAAAAATGCTGAATTTACTTTTGGAAAGAAATAAATTAGTAACTTAGATACTAAGAAAGAAAATACTTTGTTCTCTCTCTCTCTCTCTCTCTCTCTCTCTCTCTCTCTCTCTCTCTCTCTCTCTCTCTCTTTCGTGCAACTAGAAGCCAGCCAAGTTTGGGAGGAATTCTTGCTGCAATCCATCTATTTTTCTAGCTGAACTACTCCTTAGGATACCATAAAAGCTTTGAGGTAAGTCTTTTTTACTTTATGGATTGAGAATTTTCTATTTTTGAGTTGGTTTTGGAGTAGGATTTAGTAATTTTTGTGGCTGTGGGATTAAATGGGATTGAAATTGTGTTTATAGGCTTGGTTTGGAATAGCTCTGAGTTTGGAGTGAGTGATTCTAAGTGGCTGCTAGGTATGGAATAAGAATTTTTGCATAATAGGGTCCAATTTAGGTTTTGACATTTTAATTTGAGATAATTGTTAAATTATTGTAAATTAGTGCTTGAAATATGTTGTATTTGTGATATTACACTGTCACTACTATAATTTAGACTTTTAGTGACATTATTTAGTGACTTACACTTTTATGCGCGTCACTAAAGAGTTAGGATTATTTTTTAGTGACACGCATAGTTAGACTCTAAATTTCGGTATTAGCCTCCTGTAATGTGGGTCACTAAAAATTTGAAGTGTTACTAAATAGTAATATCCATAATTTTTTGATTTTTTTTCAATAAAAAATACCAACTTATAGAGTCACACTAGGAGAGACTAGGAAAATGTGTCCCAACTCTCTTAGAGCGTCACCATAAGTGGTTTTAATAAAAAATTAAAAAAATTAAAAGACACATAGTATATTCGGTAATTCATATGTAACACCCTAACTAATTTAGGCGTATTACGTGATTTTTAAACGTACTGTGCAGCTCGTTGCTAATCAACGAGGTTTATGGAAAAACGTGATTAATTAAAATTTTGCTTTTTCATTAAACTTATAAACCATTTTACCAAAAAGTCTCGGGATCCCGATTTATAAAAATATTTACCAACGTTTTTACTATTTAACTTTTACATCAAAATATAGTCGTCTAACGACCATTTACAAAAATCTCAGCCTTGCTGTCCCGAGGATCGTACGCTCCAGGCCTAACCGCCCCGACATGTACAATCCCATAAGCTCGCTCACGGTCCATCAGCAACTGCCTTGCCTTTACCTACACATGAACGTAAACTGTGAGTCAACAGACTCAGTAAGAAAAGCATACTAATATCATACATAAAACTGACTGCCGTGTCCAACACGATACTGAGTCCCGCTACTGCCATGTCCAACATGGTACTGAGCACTACTGCCATGTCCAACATGGTACTGAGTTTTGAACGTTCGGGGACGGTACTATTGACAAGTATCCTCTGATCGGTCGAACCGGTCATACTCCGTGCTTGGTCATACTCCCGGCTGTCTTAGAAGGGATAGGTCAATAGCACCGAACCACCAACCGGTGTCGGCTGATCGGTCGAACCGGTCATACTCCGGCTGCTGGTCATACTCCAGCCTGTACCGACGTGACAGGGTTGGGTGGTTCGAAGCCTAAATACATGTCTAATGTAAACTAACAGGCTTCCTACATGCACGCTAAACATGTAATCTACATATGCATACTGTTATACTAATCTTACCTGGATTCCGATTTCAGGTGTGCCGGTCAACCTGACTGGAACTGAAGCTGAACGGCGGATTACTGGCTCCTAAACCATAAAAATCACAACGCTATAAGTGACACGCTAAATCACTTCCCGGGGATTAAAACTTGAAACTAAAAGTTTCCCTATCGATAAAAAGCATGGCAATACCCCTAAAAACCCAAAAACGAGGAAAACTAGGGTTCTGAAAAATCCCCAACCGGAAGACCGGTTGCCCAACCGGAATTCCGGTTCTGGGAAAATCTGAACCCCCATCCGGAATTCCGGATGCTCAACCGGAATTCCGGTTCCTCGCAGGCAGCAACCAAAAATTCACATATCTTGACCAATTCGAACCCAATTGATCCCAAACTTTCCAGACCTGCTCAATAGGTCCCAAATGACCATTCCAAGGCCTCAAACCTACCCAGAAACCTCACAAGCAAATTTCACCATTGAAGACCAAGCTTTGAGTTCAAGAACTCAAACTTGGTTAAACCCACTAGCATGCACCCTAGCCTAGTTAATTCTACTTAACTAAGCATTAAAACACCTCTGCAAACTAACAATAACATCCAGCAATAACACAGAAACTAAACAAAGCATTTTTCTCACAAAATCACCTATTTTCACATATAATTTAAAAGCTTGAACAACCTAACTAAAATGCTTTCAACACAGCTCATTTAACATCAAAAATCATGCTTTAAACAACTTAAATCAACAACAAAACACAGCAGAAACATCTCTCAAAAATCACATGCATTATCATCCAATTTCATCATTTCTCTTCAAGAATTTAAGGAGAAAGGGACTAGGAAACACATACCACACAAGAGATCAATAAAGTTTGCAAACCAAAGCTTGAATCACCACAAAATCCAGCTCTTGAACCCCAAAGTTCTCAGCCGAAAAAGAGAGAGAGAAAAGAGAGAAAAAGCTTCCAATTTTTCTATTTTTTTCCAAACTTTGAAATTTTGAAAAATAAACTAATAAATCATTTAACATATATTAACCTTATTTCAGCAAAGTAATAAGCATTTAACAAATCCTTTTCAAATAAATAAAATCACTAAAATCATACTAAAGGGGTATTTTTGGGACATTCTAAATTCCCGGCCATTCCCGACATTCCCAATGTCTAAAACCCGTCCCCAAAATACTAACATACTAAGTTGTGATTTCTACTGAGCCAAACGCCGCGTTCCAAAATACCGGACACCGGAAATGCGAAATATAAAAACTGCTGATGACATAATTATGCATATCTGAATTCCATAAATATCAATACTAAATTATTTAAATAGCTATAAATAATTTCCTGATTAACATAAATAACTGCTAATTTCTAAATTAACTAAGCGGGCTTTACATCATATGTAATTATATATTATGGATAATTGAAAAAAAAAGTATAAATAATTTTATTTATAGTAAGTAAATAAAAAAATGAAAATGTAAATGATATAATTAGGTTTGCATTTGAACCCTACATTATCACTTAGCAAAAAATAACCTGTCAAACAAATTGTTATAGTAAGATTTTTCTGACCTAGAAACTCGAGACCGGACTACTGTTTAAAGGACACGTGTACTCAATTTCCCCAAGGAAAGCTGAGGTGTCAATGAGAGACTCCTCGAGTTTAAACCTCGTCTGAGCTAAACTCAGCGAGATGATGCGAATATGACCAAAGTCTAATCGCATTTACGAGGCTCGCATTAAGTGGGATCAAGGAACGGACTTAACTCGCATATATCATGATATATGCAAGTATCCTCACAATCCTTCTACGGAAACATAGAGGACGATTCTCTATAAAGCGAGCTGGTCCCGATGACCCAACAGCCTCGATAAACCAATACAGACTCGCGTGTCTAGGTTCTATCAGCTCGTTATACGATGTCCATAAGTGCAACTATACAAGAACGCAGACATCCTAGATTTAACTAAATGTTAGGTGTATCCTAAGCCCGCGAGCTTACACCAGAATATGAACAGCCAACTCGCACATCAGAAGTCGCATACGTTGCTGTATTTAGTGAATAGAAAATGTTCTTCATTTATTAATGTTTACGTTTTAGCTTAATTATTGTAAATCAATGTATGAACGGATTGGAAATGAATGCAATCCTTGTAAATAATTGGACACTTGCTTTGTATATAAAGGGGTGATCCGCCGTGAAGTGAACACCTACGAAATCCTTGCAACAGTGGACTAAGCAGATTGTGATCTGACTGAACCACTATATTCCCTTATTTTCTTGATATTTCGAGTTTTTATTAAGCATTTACGTTCCCAGTTCGAGTACTTTCCGTTCTAGGTTGAATACTGGCACTTGTTCATCATATTGTTCTTCTTCTTCTTATTATTATTATTCATTTTTGGCATTGTGAAATTTGCTCGACAACATTTAGCGCCGTCTGTGGGAACGAAGAAGTACTTTCTTGCTAATTTAGAGAGAAAATCATAATGGCTGGAAACCAAGAAAACGGAGGTCTTAACAACGAATCCATCAACATCGGAATGATGAACGTTCCACTGTCAGGAGGCAGAACACCTCCCGTAGATGTCATCAATGGCGGAGTAGGTCGGGGTAATGTGAGACCTCTCAACCTATTCCCTGAAACTACTGGCCCTCATGCCGGGGAAACATCTACACCAGCAGCCACAACGGGGCACTTTCCACCCTTTACTCTGGTAGCAGTGTCCGAGGGTATTGTCCAACTGACCACCGATCAGTACACCGCAATCCAAGACCAGCTACGCGCCCTGGAGGCCAAGGTGGATGGATAGAACAGGGCCCGACGTCCTCCTCGAGAACCCACTGCTCGCACGAAAAATCCTCAGGTAACTAACTCTAGACGTCGTAATAACCGTACTCGTAGGGAACGAAGGGCCAACCAAGAAGGACTCGATTTAAATCAACCAACATCGAGGGACCAATCCGCGAGATATGCCAACCAGGAGGCACAGACTGAGGAAGACCCTGAACGACGCAATCCTCGCAGCAGACCCCAGTTGCGAGACAATGACGTTGAATCCGCCTCCTCATCCTCGCATGGTCGCACACCTAGCAGGTACACTAGGTCGGGTTCTGTGGGGACACCGCAGGGAGGACGATATCAGGTTCATAGGGGTGATCTACGCGATCACCTTAACGCTGTTTTCAGGGCACGCTCCCAGGCACCTCGCGAGGTTGAAGAGCCTCGTGATCCCCGAATGGGCAATCAGAGCATAAATAATCCCACCAATCCACCTATCGCACCAGCCGCGACTACTGGGGTTAATATCCCAACAAACCTCACTACAGTAGTAACAGCACCTACAGCAGCACCAGTCGCTGCTCCCTTAGCTGGGAATATTGATCAAAGCATGCTTCTGCAGGCTTTAAAAATGCTCGAGCAGCAGAGAAAGCCCATATACAAGTTGCATGGGACCTCTCCTTTTACCGCGAAAGTGCAACAAGCTCGACTCCCCAAGGGATTCTGGTTATCTGAATCCCTAAAATACAAAGGTACCTCTAATCCCATAGACTATTTAGAGAAATTTAATACTATTATGGAAGTGGATCAGGTACCTCAGCTTGTGAAATGTCGCATTCTTGCGGCAACATTGGAAGTGAATGCCCACGATTGGTTCAGCCAATTGCCCGAGGCTTCTATCTCGACATGGGAGACCTTTGTCGACCTGTTCCTCACGTATTTCCAAGCCACGATGACCTATAGGCCGCCCTATACCACTCTGGCTAACATCAAACAAGAACCTGGTGAGTCTTTACAGGACTATTTTAAGCGTTTTAATGATGAAGTAACAAAAGTAGAGAAGGCTCCCAAGTCTTCGCTAGTATGTATGTCAATAACATGTGTCCTGCCAAGGACCGATTTCTGGAAGGAACTGCAAGCTCGAAGACCAGAATCGCTGGTCGAGTTCTTTGCCATGGCAGAGCCGCATAAGAGGATTGAGAATTCTCTGGCTGAGTTAGAGAAGGGCAATGATAAGCGTAAATCACCAGTGTCGTGATCACGATCCCGCAGTCCTAGAGGAAAGAATTTCAGAGGACGAAGCCCAAGAAGACGCAGTCCGCAGAGACAGCGAAGTCCAAAATTAGCCAAGTCCCCTCCAAAGAAGGAGTCTTCCCCAAAAAGGAAAGGTGGTCCGCGCTTTGTGAACTATACCAAGTTGGCAGTACCTCGAGACCATATCTACGCTATCGAAGAAAAGAATGGGGTCTTGAAGAAGCCTCCCCCATTCAGGGGAAACCGTGACAAGAGAGACCCTAAAAAATTTTGTATGTACCACAAAGATATTGGTCACACTACTTTGGAGTGTTGGTTTTTGCAGGACAAGATTGAAGAGCTGATCAAGAGAGGAAAGTTCAGCAAATACAAGAAGAATGAGGAAAGTCATCCCCGAGCGGATGATAAAGAAGAAAATCAGAATGCGAGTGGTTCGAGAACTTCTCACAACATCTTGACCATCATAGGCGGACCCCATATTACAGGTGATTCCAGGAAGTCGCCGGAGCGATATGCAAGAGAAGCCAAAGAAAAGCCACTCACCAATTTGAACAACCTGAGCGAACGACCGGAGAAGCTGTTCAAGAGGGAGTGCGACGACATCACCATCATGGAAAGTGATGCGAGATGGGTCCACCACCCACATTCTGACGCGTTGGTCATTGTTGCAATTATTGGTGGAGACTGTTGGAAATATTTTACCAGGATCTAGATTTACTACCAAGTATATTTTATTAACATTCTAATATGAATTCTAAAACAATGAAATAAACACATAGGAGTTTAAGAAAACCTTACATTGGGTGCAGCGGAATATTATGACTCCTTCCATTCAGATCTCTAGCCCTTGATTCCTTTCTGTAGCAGAGCATAATCAAGATCTGAATCTAGATCTCTTTCTCTCCTTCTTTGATGCTGGTTTTCCATAGTCTTACATACTATGATTGAGGTACCACTTGATGTGTGTGGGCACTACTCTATCACTCAAGGAATTTTTGAAATTTAGAAGAGAAGAAAAGAGAGAGAAAAGTGGTGGCTCAGGAATTCACTCTGAAAAGAATGAGATGCAATTGTATGTTGTTTCCTGAAGCCATTGCTTTATATTTATAGAATGCCCTCTAGGTTTAGATTAGAATTGTATGGCATTAAAATAATGAAAAAATAAAATGGTAAAGGGCTTTGCATAGTGGGCGGCCAGAATAGGAAATTGGGCCTCACTTTGCAACTTTCCCATTTTGTTATTTTTCATTCCCACTTTCTCAAAAATGCCAATTTTCCAATTTAACCATTTAAATACCAATTCTAATTATTTAATAACTTAAAAATAATTATTAAATAATATTTCCATTTAATATATTTATTAATTTAGACATATAAAGTATCTTAATTAATAAATAAATCTAGAATCTCTTTTCTTTACAATTTCGCCCTTGCTTGATGAAAATTCATAAAGTAGACATAGTCTAACTTTAGAATTATAATTGATTAATTAAAATCAATTAACTGAGTCTAACAAGCAGTATGGTCTCAACTAGTATGGGGACCATGGGTCTATATAACTGAGCTTCCAATAAGTCGAACTGAATTTACCAAGTAAATTCCCTAACTTATTAATTCCTTATTGAATCCACACTTAGAACTTGGAATTGCACTCTCAGTCATAAAGAACGCTCTATATGTTCCATGATATAGATACGTCATTAGTTATCCATTGTTATAATCCTAATGTGATCAATGACCCTCTAATAGATGATCTACATTGAAAAGGTACTAAGTTACCGTTACACCTTCAATGTATTTTATCCTTAAAACACTTAGCTCCGTATAAATGATATTTCAGCAAAGTGAAATGAGATCTCCATCATTTATCTCTATTTAGCCAAGCTCGAAGGATGTCATCGTTTCACTTCTAAATTCCTATAGAAGTTATAGATTCCATATTTATGGTAGCGCTCCCACTCAATTATACTATCATGTTCCCAAAATGTACGTATCACCCTGACCCAAAAGTAGGCTTAACTAACAAATCAAAGAACATGTATAGTACTCTTGAGATCGAACCTAACCATATCAGGATTAAGATCATTTGATCTAGGATCAACAAGTGATATTAAATTGAATAGATATTACGGTAAATTTTAATATATCTAATTAAAGTTCAATATCGGTCCCTTCCGATGTATACTCTATACATCCGATACTGGTAAACTTTGCCAATGTCCTGGAAAGGACATAACACTTTTCCAAGGTGTAAGAATACCTATCGCTGATTATACCATGTCAGTCTAAATCCAGTGTTCTGACAAATCAGGGAATAAACTTTCGAACATATAATTAAGATTATATTCCACTGTGCTGACAACACTATAATCATTAATAAATTCATATGTTCTGGACTTAAATAGAATTCATACATTATATATATATAATCATGAAATAAATCATGTGAACCATGCAACATAAAATGCTATTTCTGATCTTTATTAATAAGTAAATCTGATTATATTGAAATGGATTTTATTTAGGGCACAAAACCCAACAAACTCCCACTTGCACTAATGTAAAACAAAATGTGCATTTCAAATAATCATTAATACCTTGATATACAAATCAAGTGTAGTAGTAGTAAACTCCTCGTAATAGGATCTGATAGGTTGAATTAACAACAACCTGTTCTCCACCATTACTTTCCCTTAATCACAAAATCCTTGATATTGTGAAATTCCTCTCTATATGTCTACTCTTTTGGGATATTGGATTCTATACCTTTGGCAACTACTTTTGGTTATTCAGGAAATAACACTAGTAGTTAAGACAAGTTGGAACGGTGCCACAATTGTATAGAACTTTCCTTAGACTGAATAAGTACCTTTCCTGCAACTTTAACATTCAGTCTCTCTCTAGTAGACTAAGAGATTTCATATAGGTTTTTACACTTCTCCAAAATCACTACTCAACCCCAGAGTAATCACCATTTTATCAGCAGACTTTCTAGCACAAAGGCAAGTCTTGAAATCTGATGTGGTGTAGTCTAAGAGTTTTAAACACACCCTTATTGACTAACATATAGTTCTTCTTCTTAATCTTAAGATTTACTTGATTGTCTTCCAATGTTCCTCTCCTAGATTAATCTGATACCTACTCATTACTCCCACTCAACAGCAGGTGTCTGGTCTAAGACATACTAAAGCATATCTGAGACCTCTCACTGTTGATTTAAGAAATTCTTTCATGGCTTTATCTTTTCTGGAATAGTTGAGACTTTTCCTTAGATAAATAAAATCTATGTCTAGAAGTCGAGAAGCTTCTATACATTACCATTGGAAAGAAAATACTTCAGCATCTTACTAAAGTAAGTTGCTTGCATTAGAGTAAGTAATTAACCAGGTATACCATGAGCCATAGGTTTAGTTAAAGTCAAACCTATAATACTAGGAATATGAAGTTTTGTTAAGTCCATTGAATAGACTTATAAACGAAAATTTCCTTTCATGTCCTTGTAATAGAAAACTTTAGGTTACTCCATGTGAATGGATTAAACCATAGTTCTCTTGGCTTTTCTTCTTAGTTTCTTATCTTGACAATCCATTACTTGTTTAAACTCACAATGGATTTTAATCACTAGTGTCTTCCAAGTCATAAGAAGGTGAGTTCCTAGAAACTCTCCCACTACGACAAGGTACCGTGAATTGTGTCTAAGAAAACTAAATGGTATTGACCTCTTCGGTTGTGTCAAGACAACAGAGGCAGTGGGATCATCATATGTCAAATAAGATGATAGAACACTTTTGGAATCAAGAAAAAATTATCTCCTTTATTTGCTACTTTATTTTTCAGACTTAGTCATTTTCTTAGAAAAGTAGTATTTGTTTAAACAAACACTTTCTTATCTAATGACTATGGGATGGTCCACCCCTAATCACTTAGAATAGCTAACAAACATTCAAACCATGGTTAACAGTTCTAGCTTTTCTTAAGATTTTGATTAGGTCATCCATGAATCTAGTAATGATTTACATTAAGTATACAACCATTGCATCATTCTGAAATTATATTACCATAGAAGGATTTAGGCTACGACTAGTAACTAATTATCAATATGCAAATTGAATTTCTGGGGAGGTAAGTTTGGATATAATTCAAAAATCAAATTAATGATCTTTAAACTGCATATCTACTAACTTTTTCTCCACCCCTATCAGTTCGCAAGATCTTGAACCACTGACCTTAATGGTTTTCACCATTGCTAGAAATTCATGAAATTTTTCAAACATTTCAAATTTCTTTTGCATAAGGTAAAATCTAGAGTGATCGTTTTAAGAATACAACGAAAACTCATATCCACCCCTGAATGTACATCCATCTGCGAATGAGATGAACTTACTTTCAGTGGATATAGACATATTAACTCTTTGCAGAGAATGATCTTGTCAAAACCACTATGAACAAGATACAAATGCCATAGATTTATAATATGTGGTTGTATCTTTTGATGAATTAAGTTTAGTTACATTAAAGAGTTCTTAGAATAGTGTAAGTGGATCCTGGTCACAGAATACTAAACTCATACAGTTTGAATCCATTGAAAGAAAATGGTTATTAAACACTTGTGAAAGTGTAACTGTATAATGAGTAATTCTTTCTTGGACCACCACTACTAATTTAACTCTATGTTGAATTGCCCATACAAGTAGGAGATTTTTTTTTAAGATTGAGGATTTATATCATTTTGGGATAGAATTTCGGGAATATAATCATACGCATCATTTAATTTCTTAAGAGGAAATATAGAATGACATGAAATGATTTATAGACCATTCATCCAATGATATGTTATTAAGCTAATTCGAAATGAATAAGCTAAGAGGAATTAGGATAATTTCTTATTTAAATAAGAATCCAACAATGCTCCGATTAGCGAGAGTCAAAGTAATCTTATTCATACAATCTTCTTGTTTCATATTGTAGATACTAGTCTAAGGTGTCATCAATTGATGAACAGCTAGATGTTGCATTTACAATACTTATCTTTCGAGATCTAACACTATTATATTAGTCTAATGGTGAAAATCCATTAGGGATTTATCTCATTAGAAAAACAAACCAAGTTAGACCAACAATGAAGATTTGAAATTAAACTACAATTTAATAACAGAATATAACATGGTTCAATATAAATTCAGAAATTATTAAGCATATAGCAAGTAGGAATGACAAGTGAAAATACTAAAATATACAATCCTAAATAATTTCCAAGGTCTTCAACAAACTGATATCAGTGTCCCGTTTAGGCGAGAGTCAGTGATACCATCCATTGAATAGAGTTGTCAGCTCATCTAAAATGATAAACATTCTAGCAACCTTTTATTCGATCAAGATTGGAATCCACCGTTGTCCCGTTTAGGCGAGAGTCAAGGCTAGTCTATCTTATGAGCTTCTACCATTGTTTCATACCTTTGTAAGTCAAATACAGTCGCCACCATTAGGGTGATCAATACTATATAAAACACTTACAAATAATATTATCTTTCGAGATTCTACGGCGTTAAATTGCTAATGAACGTTCCTCCATTAGGGAGGATTACTCACTAAAACAATAACTATGTAAAACCAACAATGGAGATCGAATATCCTAATAATAAAGCTCATTATTTAAAGAAGGTTGTATTTTCTTCTAATATTTATTTTAATCAATTTATTTTAAATATATATTTATTTAATTAAAATTTCCAATTTAGAATAAAAAAAAATTCTAAATATAAATTTTAATGTAATATTTATAAATTATACTTAGATGGATATGAGAATAACATGAATTATTTTCATCTTAGTAATAATTTCCATAAATACTTAGAAAATTATTCAATTTAAGTTGTTTCAAAATTAATTTAAATTAATTTACAACTCAAATTTAATTTCTATAAATATATATTACATTTCGAAAAATTGAAGTATTTAAGAATACAATTTTCGAAAAATACTTTAAAATAAAATAAAAATAAATCCTGGAAAAAATTATTCTAATTTTATGTTGGCCCAAAATTAATTAATAAAATTAATTTACAACAAAAAATATAATTTTCCTATTTAATTAAATATTTAAGAAAAAATTTTAAATATTTAAGTATCATAATTAAGAATCAACTTAAATATTAATTTTCTATTTAATTAAATACACTAGAAAAATACTTCAAGCAAAACAGATAATAACTATCTAGACTTTCATTGACTAATTAATTCAATTTCTAATTATAATATATTTTAGTTCATTTATTTTAATTAATCTTTAAATGAAAAAATTATTGATTTAAGTTGGTCCAAAATAAATAATTTTCAACTTTAATCTAATTTTCAAATAAAATTCGAAATTTCTAAATTAAAGAAATGCAATTTCAAAATTGTGGGAAAAAGATTAATAAAATAAAATAAAATATATTTTGAAATTTATTCAGATTTAAGTTATTCTGAAATAAGATTCCAAACTTAAGATAATTTTCAACTTTAATTAAATAACATGAAAATAACAATATTTAAGTATCATGATGAAAATCAACATAGATATTGAAATTTTCAATTTAATTAAATGTATTAAATTCAAGAAATGAATAATTAAGTATAGAGGAAACTTAATTATTAATTATAGTTTAATACTAGGAAAATATTCTAAACTTAGATTGTACCAAAATTAATTATTAAACAATTAATTTCACAATCAATGATATTTTCCTATTTAATATTAGAAATAATAACTAGTATAGAAATAACTATCTAGAATATATATCATTAACTAAGTGTTTTTCTAAAATTAACTTTAAAATATTAAATGAAAAATAAATTTCATATATTTTAAAAGTTAATTATGTTGCTAATTCAATTTTAATTAGGTTAGACTAATGTAATTAACCTAATACAATTATTTAAATAAGGCAAATGGACCTTCACAATTGGGGTAGTTCATGTGAGGGGGAGTTGGGTTCAGTATGTCGTACCCACTTCTGTTGGCCCCCAACTCTCACACAAGGCCCAAAAGAGAGGAATTTAACCTTTAAATAAACAATTGTTATTCATTGAATAAGCCCAAATCTAATTGGGCCTAAATAAAATTACTTATGTCAAATTTTATTTTAGCAACCTAGTCCATTTACTTAGTAAAACTTAAATAGGCTTTCTATATGCATCTAAGCCGAATAGCAAATATATAGGCTTACACAGGTCAAAAGATTTGGATGGGCCCTATCATGTCACTAGGTTTACACAGATGAAAGAAGTAAAAAATTTACCTGTTACAAATTATTCATAAGATCTATTGACAATTGGACTATGATTAAAATCAGATCATTGAATCTGTCAACAAGTTAATCATAGCAATTTAGATCAAATAAATAATAAGTTTGTTAAAAAAATTTTGAATAAACAATATAAATAAATAAACAAACATTGTCCATGTAACAGATGTGAAATAAGATATTAATTAATTAAATTATAATTCTTAAACTAACCAAATAACTTTTGAAAATTTAGGGTTGTTAAAACAAACCTTAAAACCTCAAAATAAAGGAAATTAATTTTAAAATATCTAGGTTTATTTGAATCAAATTAAATTAAATATCAAATAAGATCAATGATTTGAAAGAAAGAATCATCAATATCACTTTCCAATGTTATAATTTAATAAAATTAAAATAATAAAATAAACCAATTTTAAAATAGGTTTGGTTAGATAATTATTATTTTATGAATAAAATAATAATTACCATAATTATATGTCAAAATATCTCAAATTAACAATATTCAAATTTCTACAAAATATCTAAGTTATTTAAATATTTAAGATATGATTTATAAATTTCTAATAAGAAAAAAAAATGATATATATAGAAAAATATCATTTTTAAACTTATAATTTATAAATAATTGAATATTTAACAAAATAACAAATTTTGAATTTGAAAATATTATGGTAAGTATATCTATAAAAATATCTATGTTGATTTCAAATTTATTAATTATTTAATTTATCATATAAGATAATTTTAATATAATATTTTAAATAAAAAGACAAAGTTATCTTTTAATTTAAAATATGTTAAATATCAAAATATTTAATCTTATAATTAAATAATATATAAATATTAAAGAAGTTAACAAATTTTTAAATCTGACCATAATAGGAAATATTTAAAATAGGAAATATTCTAAATTAAAAATATTTGAAAAAAGGAAATATTTAAAATTGGAAATATTTAAAATTGGAGAAATTTAAAATTGGAAAAAATCAAATTTTGGGAAACAATCCCATAAAAAATTGGATTTTTGGGGAAAAACCCATAAAGTCGCAATTTCTGGTGCTTGCTGCCCAGGAGGCTGCACGTGCAGCCCAGGAAGGCTGCACGCAGCCTCGTGCGCGCGCGGACACAGGGCACCCAGCCGAGGAACCTCGGCAAATGCAGGGTGCAAGGCAGGCGGGTGCAGTGGTGACACGGGCGTGATGCATGGCTCACGCGCGCGGATGAGGAGCTTGCCCGAAGCACCTGATGCGTGCGATTGAGCACCCATGAACACCCGAAATCAGATTTTTCCAAAAATCATAACTTTCTCAATTTTTATCGGAATTGAGTTCTGTAAAAAAAAAAATTGCTTAAATTTTTCACAAGGAATCCAAATAAAATATTTTAAAAAATAGAAAAAATATTTTTCATGGAAAAAATTATTACACCACAAACTTTCATCACATAAGCACATAAACCAACAGTCCATCCAAATCAACACAAAACATATAAAACATCGTTTTAATTCATATTACATGAAAGTAAATCATTACCATGGCTCTGGTTCAAGTTGTTAGAAATATTTTACCAGGATCTAGATTTACTACCAAGTATGTTTTATTAACATCCTAATATGAATTCTAAAACAATAAAATAAACACATAGGAGTTTAAGAAAACCTTACATTGGGTGCAGCGGAATATTATGACTCCTTCCCTTCAGATCTCTAGCCCTTGATTCCTTTCTGTAGCGAAGCATAATCAAGATCTGAATCTGGATCTCTTTCTCTCCTACTTTGATGCTGATTTTCCACAGTCTTACATACTATGAATGAGGTACCACTTGATGTGTGTGAGCACTGTTGGGTTTTATGCCCTAAATAAAACTCATTTCAATATAATCAGATTTACTTATTAATATAGATCAGAAATAACATTTAATGTTGCATGGTTCACATGATTTATTTCATGATTATATGTACATAATGTATGAATTCATCTGAAACCCTTTTCACATACTTGATCCTGTTTACTGTGTTATCAACATATTGGAAAGTAAACATGACTATGTGAATAAAGTTCCTAGATTTATAAGACACAGGATTTTAATGATATGATAATCTACAACAGAGTTTACTTGTGTTGACCGAGATTTTCGGCAACTATTAAAATACGATTATCATAAAGAGCTGTAAGAAAGTGAGATGAAGATTTTTACGTGGTTGGGGCGTTAATGAGCCTTAGTCCACGAGTCTTTGTTATTAATGGATGTATTTAATACAGATTCCACACTTGAGAGAACGTGTTTCTCATAAATACAGAGAATGTTCTTGGTGAGTATTTTCTCTCCTTGCTCTTTTGCAAACCCAGATTCTCGACCCCATTAAATGAGCTTTGAGGGGGTATTTATAGTGTTTTGGTGGGGTAATCCCTAGGATTGTTCTTACACATGTATCTGTAAGTATCCATAAAGTTGGGCATTTCCAATGAACATACCATGGGTGATGCATGGTCAAATCCCTAGGTGCCGTAGGGTTTTTATGAAGAATGTCCTTTTTGCCTTGTGATTGACGTGACTCTTCGCAGAGTAGCCGTCGCTAGACTTAAATGATCATTACTGTAGCGTTGCTGTTTGGGGGTTGTGCCGTCAGACTTTATTGCGTGTTACAGTCCCAACACGCTTCCTCCCATGCGGCATTAAATGCGACTTGATTGCTCGAGAGAGATCTGACACATCCCGGAGAGGCTTCACGTCATGCGAGCTTCCTGGAGTACCTTATACTCCGGGTGCCTCCTCCGGGACCCACGCTAACTGCGCTTCCTTGTGGCGCACAAAGACTTATCAAATGTTTACAGGTTATCTGATACACGTGTCCTATTTCGACTAGTCCACGTATTTTGGGCGAATTCAGGGGCAACATTTACCCCCCAAGCCTTGTTTACTTAGTAAAAATAAACCAATGCTTGCTTAAGTGCCTCCGGTCGACTCCTCGTTTCCCTGGCTCAAGCCTTGAGCGCGTGGGGGCACATTTAATGATGACATTTGATGCAGCGATTCGCCTTTTGCAGGAATGTCTCCAGCCGCCTCCTCGGTCTTCTGACACGAGCTTGGGGCGCGTGAAGGCGTGTCTAATGATGGCATTAAATGCAGCGATCTGCTTTTGCAGAGGTCGATTCGTTTCACGCCCTTTGATTGATGCGGCGCATTAATGGTGTCAGACGGATACTCAAACGTTTCCACCGCCTTTATGGCAGATTGATCTGCTCTGTTGATTTTCGAGAATTCGAATCGTGCATCTCCCCCACCGTGCGATTGGTAGGTGATGACGCCTGTTCCTCATGCATTTTTGCCTATAAAAGCCACTACCTTTCCTTCATTTCGGTTACTTTCCATTCCTTGCCATTTCTGCTCGAATTTCCCAGAGAGAAAATTCCTCAAAGTAGCACGAACGGTCTTAACACTTAGGCACTTCTTTCAGTTTTCCAGTGTTTGACTTCGCCAGTTCTTCTCAACTTTCACTTAACCACATTCAGTACCCCCAGTTCAACGATCTACTGTAAGTTTCTTGCATCCTTAGATAACATGCTTATATTTACTTCGTTCGTTTTCTGGGTTCGTACTTAGAGATTTCTGGGTGTGTGAGTGTTTAAGTTCTTCGAGTTCTGTTTTATGTTTACTGCGTTAGTTGTAGAATCGCCATTATCATGCCTCTGTTGTAATCATACAGCTTTGTTGAAGAGAGCCATGCGTTCTTCGTTCATCAGTTGCTTAGGGCATAGAATGGTTTTTCTTCTTTTTTTTTTTTTTGTTACTCTGTAAAACCACTTTCTGCGATTTCACTGCACCCGACACTTGTTCAGGGAATCTCTCTAGGGTTTCCCATGTGACACGTGTCCGGAGGGGGCCTCTTTCCAGCGGTTAGGGGACCCCCACTCCCTTTTTCTTGACTTAGGGTTTGGTATGGGACCTAACTGCTGGAATTTTCTTTTCCCTTTTTGTTTTTCTTAGAACACAAAATGTCTGCTTCTGGCTCAAAATCTTCGAAGAAGAAGGGAAAAGACATGGCCACGCTGGAGGAGGTTTCCCTGGGACCTGTTGCCCAGGAGGGGTATAAATCCCGTGTGACTGGGTGGGAAGCGGCTGAGCTTCGATCCACCTTGACTTGTCCTCACCAGCTGGAGAATATTATAGAAGTCGCTGGGATCAAACCCTCCACCTCAGGGACCTATCACCGGCCTCCTCGTGACTCGGAGACGCCTAATCATAACTATGATGGCTTCGGGGCTTGGAGTCAGACTCATTTGATGGCCGGTGCCATGCTCCCGCTCCAAGATTACTTTGTTAATTTCCTTGTATTTGTCGGCCTTGCGCCATACCAACTCATTCCTCAAGCTTACCGCCTGCTCTCAGGCTTATTTATTTTTTACACCGCCCGCGGCTGGGGGTCTCCCAGCCCGGCGGAAATTTTATATTTTTATGAACTTGTATCCATCCCCAAGAAAGGGGACAAACTTAAGGATGGTTTTTATGGGTTCCGGATCCACCCTGCTAACGAGGGGGTGGTTCTGTACAATAGGCAGACTCACGTTAAGGAGTACCGCCACCGCTTTTTCTTCTCTTCCGGGTTCAGGGCCGTGGACCACCCGGAGCTTCTCACGGAGTGGGTGCGGATCCCACCTTACCAGCGGACGCCTCCCACTCAGGCTTTCCTTCGAAGGGCCCAAGCCTTTGCCTCCTATGACCGTGCCGATCTTGATGTCGGGGGCCTAGTCACCACGGAGAATTGTAGGAAGGCCAAACTTATCCTTTCTCACCAATCCGTGGATGACTCCAACCTCTCACGGGTCATCTGCCCCAATGTGAGGGCACCGGTTGCGGAGAAGGCCTTCCGAGACGAGCTCATTGCCACGGCAGAGAAGAAGTACCAAGATTATCTCTACCGGAAGGCCCAGGAGAAAGCATACTCTCAGGCTCAGGCTGCCTCTGGGAGAGGACTCCGCGCGGGGAGTCCGGTGGTGCAAAGGAGCCAAGCCATTGCCGGGAAGTCCGAGGCAAAATTTTTTTGACAAGATTCTTCAGGAAGAGATTGGGGATCGTCCTGCCAGGAGGCCCCTTCGTATTGAAGATTCTTCCGAGAAGCAAACTTCCCAGCCACAGCCTCCGGTCCCTGAACCAAACTCGGGGGCTCCCGGTGCTAGCACCTCCGGTGCCGGCGGTAAGTCTCCCTTGGTAGTTCGTTATGTTCCTTCCGTTGATGAGTACACCAGTCGTAGGCCCGTAGGGTTCGACGAGCGTCTTCGTAGATTTAGGATGTCGTCGACCCGGTGGGGGGATCGCTTGAAGGAGTTTTATTTTTTGAACTTAGGAGATTACCTAGGTCGGTCCCGGATGGGCTCCGGCCCTCCGGAACCTATTCCCTTAGGTCCCTCTGCTTACATAATGTCCAGCTGGTTCCGGCCCTCGGACAGTTATCTTGGAGATGACGCTGCCAGCATTAAAGTTCAGGACTTTGCTAGGGCCGAATTAGGGAGTTCGGGTAGGAGTAGTTTATTTGCTGTATCTTGTATGAGCGGTTCCTCACGGACTTCTAACACTTGCTTATTTTTTGAAACAGATATCTACATGGATGCCATCCTGGAACAGCTTGCCGGGGTTCATACTCCTGTGGCTCCTCCGGCCTTCACCTCTTCTCCCCCGGCCCCTTCCTTGAAGGTTTCTTCCAGCGCTCCCCCCAACACTATTGACTTAGTGGATGACGAGGAGGTGCTTCCGGGAGAAGGCCAAGGGAAGGGATGGGACTTCTCGGAGGAAGCCGCTGGGGGTGCGGGAGCGTCTCGAGCCCTTCCGGAGGAAGCAGAGGAGGGCGAGGAGGAGCCTGAGGTGGCTCTTATTCGTAAGCGCAAGGGAAAGATGACTGCCCAGGATGAGCCCAAGAGGCCTCGGAGAGCCGACACTCCTGCTCATGGTCTGGACGGCGGGGTCTCCCCGATGGAGGAAAATCCTGCTCCTCCCAACATCGTTCTTACCCCGATCCCGGGGGACGAGGTGAGGCAGGAGCTTCGCATAGCCAAACACAACTATGCTATGGACGAGTACTCCCGGGGGTATGCCGAAGTGGAGGCCCTTAGGAGGATTCTGCGAGCTGAGGTTGAGGCGAGCATCAACCACCCGGAATACCAGGATCCGTGGGACCTTAATCTGGACCCCCTATCGGACTGGTTCCGTCGCTTCCTAGGGCCTACCTTGGCTCCTTTTGCCGCGGAGATGACCGACGAGTTCGCTTCTCAGCTCACCCGTTGTGCGCCTAAGCGGTTTGCCACTTGCGCTTCCCTGAACTCCATCTTCCAGGTCCAGGACCTCAGCCATTCTCTCACGGTGGTAAGTACTTTGCAATTTTTGCGTTTCCTTTTATTGTTTGTATTTTACTTTCTCCTTTGCGAAATTCCTCCTTCTTATCCTTTCATTATGGTTCAGCTTGCTGCTGAGGCTGGCCGCCTCTCCAAGAACATCATAAACCATGGCTTCACTCTGTCCGACTTTGGGGACATGAATGACGTCAGGAAGGTCCTCCAGGACCTCACAACGGAGAGGCAGATCTACCAGGAGGCTGCCGAGCGCCAGGAGGCCGCGGCCAAGGCCAAGGAAGAGGAGGCCAAACGGAGGGAGGCTCAGGCAGAGGCCATGATCCGGGACGAGGCTCAGCGGAGGGACAGGATGGAGGCCCATCATCAGGAGGAACTAAGGGCTCAAACCGAGGCTGCTGACAAGGCCAGGCGGGATCTCCGGGAGGCCAGGGAGGCTTTGGATGAAATGATCGCCAAGGTGAGATCTTTAGAGGAAACTCACCAGTCGGACATTGAGTCCAAGGCCGCTCTAGCTGCGGAGTTGAAGGAGCTTAGGGATTTCAAAGAACAACCCACCAGGAAGGCCAAGAGGGCCGAGCTCCTTTCTCCCGTTTCCTGCGCCCGGTGCCCGAAGCGCTTCGATGATGGTGTCTACATGGCTTGGGCCACCAATGATCAAAATATCAAGCTTACTTTTTATCCCAAACCCGAGGAAATGATTGCCAGATTTCGGGAAAAGAAGAAGAAGCTTGATGTCGCGCTAGAGGCGCGTATTGGACCTCGCCTTCCTCCGCGGGCTGATTGAGCTGCCGTACTATTGACCCAAATTCCACCCATTTCTTTTATAACTCTCTTTTTTTTTTGTTTGTACATATTTGCTGCTGCCTTAGAACAATTTACATATAGGTAGCAGCTTTCATTTGAAGGGGAGACAATTATATTTTAAGGCCTGTCCCCGGGCCGTTTATATGTATATGACCTGCCCTTTGGGCTAGGATATTTTTTTTTATGCGATCTTTATTTGTCACACTTATATTTTTTAACCTGTCCTTTGGCTCAGGGTTTTTATACTTATGCTTTATATTTTTGTGCATACTCTTTGACCTGCCCTTTGGGTCAGGATATTTTACTTAGTTTGTTTTTTGTTTGTCCGTGCGGTATACCCTAGTACCCCCCTGAGTGGCATAGAAACTTTGTTTTTAAGGCACTCAGTTTTATTTAATATAGAGGAGGTATACATTTGGACGGTACAAACCCTTTGAACAAAAATCTAAGTTTTAATTCGCTACTGGTAATATTTTCTGAGGTGATCGGCATTCCAGGCTCTTGGGACGGTGGTTCCGTCCATTCTTTTTAGTTTGTAAGTGCCAGAACCGATCTCGTCCTCGATCTCATATGGTCCCTCCCAATTTGGTCCAAGTACCCCCACTCTGGGTTCTTGGGTGGCTGGAAAAACCCTTCTTAGGACCATATCCCCAATAGTGAATTTTCTGTTTTTAACCTTGGAGTTAAAATACTTGGTCACCTTCTTTTGATAAGCAGCCATCCGTATTTGAGACTCATCCCGGAGTTCTTCGACTTGATCCAAAGCCTCTTGGAGCAAAGGCTCGATTGGTGGCCGGATCATAAGTCGTCCTCCTGTGGGATGGGAATAATGTTTCCACCGGGACCATTGCTTCACAACCGTACGCCATTGAGAACGGCGAGTGACCGGTTGTGGTTCTGGGGGTCGTCCGGTAGGCCCACAATACCCTTGGCAATTCTTCAGGCCAGTTATTTTTACAGAGCCAGCCTTCTTTTTCAAAGTGACCTTTAGGATTTTATTGATCGCTTCCGCCCGGCCGTTTGTTTGAGGCCGGCTACCGCGGAGAAGCTTTTTACCACTCCGTGTTGGTTGCAAAAGTCGATAAATTCCTCGCAATCGAATTGCTTTCCATTGTCTGAGACTATCTTGTGAGGCAAGCCGTATCGACACACTATGTTTTTGATAACAAAGTCCAATGCCTTCTTAGCAGTTATTGTCTTCATAGGCTCAGCCTCTGTCCACTTGGTGAAGTGGTCCACTGCTACTATTGCATACTTTACCCCTCCTTTTCCCGTAGGTAGAGACCCGATGAGATCTATTCCCCAGACCGCGAAGGGCCAGGGGCTGGTTATCAAAGTGATCTCATTTGGAGGAGCTCTCGGTATGTTCGCGTACCTTTGGCACGAGTCACACTTTTGGACATAGTCTATACAATCTTTTTTCATTGTTGGCCAGAAGTACCCTTTCCTCAATATTTTCTTTGAGAGGCTGGGTCCTCCCGTATGATCTCCACAGAACCCTTCATGGACCTCCAGCATGATTTGTCTAGCTTCAGGGTCCGATACACACCTTAAATAAGGCATGCTGAGTCCTCTCCGGTAGAGAATTTGGTCCATCATTACATAACGATGAGCCCGATGCGAATCTTTCGAGACAGTGCCCTCTCTTGGGGCAACTCACCTGTGGTTATGTATTTTATGATGGGGACCATCCAGCTGGGTCCTTGCCCAACCGTTAGTGTGGTCTCTTTTATTTTGATGCTTGGCTCTGCCAAGCGTTCCACTGGTACTACCCCCAGCTCTTCGATTTCACTGTCCGAGGCTAACTTAGCCAGACAGTCCGCATGAGCGTTCTTCTCTCGGGGGATTCTTTCTATTTTATAGTCCGTGAACTCGTGGAGCAGTTCTCGGACTATTGCTACGTACGCAGCCATCCGTTCGCCGCGAGTTTGGTATTCTCCGGAGACCTGGTTTACGACCAGCTGAGAGTCACTGTAGACTTCCACTCTCTTGGCTCCTACAACTTTAGCCAATTTTAGCCCTGCTATCAGGGCCTCATATTCGGCTTCATTGTTTGAAGCTGTGAAGTTGAATCGGAGTGCTGCCTGGAGCCGCAATCCCGTAGGTGATATCATAGCCACTCCGGCTCCCGAACCGTTTTCATTAGAAGCTCCGTCTACAAATACCCTCCAAGTCGGGATTGGTGGTACCGGCGTATTGGCTGTTGCCTCGGCTTCATTACATTCGGTGATGAAGTCTGCCAAGGCTTGGCCTTTTATGGAAATCCGGGGTACGTAATGTAAGTCGAATTGACTCAGCTCCATCGCCCACTTGAGGAGTCTTCCGGATGCTTCAGGCTTCTGGAGAACTTGCCGGAGCGGATGATTGGTCAAGATTTTGATCGGATGGGCTTGGAAGTATGGCCTCAGCTTCCTTGATGCCATCAGGAGGCAGAATACTAATTTTTCAATGACCGGGTACCTTGTCTCGGCCCCTATCATGCGCTTACTGACATAGTACACGGGGTGCTGAGTTTTTTCTTCCTCCCGGACCAGGGCAGCGCTGACCGCGTGCTCGGAGACGGCCAAATAAAGGAGCAAGTCTTCTCGAAGGACGGGTTTCGATAGGATAGGAGGTTTGGTCATGTGGTCTTTCAACCTCTTGAATGCCTCCTCGCATTCATCCGACCATTCGAACTTTTGGCATTTTTTCAGTATGTTGAAGAAGGGTATGCACTTGTCCGTGGAGCGTGAGATAAAGCGGCTCAGTGCGGCTACCTTTCCGGTCAAGCTCTGCACGTCCTTATGCTTCTTGGGGGATGGCATGTCCAGGAGAGCTTGGATTTTCTCCGGGTTTGCTTCGATTCCCCTTTGGCTGACTATGAAGCCTAGGAATTTTCCCGACTTGACCCCAAAAGTGCACTTTTTCGGGTTGAGCTTCATACCGTATCTCCGGATGACTTCGAAACATTCTTCTAAGTCGCTTGCATGGCTATTGCATGCTTTGGATTTGACGAGCATGTCGTCTACATATACCTCCATGTTTCGTCCCAGGAGGCTTTTAAACATCCGGTTAACCATTCTTTGATAGGTTGCTCCGGCGTTTTTCAGTCCGAAAGGCATGACTAGGTAGCAGTATACCCCCTTATTGGTCCTGAAGCTAGTGCACTCCTGGTCTGCCGTATGCATTTTTATTTGGTTGTACCCAGCATAGGCATCCATGAAAGACAGCAGCTTAAATCCGGACGTGGCGTCTACCATCTGGTCGATCCTGGGTAGTGGAAAGTAGTCCTTTGGGCAGGCTTTGTTTAGATCTGTGAAATCTATACAAACTCGCCAAGTCCCGTTCGGCTTGGGTACCAGGACCGGATTGGCCAGCCATTCCGGATAGTATACGTCGCGGATCATGCCATTGGACAAAAGTTTGTCCACCTCTTTCTCTAAGGCCTCGGCTTTCACTGAGTCGAGCGGGCGTCTCTTTTGCTGTACAGGGGGCATGTCCGGGTTGACATTGAGTACATGGGTAATGACATGAGGGCTTATGCCGGTCATGTCTTCTTGGCGCCATGCAAAGATGTCGATGGCGCCCTTCAGTGTTTTTATTATTTTTTCTTTTTCCTCCGGATCCAGGCTCTTCCCTATTCGAAGTACTTTAGTGGAGTCGTCGTCGCACACTGGTATTTCTTCGACGTCCTCCATTGGTTCCACGACCCTTTCGGATCCTATGCGAGGATCCAACTCATCTTCTTCAGCCTTCTCTATTCCAGGGGATTCCCGGAGCGTGAATACAGGTAGGTGAGTGGCAACATTGTAACATTGCTTGGCCTCTCCCTGATTTCCCCTCACAGTTCCGACTCCGGCTTCCTGGGTAGGGAATTTCAGGCACAGGTGTCGGATTGAAGTAATCGCACCAAAGTCCACTAGGGCCGGTCGGCCTAGGATCGCGTTGTAGGCTGTTGGACAGTCTACCACCACGAAGGTGCAATACTTAAATGTGCTCTGGGGGGTATCCGGGCACAGGGTAACCGGGAGCCTTACTTTTCCCATCGGGATTAGCGTCGTCCCGTTAAATCCCGTGAGCTGTGACCCACTAGGCGAGAGGTCTCGGTCGGTTAACCCTATCGCAGTGAAGGATTCTTTGAAGAGCAAGTTCACGGAACTCCCATTGTCAATCAAGACCCTAGCCACCACTTTATTTGCGATGGGGGTCTCTAGGACCAGCGGGTCGTGGTGAGGAAAACGCACCGTCTTAGCGTCTTCTTCTGTGAACGTTATGGGTTGGTCCATTAGCCGAGGCCTTTGGGCTGGGAGTTGAGTAACCTCCCACACCTCACTGTGTTTCGCGGCCTCGGCATATCTTTTTCGCTCCTTGCGAGTGTTTCCTCCGATATGGGGACCTCCGGAGATCATGGCTACCCGTCCATTAGGCCGGGGCGGTAGTCCGGGAATATGCTGGGCGTCACCTGCGAGAGCAGCTGGAGGCAATGCTCCTGCTGTACCCCACGGCGTTCCCGGAGGCATACCCCCGGCCACCTGCCCTGGATTAAGGTGGGGCAACCTATTTTTGATCCACTCATAGAGGTGGCCCAAGCGGATCAGATTCTCAATCTCGTCTTTGAGATTCTTACACTCATTGGTGCTATGACCAATGTCGTTGTGATACTCGCATCTTTTACTCGGATCTCTCCGGGAGCTATCTTTGTACAATGGCTGGGGTCTCCGGTAGTGCGTATTTTGCCTAGTGGCGAAGTACACACGTTCCTGAGAGTCCGTGAGCTCTGTGTACTGAGTGTATTGGGGTGTGTACCCCTTTTTCTGGCGCTTCTCTCCCGTTCGGGTGCTGCCCTTGGAGGACCTTTTGCTCCTCGACCCCTGGGTAGGGCCTGTCAAGCTAGCAGTCGGGGCTGCTTGTGAAGGAGCTCGTCCATTCACCCCGGACGGGTTGCCGTAATGGGAAGATGACGGTGCCAAAGCTTGGCCTTGGCTGTACCCGGGAGTAGCAGAGAATTGTATGCCGCTTACTTGTGGAGTCGCGGTCGGGACAGTGCCCGAGGACGACACTCCGGGCATGTACCCTGCTATCCCGGTGGGATAGTAGCCTCCGTAAGCCACGATCTGGGCTTCTTCGAGGTTAATATATTTTTGGACTCTCTTCTGGAAGTCCTGAAGGCTAGCAGCGCCTTCTTGCTGCAACTCGTTCCAGAAGGGAGTCCCAGTGCGGATTCCTGCTGGGAGAAGCGCAAGCTGTTGTCTGTCATCGACCATCTTGGTCTTCGAGGCTTCCTCTCGGAACCTCTTGATGTAATTCTTCAAGGTCTCGGTGGGCAGTTGCTTGATGTTGGTCAAGGCACTAACCTCCAAGTTAACCTTCCTGGCGGCGACAAACTGTCTCCGGAAGTTGGTTTGGAGTTTGTTCCAACAACCCACGGATCCTGGTTCCAGCTTTTTGAACCATTCCTCCGCTGATCCGCTCAGAGTGAGGGGGAAACACAAGCATTTGGCGTCATTGCTGACCCGCATGACTGTCATGACACGGTTGAACCGTGACAAGTGATCACTGGGGTCGGAGTTCCCAGTATATGCCGCCATTTCGGGCATCTTGAAGTTTTTAGGGAGCTCCGCCTCCAGGATATGCTTGGCACATGGCTCCCGATCCTCACTGTCCGAGTCGGAGTCGTCTCCTTTCTGCCTCCGAGAGACTCGAGCAATATCTTTTCGAAGTATGGCAAGTTCCGCCATAATCCCTTCGTTTACAGTACCCGAAGAGACCACGGGCCTGTATCTTTTTTGGTCAAGGTGATCCCGGAGGTCACCTTGATTCCCATTGATTTGATTTCTCAGATCAATGGGAGGACATCTCTGTCCTCTTCTTCCTCTACCCACGGTTCTGGTGCACGTAAACGCTTTTCGGTCCCTCGATCCTGAGGGCCAAGACTCCCTCTTTGGGGCTTGCCCCTCTGCGGACCTTTCCCTTTAGGGAAATCTGAGCGGACCCTTCGCGGATCCTGCACCTTTTTCTTTCGCCCAGGGGTAGAAGTAGGGTTTTTTGTTTGATTTTCCTCAGCAGGGTGCCTTATAGGGCTAGGTTCCCTAGGTCTTTGCTGCTGGGAATTAGGCGAGGACGTCGCTGGTTCCCCGTCGAGCCCAGCGGCCATTGCCTTGGGATGCACGTGAATACCAGCAGCCTCCATGGCTTTCTGCATGGCTAGCATCACTTCCTGCATTTTTTGATTTTGCGCTTTGTGAGCTTCGATCTCAGCTTCATGATCGATAGCTTTTTGTCTAAGGAGCACCAACTCTGAGTAACTTCCTCCGTCGTAGGCATACTCGTTGAGGTTTTCCTCGTAGTTCTCGTCGGGAACTATTTCTTCTTCTTCTTCCTCGGACTCCTCTGCTGCTCTTGAGGCTACATCTTCCTCATTTGGATCTTGAGCATCTCCCAGAGGGCGAGGGTGACGTGTACTTCTTGTCTCCACCATTGTTGTGAAGTCAAATGCTTGTTATGTAGTAGCTTTCCTCAGCTCTCAATGAAAGCACCAAAATGTTGACCGAGATTTTCGGCAACTATTAAAATACGATTATCATAAAGAGCTGTAAGAAAGTGAGATGAAGATTTTTACGTGGTTGGGGCGTTAATGAGCCTTAGTCCACGAGTCTTTGTTATTAATGGATGTATTTAATACAGATTCCACACTTGAGAGAACGTGTTTCTCATAAATACAGAGAATGTTCTTGGTGAGTATTTTCTCTCCTTGCTCTTTTGCAAACCCAGATTCTCGACCCCATTAAATGAGCTTTGAGGGGGTATTTATAGTGTTTTGGTGGGGTAATCCCTAGGATTGTTCTTACACATGTATCTGTAAGTATCCATAAAGTTGGGCATTTCCAATGAACATACCATGGGTGATGCATGGTCAAATCCCTAGGTGCCGTAGGGTTTTTATGAAGAATGTCCTTTTTGCCTTGTGATTGACGTGACTCTTCGCAGAGTAGCCGTCGCTAGACTTAAATGATCATTACTGTAGCGTTGCTGTTTGGGGGTTGTGCCGTCAGACTTTATTGCATGTTACAGTCCCAACACGCTTCCTCCCATGCGGCATTAAATGCGACTTGATTGCTCGAGAGAGATCTGACACATCCCGGAGAGGCTTCACGTCATGCGAGCTTCCTGGAGTACCTTGTACTCCGGGTGCCTCCTCCGGGACCCACGCTAACTGCGCTTCCTTGTGGCGCACAAAGACTTATCAAATGTTTACAGGTTATCTGATACACGTGTCCTATTTCGACTAGTCCACGTATTTTGGGCGAATTCAGGGGCAACAACTTGCATTTGGATAAATGCTATGTTCTTTCCAGGGCATTGGTTAAAGTAAAGCTCAGGTTGGATGCATGGATATGCATCGGAAGGGACCGATATTGAACTTTGACTTAGATTTATTAAACTTACCGTAATATCTATTCAAGTCAATATCGCCTAGTTGATCCTAGATCAAATGATCTTAATCCTGTTATGATTAGGCTCAATCTGAAGAGGCTATTCGTGTTCTTTGATTTGTTAGTTAAGCCTACTTTTGGGTCAGGGTGATACGTACATTTTGGGAACACGGTAGTGCAATTAAGTGGGAGCGCTAACATAAACATGGAATCTATTGCTTCTATCTGGCGAATAGTAAGTAAAGGATGATCTCCTTCGAGGTTGACGAAACGAAAATAAATGGTGGAGTACTTATTTCACATAAGCTGAAATATCATTTATACGGGGTTAAGTGTTTTAAGGATAAAATACATTGTAGGGTGTAACGGTAATCTAATCCCTTTACAGTGTAGATCATTCATATGGAGGATCATTGATCAAATTAGGATTATAACAATGGATAACTAATGATGTGTCTATATGGTGGAACATATAGAGCATTCTATATACTGAGAGTGCAATTCTAAGTTCTATGCGTGGATTCAACGAAGAATTGATAAGTCAGTGAATTTAGGTTATAAATTCTTGATCTGCTTATTGGAAGCTCGGTTATATAGACCCATGGTCCCCCCACTAGTTGAGATAATATTGCTTGTAAGAATCATATAACTGGTTTTGATTAATCAATTATAATTCTCAAATTAGACTATGTCTATTTATGAATTTTTCACTAAGTAAGGGCGAAATTGTAAAGAACGAGTTTTATAGGGCATATTTGTTAATTATGATACTTTGTATGGTTCAATTAATAAATATGATAAATGACAATATTATTTAATAATTATTTATAGTTATTAAATAATTAGAATTGGCATTTAAATGGTTGAATTTGAAAATTGGCGTTTTTAAGAAAATGAGATGCAGAAATGATAAAACTGCAAAATTATAAAATGTGAGGCCCAAATCCATATTGTATAGGGCCGGCCACTTTTATAGGATTTATCATCTGATATTTTGATTATTTTAATGCCAAATAATTCAAACCTAACCCTAGTTGAATGCTATAAATAGATAGTGAAGGCTTCAGGAAATTTACACTTAACTTTCACACTTTTCCTTCAGAGAAAAACCTGAGCCTTCTCTCTCTATACCTAGCCGCCACTTATTCTCTTTCTTCTTCCTTGAAATTTCGAAACACTTGGTGATTAGAGTAGTGCCCACACACAGCAAGTGATACCTCAATCATAGTGAGGAAGATCGTGAAGAAAGACATTCAACAAGAAGGAGTTTCAGCACTAAAGAAGGAGAGAAAGAGATCCAGGTTCAGATATTGATAATGCTCTGCTACAGAAAGGAATCAAGGGCTAGATATCTGAACGGAAGGAGTCATATTATTCCTCTGCACCCAATGTAAGGTTTCTAATACTTTATATGTGCTTATTTCGTAATCGTTTTAGAAGTTCATATTTAGGATGTTAATCAACATACTTGTGAGTAGATCTAAGATCCTGGTAAAATAATTTCCAACAACTGGCCTCAGAGCCATGGTAATTGATTTGCTTGCAAGAAATTTGGACTTAAAACATTTTGTTTGATGTTTTGGATGGTATCATGTTGTTTTGAGTGTTGTTTGATGATTGATTGATGTTTGTAAATTTTCGTGAAAAATAATTGAATATCTGTTTCTGGAATTATTTTTATTGGATAGTATGGAAAAAATTAAGCAATTTACTTTTTGACAGAACTCAATTTCGATTTAATTTGAATCAGTTATGATTTTTTGAAGTTTCGAAAAATATCGGGATGGTGTCACTGCACCACGCGCGCGCGGAAATCATGCAGCACCCTTGCTGCGCCGTGTTTCCTCGCCCAAGCAATCCCATTCGCGCCCATGGACAGTATGCAATCTGTCCGTACAGCTCACAATTTTTTCGTTTTCCTTCGATTTTTCATGCTATTTCATGGATTTAACTTTCGATTTTTTGTGTAGTTTTGTATTTAGACATTTACTATTCCTAATTCAATTCTAAATATCATAATTAAATTAATTAATTTTTTTTAAATTAATTCATGATATTAGTGTAATTTGAATTTGAAAATAGTAAATATCTATCTTTTTTGCTTAATTATCTATCTTATTTTTAAATTTGATTATATCTTATCTTATTTTTAAATTTAAGGTCAGATTTTAAATTTTAAATTAAATATTTTTTTTTAAATAATTTTACCTTATTTAAATTTAAAACAAGATAACTATAATCATGTAATTTTAAATAGAAGTAAGATATTTTGCTAACTTTTAAATTTTATTATTTTATTTATTTAAATTAAATCATAAAATCTGACAAAAATATTTATTTATCTTTTTTATTTTTATTGAATATTTAATTTATAAAATAACATTAAATTTTTAAAAGTAGTTAGCAAATTTTAAAATGATATTTAGGTTAGTTGAAACCTAATTTTTCAAAATTGTAGGTTTAATTTTAAATATTATTTTATTAATTTCGAAAATATATAAATTTTATTATTTTATTATTTTTTTCGAAAATAAATTTTTTTTATTTATTTAAATTTTTTTTTTCGAAATTTAATTATTTAAAATTAAATAAATCCTACATCCAACTATCCAGCTAACCTTGTTGCTGGAGTATGTGTTTTAGCCTGTTTGTAAGTTTTTAAAACCTATTATTGCTTGATTGTAAATAGCCATGGTTAATTTGTAACAGGTAATTTTCACAATCTTCTTTCATCTGTGTATGACCTAGCAACATGATAGGATCCATCCAAATTGTGTGCCTGTGTGAGCCTATATGTTTAATTTTGTTATAGATGCATATAGGTTGTTGTTGCTAAATAAAATATCATAGTTTTTGATAGATTTTATTTAGGCCCATTTAGTTTTTGGGTCTATTCAATTAATAACAGTTGTTCATTTTAAGGTTAAATTCCTCTCTTTTGGGCCTTGTGTGAGAGTTGGGAGCCATAGTAGTGGGTACGACATACTGAACCCAGCCCCCCTCACATGAACCACACCAATTGTGAAGGCCCATTTGCCTGATTTGAATTACTATACTAGGTTAATTAAATTAGTTTAACCTAATAAAATTGATTAGCAACATAATTAATTTCATTTATTTTGAAATTAATTTAAGAAAACCATAGTTTAAAGAATTTTATTCTAAGTTAAACTATATGTATTTTCTTGTATTTAATTAAGTATAGAATTATAACCATCTAGATTCTTTCTGAAGCTTAATTTAGATTTTTCATTAAATATTCCTATTTAAGTTGATATTTAGTTATCTATAACTAATCAGCTTAAATCTGAATATCTTTTGGATTTAAAATTTCAAAAGTAAGTTGAGGAATTTTAGGAATTGGTTATTAAGATTCTTTAGATATTTTTTAAGTTGATATTTTTTCAAATATTAACTTAAAATGGAATATTTTCAAATTAAGTGGTTATAACTTAATTTTAAATTTAATTAAATCTAATTTGAAAGATATTTAAGTTGATTTTTTAGATTCTTCTAAAATAACTTAAACAAGATATTTTTTCAAATTTTGTGAAAAAGATACTTAGTCAAATAAGATATTTTTTAGATAGTTATTTCTAGACTACTTATTATTTCTAATACTAAATAGGAAAATATTATACATTGTGCAATTAATTATTTAAATAATTAATTTTGGTACAATTTATTTTAAGTATATTTTTTCCTAGTATTAAACTAGAGATTAATAATGAAGCCTTCTCTACACTAAATTATTAATTTCTTGAATTTAATACATTTAATTAAATTGAAAATTAAATATCTAAGTTGATTTTCATCATGATGCTTAAATATTTTTTTTTTCATGACACTTAATTAAATAGAAAATTATTTTTAGTTGAAATTTATTTTTTCAACTTAAATTTAAATAATTTTCAAAATATATTTTTTCTTTATTTTATTAATCAATTTTCGAAATTGCATTTCATAATGCAAGATGATTTTGAATTTATCTTGAAAAATAGATTAAGTTGTCAATTAATTATTTATTTTAATTAATTCTTGGACCAACTTAAATTAATGATTTTTCATTTATTGATTAATTTAAAATAAATGAATTAAAGTATATTATTAGAAATTGAATTAATTAGTCAAAAGAAAATCTAAATAGGTGATATTTTTGCTTGAAGTATTTTTCTAAGTAATTATTATTTAAGTATTTCGAAAATATAAAGTTTTTATACTTTCTTTTTCAAAATACAATAAATATATTCTCATGAAAATTTATTTTGAGTTGCAAATTAATTTAAATTAATACAACTTAAATAATTTTCTTAATATTTATATATCAAAATTACTACTGAGATGGAAATAATTTAATTTATTTCAATCACCATCCAAGTATAATTTTATAAATATTAAATTAAATTCTAATTTAGAATTTTAATTCTAAATTCAATATTTAATGAATATATTTTATTATAAATAATAATGAAAATACATTTTAAAGAATGAGCTTTATTATTAAGATATTCGATCTCCATTGTTGGTTTTACATAGCGTTTGTTTTAGTGAGTAATCCTCCCTAATGGAGGAACGTTCATTAGCAAGTTCGCACCGTTTAATCTCAAAAGATAAGTAGCTTTGTAAGTGTTTTATATGGTATGGATCACCCTAATGGTGGCGACCATATTTGACTTGCAAAATATGAAACAATGGTAGAAGCTCATAAGATAGAATAGCCTTGACTCTCGCCTAAACGGGACAACGCTGGATTCCAATCTTGATCGAATAAAAGGTTGCTAGAATGTGTAACATTTTAGATGAGCTGATAACTCTATTCAATGGATGGTAGCTTTGACTCTCGCCTAAACGGGACACTGATATCAGTTTGTTGAAAACCTTGGAAATTATTTAGGATTGTATGTTTTAGTATTTTCACTTGTCATTCCTACTTGCTATATGTTTAATAATTTCTGAATTGTGTATGAATTTAAATTGAACCATGTTAACTTCTGTTATCAAATTGTAGTTTAATTTCGAATCTTCATTGTTGGACTAACTTGGTTTGTTTATCTAATGAGATAAATCCCTAATGGATTTTCACCATTAGACATACATAATAGTGTTAGATCTCGAAAGATAAATATTGTATATGCAACATCTAGTTGTTCATCAATTGATGACACCTTAGACTAGTATTTTTACGATATGAAGCAAGAAGATTGTATAAATAAGATTACTTTGACTTTCGCTAATCGAAGCATCGTTGGATTCTTATTTAAACAACGAAATTATCCTAATTCCTCCTAGCTTATTCATTTCGAATTAGCTCAATAACATATCATTGGATGAATGGTTTATAAATCATTTCATGTCATTCTATTTTCTCTTAAGAAATTAAATGACATATGATTATAACCCGAAATTCTATTCCATAATGATATAAATCCTCAATCTTAGAAATCTCCTACTTGTATGGCAAATCTGACTTAGAATTAGTAGTGGTGGTCCAAGAAAGAATTACTCATTATATTTGGTATAAATTTAAGTCTTTGACTTTAATTTTAGATTCCAAACAGAAATTTACTTATATTTTTAATTCCAGGATACAATACAGTTACACTTTCACAAGTGTTTAATATCCATCTTCTATAAATGGATGCAAACTGTATGGAATATGAGTTTAGTATTCTGTGACCAGGATCCACTTGCACTATTCTAAGAACTCTTTGATGTAACTATACTTAAGTCATCAAAAAGACACAATCACTTTTTTATTAATCTATGGCATTTGTATCTTGTTCATAGTGGTTTGACAAGATCAATCTCTGCAAAGAGTTAATATGCCTATATCCACTGAAAGTTGTTCATCTCATTCGTAGATGGATGTACATTCAGGGGTGGATATGAGTTTTTCGTTGTATTCTTAAACGATCACTCTAGATTATACCTTATGCAAAGTTATTTGAAATGTTTGAAAAATTTCATAAATTTCTAGCAATGGTTAAAACCATTAAGGTAAGTGGTTAAAGATCTTGCGAACTGATATTGGTGGAGAAATAGTTAGTAGATATGCAGTTCAAAGATCATTAAATTGATTTTTTAATTATATCCAAACTTACCTCCCCAGAAATTTCGATTTGCATATTGATGATTAGTTACTAGTTGTTGCCTAAGACCTTCTATGGTAATACAATTTCAGAATGATGTAATGGTTGTATACTTAATGTAAATCATTACTAGATTCATGGATGACCTAATCAAAATCTTAAGAAAAGCTAGAACTGTTAACCATGGTTTGCATGTTTTTTAGCTATTCTAAGTGATTAGGGGTGGACCATCCCATAGTCAATAGATAAGAAAGTGTTTGTTTAAACAAATACTACTTTTCCAAGATAATGACGAAGTCTGAAAATAAAGTAGCAAATAAAGGAGATATTTATTTCTTGATTCCAAAAGTGTTCTATCATCTTATTTGACATATGATGATCCCACTGCCTCTGTTGTCTTGTCACAACCAAAGAGGTTAATACCATTTAGTTTTCTTAAACATAATTCACGGTACCTTGTCATAGTGGGAGAGTTTCTAGGAACTCACCTTCTAATGACTTGGAAAACTCTAGTGATTAAAATCCATTGTGAGTTCAAACAAGTAATGGATTGTCAAGATAAGAAACTAAGAAGAAAAGCCAATAGAACTATGGTTTAATCCATTCACATGGAGTAACCTAAACTTTCTATTACAAGGACATAAAAGGAAATTTCGTGTATAAGTCTATTCAATGGACTTAACAAAACTTCCTGTTCCTAGTATTATAGGTTTAAGTTTATCTAAACCTATGGCTTATGGTATACCTGGTAATTACTTACTCTAATGCAAGCAACTTACTTTAGTAAGATGCTGAAGCATTTTCTTTCTAATGGCAATCTATAAAAGCTTTTCGACTTCTAGGCATAGATTTTATCTAAGGAAAAGTCTCAACTATTCCAGAAAAGATAAAGCCATGAAAGAATTTCTTATATCAACAGTGAGAGGTCTCAGACATGCTTTAGTATGTCTTAGACCAGACACCTGCTGTTGAGTGGGAGTAATGAGTAAGTATCAGATTAATCCAGCAGAGGAACATTGGAAGACAATCAAGTAAATCTTAAGATTAAGAAGAGGAAATATATGTTAGTCAATAGGAGTGTGTTTAAAACTCTTAGACTACACCACATCAGATTTCGAGATTTGCCTTTGTGCTAGAAAATCTTTCTGATAAGATGGTGATTACTCTAGCGGTGGAATAGTGATTTCGGAGAAGTGTAAAAACCTATCTGAAGTCTCTAGGTCTACTAGAAAGGGACTAAATGTTAAGGTTGCAGGAAAGGTACTTATTCAGTCTAAGGAAAGTTCTATACATTTTTGGCACCATTCCAAATTGCCTTAACTACTAGTGTTATTTCCTGATTAACCAAAAGTAGTTGCCAAAGGTATAGAATCCAGTATCCCAAAAAGAGTAGACATATAGAGAGGAATTTCACATTATCAATGATTTTGTGATTAAGGAACAGTAATGGTGGATAAAAGGTTGTGTTTAATTCAACTTTTCAGATCCTATTATGAGGAGTTTACTACAACTACACTTGATTTGTATATCAAGGTGTTGAGATTATTTGAAATGCACCTTTTGTTTTATATTAGCGCAAGTGGGAGTTTGTTGGGTTTTATGCCGTAAATAAAACTCATTTCAATATAATCAGATTTACTTATTAATATAGATCAGAAATAACATTTAATGTTGCATGGTTCACATGATTTATTTCATGATTATATGTACATAATGTATGAATTCATCTGAAACCCTTTTCACATACTTGATCCTGTTTATTGTGTTGTCAACATATTGGAAAGTAAACATGACTATGTGAATAAAGTTTCATAGATTTATCAGACACAGGGTTTTACTGATATGACAATCTACAACAGAGTTTACTTGCATTTGGAGAAATGCTATGTTCTTTCCAGAGCATTGGTTAAAGTAAAGCTTAGGTTGGATGCATGGAGTATGCATCGGAAGGGGCCGATATTGAACTTTGACTTAGATTTATTAAACTTACCGTAATATCTATTCAAGTCAATATCGCCTAGTTGATCCTAGATCAAATGATCTCAATCCTGTTATGATTAGGCTCAATCTCAAGAGGCTATTCGTGTTCTTTGATTTGTTAGTTAAGCCTACATTTTGGAAACACAGTAGTGCAATTGAGTGGGAGCGCTAACATAAACATGGAATCTATAGCTTCTATCTGGCAAATAGTAAGTAAAGGATGATCTCCTTCGAGCTTGACCAAACAAAAATAAATGGTGGAGTACTCATTTCACATAAGCTGAAATATCATTTATACGGGGTTAAGTGTTTTAAGGATAAAATACATTGTAGGGTGTAACGGTAATCTAATCCCTTTACAGTGTAGATCATTCATATAGAGGATCATTGATCAAATTAGGATTATAACAATGGATAACTAATGATGTGTCTATATGGTGGAACATATAGAGCATTCTATATACTGAGAGTGCAATTCTAAGTTCTATGCGTGGATTCAACGAAGAATTAATAAGTCAGTGAATTTAGGTTATAAATTCTTGATCTCCTTATTGGAAGCTCGGTTATATAGACCCATGGTCCCCCCACTAGTTGAGATAATATTGCTTGTAAGACTCATATAATTGGTTTTGATTAATCAATTATAATTCTCAAATTAAACTATGTCTATTTGTGAATTTTTCACTAAGTAAGGGCGAAATTGTAAAGAAAGAATTTTAGGGGCATATTTGTTAATTATGATATTTTGTATGGTTCAATTAATAAATATGATAAATGACAATATTATTTAATAATTATTTATAGTTATTAAATAATTAGAATTGGCATTTAAATGGTTGAATTTGAAAATTAGCATTTTTGAGAAAATGAGATGCAGAAATGATAAAACTGCAAAATTGCAAAAAGTGAGGCCCAAATCCATATTGTATAGGGCTGGCCACTTTTATAGGATTTATCATCTGATATTTTGATTATTTTAATGCCAAATAATTCAAACCTAACCCTAGTTGAATGCTATAAATAGATAGTGAAGGCTTCAGGAAATTTACACTTAACTTTCACACTTTTCCTTCAGAGAAAAACCTGAGCCTTCTCTCTCTATACCTAGCCGCCACTTCTTCTCTTTCTTCTTCCTTGATATTTCGAAACACTTGGTGATTAGAGTAGTGCCCACACACAGCAAGTGATACCTCAATCATAGTGAGGAAGATCGTGAAGAAAGACATTCAACAAGAAGGAGTTTCAGCACTAAAGAAGGAGAGAAAGAGATCCAGGTTCAGATATTGATAATGCTCTGCTACAGAAAGGAATCAAGGGCTAGATATCTGAACAGAAGGAGTCATATTATTCCGCTGCACCCAATGTAAGGTTTCTAATACTTTATATGTGTTTATTTCGTAATCGTTTTGGAAGTTCATATTTAGGATGTTAATCAACATACTTGTGAGTAGATCTAAGATCCTGGTAAAATAATTTCCAACAGGCACTACTCTATCACTCAAGGAATTTTCGAAATTTAGAAGAGAAGAAAAGAGAGAGGAAAGTGGTGGCTCAGGAATTCACTCTGAAAAGAATGAGATGCAATTGTATGTTGTTTCCTGAAGCCATTGCTTTCTATTTATAGAATGCCCTCTAGGTTTAGGTTAGAATTGTATGGCATTAAAATAATGAAAAAATAAAATGGTAAAGGGCTTTGCATAGTGGGCAGCCAGAATAGGAAATTGGGCCTCACTTTGCAACTTTTCCATTTTGTTATTTTTCATTCCTATTTTCTCAAAAATGCCAATTTTCCAATTTAACCATTTAAATGCCAATTCTAATTATTTAATAACTTAAAAATAATTATTAAATAATATTGCCATTTAATATATTTATTAATTTAGGCATATAAAGTATCTTAATTAATAAATAAACCTAGAATCTCTTTTCTTTACAATTTCGCCCTTGCTTGGTGAAAATTCATAAAGTAGACATAGTCTAACTTTAGAATTATAATTGATTAATTAAAACCAATTAACTGATTCTTACAAGAAGTATGGTCTCAACTAGTATGGGGACCATGGCTCTATATAACCGAGCTTCCAATAAGTCGAACTGAATTTACCAAGTAAATTCCCTAACTTATTAATTTCTTATTGAATCCACACTTAGAACTTGGAATTGCCCTCTCAGTCATATAGAACGCTCTATATGTTCCATGATATAGATACGTCATTAGTTATCCATTGTTATAATCCTAATGTGATCAATGACCCTCTAATAGATGATCTACATTGAAAAGGCACTAAGTTATCGTTACACCTTCAATGTATTTTATCCTTAAAACACTTAGCTCCGTATAATTGATATTTCAGCAAAGTGAAATGAGATCTCCACCATTTATCTCTGTTTAGCCAAGCTCGAAGGATATCATCGTTTCACTTCTAAATTCCTATAGAAGTTATAGATTCCATATTTATGGTAGCGCTCCCACTCAATTATACTATCATGTTCCCAAAATGTACGTATCACCCTGACTCAAAAGTAGGCTTAACTAACAAATCAAAGAACATGTATAGTACTCTTGAGATCGAACCTAACCATATCAGGATTAAGATCATTTGATCTAGGATCAACATGTGATATTGAATTGAATAGATATTACGATAAATTTTAATATATCTAATCAAAGTTCAATATCGGCCCCTTCCGATGTATACTCCATACATCCGATACTGGTAAACTTTTTCAATGTCTTGGAAAGGACATTACACTTTTCCAAGGTGTAAGAATACCTATCGCTGATTATACCATGTCAGTCTAAATCCAGTGTTCTAACAAATCTGGGAATAAACTTTTGAACATATAATAAAGATTATATTCCACTGTGCTGACAACACTATAATCATTAACAAATTCATATGTTCTGGACTTAAATAGAATTCATACATTATATATATATATAATCATGAAATAAATCATGTGAACCATGCAACATAAAATGTTATTTCTGATCTTTATTAATAAGTAAATCTGATTATATTGAAATTTGTTTTATTTAGGGCACAAAACCCAACAGAGACAACGTCCACCGCATACTCATTGACAATGGAAGTTCTGTGAATCTCTTGAACTTCCAAGCCTTCAAACAAATGGGGTTGCATGAGAAGGATCTGCGACCTGTCACATCGAGTATATACGGTTTTACTGGCGATGCCATCACATTAAAAGGGATGATCAAGCTCCCAATTACTTTGGGAATCGCCCCCGTTGTAGCTAATTCGATGACTGACTTCGCAGTAATCGACCAATACTCGGCATACAATGTTGTAATTGGTCGGCCTATTCTAAAAGAGATGAAGATCGTGACGTCCATCTATCATCTCACAATGAAGTTCCCTACTCCCACTACAGTAGGTTCTTTGCGAGGAGTCCAGTCTGACTTGCGAGAAGGCTACAACACAGCGGTCAAACTCACAGAAAAGAAGTCAGTCAATGTCATCTATCTGCTAGAGGCACCACCTCCTCGTCAGGAGGTCCTCAGAATAGAAGAAGTGCCGCATAAAGATGAGCCAGATTTGGATCCTAGGATCCTTGACTATGCTGCAACCACCCAAGTCGCGGAAGACACCATTGAGGTACCTATTGATCCAATAGATAATAATAAAGTTTTGAAAATTGGTTCTAAACTAACTTTTGAACAGCGAGAAAAACTCGTCACATTTCTCAAACAAAACTTGGATGTTTTCGCCTGGAAACATTCAGATATGGTCCGAATATCTCTGCAGGTCATGTGTCATCGATTGAACATTAACCCCGAAGTGCGAGGTGTCCGACAGAAGCGCCGCAAAATGGACCCTGCGAGGTACCAAGCGCTGAAGGAAGAAGTCGACCGCCTCTTGGCATGCAGCTTCATAAGGGAGTCGTTCTACCCAAATTGGTTAGCAAATCCTGTACTCGTGCCCAAGCCTAACGACTCATGGCGCACATGCGTTGACTTCACTAATTTGAATAAAGCTTGTCCCAAAGACAGCTTCCCACTTCCTAGCATTGACCAACTTGTCGATGCCACTGTAGGTCATGAGCTTCTCAGCTTTATGGATGCGTACTCGGGATATAATCAAATCCCGATGTATGAACCAGATTAGGAACATACCTCGTTCATTACAGATCGACGTTTGTATTGTTATAAGGTAATGCATTTTGGTTTGATAAACGCAGGTGCGACATATCAGAGGTTGGTAAATATAATGTTCACAGATTTGATTGGAGATACCATGGAAGTGTATGTTGATGATATGCTCGTAAAATCTCAACATGCAAGAGACCATGTCAACCATTTACAAGTAATGTTCGAAATACTGCGATGATATAAAATGCGGCTAAATCCTCTTAAGTGTGTCTTTGGGGTCGGCTCAGGGAAATTCCTCGGGTTTATGGTGAATCAGCGAGGAATAGAGGCAAACCCTGCGAAGATCAAAGCATTAGTAGAAATGCGATCCCCGACTAAGCCAAAAGAAGTCCAAAGTCTCACAGGTAAAGTCACCGCTCTAAATCGTTTTACATCACGATCCTCTGATAAATGCAAAGAGTTTTTTCAGATCTTAAAAGGCAACAAGAAGTTCCAATGGACCAAGAAATGCGAAGACGCTTTTCAAGCATTAAAGATGCATTTGGGGCAGCCCCCAATCTTGTCAAAACCCATGTCCGGAGAAGTTTTATCCATTTACCTGGCGGTGTCAGAATGCGATTAGCTCAATACTAATCCACGAAGACCAAGATCGACAACACCCGGTGTACTATGTGAGTTAGCGTTTATTAGATGCTAAAACTCGCTATCCACAAATGGAAAATCTTGCATTCGCCCTGGTAATATCGTCAAGAAAACTGCGACCTTATTTTCAGGCCCATAGCATTGAGGTTTTAACAAACTACCCTTTGAGGAAAGTCTTAGCAAAGCCAGAGGCATCAACAAGGTTGTTGAAATGGTCAGTAGAGCTAAGCCAATTCGACATCAAGTACAAACCAAGATCTGCGATCAAGGGGCAGGCCTTGGCAGATTTCATTCTCGAGTTCCCAAGCACTGAGGTAGCTCTCGTAGAAGAAAAAATTGATACTAATGTGCCAAATGGCGAAGGATGGACTTTGTACGTCGACGGAGCTTCTAATACCGAAGGCTCCAGTGGCAGAATCATACTTATCAGTCCGAACAATTTTAAGGTACATGCCGCTTTACGATTTGAATTTTCTGCATCTAACAATGAAGCTGAGTATGAGGCTTTGATCGCAGGATTAAAGCTCGCCATCGAAATGAAGATAGAATACTTACAGGCTTTTAGCGACTCACAAATCGTCGTATGCCAAGTAAACGGAGAATATCTGGCCAGAGGTGAGCATTTGGCTAAGTACCTCGAAATAGTATGCGAGTTATTACAGAAATTCAAGAAAGTAGTTGTCTCCCGAGTACCGCGTGCTCATAACTCACATGCAGACGCTTTGGCCCGCTTGGCCTCAACTAGAGAAGCTGAACTGCTCGATGTGATTCATGTTGATGTGTTAACTCACCCGACGGTGAGTCGAGATGAAGTGATGGAGATAGATGTTTCCAGAAAAGTTACTTGGATGACTCCGATAATCACTTACTTGGAAAAGGATATCTTGCCCGATGACAAAATAGAAGCAAGAAAACTGCGACATCGAGCTGCCCGATATGTCATTTATGATGGAAGATTATATCGCAGAAGTTTCAGTCAGCCGCTACTCAAATGCATTGACGGGGAAGAATGCGACTATATACTCCGCGAGGTACATGGGGGTATCAGTGGGAATCATACTGGTGGTAATTCTCTTGCCTTAAAAATCATGCGGCAAGGGTATTACTGGCCCACACTGCGGCAAGACGCCTTCAACTTCGCAAAGAAATGTGACAAGTGTCACCGAATAGCCACGTATGTTAACCAACCTCCGAGTGACTTGCATTCTATCACGAGCCCTTGGCCCTTTGCGGTCTGGGGCATCGACCTGATAGGAGACTCGCTGAAGGGAAAAGCAGAGTCAAATACGCTGTTGTCGCGGTCGACTACTTTACCAAATGGGCCGAAGCAAAGGCACTAGCGACCATCACAGTAGCTAAACTGCACGAGTTTGTCTATAACTCCATAATCTGTCGATTTGGCATCCCTTACAAGCTCATTTCGGACAATGGAAAGAAATTTGATTGTAAGGAAATGCGACAGTTGTGCGATGACTTAGGAATTAAAAAGGCGTTCTCAGCAGTCGCCTACCCGTAGAGTAACGAGCAAATAGAAGCAGTCAACAAGATAATCAAACATACCATCAAAGGAAAACTCGAAGAGTGTAAGGGGGTATGGCCAGAAGACCTTTCACAAGTTTTATGTTCATACAACACGACCCCCCGATCCACGACTGGTGAGACTCCTTTCTCGCACTTCTATGGATGCGAGGCCATGATACCAGTTAAGGTTGGGGCAAGTTCCCTACGAAGAGATGTTTTTAACATTGTACAGAACGAAGAGATATAGTCATTTCACCTCGACCTCTTAGAAGAAAAACGCAATCAGACTCACCTGAAAAATGCGGCTTATCAGCAGCGAACCGCGCTGTATTTCAACTGTAAGGTCAAGGAGAGAATTCTGCGAGTAGGCGATTTGGTTCTTTGAAAGTAATGCCAAACACGAAAAACCCAACACATGGGGTTTTCGGAGACAATTGGGAAGAACCATACCTCATCGCAGAAAAAATTGGTAACGCAACATACCGATTTGCAGAACTCGATGGAAATGTAATTCGAAGAGCCTGGAGTGGCGAAAGCTTAAAATTTTATTATCAATAGTACTCGTATTGTATCGTTTGTACTCGCTGTGTATTTATACTTAGTCAATTTATCTACATAAATATTCTAAGTATAGGGTGTATATAACCCACTCACTTTGTACTATTGCTTAATCTATTAAAGAGTTATGAATTTTTTCGAGGTTTTAAAATTTTTATACCTTAGTATTTATTACACCAAGATGTAATTAAACCGCAATCGAAATGATAAATAAACCAAAAATGCGAGTACCCGTGTACTACGAAGAAGTTATATAAGTAAATATCCCCGAGGGGATATATGTTGTTCAAAAGGAAAATAAACATAAATTTGTCTAAGTACAAATTGCGAGTACCCTTGTACCGCTTAAGAAAGTTTGGCAAAAGTAATATTAAAGTAAAAGCTAACATTGGGAGCAATAGGGGCAGTTGGAGTGGTAGATTCATCTGCGACTTTGCTGGCAGCTTCGTCCACGACTTCTTCAGTGTTCGCAGTATCAGCATCCTCGGGGAAAAGATTTCCTCCACCTCCTTGAGTTTGCGTGGGTGACATGGCTCGAAAAGCCTCATCCATCTCAACCGCCTCCGCCCCAAGGATCGAGAATTCGAAGTCTGGAATCTTGGAAAGAGTTGTGTAGAAGCTAAACATTGGGAGCAATAGGGGCAGTTGGAGTGGTAAATTCATCTGCGACTTTGCTGGCAGCCTCGTCCACGAGTTCTTCAGTGTCCGCAGCATTAGCATCCTCGGGGAGAAGATTTCCTCCACCTCCTTGAGTCTGCGGGGGTGACATGGCTCGAAAAGCCTCAACCATCTCAACCGCCTCCGCCCCAAGGATCGAGAAGTCGAAGTCTGGAATCTTGGAAAGAGTTGTGTAGATGTAGTCAGAGACCGCCTGGTCGTACTGCTTCTTTCCATTCTCCTTCTCGACCTCCAAGTTGCGAGACATCTCCTACATCTTCGCCTTATAGTTCTTGGCTTCAAGTTCGACTTGTTGGGAATTATTTTACCAGGATCTTAGATCTACTCACAAGTATGTTTATTAACATCCTAAATATGAACTTTCTAAAACGATAAAATAAACACATATAAAGTTAAGAAAACCTTACATTGATGCAGCGGAATTAATGTCTCCTTCCACTCAGATCTCTAACCCTTGATTCCTTTCTGTAGCAGAGTATAATCAAGATCTGAGCCCAAATCTCCTTCTTCTTCAAGCTTTGATCCTTCACAGTCTTCCAATCTATGATTGAGTTACTGCTTGCTGTGTGTGGGCACTTACTCTTTCACTAGGGTCACGAAAAAGATGAAGGGAAAAGAGAGAGAGAGATTTCGGCCAAGGTAGAGAGTGAGGAAGGCTCAGTTTTCTGAAGAGAGAAATTTCTGTCAGAAAGTTGATCTGAAAACTTGTGATTTGACTGAGCCATCACTTTCTATTTATAGGCAACTACTAGGTCTAGGTTTAGAATTATTTGGCATTAAAATAATGAAAATAATAATTTGAAAATTCATCATTAAGTGGCCGGCCATATGGTGTTAATGGGCCTCACTTAATTTTGCAATTTTATCAAATTTTATCTCTATTTTCTCAAAAATGCCAATTTTCCAATTCTAACCTTTTAAATGCCAAAACTAATTATTTAATAACTAAAAAAGATTATTAAATAATATTGTCATTTAATTTAATTATTAATTAGACATATAAAGTCCATTAATAAATAAATAAACCCAGAAAACTCTTTTCCTTACAATTTCACCCCTGCTTAGTGAAAATTCATAAAATTAGACATAGTCTAACTTTAGAATTATAATTGATCAATCACGAATCAATTAATGAGTCTTACAAGCAGAATGTTCTCAACTAGAATGGGGACCATGGATCTATATGCTGAGCTTCCAATAAGTGAACCAAATTTACCAAGTAAATTCCTACTTATTAATTCTTCGTTGAATCCACTCTTAGAACTTAGAATTGCACTCTCAGGCTTATATAGAGCATATTGTATGTTTCACGATATCAATATACTATCTCATTTAACCATTGTTATAATCTTATTGTGATTTAAAGATCCTCTATATATATGATTTACATCGAGATGGGATTTCTTTACCGTTCTCACCCCTCAATGTATGTTGCCCCTTAAAACACTTAGCTACCTGTAAATGGTGTTTAGTGATCTAATAATTAGTCAGTTAAACAAGAGCTCATCCATTTACTTCTATTTGCTAAGCTCGAAGGGAATCATCACTTAACTTCTATACACTAGTAGAAGCTATAGATTCCATATTTATGTTCAGCACTCCCACTCAATCATACTACCATGTTCTCGAAATATACGTATCACCCTGACCCGAAAGTAGGCTTAACTAATAAATCTAAGAACATGAATAGCACTCCTGAGTTGAGCCTAAGCATATCAGGATTTAGATTCTTTTTAATCTTAAGATCAACTACTGATATTGACTTGGAAAGATATGTATAACGGTAAGTTTGTAATATCTTAACTTAGTTGCAATATCGGTCCAGTCCAATGTATACTCCATACATTCGAAACTAGTATACTTTACTAATGTCCTAGAAAGAACATAACACTTACTCCAAGTGTAAGTACACATCATCGCTGATTATCACATTAGTGTAAATCCAATAACACTGATGAAACAGGGACCAAAACTTTTGATTCATATGATCACAATCACATTCCACTGTGTTGACGATACTGTAATTATGAATAAACATATGATCTGGATTTAACTGATTTTGTGTGTATGAATGTAATAAACATATTAAACATATTAAACCATTAGCATGTAAAATTCATGCAAACATCAATCACTTCAAATTTCTTATATTGATAACTAATCAGATTGTAAAGAGTTTTATTTAGGGCATAAAACCCAACAAACTCCCACTTGCACTAATATAAAACAAACTGTGCAAATAGGTCAATCTGATGTCTTGATCTTCAGATCAAGTGTAGTATATTTGAATCCACCCAAACTTCTGGAAACTAGTTCATAAATACTCTTATGAAACATCCTTTACTGTATGCTTTACTCATCAAGGGATACTGAAATCTTTACTGTTTTAAATGTACATCTGAATTAACAGAGGACATATCTCTCATATTTTAAAATATGTAATTGAGATAATACAGTGTAGACTTTTCTTCAGTGATATAACTTTCTGGTATTTTCGAATAGACCAAGTTATAGTTCTTCTCTGGTAGAGCTTGAATTATTATACAATAATTCCTCCACCACCAAAGTAAGCACCATCTTATAGAAATCGAAATTAGATGGTGAGATACAAAGACAACTGATACACAGTTCCTTAATATCTGACATATAGATCACTTTCTTAAATCTTTCTTGAGTATCTTCTAATGTTCCCTATTTGATTACATCTCAGATAGCTCCCACTCAATAGCAGATGTCTGGTTAAATAATACTTTTAACCTCTGATTGTTTAGAGAGTTACCTAGTTGTGACTTTTGAGTTAGTCTGAAACTTTAAGTCAAGACTAAGTCATCAACATAGCAGACTAGTATTTGAAGTGAAAAATACATGCCAGAGATTAAAGTAATCAAAATTAAGATACCATAAAATTTTATGAGGATTAAGAATTCTTGGTTCAAGTCATTCGAATGGACTGAACTAGAGTTCTTTATCTTATTCTCATAATACTGATAAGCTATACCTACCCATGTGAATGGTTAGATTTGCTTTTCAGTAGTGTTCTTAAGTACCTATCACAATTATCAACCTAATGAAGATGGGTATAGAACTTTAAAATTCTCCCACTCAATTAAGGTAGTGTGAAACTTTAACAAAGAACTTTCAAAGGTATCATACTTTTACTTACAACAGTAAAATCGAAATGGAACATACAATCAAGATCAAGAATTTATATTGACAATAGCTGACTCATTATATTACTTCCATGTTTAAACAAGATATGTGTTTCATAGGGAATTGTGGAATAGACTCCACCCCTAAGAATATACATATAGGGTACTATGGATAACCTCCACCCCTAAGTATATAGAGATTATGATCCACCCCTAAAGGTTGTAAAGATCATGATTCTCTTAGTGTGATAGAGTTTATGTGGAGTTGAATACTATCCAGAGTTCATTAGATATAAAAGATCGTTGAACTGCATAGTTTTCTTAACTTTTCTCCACCCCTATCAGATCATAAGATCCTTTTATTAAACAAATTCTTAATAATTGTATGAGAATTAACAATTATTGATAAACATAGAAATAATTTCTAGTGTTTATATAATATAACTCTATGAAGAGTTGTAAATATTATAGAATTTGCATCAATAATAAAAACACTTACACATACAATCATACAAATATAATGTGGTAATAATTGATGAAGATAAATTAAATGAAGTTCAATCTCATTAATTGCAATAGGGAATTTCGAAAAAAAACTTTATTAATAAAAAAATGTATTGATAAACATAAGATCATATAATATAACTCTATGAAGAGTTGTAAATATTATAGAATTTGCATCAATAATAAAAACACTTACACATACAATCATACAAATATAATGTGGTAATAATTGATGAAGATAAATTAAATGAAGTTCAATCTCATTAATTGCAATAGGGAATTTCGAAAAAAAAACTTTATTAATAAAAAAATGTATTGCAACAATATGAGAGAAACAGGGATAAATATCCCTGACTAAAATTTGAAATCCAAATTGTCTTTAAACTAAAACAATAAATTCAAAAAAAATTGAAGAGCTTCATCTTCATCTGGACGATTTCACCCTTGGTCCAGCTTGCTGATCCAACTCAATTGAGTTCAAGTAGCTTGGCCTATAAGAAGAAGAAAACAAATAAACAAAGTTAGTCCAGAATCATAAATCCAATTGGATAATAATTCACTAAAACTCTTAAAGTTTATGAAAGGAAATGCCTTGTTTCTTTGCAAGAAGTTTAGGACACTGGGGTTTCCAATGACCTTTTTCATTGCAGTAGAAACACTTTCCTTTAAGTGTAGCATCACCAGAAGGAACAACCTTTTTATTGGCTTTTGTTCGCTTCTTGGTGTTGTGCCACTTCCTCTTCGATTTGGGCTTTGAAGCAAAGGCAACATTTGCTTCAGGTTTCATCGTCTCATTACCATTACCAGGATTGTGAGGTTTACTCCCTTTCTTCTTGGGTCCTCCAATCAAATTTTCATAAGTTTGAAGGTCATTGACTAATTCATGAAAGTCAATTTCCTTCTTATTCATGACATAATTTGATGTATATGGTAGAAATGCTGGAGTCAGACTATTCAAGATAAGACTAACTTGAGTAGCACTGCCATTTCAGCACCATGATCCTGGGCTTCTTGGAAATAACTGGACATGAGGAGAACATGGTCACGCACGTTTTGATGAGGTTCCATCCGTGCGTTAATGTACTTCTTAGTCGCGTCAAAGCGTGACTGAAGCGATGCCTTACCGAATAGCTCATTTAACTTCGTCATAACTTCAGCAGCCTTCTCAGTTTTAGAAAACCGAGTTTTGAGGGTGTCAACCATGCTAGAAAGCATAAAGTATAGAGCTTTGTCATTTGCCTTCTGCCAACGCTCATACTTTTCTTTCACAGCTTTGGATGCATTATCCCCAGGCACTTCAGGTGACGGCTCAGTTAAAACAAACAAGGCACTTTCTCCTATGAGAGCAATATTAATGTTCTCATTCTATTTATTAAAGTTAGATCCATTCAGCTTATTTTTAATCAACAGTGGTAACATGGGATTCATTTTGACAAAACAGGATACTACAAAATAATAGAAATCAACAAATAGAAATTAAATAATGGTTTAACACACAAAAACAATTCAGAAATTATAAGCACATAGCAAGTAGGAATGATATGAGAAAATACTTAAAAAATTCAATCCTAAATAATTTCCAAGGTTTTCAACAAGGCGATATCGTTGTCCCGTTTAGGCGAGAGTCAAAGCTACCATCCATTGAATAGAGTTGTCAGCTCATCTAAAATGTTAAACATTCTAGCAACCTTTTATTCGATCAAGATCAGAATCCAGCGTTGTCCCGTTTAGGCGAGAGTCAAGGCTATTCTATCTTATGAGTTTCTACCATTGTTTCGCAATTTGCAAGTCAAATATGGTCGCCACCATTAGGGTGATCTATACCATATAAAACACTTACAAACCACTTATCATGCGAGATTAAACGGTGCGAAATTGCTAATGAACGTTCCTCCATTAGGGAGGATTACTCACTAAAACAAACGCGGTGTAAAACCCACAATGGAGATCGAATATCTTAATAATAATAAAGCTCATTGTTTAAAATGTATTTTCTTTATTATTCTAATAAATAAATCTCATTAAATTCTAAATTAAGAATTAAAATTCAAAAATAAGAATTTAATATAATATTTATAAAATTATACTTAGATGGTGATTGAAATAAAATTAATTATTTCCATCTTAGTAATAATCTCAAATATAAATATTAAGGAAATTAATTTAAGTTGAATTAAATAAATAATTAGCAACTTAAAAATTTCCTTTGAGAATATATTTATTGGGTTCGAAAATTTAAAGTATATAAAAAAATTTTTCGAAAATAATAAAAATAGAAAAGAAATACTTCAAGCAAAAATATCACCTATCTAGATTTTCTTTTGACTAGTTAATTCAATTTCTAATAATATATATATATATTTTAAATTCATTTATTTTAAATTAATCAATTAAATGAAAAAATCATTGACTTGAGTTGGTCCAAGAATTAATTAAAATAAATAATTAATTTACAACTCAATCTATTTTTCAAAAAAAAATCGAAAATATTGCATAATTAAAATGCAAATTTCGAAATTGATTAATAAAATAAAGAAAAATATATATATATTGAAAATTATTTAAATTTAAGTTGAGAAATTAAATTTCAACCTAAAAATAATTTTCTATTTAATTAAGTGTCATGAAAAATCAATAAATATTTAAGTATCATGATGAAAATCAACTTAGATATTTAGATTTTTCAACTTAATTAAATGTATTAAATTCAAGAAATAATAATTAAGTGTAGAGAAGGCTTAATTATTAATTTCTATTTAATACTAGGAAAAATATACTTAATAAAATTGTACCAAAATTAATTATTTAAATAATTAATTTCACAAAGTATGATTTTCCTATTTAAATATTAGAAATAATAAGTAGTCTAGAAATTACTATCTAGAAAATATCTTATTTGACTAAGTATCTTTTCAAAATTTAAAAAATATCTAATTTAAGTTATATAGAAAAAATCTAAAACTTAAATAATTTCAAATCTAGATTTAATTAAATATCACAAATTAAGTTGTAACCACTTAATTTGAAGATATCTTTTTAAAGTTAATATTTGAAAAGATATTAACCAAAAAATATCTAAAATACTCCATTTTCAGTTAATATTTGAAAAGATATTAACTTAAAAAATATCTTAAGAATCTTTAATAACTAATGCCTAGGATTCCTCAACTTGATTTAAAATTTAAATCAAATATTCAAATTTAAGTTAGATAAGAAAAATCGGTTGATACAACTAATTTATAACTTAAATAGGAATATTTAATTAAATAAGCTCCAGAAAGAATCTTAGTTAGTTAAAATTCTATATTTAATTAAATACAAGAAAAATACAAATAGTTTGTCTAGAAATAATATCTAAACTAAAAGTGTTTTTCTTAAAATTAACTTTAAAATATTAAAATGAAAATAAATTTTCATATATTTTAAAAGTTAATTATGTTGCTAATTCAATTTTATTAGGTCAAACTAATATAATTAACCTAGTACAGTTATTCAAATCAGGCAAATGGGCATTCACAATTGGGGTAGTTCATGTGAGGGGGTGCTGGGTTCAGTATGTCGTACCCACTTTTATGGCACCCAACTCTCACACAAGGCCCAAAAGAGAGGAATTTAACCTTAAAATGAATAACTGTTATTAATTGAATAGGTCCAATAACTAAATGGACCTAAATAAAATCTATCATGGTGTGACATTTTATTTAGCAACAACCTATATGCATCTATATAATAAAATAAACATATAGGCTCACACAGGCACACTTTGGATGGGTCCTATCATGTTGCTAGGTCATACACAGATGAAAGAAGATTGTAAATATACCTGTTACAAATTATTAACTTGACCAAGGGAGCCATCAGATCATTAGATCTGGCAAAAAGTAACCATGGCTATTTGCAATCAAGTAATAATAGGTTTTTAAAACTTACACAGAAGCTAAAAACACATACTCCTGCAACAAGGTTAGCTGGATAGTTGGAAGTAGGATTTATTTAATTTTAAATAAATAATTTCAAAAAATAAATAATTAAAAAATATTTTAATTTTCGAAAAATAAAATAAAATAAATAAAAAAAATATTTTAATTTCGGAAATAATAATTTAAATTTCGAAATAAAAAAAATATTTAAAATTAAACTTACTTTTTGAAAAATTAGGTTTCAACCAACCTAAATATCATTTCAAAATTTGCTAACTACTTTTAAAAAATTAAATGTTATTTTAAAAATAAAAATTAAATAAAAAATTAGAAAAGATAAATAAAATATCTTTTGAGATTTTAAATTTAATTTAAATAAATAAAATAACAAAATTTAAAAGTTAGCAAAATATCTTACATCTATTTAAAATTACATGATTATAAATATCTTATTTTAAATTTAAATAAGGTCAAAATATCTAAAAAGATTTAATTTAAAAAAAAATCTTAAAAGATAAGATATTTTTAAAATATCTTAAAAGATAAGATATTTTTAAAATATCTTAAAAGATATTAAAATATCTCATAAAATCTGACCTTAAAAAAATAAGATATAATCAAATTTAAAAATAAGATAGATTTTTAAGCAAGAAGATAGATACTAATTCTATTCGAATTCAAATTACACTAATATCTTGAATTAAATTAAAAAAAAAAATATTAAATTAATTCAAAAAGATAATTAGAATTGAATTAGGAATAGTAATAGTATATATACAAAACCATACAAAAAATTGGAAGTTAATTCCATGAAAAAGTATGAAAAATTGAAGAAAAAAGAAAAAAATTCGAAACTGTACGGACAGTTCTGCGATCGCAGGAAAATATCAGCACAGCCCCGATTTTGTCAAATCTTCAAAAAATCATAACTAATTCAAATAAAATCCAAATTGAGTTCTGTAAAAGGCTAACTTGCTTAATTGTTTCCATACTATCCAATAAAAATAATTCCAGAAACGAAATCACAATTATTTTTCACGAAAATTTAACAAACATCAATCAATCATCAAATAACACTCAATACAACATGATACCATCCAAAGAACATACAAACAATCATTTTAAAGTCCAAATTTCATGTAAGTAAATCAATTACCATGGCTCTGAGGCGAGTTGTTGGGAATTATTTTACCAGGATCTTAGATCTACTCACAAGTATGTTTATTAACATCCTAAATATGAACTTTCTAAAACGATAAAATAAACACATATAAAGTTACGAAAACCTTACATTGATGCAGCGGAATTAATGTCTCCTTCCACTCAGATCTCTAACCCTTGATTCCTTTCTGTAGCAGAGTATAATCAAGATCTGAGCCTGAATCTCCTTCTTCTTCAAGCTTTGATCCTTCACAGTCTTCCAATCTATGATTGAGTTGCGCTTCTTGTGTGTGGGCACTTACTCTTTCACTAGGGTCACGAAAAAGATGAAGGGAAAAGAGAGAGAGAGATTTCGGCCAAGGTAGAGAGTGAGGAAGGCTCAGTTTTCTGAAGAGAGAAATTTCTGTCAGAAAGTTGATCTGAAAACTTGTGATTTGACTGAGCCATCACTTTCTATTTATAGGCAACTACTAGGTCTAGGTTTAGAATTATTTGGCATTAAAATAATGAAAATAATAATTTGAAAATTCATCATTAAGTGGCCGGCCATATGGTGTTAATGGGCCTCACTTAATTTTGCAATTTTATCAAATTTTATCTCTATTTTCTCAAAAATGCCAATTTTCCAATTCTAACCTTTTAAATGCCAAAACTAATTATTTAATAACTAAAAAAGATTATTAAATAATATTGTCATTTAATTTAATTATTAATTAGACATATAAAGTCCATTAATAAATAAATAAACCCAGAAAACTCTTTTCCTTACAATTTCACCCCTGCTTAGTGAAAATTCATAAAATTAGACATAGTCTAACTTTAGAATTATAATTGATCAATCACGAATCAATTAATGAGTCTTACAAGCAGAATGTTCTCAACTAGAATGGGGACCATGGATCTATATGCTGAGCTTCCAATAAGTGAACCAAATTTACCAAGTAAATTCCTACTTATTAATTCTTCGTTGAATCCACTCTTAGAACTTAGAATTGCACTCTCAGACTTATATAGAGCATATTGTATGTTTCACGATACCAATATACTATCTCATTTAACCATTGTTATAATCTTATTGTGATTTAAAGATCCTCTATATATATGATTTACATCGAGATGGGATTTCTTTACCGTTCTCACCCCTCAATGTATTTTGCCCCTTAAAACACTTAGCTACCTGTAAATGGTGTTTAGTGATCTAATAATTAGTCAGTTAAACAAGAGCTCATCCATTTACTTCTATTTGCTAAGCTCGAAGGGAATCATCACTTAACTTCTATACACTAGTAGAAGCTATAGATTCCATATTTATGTTCAGCACTCCCACTCAATCATACTACCATGTTCTCGAAATATACGTATCACCCTGACCCGAAAGTAGGCTTAACTAATAAATCTAAGAACATGAATAGCACTCCTGAGTTGAGCCTAAGCATATCAGGATTTAGATTCTTTTTAATCTTAAGATCAACTACTGATATTGACTTGGAAAGATATGTATAACGGTAAGTTTGTAATATCTTAACTTAGTTGCAATATCGGTCCAGTCCAATGTATACTCCATACATTCGAAACTAGTATACTTTACTAATGTCCTAGAAAGAACATAACACTTACTCCAAGTGTAAGTACACATCATCGCTGATTATCACATTAGTGTAAATCCAATAACACTGATGAAACAGGGACCAAAACTTTTGATTCATATGATCACAATCACATTCCACTGTGTTGACGATACTATAATTATGAATAAACATATGATCTGGATTTAACTGATTTTGTGTGTATGAATGTAATAAACATATTAAACATATTAAACCATTAGCATGTAAAATTCATGCAAACATCAATCACTTCAAATTTCTTATATTGATAACTAATCAGATTGTAAAGAGTTTTATTTAGGGCATAAAACCCAACACGACTTGCTTACGAAATTCCTAGTGCTCTTTCTCCTTGTTAGCCGCTTCCTGTTTCAGCTTCTTGACGCTCTCCTGAAGCTGGGCATTCTGCCTCTTTAAGAGTTCGACTTCCTTAGCGCCAGCAACAAAGGCCTCCGAGAACATGGTCATGAACTGCGAAGCCAACTCCGCAGAGCGAGGCATAAGTTCCTCAGCTCACAAACTTTTCTTGAAGAACTAGGAAATCCGCGCTCGAACAGCTGGATCGATCACAAGTTTCTTCCCTTTGTCCTGCGTAGGCTTAGCTAGCTTCTTGGAAGAATCCACGGCAGGGGTAACCACAACATCACTTTTTCTCTTCTGGGGAGCGATGGGAGACGTCGTCACCGTTCCAGTCTTCGCCTTGTCATTAAGAACGGGTGCTTGTTTTAAGAAAGTCATCTCTGCGAGGACAAGAAAAGATAAGTTAAAATAACAATAAATTTAGATGCATTAGTCTATATGTGCGATATGTTACATGATGTCGGCCGAGAAGTCTGCTTGGAAAGGCGTTTGTCTATTCGCTCCTTTTGCTTTTTAGACGGCTCCTTGTACACTGGGTCCCTTTGAAGGCTCGCGTTCTTTGGAATCAACTTATGTTCCCGTAGTTTCAAGGTCGTGCACAGTAATTGCCAGTCACGATCTTGAACAGGGAGGCTTCTGAGAATTTTTGCGGCTTCTCTGCGAGTTACGTCTAGCACAGGTCGAGCCGGTCTATCTGCGGAAAATAAGGAAAAGCAGATTAGCTCAAAATCACAAGGTAACATAAAAATTAACTAAGGAAATGTGCGACGTGTTAGGTCAACCATTAAAATCAGTCCTAATTCCTGAGACTTTAAACACGTAAAACCACTTAGATTTCCAATCCCCCATATTGCAAACTATTCCTTCCACGCCGTTGATTTCAGAAGTGGCCCACTTGCTGAAACAGTAGAAGCCGTTGTGGAGACCCACGTTCTTTATATCATAAAAGTAACTAAACTCCTCCATCGAAGGCTCCCTATGCGCGTACTCCATATACATCGGATAAAAACCCAAAGCTATGCGATAGCTATTTGGGGTCAGTTGAAAAAGGGACACATCATAGCGCTTGAGAATAGCGGAGATGAATGGATGGAAAGGGATTGATATTCCACATCGAAGGATGGGAATGGAAACTACGACATCCTCTGAAGGTATGATCGCAGGATTGGTGAAGGGAAGGTGCGGTCTTTGAGTGGTGCGAGGATGCATTGTGCCGAGTCGCAATAAGTTTAACCTCAAAAAGGTGGACAAGTCGGATTTAGGGACTCGTGAAACTAAGTCCTCGCAAGAGAACGGCTCATTCAGTTGCGTGTTACCAACTGAATCAGTCTCGCTCCCTTCGGCATCTCCATCCTCATCTGATTCACGATCAGGAACCTCCCAATCCTCACCCATCTCTTCGACTTCGGTGTCAGGGGGAAGCCTAGAGTGAAAAAGATGTTCGCGAGCTGATGGGGTCTCCTCTTCTGAAATCGAGGTTGGGATAAAGCTATCCTCCTGGTCTTGGTCGCCGTCGAAAGCATTGCCTCCAGAGCCAAGCATCTGGTTGTCCAAAAAATTGCTCATCTAAAAGATAGAAGATCTTTTCAGTGTGGTGAATGTGCGAAAACAATATAAGTGACCTCACCCGCATAAAAAATTTAAGATCTCCTCGGAAGGCTGATTCGGATTCTCGCGAAAAACCAATCAGCCCACCAAGGCATAAAATCGCAGGTGTGCGACTAGAAGAATATCTTAAAAAACCACTGGGAGTTTCCCAGTGACCCAAGGGGCATGCGTTTTCGAGCATGACCCTGAAGTTACTGGGAAACACCCACCGTTTCGAGGAATCTAACCAATCACAACCTGCGAGTATGTCACGCATACCCAACTAGCGATATACCTCAAAAAACGGCTGGGCGTTCCCAGTGACCCAAGGGGCATGCATTTTCGAGCATGACCCTGAAGTTACTGGGAAACACCCACCGTTTTGAGTAAATCTACTAGTCAAAGAATACGGTTATAAGGGAACTGAGAGCACTGGCGTATGTCGCAAATGGCTTGGTGTATCACAGTACTTCAAGGAACATGCGATCGCATGCATGAACATTAGAATACGGTGACACACCCACCATTTGAAAGACTTAACCAGTATTCCCACAAAAAAATAAAACCCTAAGTTCTAAACAACGGGTAAAAATGATAAAGTATCTAGGAAAACCTAAAGGAGACAGATATGCGAGTATTCGAAGTGTTCATCCGAATACCCGCGAGTATTCCAGAATTAAACAAGTAAGGAAGGTGCGAATATTCAAAGTGCTCTTCCTAAAGTTCACGGTTATACAAATTTCAGGTCTATTTTTCTTCTAAAATTACCCAGTTCTAAACAGAAAGATACAGCCCTATGTGTATTCCCTACGGACATACATATTCAAACTTCTTAAAATGTCAAAAACCCAAAAAGATAGTTTTCAAAAAAACCAAATACACAAGTGGATTAGAAACTAACCTTTAGCTTTTCTGATTGCTCCCTGTAATTGGTTTCGATCTCTTCTAAAATCTTAGAGATTCAGGAAGAAAAAGTAAACCTGGGTGGAGGATGGATGAGGATCTTTAAAATTTCAGAGAAAAAGGGAAAGAGGAAGTTAAGAATGAGAGGGAAAATGAGAAAATCATTTCGTATCAGAGAGCTTAAATACCAATATCCCTCATAAATTGGGATTGTGACACGTGGCAGCAGGAATGTCTAAGGTCATCCTATCCAACGGTCAGCCATGGGCACGCCTACACGAAAACCGAAGAGTTTCGTGACGTGGCACCATAAATAAGATAAAATGAAATAATTACAGCCGTCATTTTTTGAAACCCTCAATGGGACAACCAAAGGTCACCTCCTCATGAGAACCTTTCACCTGTCTCTCGCATATTGTTTCCCTCATGACCGCATCTGTCAAGTCACGAAACTAGGGGCATGTGTTATAGTGAGATTTTTCTCACCTAGAAATTTGAGACCGGACTCCTGTTTAAGGGACACGTGTACCCAATTTCTGCAAGGAAAGCTAAGGTGTCAATGAGAGACTCCTCGAGTTTAAACCTCGTCTAAGCTAAACTCAGCGAGATGATGCGAATATGACCAAAGTCTAATCGCATTTACGAGGCTCACATTAAGTGGGATCAAGGAACGGACTTAACTTGCATATACCATGATATATGCGAGTATTCTCGCAATCCTCCTGCAGAAACATAGAGGACGATTCTCTATAAAGCGAGCTAGCCCCGATGACCCAACAGCCTCGATAAACCAATACAGACTCGCGTGTCTAGGTTTTATTAGCTCGTTATACGATGTCCGTAAGTGTGACTATACAAGAACGCAGACATCCTAGACTTAACTAAATGTTAGGTGTATCCTAAGCCCGCGAGCTTACACCAGAATATGAACAGCCAACTCGCACATCAAAAGTCGCATATGTTGCTGTATTTAGTGAATAGAAACTGTTCTTCATTTATTAATGTTTACGTTTTAGCTTAATTATTGTAAATCAATGTATGAACGGATTGGCAATGAATGCAATCCTTGTAAACTCAGGCCGAGGCTGATGTCAGCGTTTCCACTGTGACAGGCCAGCTTTCTATTGCCGGTACTTTATTGACTATTCTAATTGATTTTAGTGCGACACATTCAAGTAGGGTAATTAACAATTTGAGTAGACCTAGTGTTATGCTTTCAAGAGGTTTTGGTACCTTACTGCCTACTGGGGAAGTGGTCATCTCCAATAGGTGGGTTAGGTCTCATCCAATATTTGTGGAAGGAAGAGCGTTGTCAGTTGATCTGATAGAGTTAAATCTAGAAGATTTTAACGTTATTTTGGGTATAAATTGGCTTGCTAAATACAATGCCACTATTGATTGTAAAAGAAAGATGGTAACTTTTTAGCCTGAAGGCCATGACCCCTTTGTATTTGTGGGTAAGGTGTAGGGATCCCAAATTTCTCTAATCTCAGTGCTTAAAGCAAGAGATCTGTTATGTGAGGGGTGCATCGGTTTCCTAGCAAATGTAGTGGATACTACTGGGGAACCACTAGCGGGACCAGATCATGTTCCAATGGTTCGAGAATTTCTGGATGTTTTTCCAAAAGAGTTACCAGGGTTACCACCAAAGTAGGAAATTGATTCCCTTGTATTTGTATTAACTTGAGAGAAGGCATGAAGTTTTCTTCCTCTCGAAAGCTCTTACAATTGATCTCTGAGTTACTTTCTCTCTTAGATCACTCTTTTCTCTCTAGAATATCTTTTTGCAGCAATTCTCTTGATCCCTTTTCTAGTGAGGCTAGGTCACTATTTATAGAGACTTAATACATGAAGAATGGTTTTCCTTTTGCTTACAATGAACAAAATAGGAAACTACAATGATTCTATAATTACAATGTATGAAATAGGAAACTAGAATAGGTTTTCGTTCTTCTCTAACTCAATCCCGTAATTGCAGGGATTGTCTCCGTGTCTGGACATAAAGAGATTAATCTCCAAAGTTGTCATCTCTCGTACTTCATTCGGCACAAACATGTCCATACCAGGTCAGACATCTTCTCCACAATCCTGCTCGGATGCCTGAATGTGACAGATGTTGGTTAGTCATTTATAGGCTGCTAGGGATATTTTCCTCCACCCAAGTATCAAAAATATAGGACACGTTGTTGGAAATATTTTACCAGGATCTAGATTTACTACCATGTATGTTTCATTAACATCCTAATATGAATTCTAAAAAAATAAAATAAACACATATAATGTTTGAAAACCTTACATTGGGTGCAGCGGAATATAATGACTCCTTCCGTTCAGATCTCTAGCCCTTGATTCCTTTCTGTAGCAGAGCATCACCAAGATCTGAACCTGGATCTCTTTCTCTCCTTCCTTTTGATTGGATTCTACACAATCTTCCACACTATGATTGAGATACCACTTGATGTGTGTGGGCACTACTCTATCACTAGGGTATTTCGAAATTGAAGAGAAAAAGAGAAGGGAAGTGGTGGCTAGAAAGTTTTCTCTGAAAGGAATGAGATGCTTGTGCATAGTTTCCTGAAGCCATCACTTTCTATTTATAGAAAGCCATCTAGGTTTAGGTTAGAATTGTATGGCATTAAAATAATGAAAATATAAATGGTAAAATATATTGCCTAGTGGCCGGCCATGATTACAGGATAATGGGCCTCACTTTGTAATTTTCCCATTTTGTCATTTTTCAATCCCATTTTCTCAAAAATGCCAATTTTCCAATTTAACCATTTAAATGCCAATTCTGATTATTTAATAACTAAAATTTATTTATTAAATAATATTCTCATTTAATATATTTATTAATTTAGACATATAAAGTCTCTTAATTAATAAATAAAACCTAGAATCTCTTTGCTTTACAATTTCGCCCTTGCTTAGTGAAAATTCATAAAGTAGACATAGTCTAACTTTAGAATTATAATTGACTAATTAAAATTAATTAACTGAGTCTTACAAGCAGTTTGGTCTCAACTAGTATGGGGACCATGTGCCTATATAATCGAGCTTCCAATAAGTCGAACCGAATTTACCAAGTAAATTCCCTAACTTATTAATTCCTTATTGAATCCACACTTAGAACTTTGAATTGCACTCTTAGTCATATAGAACGCTCTATATGTTCCACGATATAGATACGCTATTAGTTATCCATTGTTATAATCCTAATTTGATCAATGACCCTCTAATATATGATCTACATTGAATAGGAACTAAATTACCGTTACACCTTCAATGTATTTTATCCTTAAAACACTTAGCTCCGTATAAATGATATTTCAGGGAAGTGAAATGAGATCTCAACCATTTTACTCTGTTTAGCCAAGCTCGAAGGATATCATCGTTTCACTTCTAAATTCCTATAGAAGTTGTAGACTCCATATTTATGTTAGCGCTCCCACTCAATTATACTATCATGTTCTCAAAATGTACGTATCGCCCTGACCCAAAAGTAGGCTTAACTAACAAATCAAAGAACATGTATAATAATATTGAGATTGAACCTAACCATATCAGGATTAAGATCATTTGATCTAGGATCAACAGGTGATATTCAATTGAATAGATATTACGGTAAATTTTAATATATCTAATCAAAATTCAATATCAGTCCCTTCCAATGTATACTCCATACATCTGATACTAGTAAATTTTGCCAATGCCCTGGAAAGGACGTAACACTTATCCAAGGTGTAAGAATACCTATCGCTAATTATATCATGCCAGTCTAAATCCAGTGAACTGACAAATCAGGGAATAAACTTTCGAACATATAATTAAGATTATATTCCACTGTGCTGACAACACTATAATATAAAACATGAAATGAGGTTTATTTAGGGTACAAAACCCAACAAACTCCCACTTGCACTAATATAAAACAAAATGTGCATTTCAAATAATCTCAACACCTTGATATACAAATCAAGTGTAGTAGTAGTATACTCCATGTAATAGGATCTGACGGGTTGAATTCAACACAACCTTTTCTCCACCATTACTCTTCCTTAATAACAAAATCCTTGATAATGTGAAATTTTTCTCTATATGTCTACTCTCTTGGGATACTGGATTCTATACTTTTGGCAACTACTTTTTGGTTAATCAGGAAATAACACTAGTAGTTAAGACAAGTTGGAACGGTGCCACAAATCTATAGAACTTTCCTTACACTGAATAAGTACCTTTCCTGCATCTTTAACATTCAGTCTCTCTCTGGTAGACCTGGAGACTTCAGATAGGTTTTTACACTTCTCCAAAATTACTACTCCACCCCCAGAGTAATCACCATCTTATTAGCAGACTTTCTAGCACAAAGGCAAGTCTCGAAATCTGATGTGGTGTAGTCTAAGAGTTTTAAACACACCCTTATCGACTAACATACGGTTCCTCTTCTTCATCTTAAGATTTACTTGATTGTCTTCCAATGTTCTCCTCCTGGATTAATCTGATACCTACTCATTACTCCCACTCAACAACAGGTATCTGGTCTAAGGCATACTAAAGCATATCTGAGACCTCTCACTATTGATTTAAGAAATTCTTTCATGGCTTTATTGTTGGAAATTATTTTACCAGGATCTTAGATCTACTCACAAGTATGTTTATTAACACCCTAAATATGAACTTCTAAAACGATTATGAAATAAACACATATAAAGTATTAGAAACCTTACATTGGGTGCAGCGGAATAATATGACTCCTTCCGTTCAGATCTCTAACCCTTGTATCCTTTCTGTCGCAGAGTATTATCAAGATCTGAACCTGGATCTCTTTCTCTCCTTCTTTAGTGCTGAAACTCCTTCTTGCTGAAAGTCTTTCTTCACGTTTTTCCTCACTATGGTTGAGGTATCACTTGTTGTAAAAGTGTAATTTTCCTGAAGCCTTCACTATCTATTTATAGCATTCCACTAGGGTTAGGTTTGAATTATTTGGCATTAAAATAATGAAAATATCAGATGTCAATGCTATAAAAGTGGCCGGCCCTTGGCAATATGGAATTGGGCCTCACTTTTTGCAATTTTGCAGTTTTATCATTTTTTGCATCTGATTTTCTCAAAAACGCCAATTTTCTAATTCAACCATTTAAATGCCAATTCTAACTATTTAATAACTATAAACAATTATTAAATAATATTGTCATTTATCATATTTATTAATTGAACCATACAAAGTATCATAATTAACAAATATGCCCATAAAACTCTTTCTTTACAATTTCGCCCTTACTTAGTGAAAAATTCACAAATAGACATAGTCTAATTTGAGAATTATAATTGATTAATCAAAACCAATTATATGAGTCTTACAAGCAATATTATCTCAACTAGTGGGGGGACCATGGGTCTATATAACCGAGCTTCCAATAAGCAGATCAAGAATTTATAACCTAAATTCACTGACTTATTAATTCTTCGTTGAATCCACGCATAGAACTTAGAATTGCACTCTCAGTATATAGAATGCTCTATATGTTCCACCATATAGACACATCATTAGTTATCCATTGTTATAATCCTAATTTGATCAATGATCCTCTATATGAATGATCTACACTGTAAAGGGATTAGATTATCGTTACACCCTACAATGTATTTTATCCTTAAAACACTTAACCCCGTATAAATGATATTTTAGCTTATGTGAAATGAGTACTCCACCATTTATTTTCGTTTGGTCAAGCTCGAAGGAGATCATCCTTTACTTACTATTCGCCAGATAGAAGCTATAGATTCCATGTTTATGTTAGCGCTCCCACTCAATTGCACTACCGTGTTCCCAAAATGTACGTATCACCCTGACCCAAAAGTAGGCTTAACTAACAAATAAAACAACACGAATAGCCTCTTGAGATTGAGCCTAATCATAACAGGATTGAGATCATTTGATCTAGGATCAACTAGGCGATATTGACTTGAATAGATATTACGGTAAGTAAGTTTAATAAATCTAAGTCAAAGTTCAATATCGGTCCCTTCCAATGCATACTCCATGCATCCAACCTGAGCTTTACTTTAACCAATGCCCTGGAAAGAACATAGCATTTCTCCAAATGCAAGTAAACTCTGTTGTAGATTATCATATCAGTAAAACCCTGTGTCTGATAAATCTAGGAAACTTTATTCACATAGTCATGTTTACTTTCCAAAGTGTTGACAACACAATAAACAGGATCAAGTATGTGAAAAGGGTTTCAGATGAATTTATAAATCAAATAGACAAGGAATTGATAACATTATTGATAATGTGAAATTCCTCTCTATATGTCTACTCTCTTGGGATACTGGATTCTATATCTTTGGCAACTACTCTTGGTTAATCAGGAAATTAACACTAGTAGTTTAGGCAATTTGGAATGGTGCCAAAAATGTATAGAACTTTCCTTAGACATAATAAGTACCTTTCCTGTAACTTTAACATTCAGTCCCTTCCTGGTAGACCTAGAGACTTCAGATAGGTTTTTACACTTCTCCAAAATCACTATTCCACCCCCAAAGTAACCACCATCTTATCAGAAAGATTTACTAGCACAAAGGCAAATTTTGAAATCTGATATGGTGTAGTCTAAGATTTTTAAACACACCCTTATAGACTAACATATAGTTCCTCTTCTTAATCTTAAGATTTACTTGATTGTCTTCCAATGTTCTTCTCCTAGCTTAATCTGATACCTACTCATTACTCCCACTCAACAGCAGGTGTCTGGTCTAAGGCATACAAAAGCATATCTAAGACCTCTCACTGTTGATTTAAGAAATTCTTTCATGGCTTTATCTTTTCTGGAATAGTTGAAACTTTTCCTTAGATAAATAAAATCTATGTTTAAGAAGTTGTGAAGCTTCTATAGATTGCCATTAGAAAGAAAATGCTTCAGCATCTCACTAAAGTACGTTGCTTGCATTAGAGTAAGTAATTACCAGGTATACCACAAGCCATAGGTTTAGATTAACTCAAACCTATAATACTAGGAACATGAAGTTTTGTTAAGTCCATTGAATAGACTTATAAATGAAAATTTCCTTTTATGTCCTTGTATTAGAAAACTTTAGGTTATTCCATGTAAATGGATTAAACCATAGTTCTATTGGCTTTCTTCTTAGTTTCTTCTCTTGACAATCCATTACTTGTTTAAACTCACAATGGATTTTAATCATTAGGGTCTCCCAAGTCATAAGAATGTGAGTTCCTAGAAACTCTCCCACTACGACAAGGTACCGTGAATTATGTCGAAGAAAACTAAATGGTATTGATCTCTTCGGTTGTGATAAGACAACAGAGGCAGTGGGATCATCATATGTTATATAAGATGATAGAACACTTTTGGAATCAAGAAAAATATCTCCTTTATTTGCTACTTGTTTTCAGACTTAGTCATTATCTTAGAAAATTAGTATTTGTTTGAACAAAAACTTTCTTATCTATTGACAATGGGATGGTCCACCCCTAATCACTTAGAACAGCTAACAAACCATGGTTAATAGTTCTAGCTTTTCTTAAGATTTTGATTAGGTCATCCATGAATCTAGTAATGATTTACATTAAGTTTACAACCATTACATCATTCTGAAATTGTATTACCATAGAAGGAATTATGCAACGACTAGTAACTAATCATCAACATGCAACTCAAAATTTCTGGGGAGGTAAGTTTGGATATAATTCAAAAATCAAATTAATGATCTTTGAACTGCATATCTACTAACTATTTCTCCACCCCTATCAGTTCGCAAGATCTTTAACCACTTACCTTAATAGTTTTAACCATTGCTAGAAATTAATGAAATTATTCAAACATTTCAAATTTCTTGCTAAAAGGTATAATCTAGAGTTATCGTTTTAATAATACAACGAAAAACTCATATCCACCCTTGAATGTACATCCATCTGTGAATGGGATGAACTACTTTCAGTGGATATAGGCATATTAACTCTTTGCAGAGATTGATCTTGTCAAATCCACTATGATCAAGATACAAATGTCATAGATTAATAAAAAAAATGGTTGAGTCTTTTGATGACTTAGGTATAGTTACATCAATGAGTTCATAGAATACTGCAAGTGGATCCTAGTCACAGAATACCTAACTCATATTCCATACAGTTTTAATCCATTAATAGAAGATGGATATTAAACACTTGAGAAAGTGTAACTGTATTGTATTTTGGAATTAGAAATATAAGAAAATTTCTGTTTGGAATCTAAAATTAAAGTCAAAGACTTAAATTTATACCAAATATAATGAGTAATTCTATCTTGGACCACCACTACTAATACAAACTCTAAGTCAGATTTGCCCATACAAGTAGGAGATTTCTAAGATTGAGGATTTATATCAATCGGGAATAGAATTTCAGGATTATAATCATATGCGTCATTTAATTTCTTAAGAGAAAATATAGAATGACATGAAATGATTTATAGACCATTCATCCAATGATATATTATTGAGCTAATTCGAAATGAATAAGCTAAGAGGAATTAGGATAATTTTGTTTATAAATAAGAATCCAACGATGCTTCGATTAGCGAAAGACAAAGTAATCTTATTTATGTAATCTTCTTGTTTCATATTGTAAAAATACTAGTCTAAGGTGTCATCAATTGATGAACAGCTAGATGTTGCATATACAATATTTATCTTTCGAGATCTTACACTATTATGTATGTCTAATGGTGAAAATCCATTAGGGATTTATCTCATTAGAAAAACAAACATGTTAGACCAACAATGAAGATTCGAAATTAAACTACAACTTAATAACAGAAAATAACATGGTTCAATATAAATTCATACACAATTCAGAAATTATAAACATATAGCAAGTAGGAATGACTAGTGAAAATACTAAAACATACAATCCTAAATAATATCCAAGGTTTTCAACAAACTGATATCAGTGTCCCGTTTAGGCGAGAGTCAAAGCTACCATTCATTGAATAGAGTTGTCAGCTCGTCTAAAATGTTAAACATTCTAGCAACCTTTTATTCGATCAAGATTGGAATTCAGCGTTGTCCCGTTTAGGCGAGAGTCAAGGCAATTCTATGTTATGAGCTTCTACCATTGTTTCGCAATTTGCAAGTCAAGTATGGTCGCCACCATTAGGGTGATCCATACCATACAAAACACTTAAAAACTACTTATCATTCGAGATTAAACGGTGCAAAATTGCTAATGAACGTTCCTCCATTAGGGAGGATTACTCACTAAAACAAACGCGGTGTAAAACCCACAATGGAGATCGAATATCTTAATAATAAAGCTCATTATTTAAAGAGAGTTGTATTTTCTTTGATTCTCTTTATTTAATCTATTTATTTAAATATATATTTATTAAAATTTCCAATTTAGAATGAAAAAAATTCTAAATATAAATTTTAATTTAATATTTATAAATTTTACTTAGATGGATATGAAAATAACATGAATTATTTCCATCTTAGTAATAATTTCCAATAAATATTTAGAAAAATATTCAATTTAAGTTGTTACAAAATTAATTTAAATTAATTTACAACTGAAATTTAATTTTCTATAAATATATATTGCATTTCGAAAAATTAAAGTATTCTAGGACACAATTTTCGAAAATGCATGTTAAAATAAAAAAATTAATCCTGGAAAAATTATTCTAATTTAATGTTGGCCCAAAATTAATTAATAAAATTAATTTACAACAAAAAATATAATTTTCCTATTTAATTAAATATATAAGAAAATTTTCAAATATTTAAGTATGATGATGAAAATCAACTTAAATATTAATTTTCTATTTAATTAAATACACTAGAAAAATACTTCATGCAAAAATATCATCTATCTAGATTTTCCTTTGACTAATTAATTCAATTTCTAATAATATACTTTAATTCAATTTATTTTAATTAATCATTAAATGAAAAAATCATTGATTTAAGTTGGTCCAAAATTAAAATAAATAATTTACAACTTTAATCTATTTTTTAAATAAAATTCGAAATTCCAGCATTTAAGAAATGCAATTTCGAAATTTGATTAATAAAATAAAGAAAAAATATATTTTGAAAATTATTTACATTTAGTTGAAAAAATAAATTTCAACTAAAAATAATTTTCTATTTAATTAAGTGTCATGAAAAAGAAATATTTAAGTATGATGATGAGAATCAACTTAGATATTTAATTTTCAAGTTAATTAAATTCAAGAAATAAATAATTAAGTGTAGAGAAGGCTTAATTATTAATCTCTAGTTTAATAGTAGGAAAAATATACTTAAAATAAATTGTACCAAAATTAATTAAATAAATAAATAATTTCACAATGTATAATATTTTCCTTTTAAATATTAGAAATAATAAGTAGTCTAGAAATAACTATCTAGAAAATATCTTATTTGACTAAGTATCTTTTCCACAAAATTTGAAAAAATATCTAATTTAAGTTGTATTAGAAAAAATCTAGAACTTAAATATTTTCAAATTTAAATGTAATTAAATATCAAAAATTAAGTTATAACCACTTAATTTAAAAAATATTCCATTTTAAGTTAATATTCGAAAAGATATTAACTTAAAAAATATCTAAAGAATCTTAAGAACCAATATCTAAAATTACTCAACTTAATTTTGAAATTTTAAATCCAAAAGATATTCAGATTTAAGTTGGTTAGTTGTAGATAACTAAATATCAACTTAAATAGGAATATTTAATGAAAAATTTAAATTAAGCTCTAGAAAGAATCTAGATGGTTATAATTCTATATTAAATACAAGAAAATACATATAGTTTAGCTTAGAATAAAGAATTCTTTAAACTATAATTTTCTTAAACTAGTTTAATTAACCTAGTACAGTTATTCAAATCAGGCAAATGGGCCTTCACAATTGGGGTGGTTCATGTGAGGGGGTGCTGGGTTCAGTATGTCGTACCCACTACTATGGCTCCCAACTCTCACACAAGGCCCAAAAGAGAGGAATTTAACCTTAAAATGAACAACTGTTATTAATTGAATAAGCCCAAAAACTAAATGGGCCTAAATAAATTCTATCAAGAACTATGATAATTTATTTTAGCAACAACAACCTATATGCATCTATAATAAAATTAAACACATAGGCTCACACAGGCACACTTTGGATGGGTCCTATCATGTTGCTAGGTCATACACAGATGAAAGAAGATTGTAAATATACCTGTTACAAATTATTATCTTGACCAAGGGAGCCATCAGATCATTAGATCTGGCAAAAAGTAACCATGGCTATTTGCAATCAAGTAATAATAGGTTTTAAAACTTACACACAAGTTAAAACACATACTCCTGCAACAAGGTTAGCTGGATAGTTGGATGTAGGATTTATTTAATTTTAAATTAAATTATTAATTTCGAAATAACTAATTAAATAAAAAATAATTTTCGAAAATTTAAAAAAAAATTTGAAAATTTCAAAAATTTCAAAAATAATTTTAAATTTAAAATTAAACCTACAATTTTGAAAAATTAGGTTTCAACCAACCTAAATATCATTTCAAAATTTGCTAACTACTTTTAAAATTTAAATGTTATTTTATAAATAAAAATTAAATAAAAAATTAAAAAAGATAATTGAATATCTTTTTCAGATTTTAAATGTAATTTAAATAAATAAAATAACAAAATTTAAAAGTTAGCAAAATATCTTATATCTATTTAAAATTACATGATTATAGTTATCTTATTTTAAATTTAAATAAGGTCAAATTATTTAAAAAAGATTTAATTTAAAATATTTAAAATCTGACCTTAAATTTAAAAATAAGATAAGATATAATCAAATTTAAAAATAAGATAGATTATTAAGCAAATAAGATAGATACTAACTATTTTTAAATTCAAATTACACTAATATCTTGAATTAAATTTAAAAAATATTAAATTAATTCATAATGATAATTAGAATTGAATTAGGAATAGTAATAGTATAAATATAGAACTACACAAAAAATCGGAAGTTAATTCCATGAAAAAGCATGAAAAATCGAAGAAAAACGAAAAAATTGCGAGCTGTACGGACAGTTTTCGCGATCGCAGGAAAATTTCAGCACAACTCCGATTTTTTCGAATCTTCAAAAAATCATAACTAATTCAAATTAAATCGAAATTGAGTTCTGTAAAAAAGTAACTTGCTTAATTTTTTCCATACTATCCAATAAAAATAATTCCAGAAACAGATATTCAATTATTTTTAACGAAAATTCACAAACACCAATCAATCATCAAATAACACTCAATACAACATGATACCATCCAAAAACAAACAAACAATCGTTTTAAAGTCCAAATTTCTTGCAAGTAAATCAATTACCACGGCTCTGAGGCCAGTTGTTGGAAATTATTTTACCAGGATCTTAGATCTACTCACAAGTATGTTGTTTAACACCCTAAATATGAACTTTCTAAAACGATGAAATAAACACATATAAAGTTTAGGAAACCTTACATTGGGTGCAGCGGAATAATATGACTCCTTCCGTTCAGATATCTGGCCCTTGATTCCTTTCTGTAGCAGAGCATTATCAATATCTGAACCTGGATCTCTTTCTCTGAATCTTTGATGCTGAAACTCCTTCTTGCTGAAAGTCTTTCTTCACGAACTTCCTCACTATGATTGAGGTATCACTTGCTGTGTGTGAGCACTACTCATAGACTAAGAATTTCAAATTTGAAGAGGGAAGGAGAAAGAGAAGGGTCGGCCAAAGATAGGGAGAGAGAAGGCTCAGTTTTTTCTGAATGAAAAAGTAGAAAATTTAAGTGTAAGTTTCCTGAAGCCTTCACTATCTATTTATAGCATTCCACTAGGGTTAGGTTTGAATTATTTGGCATTAAAATAATGAAAATATCAGTTTAAATTGCCTACAAAAGTGGCCTGCTATGCTTAGTGGATTTGGATCTCACTTTTTGCAATTTTACAGTTTTATCTTTTCTGCATCTGATTTTCTCAAAAACGCCAATTTTCAAATTCAACCATTTAAATGCCAATTCTAACTATTTAATAACTATAAATAATTATTAAAAAATATTTTCATTTATCATATTTATTAATTGAACCAAACAAAGTATCATAATTAACAAATATGCCCCTAAAACTATTTCATTACAATTTCGCCCTTACTTAGTGAAAAATTCACAAATAGACATAGTCTAATTTGAGAATTATAATTGATTAATCAAAACCAATTATATGAGTCTTACAAGCAATATTATCTCAACTAGTGCGGGGACCATGGGTCTATATAACCGAGCTTTCAATAAGTAGATCAAGAATTTAGCACTAAAATTCACTAACTTATTAATTCTTCGTTGAATCCACGCATAGAACTTAGAATTGCACTCTCAGTTATATAGAATGCTCTATATGTTCCACCATATAGACACATCATTAGTTATCCATTGTTATAATCCTAATTTGATCACTGATCCTCTATATGAATGATCTACACTGTAAAGGGATTAAATTACCGTTACACCCTACAATGTATTTTATCCTTAAAACACTTGACCCCGCATAAATGATATTTCAGCTTATGTGGAATGAGTACTCCACCATTTATGTTCGTTTGGTCAAGCTCGAAGGAGATCATCCTTTGCTTACTATTCGCCAGATAGAAGCTATAGATTCCATGTTTATGATAGCGCTCCCACTCAATTGCACTACCGTGTTCCCAAAATGTACGTATCACCCTGACCCAAAAGTAGGCTTAACTAACAAATCAAAGAACACGAATAGCCTCTCGAGATTGAGCCTAATCATATCAGGATTAAGATCATTTGATCTAGGATCAACTAGGCGATATTGACTTGAATATATATTACGGTAAGTTTAATAAATCTAAGTCAAAGTTCAATATCGGTCCCTTCCGATGCATACTCCATGCATCCAACCTGAGCTTTACTTTAACCAATGCTCTGGAAAGAACATAGAATTTCTCCAAATGCAAGTAAACTCTGTTGTAGATTATCATATCAGTAAAACCCTATGTCTGATAAATCTAGGAAACTTTATTCACATAGTCATGTTTACTTTTCAATGTGTTGACGGCACAATAAACAGGATCAAGTATGTGAAAAGGATTTCAGATGAATTCATACATTATGTACATATAATCATGAAATAAATCATGTGAACCATGCAACATTAAATGTTATTTCTGATCTATATTAATAAGTAAATCTGATTATATTGAAATGAGTTTTATTTAGGGCATGAAACCCAACAAATTGTTGTTCTTGCTGGTTCATTTTGTTGTGAAGTATAACTCGACGAAGTGGAATCACTTTCTCTTATCTTCTGAACTAAGCTCGAAGTAGTAGGATTTATGGAGTTATGAACTTTTTTCTCTTCAGAGTGAACAATTCCCAGCTTACCTGCTTTCTGGAATTTTATGTTCATCATGAGCATATGGGAAGTATTACTCTGACAAGGAGTTTATAACTTCAAGTTCAATTGCTAAGATATTAACTAGGAGTGGAATGGGATGAGGGTTATTGGCACTACAACACATCAATAAAACAGAAGTAAGGTTTTGGTTCAAATTCATACACAAGTTCAGAAAATAACAAATGATCACATATGTTATAAAAATACTAAATCTAACATAGTTTATTTTCCAAGGTTTTCAACATAATGAAATACAGTGTCCCGGCAGGCGAGAGTCAAAGATAACATTAGTTGAATAGAGTAGTCAGCTCATCTAAAATTAAACATTTTAGCAACCTTTTATTCGATCAAAATGAGAATCCAACGTTGTCCCAGTAGGCGAGAGTCAAGGTTATTCTCATTTTATGAGCTTCCACCATTGTTTCATGTTTTATGAGTTTATCTCTAAGTAGTCACCGTAGGGGAGAGTCTAATAGAGACGTAAACTCACAAAACACTTATCAAATGAAATCTTACGGTGTTAAAAGTTTTCAACGAATAACCATCCATAGGGGGACGAAGTCTAGCGTCTCGAGGTTATATTGAAAAAATTTAACTTTTGTAAGACCAACAATGGAGATCGAATATCTTTTTGATTAAAGCTCATTATTTAAAAAAATATATGTATTTTATTTAATCATCAGTTCCATATTATAATAATGAAAAATTACAAATTAAAGTTGGTTTAAATAAAAAAAAACAACTTTAATTAAATCTCAATTATTATTTAAATTCGAAAAATAAATTCGAATATTATGGAACAAATTTGAAAATATCTTGTTTAAGTTGTTTTAGAAGAATCTAAAAAATCAACTTAAATATCTTTCAAATTAGATTTAATTAAATTAAAATTAAGTTATAACCACCTAATTTGAAAATATTCCATTTTAAGTTAATATTTGAAAAAATATCAACTTAAAAAATATCTAAAGAATCTTAATAACCAATTCCTAAAATTCATCAACTTAATTTTGAAATTTGAAATTCAAAAGATATTCAGATTTAAGTTGATTAGTTAGAAATAACTAATTTTCAACTTAAATAGGGATATTTAATGAAAAATTTAAATTAAGCTCCAGAAAGAATCTAGTTGGTTATAATTCTATAATTAATTAAATACAAGAAAATACATATAGTTTAGCTTAGAATATAAAATTCTTTAAACTATGGTTTTCTTAAATTAATTTCAAAATAAATGAAATTAATTATTTTGCTAATCAATTTTATTAGGTTAAACTAATTTAATTAACCTAGTACAGTTATTCAAATCAGGCAAATGGGCCTTCACAATTGGGGTGGTTCATGTGAGGGGGTGCTGGGTTCAGTATGTCGTACCCACTTCTATGGCTCCCAACTCTCACACATGGCCCAAAAGAGAAGAATTTAACCTTAAAATGAACAACTGTTATTTATTGAATAGGCCCAAAAACTAAATGGGCCTAAATAAAATCTATCAAAAAACTATGATATTTTATTTAGCAACATCAACCTATATGCATCTATAATAAAAATGAAACACATAGGCTCACACAGGCACACAATTTGGATGGATCCTATCATGTTGCTATGTCATACACAGATGAAAGAAGATTGTAAATATACCTGTTACAAATTATTTACTTGACCAAGGGAGCCACGAGTTAAAATCAGATCATTGGATCTGTCAACAAGTTAACCATGGCTATTTGCAATCAAGCAATAATAGGTTTTGAAAACTTACAAACAAGCTAAAACACATACTCCTGCAACAAGGTTAGCTGGATAGTTGGATGTAGGATTTATTTAATTTTAAATAATTAAATTTTAAAAATAAAATAATTAAATAAAAAAAATTATTTTCGAAAAAAAAATAGTATAAAATAAAATTTATATATTTTCGAAAAATTATTAAATAATATTTAAAATTAAACCTACAATTTTGAAAAATTAGGTTTCAACTAACCTAAATATCATTTCAAAATTTGCTAACTACTTTTAAATATTTAATGTTATTTTATAAATTAAATATTCAATAAAAAAAATAAAAAATATAAATAAATATCTTTTTCAGATTTTATGATTTAATTTAAATGAATAAAATAACAAAATTTAAAAGTTAGCAAAATATCTTACATCGATTTAAAATATCATGATTATAGTTATCTTATTTTAAATTTAAATAAGGTCAAATTATTTAAAAAAAAATATTAATTTAAAATTGAAAATCTGACCTTAAATTTAAAAAATAAGATAAGATATAATCAAATTTAAAAATAAGATAGATAATTAAGTAAAAAAGATAGATATTTACTATTTTCAAATTCAAATTACACTAATATCATGAATTAATTTAAAAAAAAAATTAATTAATTTAATTATGATATTTAGAATTGAATTAGGAATAGTAAATGTCTAAATACAAAACTACACAAAAAATCGGAGGTTAAATCTATGAAATAGCATGAAAAATCGAAGAAAAACAAAAAATTTGCGAGCTGTACGGACAGTATGCTCAGTCAGCATACTGTCCGCGTGCAGATCACTGGGTGCACGACCGAGAAACGTCGGTGCAGGAGGCTGCATGCAGCCTCTCCGCGTGCGGACGCCTCGGTTTCAGACAAAAAAAGTGTCTGAACGCGTGCTGTCCGAGAGACAACCCTCGTGCGCGCACGCGTGTGTAGATGCACGACTCTGATATTTTTCGAAACTTCAAAAAATCATAACTAATTCAAATTAAATCAAAATTGAGTTCTGTAAAAAAGTAAATTACTTAATTTTTTCCATACTATCCAATAAAAATAATTGTAGAAACAAATATTCAATTATTTTTCACGAAAATTCACAAACATCAATCAATCATCAAACAACACTCAAAACAACATGATACCATCCAAAACATCAAACAATCGTTTTAAGTCCAAATTTCTTGCAAGCAAATCAATTACCATGGCTCTGAGGACAGTTGTTGGAAATTATTTTACCAGGATCTTAGATCTACTCACAAGTATGTTTATTACCACCCTAAATATGAACTTCTAAAACGATTATGAAATAAACACATATAAAGTATTAGAAACCTTACATTGGGTGCAGCAGAATAATATCACTCCTTCCGTTCAGATCTCTAACCCTTGTATCCTTTCTATCGCAGAGTATTATCAAGATCTGAACCTGGATCTCTTTCTCTCTTTCTTTAGTGCTAAAACTCCTTCTTGCTGAAAGTCTTTCTTCACGATCTTCCTCACTATGGTTGAGGTATCACTTGCTGTGTGTGGGCACTACTCTAATCACTAAGTATTTCGAAATCTTAAGGAAGAAGAGAGAGAGAGAGTGGGCGGCGAGGTATAGAGAGAGAAGGCTCAGGTTTTTCTAAATGAAAAGTGTAATTTTCCTGAAGCCTTCACTATCTATTTATAGCATTCCACTAGGGTTAGGTTTGAATTATTTGGCATTAAAATAATGAAAATATTAGATGTGAATCCTATAAAAGTGGCCGACCCTTGGCAATATGGAATTGGGCCTCACTTTTTGCAATTTTGCAGTTTTATCATTTTTGCATCTGATTTTCTCAAAAATGCCAATTTTCTAATTCAACCATTTAAATGCCAATTCTAACTATTTAATAACTATAAATAATTATTAAATAATATTGTCATTTATCATATTTATTAATTGAACCATACAAAGTATCATAATTAACAAATATGCCCCTAAAACTCTTTCTTTACAATTTCGCCCTTACTTAGTGAAAAATTCACAAATAGACATAGTCTAATTTGAGAATTATAATTGATTAATCAAAACCAATTATATGAGTCTTACAAGCAATATTATCTCAACAAGTGGGGGGACCATGGGTCTATATAACCGAGCTTCCAATAAGCAGATCAAGAATTTATAACCTAAATTCACTGACTTATTAATTCTTCGTTGAATCCACGCATAGAACTTAGAATTGCACTCTCAGTATATAGAATGCTCTATATGCTCCACCATATAGACACATCATTAGTTATCCATTGTTATAATCCTAATTTGATCAATGATCCTCTATATGAATGATCTACACTGTAAAGGGATTAGATTACCGTTACACCCTACAATGTATTTTATCCTTAAAACACTTAACCCCGTATAAATGATATTTTAGCTTATGTGAAATGAGTACTCCACCATTTATTTTCGTTTGGTCAAGCTCGAAGGAGATCATCCTTTACTTACTATTCGCCAGATCGAAGCTATAGATTCCATGTTTATGTTAGCGCTCCCACTCAATTGCACTACCGTGTTCCCAAAATGTACGTATCACCCTGACCCAAAAGTAGGCTTAACTAACAAATAAAAGAACACGGATAGCCTCTTGAGATTGAGCCTAATCATAACAGGATTGAGATCATTTGATCTAGGATCAACTAGGCGATATTGACTTGAATAGATATTACGGTATGTTTAATAAATCTAAGTCAAAGTTCAATATCGGTCCCTTCCGATGCATACTCTATGCATCCAACCTGAGCTTTACTTTAACCAATGCCCTGGAAAGAACATAGCATTTGTCCAAATGCAAGTATACTCTGTTGTAGATTATCATATCAGTAAAACCCTGTGTCTGATAAATCTAGGAAACTTTATTCACATAGTCATGTTTACTTTCCAAAGTATTGACAATACAATAAACAGGATCAAGTATGTGAAAAGGGTTTCAGATGAATTTATAAATCAAATAGACAAGCAATTGATAACATGAACCAAAACATACACAAATGAATGAAAAATACTTCTGTTTCTTTATTGATGTTGAATAAAATGGATTACATTGAAATAGAGTTTTATTTTGGGAATAAAACCCAACATTTATCTTTTCTGGAATAGTTGAGACTTTTCCTTAGATAAATAAAATCTATGTCTAGAAGTTGAGAAGCTTCTACAGATTCCCATTAGAAAAGAAAATGCTTCAGCATCTTACTAAAGTAAGCTGCTTGCACTAGAGTAAGTAATTAACCAGGTATACCATAAGCCATAGGTTTAGATAAACTCAAACCTATAAGACTAGGAACAGGAAGTTTTGTTAAGTCCATTGAATAGACTTATAAACTAAAATTTCCTTTTATGTCCTTGTTAATAGAAAACTTTAGGTTACTCCATGTGAATGGATTAAACCATAGTTTTCTTGGCTTTTCTTCTTAGTTTCTTATTTTGACAATCCATTACTTGTTTAAACTCACAATGGATTTAATCACTAGTGTAATACCCTGAATTAAGAAATGGATTAGCAAAACCCTAACTAGATAATTATGAATAATTGAGGAATTATATTATTATATAGTTCAATATATGTGGAATTATATGAATTTTAATATGTTAAGACCCCGTTGGTGAGCAAGGGGCATTTTGGTAATTATGACCCGAGAAGGGTAAAATGATCAAATTATTTTAATTACGTGCTTAATAAAACTATATTATTATATAGTATGCATGTGTTGTCTTTTCAGGTGTGTTCTGACAGGTTAGCGTGGTATAGTCACAACCGGGAATTTTTCGGGCCGAACCGGGTTCGGGCCCGAAATGCAAATCGGATTGATTATTTGGCATTTTTATTTGATATGTAATAATCTGAAATTATTTGTGAATTATTAATGCATGAAATGGCAAAATTACCCTTGTGTGGGTGAGTATGTCTGGATTTAAGCCATGGGGGCAAAATGGTCAATAGACCATATTTGATTTACTTGAATTAAATTGATTTTGAGCGATAAAGGATAAAATTTTCTGGTTATTCATCCCTCTCACCCGAACCCTCTCTCTCTTACCCTCTTGATATATTTCAACTTGATTTGTGAAAATTTAAGCTTGATTTGGACCTTGATTGTTGGAAAAGGGTGTTAGAAGCTTGGAGCTTGATTGTGCAAGAGATTGAGGTAGTTTCTAGCTGAAATTACATGGAATTGTTTGTTGAATTCATTGCTGAAATATTATGGTAAAAGCATGCTTTAGGTTGTTGATCTTGGCTTTTGCATGCTTAGTGAATTGGATGCTTAATCTTGATAGTTCATGTTTGTTTGAGTAGGAATTTGTGTTTGGATGAGCTTTGAATGTAATTCTAGGGTGTTTTCCATGTTTGAACCTAATTTTACTTGTTGATTTTGCTGCTGAAAGTAATTGGGGTTGAATGGTGTTGAAGTTCCAGTTCATGAACTTGAATTTTTGTTAGTTTAAAGCTTGTAATTTTCATGGTTTAGTAATCTGAATTTTCAATGTTTATTGTTGGATTTTGATGCATGAAGTATGTGTTTTAAACTCCCTTTATGATGATTAAAACCTATTTTATGGTTTGGGAGTTTTGGTTGTGAATTGGGGTGAAAAGATTGGATTTTTCTTGCTGAAATCGTGTTCTTGCTGCTGTTTTTCTGGGTTTTGAACCCAGATGCCGCGGCGTGGTATTTAGCATGCCACGGCGCGCTCATTTCTTTCTGGGTAGATCCTTTTTGCAACTTCAAATGGCCATAACTTTGTGATCCGGACTACGATGTGGGAGTTCTATATACCGTTGGAAAGCTCTTTTCGAGCTCTATCTGAATATCTGAATTTTAAATGCCATGTGAATACTTTATGAAAGTGAAATCAGGGGTTAACCCTATTTGTGAAAATCCCAGATTTGTGTCACTAGGATTACCGGCACCTGATCAGGAGCACCTGGAGATTTGGAATCTCTACTATTGTGGGACAACAGGTAAGACAGTAGTTAGCACATAGAGTATGCGCGGTGGCGCTTATATATTAGAAGTGATATATGTGAGTAATAGTAACCGGGATTAGGATTATTACCATAACATGGGCGGTTTAATAGCCTAGGGTTATTACCCTAGTGATATATATTGTGTAAATACTATGCCATGTTGGATATATGTATATATTGAGATTATGATTATGTGCTTAAGGAATAATTAAGCTAGACTCGGTAAGCTAGTACCTTGAGTTAATTTTAATGCGGCCTAGGGTTATTACCCTAGAATATTATGAATCCAGTGAAAGAATGAGTTAGGGTTAACGCTCTTAGTAAATGTTATCTGAGTATATAGAAGTGTATTGTATGAGTGGTTACTTAGTATGTAAGTTAGGGTTATTACCCTAAGATTATATATGTTGTAGTAAATGTTGAATACACGCATGTATGTTAAAAGTTATGTGTATGAGACATAATTGGGTTACACTTGGTATATATCACCAGGATAAACCATCGAAAGAACGTAATGTATGGATTACGTATATATAAGAATAGGGTTATGCAAGAAAGGCATAATCAGGTTAGGCTCGGTAATCAAAACCGAGGTAAACCCTACTAAAGCCTTATTGTATATAGACGTGTGAGAGCAACACGTAGGTCTACGCCACGTAGACATAAATAGGCATGTGAGTGTAACATGCGGGTCTATAGTAGATAGACCAATGGTGCAGTCGCACCATTAATTATGTGTTATACATATTGAGATTAAAGGTTATGCGTTCAAGGCATAGTCAAGTTGGACTTAGTAATCAGAATTGAGATGAATTATTCTAGGGCCTTATTGTATTTAGACGTGTGAGAGCAACACGTAGGTCTACGCCACGTAGATATAAATAGATGTGTGAGCGCAACACATAGGTCTACGCCACGTAGACATAAAGAGGCATGTGAGTGTGACATGCAGGTCTGTGACACACAGACATATATGAATGACATTATTGTTTAAATTGTATGATGAGCATATTATTATTGTTATGTTATATACTGTCTTGCTGGGCTTGGCTCACGGGTGCTCTACTATGCAGGAAAGGGTAAGGCAATAGCTGATCAGCCATGAGTTTCGTGAGCAGGGCGAAGAATGTACATGTTCCAGCCATATCAGACCAAGCGGGTTAAGGGTCTATCAGTGTTGAACTTTTGAATTCTGTTTTGCCGCTTAGGTCTGCTAGAAAGAAAAGACTCTTAATAAAGCTTGTAAATATTTTTGGGATCCCAACTGTTTAGAAATTTAAAAGTATTACAAGTTTTATTTTAATTCTGTTTAATTTAAAAGTTTAAATTCTGCGCTATTTTATTTAGTAATCCCGATTAGGGGATTAAGGTTTTATAAGTATTTTGGGTAGCGCGCCTAATTATTTAGGGCGGTACAATTCGGTATCAGAGCGCCAAGGTTTTTAAACTTCCTGTAGACCAGCTGAACATGTACATTCGTCGTCAGAGATAAGCTCGACTCATGGTGCAGTAAGTATTGAGAGTAAATACTTGACTGTTTGTGTGATCATCTGTTTACCGCTTTCCATTTTAGGCAGTATGCAAGCATCTAGAGTATGTATGTATGTGTTATGTGATGCCATGCTATAAATGCTATATGATTAAGTGTATATTTGTATGGGGTAAATAGATAAGTTAGGGTTTAAGGCAATAAGTGCGTAAGAGTGGGATTGGTGCCTGACTCGCTGGGGTTGTTAATTATTGGATTATTTGTAGAATGAACCCTCTTTAATCATCCAGACCATAGGATGAGCTTGTAGTGCATGGTGTAGACCAAACCAATCCACAGGCACCACCTCCACCTCCGTAGAATCTGGGGGATAATGCGGGGGCTGTTAATGCTAATCCTCCTGCTGACTGGCAGCAGATGTTTTATGAAATGCGAAGTGTCATACTTCGTCAAGAGGAAGAGTTGCAACGTTTAAGGCAACAGACTGCCCCAGTTAATCAAGGGTTACCACCGAGTATATTATGTCGCACCGGGACTCTGTGTTTGAGCAGTTTGTGAAGCTGGAACCTTCGACTTTTCTGGGAGGAATTTAAGACTTTATTTGAAGAAAAGTATTACAACATTGCTGTAAGGACTTCACACCAGGAGGACTTTGTGAAGTTAACTCAGGGGAAGATGTTTGTAGCCAAGTACACTCTGTAGGTTGATCGGCTGTCCAAGTTTGTTGGTGATCTGGTGCCCACAGATTTCACCGAGAAACAAAAGTATGTGAGAGGATTGAATGCCACAATCAGTTGGGACTTGAAGGTTACCACTTCACATGACACTTTGTACAAGAAAGTGATAGAGCTAGCCTTGATTGCTGAGGAGGTTGAGCAATATGTAGTAAAAGAGCAGACCGTGAAGGATGTCGTCATGGCATCGAATCTGCCTGCTAGTGCTAATGTCAGTAAGGGACCGACAGTGGTAACCCTGATTACAAACGGAAGGCTGAGGCTTCCGAAGTATCAGGGGGTAATAGAAAGCATGGGGGGAATTGAGGTGGCCGTCAAGGTCACGGATCCTCTTTCAGATCATGTCTAGAATATTCAAAATGCAAGACTACCATCAGGGTGAATGATGGGCCAAGGCTGCATACTATGTTTGATATGGATTATATAAATCGGATGTTCTAGGATTACCTGAATAGATGTGTGATCGTGTTTATCGATAACATCAAAGCAATTTTTGCAAAGGTTACAGGATCATAAGCTCTATGCTAAATGCAAAAAGTGTGAATTTTGGTTATCTCGTGTCTCATTTTTGGGGCACAGAGTGGATAAAGATGGGATCATGGTGGATCCAGCCAAAATCGAAGCTGTTCGAGATTGGCCAACACCAAAATCAGCTACTAAGGTCAGAAGTTTTCTGGGTTTAGCTGGGTATTATCGTCGATTCATTGAGGGTTTTTTTTCAAAAATAGTTGTACCCTTAACAGAGTTGACTCAAAAGAACCAGAAGTTTGTTGAACTGATCGGTGTGAGAAAAGTTTCCTGGAGTTAAAGCAACGCTTAATTACTGCTCCAGTACTAACTCTTCCTTCAGATAAGGAAAAGTTTGTGGTTTATTGTGATGCCTCGAGACAGGGTCTCGGCTGTGTGCTTATGCAGGCTGGGAGGGTAATAGCTTATGCTTCTCACCAGCTAAAGGAGTACGAGCAGAGGTACCCTACTCACAATTTAGAACTCGCATCAGTGGTATTTGCGCTAAAGATTTGGCGGCATTACCTTTATGGCGAGAAATGTGAGATATACACTGATCCTAAGAGTCTGAAATATTTCTTTACCCAGAAGGACTTGATTATGAGGCAGAGGCGTTGGCTAGAGTTGGTGAAGGATTATGATTGTGAGATCCTCTATCACCCTGGTAAGGCCAATGTGGTTGCTGACGCCTTGAGTAGAAAAGGTCAGAGTCGGTTGAATACTATGAAGCAAATCTCCCAACAGTTAGCTAGTGAAATGACTCGAGCTCAGATTGAGTTTGTTGTGGGGCAATTGGCTAATATTACCCTGCAATCCACTCTTTTAGAGAGAATTAAATAAGCACAAAAGCAAGATTCTGAATTGATGAAAAACCCGAGCTAAGGTTTTGGCTGGGAAGGCTAGTTATTTCTCAGTGGATGAAATGGGAATGTTGAGATTTGGGAACCAAATTTGTGTGCCCATGGATGAGAACATCAAGAAGGAGATCATGGATGAGTTTCATACGACTCCTTATTAAGTTCATCCAGGGTCAATAAAGATGTACCAAGACCTGAAAGCCATGTTTTGGTGGCCAGGCATGAAAAAAATGACATCGCTTAATATGTTGCAAAGTGCCTTACGTGTCAGCAACTGAAAGCTGAGCACCAGTGACCTGCAGGGTTATTTCAACCACTAGATATACCAAAGTGGAAATGGGAAGACAATGCTATGGACTTTGTGGTAGGTATGCCTAGAACCACGGGACAATTTGACTCTGTGTGGGTCATAGTGGACTGGTTTACAAAGTCGGCTCACTTTTTACCTGTTCGGACGAATTTCTCCATTGACCAGTATGCTGAGTTATATGTCAGAGAAATTTTTCGTCTTCATGGTGTCCCAAAGTCCATTGTGTCGGATAGAGATCCAAAATTTACATCGAGATTCTGGGACAGTCTGCATCGAGCTATGGGTACTCAGTTAAAGTTCAGCACAGCTTTTCATCCTCAGACGGATGGACAATCTGAGAGGACCATTCAGATTTTAGAGGACATGCTACGGGCATGTGTGCTTGACTTTGAAGGATCATGGGTAAAGTACTTTCCCTTGATCGAGTTTTCTTATAATAACAGCTATCATGCAACAATCAGGATGAATCCTTATGAACTTTTATATGGAAGAAAATGTAGATCACCCATTCACTGGGATGAAGTGGGTGAAAGAAAGTTCTTGGGTCCCGAAGCTGTTCAGAAAACAAGTGAGGCAGTTGACAAGATTAGAGCGCGAATGCTCGCGGCTCAGAGTAGGCAGAAGAGTTATACTGATCCAAAGCGTCGAGATATTTATTTTCAGGTTGGAGACATGGTATTTCTCTGAATATCTCCGATGAAAGGCATAAAACGCTTTGGGAAGAAAGGAAAGCTTAGCCCGAGGTTCATTGGACCTTTTGAAATCCTTGAGAGGATAGGGCAAGTAGCGTATAGGTTGGCTATGCCCCCAACGCTGGCAGCTATACATAATGTGTTTCATTTTTCAATGCTTCGGAAATATGTCTCAGACTTATCCCATGTTCTGAGTTATGAAGCATTGGAACTTCAGTCAGACTTGTCATACGACGAGCAACCAGTGCAGATACTCGATAAAAGAGAAAAAGTCTTGAGAAGCAAGACTGTAGCACTGGTGAAAGTACTGTGGAAGAACAGTAAGGTAGAAGAGGCAACTTGGGAACTCGAGACAGATATACAGCAGAAATATCCGGAGTTGTTCAGGTAAATTTCAGGACAAAATTTCTACAAGGAGGGGGTAATTGTAATACCCTGGAATTAAGAAATGGATTAGCGAAACCCCAACTAGATCATTATGAATAATTGAGGAATTATATTATTATATAGTTCAATATATGTGGAATTATATGAATTTTAATATGTTAAGACCCCGTTGGTGAGCTAGGGGCATTTTGGTAATTATGACCCGAGAAGGGTAAAATGATGAAATTAATTTAATTACGTGCTTAATAGAACTATATTATTATATAGTATGCCTGTGTTGTCTTTTCAAGTGTGTTCTGACAGGTTAGCGCGGTATAGTCACAACCGGGAATTTCGAGCCGAACTTGTATCGGGCCCGAAATGCAAATTGGATTGATTATTTAGCATTTTTATTTGATATGTGATAATCTGAAATTATTTGTGAATTATTAATCCATGAAATGGCAAAATTACCCTTGTGTGGGTGAGTATGTGTGGATTTAAGCCATGGGGGCAAAATGGTCATTTGACCATATTTGATTTACTTGAATTAAATTGATTTTGAGGGATAAAGGATAAAATTTTCTGGTTATTCCTCCCTCTCACCTGAACCCTCTCTCTCTCTCTCTTACCCTCTTGATATATTTCAACTTGATTTGTGAAAATTTAAGCTTGATTTGGAGCTTGATTGTTGGAAAAGGGTGTTAGAAGCTTGGAGCTTGATTGTGCAAGAGATTGAGGTAGTTTCTAGCTAAAATTATTTGGAATTGTTTGTTGAATTCATTGCTGAAATATTATGGTAAAAGCATGCTTTAGGTTGTTGAACTTGGCTTTTGCATGCTTAGTGAATTGGGTGCTTAATCTTGATAGTTCATGTTTGTTTGAGTAGGAATTTGTGTTTTGTTGTCGAGTGAATTTCGCAACACCAAATTATATTATTTTATTAATATGAAAGAGAATTTTATGGGTAATGACGAGTGCGAGTATTCAACCTAGAATGGCGAGTACTCGACTGGGAATGGGAAAACAATCAACAAAAAACTGGAAAATAACAGTAAGACAGAGAATTATAGTGGTTCAGTCAGATTATGATCTGCTTAGTCCACTGTAGCAAAGGATTCGTAGGTGCCATTTCATGGTGGATCACCTCTTTATATACAAAGTAGGTGTCCAATCGATTACACAAGGATCACATTCATTGTTAATCCATTATTTACATGTTGAATTGCAATAATTAAACCCAAGCAACGTTAACATTAATAAATGAACGACAGTTACTAAGTCCATCAACGTATGCGTCTTCCGCATCTGCGAGTTGACTGTTCATGTTTCGTTGTTGAGCTCGCAGGGTTATCAGTACGTTTGGAACGTTTGCGCCCTTAGGTAATTGCCTCTTGGAGACATCGCATTTCGAGCTGATAAAACCTAGTCATGCGAGTCTATATCGGTTTATCAAGGCTATTGGATCGTTGGGACCAAATCACATCATAGAGAATTGATCTCTATGCTTTCGCAGAAGTATAGAGAGGATACTCGCATATGTCCTGACACATGCGGGTTGGATCCATCCTGTATAATGTGAGTTAAAGTTATGCGATTCGACTTAGGTCGTACTCGCAGTATCTCGCTGGTTTTATCCTGGGCGAGGTTAAAACATCGAGGAGTCTCTCATGGACAATTCAGCTTTCATTGGAAATCTGAATACACGTGTCCTTTAGATGGGAGTCTGGTCTCGAGTTTCTAGGTGAGAGAAATCTCACTATAACACATGCCCCTAGTTTCGCAATGTGACAAGTGCGGTCACAGAGGGAAACTATTACTCGAGAGACAGGTGAAGGGTTGTCACGAGGAGATGACCTTTCGGTTGTCCCATCGTGGGTTTCGAAAAATGACGGCTGTAATTATTACCTTTTATTGCATTTATGGTGCCACGTCACTAAAACTCCTCGGTTTTCGTGTAGGCGTGGTCATGGTTGGCTGTTGGATTGGGCGACCTTAGGCATTCCAGTTGCCACGTGTCATGATCCCAATTAATGAGGGATATGGGTATTTAAACCATTTGATACGAATCAAATTCCCTATTTTTCCCTCTTGTTTCTTAACTTCCTCTCTCCCTTACAGAAACTTAAAAACCATTCTCACCTTTTGCTTAGATTTCTACCATTCATCTAAAGCATCCTTCAATCTCAGAAGCAATCAAGAGTAACCGCAGGAACAACTTGCCAAACTAAAGGTTAGTTTCGAGTTCCATTGTATTTCTTGCTTTCTGTATTTGAGAAAGGGTGTTCTTTCTGGGTTTTGGTATTTTGGGGCTTTTAGAAAATGCATGTTTGTAAGGGATATGTATGAGGTTACATTTTTTGGGTAAAAAACTGGGTAATTTTTTTAAAAATGACCTGTAATTTGGAATAACCGCATACTGTGTAAGAAACATTTAAATAGACGCTGTTTCATACTTTGAATACTCGCAGGTATTCGGATGCACAGTTCGAATACTCGCACACTGACAGAACTTATTTACCTTTGACTATTTAGCTAGCTTTTTTAGGATTTTATATGCTGTGGGTTGAATTGCGAGAGTATTAATCGCTATTCCAAATGGTGGGTGTGTCTCAGTATTCTAATGGTCATATATGCGATTATATGCCCCTTGAGATACTGAGATACACTCAGCCATTTGCAACATGCGATGATATTCAAATGAGCGTACTCCTTGGCTGATAGGTTGTCTCGGAACGGTGGGAGTAACTCAGTAATTTCAGGGTCATGCCTGGGATTGCATGCCCCTTGAGTAACTGAGTTTCTCCCAGCCGTTCCTGGAGATATATCACTTGGCCCAGGATGCGCGACTTACTCGCGTTTCAACTCGCATACAAATGGGGTGGTCAGCATTCGTAAGAATGCTGACTATTCTGGCAACTGCGATTCTATAATTTTAATGGGGGTGAGATCACTTATTTTTGTTTTTCACACATTCATCACGCTGAAAAGATCTTCTATCTTTCAGATGAGCGCCTTGTCGGATAGCCAACAGCTCGGCTCTGGAGGCCGTGCATTCGATGGCGACAATGACTAGGAGGAAGACAGCTTTCTCCCAACCTCGATTTCAGAAGAGGAGGCCGCACCAATAGAGCTAGGCCCGATGTCTTCTGCAGACATCGAAAGAATGGTACAGGAACTTGCCGAGCCTGGGACCATCGACATTCGAGACAGCGAGTCCACGGTGTCGGCCCGCGACTACCTTATTCACTCGAGGCATGCTCCTGACGTCGAGGTCGAGGAGATGGACGATGATTAGACGGCCCCAGCTCGCGAGTTAGGCGAGGATGAAGAAGAGGCGGAAGGGAGCGGGACAGACTCGGTTGACGACACTCAGCTGAACGAGCCCGTCGCGTGTGAAGATCTGATTTCGAGGGTTTCCAAATCAGATTTCACTACCTTTGTGAGGTTAAATTTGCTGCGACTTGCGTTTCAGCGACCTAAACCGTCCCAGAGGGCGCATCTCCCGTTTACCAATCCTACGATTATTCCCACAGAGAATGTGGTAGTCTCAATACCCATTCTCCGATGTGGGGTATCGTTCCCCTTCCATCCTTTCATCGCAGCTATTCTCAGGCGATACGATGTATCACCTTTTCAACTAACTCCAAACAGTTATCGCACTGCCCTAGCCTTCTATGCGATGTATATGGAGTATGTTCATAGGGCTCCCTCAGTAGAAGAGTTCAGCTATTTCTACGACATAAAAAGCGTAGGTCTTCATAATGGCTTCTATTGTTTTAGCAAATGGGCGACTTCTGAGATCAATGGAGTAGAAGGAATGGTGTCGAATATGGGGGACTGGAAATCGAAGTGGTTCTATGTCTTTAAAGTCCCTTGGATTAGAACTGACTTTAATCGCAGACCTAGTATGTCGCGCGTTTTTTAACTTAGGCATTTTCTGAATTACTTTGAGATCTTATGCTAACTCGCTCTTTCTTGTTCTCGCAGATAGACCAGCTCGACTGGCACTCGACGCAACTCGCAGAGAAACAGCTGAAATCCTTGGGAGCCTTCCGGTACAAGATCGCGACTGGCGATTACTGTGTACGACTGCCAAGCTGCGAGAACACCAGCTGATTCCAGAGAACGCAAGTCTTCAAAGAGAGCCAGTATACAAAGAACCGTCTGAGAGGCAACAAGAGCGGATAGACAAACGCCTCTCCAAGCAAACTTCTCGACCAATCTCAGGTAATTTATCTTTTTGTTATAAACTGATGTCTTGAGTTTTATTTACACTTATCTTTCATTTATCCTCGCAGAGATGACTTTTTTGAAGTCCGCGCCCGTCCTTAAGATCAAGCCGAAGGGTGGAGCAACGACGACCTCGCCCATTGTCGCCCAGAAGAGGAAGAGCGATGTGGTGGCTACTCTTGCCGCTGATTCTTCCAAGAAGCTGGCCAAGACCACACAGGACAAGGGGAAGAAAGTCCTGATCGAGCCAACTGTCCGAGCTCGCGACTTCCTGGCCATGCAGGAGAAGTTCGTGGGCGAGGAGTTCATGTCCAAGGCGGAGAAGATCCCTTCTGAGGAGCTTGTTCCGCGCTCTGTGGAGTTGGCTTCGCAGTCGATGACCCTGTTTCTAAAAGCTGCCGCCGCTGGTTCGAAGGAAGTTGACTCGCTGAAGAGGCACAATGCCCAGCTTCAGGAGAACATGAAGAGGCTGAAGCAAGAGGCGGCTAGAAAGGATAAAGAGCTTGAAGAACTTTGCAAGGCTAAGGAGCAGGCTGAGCTCGAGGCCAAGAACTCGCGGGCGAAGATCGAGGAGATGACTCGCGACTTGGAGGCCGAGAAAGAGAATGGGAAGAAACAATATGATCAGGCAGTTTCTGATTATATTTACACCACTCTTTCCAAAGTCCCAGACTTCGACTTCTCGATCCTCGGAGCAGAAGCCGCTGAGATGGCCGAGGCTTTTCGCGCTATGTCGCCCACTCAAACCCAAGGTGGTGGAGGGAACCTTCCTGAAGAGGTCGAGGGTGCGGATGCTGAGGAAGCCGAGAACGAGGTCGTCAGTAAAGTTGCGGATGAGACTGTTCCTGTTGTTCCAGATGCTTGATTTTCCTCTATGTTAAAATTGTTATGCTTTTTAATTTTACTTTTTTATGCGGTACAGGGGTAGTCGTGCTTTGTACTTAGACAAATTTGCTTTTTTACTTTGGACAAATTTATATCCTCGCGGGGATAATTATCCTTTAACATTTTCGCAGTACACGGGTACTCGCGTTTTCAATATATATATCTGCGACTTTAATTACAGCTTGGTGTAATAAGTAGAAATATTTACAAGTCTTTTGATAAAATTTTGAAAATTTAACGATCATGAATCAATTTCCTTTATATAATCAATAGTACATTCTGGCATATATACCCCCCCATATACTTAGGATTTTTTTTTGTATGAAAAATATCTAAGTATAAGTACAAGAGTGAACATAGTTTAATAATGCGAGTACTATTGATAATATAATTTTAAGCTCTCGCCATTCCAAGCTCGTGGAATCGCAGTCCCATCGAGTGTCGCGAGTCGGTATGTGGCATTACCAATTTTCTCTGTGATGAGATATGGTCCTTCCCAATTATCCTCAAAGACCCCATGTGACGGGTTTTTGGTATTTGGCATTACTCTTCTAAGGACCAAGTCTCCTGCTCGTAGGGCTTTTACTTTCACCTTGGACTTAAAGTATCTTGCAGTTCGCTGCTGGTAAGCCGCATTTTTTAAGTGCGCTTGGTCACGCTTTTCCTCCAAAAGATCAAGGCAGAATAGCTGTTTCTCGTTGTTCTGCGAGATGTTGAAAATATCTCTGCGTAGGGAACCTGCCCCAATCTCAACTGGCAACATGGCCTCGCACCCGTAAGAAAGTGAGAAGGGTGTTTCGCCAGTTGTAGATCGAGGAGTTGTATTATAAGACCATAGGACTTGCGGTAACTCGTCTGGCCAAGCCCCTTTGCGATCTTCTAGTTTCCCTTTAATTGTGTGCTTGATTATTTTATTAACAGCTTCAGTTTGTCCGTTACTCTGCGGGTAAGCAACTGCGGAGAATGCCTTCTTGATTCCCAAATCGTCGCATAGTTGTCACATCTCTTTGCAGTCAAACTGTCTTCCATTGTCTGAGATGAGTTTGTGCGGAATGCCAAAGCGACAAATGATGGAGGTATAGACAAACTCGCACAATTTTGTTGCTGTGATGGTTGCGAGTGCTTTGGCTTCGGCCCACTTCGTGAAGTAATCTACTGCGACTACCGCATATTTGACTCCACCTTTCCCTTTGGGTAACTCGCCGATCAGATCAATCCCCCATATTGCAAAGGGCTATGGACTTGTGATAGAATGGAGGTTACTTGAAGGTTGGTGGGTATATGTGGCTATTCGCTGACACCTGTCACACTTCTTCGCAAACACGAGAGCATCTTGTCGCAAGGTTGGCCAGTAATACCCTTGCCGCATGATTTTTAATGCAAGGGAGTTACGTCCTGTATGATTGCCACAAATCCCCTCGTGTACCTCACAAAGTATGTAGCCACAATCCTCTCCGCTGATACATTTGAGAAGAGGTTGACTAAAACTCCTACGATACAACATTTGGTCATATATTACATAACGGGCGGCTCGCTGTCGCAACTTTCTTGCTTCTATTTTATCATCAGGCAAGAGCCCTTTTTCCAGATATGCGAGGATAGGATTCATCCAGGTAATCTCCTTAATGGTATCTATTTCCATGATCACTTCTTGATTTATAGTTGGGTGAGCCAATATGTCTACTGGAATCACATTGAGCAATTCGACTTCTCTAGTTGAGGCCAAACGGGCCAATGCGTCTGCGTGTGAATTTTGAGCACGCGGTACTCGAGAAACGACTATTTTTTTGAACTTCTGCATCATTTCGCAGACAATGGCTAAGTATTTAACCAATCTCCCGCCTCTTGCTAGATATTCTCCATTCACCTGGCATACCACGATTTGGGAGTCGCTAAAAGCCTGAAGATATTCGACTTTCATCTCGAGAGCGAGTTTCAATCCTGCGATTAAAGCTTCATACTCGGCTTCATTGTTAGATGCAGAAAATTCAAAACGTAAAGCAGCGTGTACCTTTAAATTATTGGGACTGATTAACAAGATCCCACTACCAGAACCTTCGCTATTTGAGGCTCCATCGACGTACAATGTCCACGTCTCTCTGTTTGCTATAGCAATGTCGCTTCTGTCTTCTATGAGTGCTACCTCGGTGTTGGGGAATTCAAGTATAAAATCTGCCAAGGCTTGCCCCTTGATCGCAGTTCTTGGTTTATACTTGATGTCGAACTGACTCAACTCCATCGCCCATTTTAACAATCTCCCCGATGCTTCTGGTTTCGCTAGAACCTGTCTTAAGGGGTAGTTCGTAAAAATTTCAATCCTGTGAGCCTGGAAATAAGGTCGCAATTTTCTTGAGGATATTATCAAGGTGAAAGCCAACTTCTCCATTTGGGGATAACGCGTCTCGGCATCCAGTAATCGCTTACTGACATAATATACCGGGTATTGGCGTCCTTGGTCCTCGCGTATTAGTACCGAACTAATCGCATATTCCGAAACAGCTAAATAGACGGATAGGACTTCACCGGACAATGGCTTTGACAAGATCGGAGGTTGCCCCAAGTGTATTTTTAAAGCTTGAAAGGCCTGCTCGCACTTTTCGTTCCAATGGAACTTTTTGTTGCCTTTCAAAATTTGAAAAAACTCCTTGCACTAATCAGAAGATCTGGATATAAAGCGGTTTAAAGCTGCGACTTTACCTGTGAGGCTTTGAACCTCCTTTGGCTTGGTTGGTGATGGCATTTCCACCAATGCCCTGATCTTCGCGGGATTGGCTTCTATTCCTCGCTGATTAACCATGAACCCAAGGAATTTCCCAGAGCCAACTCCAAAGACGCATTTCAGTGGATTTAAACGCATCTTATACCGTCGTAATATATCAAACATGGTCTGTAAGTGGGCAATATGATCCTTCGCATGTTGAGATTTTACGAGCATATCGTCAACATATACCTCCATGGTTTTTCCAATGAGATCTGCGAACATCATGTTCACTAGCCTTTGATAAGTCGCACCTACGTTTATTAAACCAAAAGGCATGACTTTGTAACAGTATAATCCTCGATCAGTAATGAACGAGGTATGCTCCTGGTCTGGTTCATACATCGGGATTTGATTATATCCCGAGTATGCGTCCATGAAACTCAAGAGTTCGTGACCAGTTGGGGTAAAACGACTCCCGTATAAAGCCGCAGGCAAGGAGGCGGTCGACTTCTTCTTTTAGCGCTTGGTACCTCGCGGGGTCCATTTTGCGGCGCTTTTGCCAGACACCTCGCACCTCGGGGTCAATGTTCAAGCGATGACACATGACTTGCAGAGATATCCCGACCATATCTCAATTGTGTCTTCCACGGCTTGGGCTGCGGCGGTGTGATTGAGGATTCTTGGATCCAAGTCTGGTTCATCTATATGTGGCACTTCCTCGATTTTGAGGATCTCCTGGCGAGGAGGTGGTGCCTCCGAAAAGTAGATAACATTTACCGTCCTTTTCTCTGCGAGTTTAACTGCTGCGTTGTAACATTCTCACGATTCTGATTGGACTCCCCGCACAGAACCTACTTCAGCGGGAGTAGGGAACTTCATTGTCAGATGATAGATCGAGGTTATGATCTTCATCTCTTTCAGGATTGGTCGACCAATTACGGCGTTATACGCTGAGTACTGGTCGATTACTGCGAAATCTGCCATTGACTTGGGCATCCGGGCGATTCCCAAAGTAATTGGGAGTTTGATCATTCCTTTTATTGTTATGACATCTCCCGAAAAGCCATAAATGCTCGACGTTACAGGTCGCAGATCCTTCTCCTGCAACCCCATTTGTTTGAATGCTTGGAAATTCAGTAGATTCACTGAACTTCCATTGTCGACAAGTATGCGATGGACATTATCCCCGCCAATATTGGCGACTATCACTAGTGTATCGGAATGCGGGTGATGGACCCATCTCGCATCACTCTCCATAAAGGTGATGTCGTCGCATTCTTTCTTAAACAGCTTCTCGGGCCGCTCACTAAGATTATTCACATTGGTAAGCGGCTTCTCCTTGGCTTCTCTGGCATATCGTTCTTGTGATTTGCGAGAGTCCCCTGCGATATGAGGTCCTCCAATTATAGTCAGGATGTTGCGAGGTGTTCTGGAACCACTCGCATTCTGGTTTTCTCCTTTGTCATCCGCTTGGGGACGACTTTCCTCGCTCTTCTTATACTTGTCGAATTTCCCTCTCTGGATTAGCTCCGCGATTTCATCCTGCAAGACCCAACATTCTAAGGTAGTGTGACCAATATCCTTGTGGTACTTACAGAATTTTTTAGGGTCTCTCCTGTCGCGATTTCCCCTGATGGGGGGCGGCTTCTTGAAGACTCCGTTTCTTTCCTCGATCGCGTAGATATGGTCTCGAGGGACTGCGAGTTCAGTATAGTTGACGAAGCGAGGTCCACCTTTCCTTTTCGGCAAGGATTCCTTCTTTGGAGGAGACTTGGCCAACTTCGGACTTCGCTGTCTTCGCGGGCTGCGTCTTCGCGGGCTTCGGCCCCTGGAGTTCTTCCCTCGTGGACTGCGAGATCGTGACCGCGGTATGGGTGACCGGCGCTTGTCCTTCCCCTTCTCTAACTCCGCTAGAGAATTCTCGATTCTTTTGTGAGGTTCGGCCATGGCGAAGAATTCAACTAAGGATTCGGGCCTTCGAGCCTGTAGCTCCTTCCAAAAGTCGGTCCTCGGCAAGATACCTGTTATCAGCATGCAAACAAGCGAAGACTCGGGAGCCTTCTCGACCTTTGTTACTTCTGCATTAAAGCGTTTAAAATAGTCTTGTAAAGACTCACCAGGTTCTTGTTTAATGTTGGCCAAAGTCGTATAAGGTGGCCTTACGTCATTGTGGCTTGGAAATGTGTGAGGAATAAGTCGACGAAGGTTTCCCATGTCGATATCGATGCCTCGGGTAATTGGGTGAACCAATCATGGGCATTTTCCTCGAGTTTTGCCGCAACAATGCGGCACTTTGCGAGCTTCGGTACCTGATCCACTTCCATTATGGTGTTAAATTTTTCAAGATAATCTATCGGGTTAGAAGTACCTTTATATTTGAGGGATTTGGATAGACGAAACCCTTTTAGAAGTTGAGCCTGTCGCACTTCTGTAGTGAAAGGCGAGGTACCATGCAACTTATATATAGGCTTTCGTTGCTGTTCGAGCATTTTCAAAGCCTGCAGAAGCATGCTTTGGTCAATCCCTCCAGCCGCAGGAGCCAGGGCTGCTACAACTGCGGGACTCGCAACTACTGCGGCAAGATTTGCTAGGACATTAATCCCAGTGGTCGCGATCGGCGCGGTAGGCGGGTTATTATAAGTATTGGCACCCTGATCGTCCGCATGGGGATCACGGAGTGTCTCAGTATTATGTGGGACGCGTGAGCGTGCCCTGAAAACTGCATTGAGATGATCACGTAGATCACCTCGGTGTACCTGATAACGTCCTCCCTGTTGTGTCTGTACAGAGCCGGACCTTGTGTACCTGCTTGGAGTGCGACCATGCGATGACGAAGAGGCTGACTCTGCGTCGTTGTCTCTTGATGGTCGGCTGCGAGGATTACGGCGTTCAGGATCTTCATCAACTTGTGTGCTTTGGTTTGGATACCTTGCGGATTGATCCCTCGTCGTTGGATGGCTCAGGTCCAGACCTTCAGGGTTGGTTCTTCGTTCCCTGCGTACACGGTTAGTATGACGTCTAGAAGTTGTTACCTGAGGGTTATCGGTGCGAATAGCAGGAACTCGAGGAGGGCGTCGGGCTCGGTTTTGTCCATCTACTTCGGCCTGTAGTGCACGCAGTTGATCCTGAATCGTAGCATATTGATCAGTGGTGAGCTGGATCATTCCCTCGGATACCACCGCCGGAGTGACGGGGGGAAAATGCATGGTTGCTGGTGGCGTGGATGCGTCCCCAACTTGAGGGTCAGTCGTTTCTGGGAATAGAGGTCTGATATTGCTTCTCCCTACTCCGCCGTTAATGACGTCCACAGGTGGCGCTCCAGCTCCAGATAATGGTACGTTCCGTTGTTAGCTCCATTGGCGTGATTTCCAGCCATGATGATATTGTTCTTTGAAATGAATGAAATCTTAGTCGATTTCCCACAGACGGCGCCAAATATTATCGAGTGAATTTCGCAACACCAAATTATATTATTTTATTAATATGAAAGAGAATTTTATGGGTAATAACGAGTGCGAGTATTCAACCTAGAATGGCGAGTACTCGACTGGGAATGGGAAAACAATCAACAAAAAACTGGAAAATAACATTAAGACAGAGAATTATAGTGGTTCAGTCAGATAATGATCTGCTTAGTCCACTGTAGCAAAGGATTCGTAGGTGCCATTTCATGGTGGATCACCTCTTTATATACAAAGCAGGTGTCCAATCGGTTACACAAGGATCACATTCATTGTTAATCCATTATTTACATGTTGAATTGCAATAATTAAACCCAAGCAACGTTAACATTAATAAATGAACGACAGTTACTAAGTCCATCAACGTATGCGTCTTCCGCATCTGCGAGTTGACTGTTCATGTTTCGTTGTTGAGCTCGCAGGGTTATCAGTACGTTTGGAACATCTGCGCCCTTAGGTAATTGCCTCTTGGAGACATCGCATTTCGAGCTGATAGAACCTAGTCATGCGAGTCTATATCGGTTTATCAAGGCTATTGGATCGTTGGGACCAAATCACATCATAGAGAATTGATCTCTATGCTTTCGCAGAAGTATAGAGAGGATACTCGCATATGTCCTGACACATGCGGGTTGGATCCATCCTGTATAATGTGAGTTAAAGTTATGTGATTCGACTTAGGTCGTACTCGCAGTATCTCGCTGGTTTTATCCTGGGCGAGGTTAAAACATCGAGGAGTCTCTCATGGACAATTCAGCTTTCATTGGAAATCTGAATACACGTGTCCTTTAGATGGGAGTTTAGTCTCGAGTTTCGAGGTGAGAGAAATCTCACTATAACATGTTTGGATGAGCTTTGAATGTAATTCTAGGGTGTTTTCCATGTTTGAACCTAATTTTACTTATTGATTTTGCTGCTGAAAGTAATTGGGGTTGAATGGTGTTGAATTTCCAGTTCATGAACTTGAATTTTTGTTAGTTTAAAGCTTGGAATTTTCATTGGTTTAGTAATCTGAATTTTCAGTGTTTATTGTTGGATTTTGATGCATGAATTATGTGTTTTAAACTCCCTTTATGATGATTAAAACCTATTTTATGGTTTGGGAGTTTTGGTTTTGAATTGGGGTGAAAAGATTGGATTTTTCTTGCTGAAATCGTGTTTTTGCTGTTGTTTTTTTGGGTTTTGAACCCAGATGCCGCGGCATGGTATTTATCATGCCGCGGCGCGCTCATTTCTTTCTGGACAGATCCTTTTTGCAACTTCAAATGGCCATAACTTTGTGATCCAGACTCTGATTTGGGAGTTCTATTTACCGTTGGATAGCTCTTTTCGAGCTCTATCTGAATATCTGAATTTTAAATGCCATGTGAATATTTTATGAAAGTGAAATCAGGGGTTAACCCTATTTGTGAAAATCCCAGATTTGTGTGACTAGGATTACCGGCACCTGATCAGGAGCACCTGGGGATTTGGAATCTCTACTATTGTGGGACAGCAGGTAAGACAGTAGTTACCACGTAGAGTATGCGCGGTGGCGCTTATATATTGGAAGTGATATATGTGAGTACTTGTAACCGGGATTAGGGTTATTACCATAACATGGGCAGTTTAATAGCCTAGGGTTATTACCTTAGTGAATATATTGTGTAAATACTATGCCATGTTGGATATATGTATATATTGAGATTATGATTATGTGCTTAAGGCATAATTAAGCTAGTACCTTGAGTTAATTTTAATGCGGTCTAGGGTTATTACCCTAGAAAATTATGAATCTGGTGAAAGCATGAGTTAGGGTTAACGCGCTTAGTAAATGTTATCTGAGTATATAGAAGTGTATTGTATGAGTGGTTACTTAGTATGTAAGTTAGGGTTATTACCCTAAGATTATATATGTTGTAGTAAATGTTGAATACACGCATGTATGTTAAAAGTTATGTGTATGAGACATAATTGGGTTAGACCTGGTATATATCACCAGGATAAACCAACAAAAGAACGTAAAGTATGGATTACGTATATATAAGAATAGGGTTATGCAAGCAAGGCATAATCAGGTTAGGCTCGGTAATCAAAACCGAGGTAAACCCTACTAAGGCCTTATTGTATATAGACGTGTGAGAGCAACACGTAGGTCTACGCCACGTAGACATAAATAGGCATGTGAGCGTAACATGCGGGTCTACAGTAGATAGACCAATGGTGCAGTGGCACCATTAATTATGTGTTATACATATTGAGATTAAAGGTTATGCGTTCAAGGCATAGTCAAGTTGGACTCGGTAATCAGAATAGGGCCTTATTGTATATAGACGTGTGAGAGCAACACGTAGGTCTACGCCACGTAGATATAAATAGATGTGTGAGCGCAACACATAGGTCTACGCCACGTAGACATAAAGAGGCATGTGACTGTGACATGCAGGTCTGTGACACATAGACATATATGAATGGCATTATTATTTAAATAGTATGATGAGCATATTATTATTGTTATGTTATATACTGTCTTGCTGGGCTTGGCTCACGGGTGCTCTACTGTGCAGCAAAGGGTAAGGCAATAGCTGATCAGCCATGAGTTTAGTGAGCAGGGCGAAGAATGTACATGTTCCAGCCATATCAGACCAAGCGGGTTAAGGGTCTATCAGTGTTGAACTTTTGAATTCTGTTTTGCCGCTTAGGTCGGCTAGAAAGAAAGGACTTGTAATAAAGTTCGTAAATATTTTTGGGATCCCAACTGTTTAGAAATTTATAAGTATTACAAGTTTTATTTTCATTCTGTTTAATTTAAAAGTTTAAATTCTGCGCTATTTTGTTTAGTAATCTCGATTAGGGGATTAAGGTTTTATAAGTATTTTGGGTAGCGTGCCTAATTATTTAGGGCGTTACAACTAGTGTCTTCCAAGTCATAAGAATGTGAGTTCCTAGAAACCCTCCCACTACGACAAGGTACCGTGAATTATGTCTAAGAAAACTAAATGGTATTAACCTCTTCGATTGTGTCAAGACAACAGAGGCAGTGGGATCATCATGTAAAGAATAAGATGATAGAACACTTTTGGAATCAAGAAAAAAATATCTCCTTTATTTGCTACTTTATTTGCGGACTTAGTCATTCTCTAAGAAAAGTTGTATTTGTTTAAACAAACACTTTCTTATCTAATGACTATGGGATGGTCCACCCCTAATCACTTAGAATAGCTAACAAACATGTAAACCATAGTTGACAGTTCTAGCTTTTCTTAAGATTTCGATTAGGTCATCCATGAATCTAGTAATGGTTTACACTAACTACCCAACCATTGCATCATTCTGAAAACGACTAGTAACTAATCATCAATATGCAAATCGAATTTCTAGGGAGGTAAGTTTGGATATAATTCAAAATCAACTTAATGATCTTTGAACTGCAGATCTACTAACTATTTCTCCACCCCTATCAGTTCGCAAGATCTTTAACCACTTACCTTAATGGTTTATCACCATTGCTAGAAATGTTGGGTTTTGTGCCCTAAATAAAACACATTACAATCTGATAGTTATCAATTTAAGAATTTTGAAGTGATTATGATTACATGTATTTTACATGCTTATGGTTTAATATACATATTTAATATATGCACAAAATCAGTTAAGTCCAGAACATATATTTATTCACAATTACAGTATTGTCAATACAGTGGAATGTGATTGTGATTATATGATTCAAAAGACTAAGTCCCTGTTCATCAGTGTTTTGGATTTACACTGATGTGATGATCAGCGATGAAGTATACTTACACTTGGAGTAAGTGTTATGTTCTTTCTAGGACATTGGTAAAGTATACTAGTTTCGAAATGTATGGAGTATACATTGAACTGGACCGATATTGAACTTGGTCAAAGATATTATAAACTTACCATTGTATCTTTCCAAGTCAATATCAGAAGTTGATCTTAGATTAAAAGAATCTAAATCCTGATATGCTTAGGCTCAATCTCAAGAGTGCTATTCATCTTCTTTGATTTATTAGTTAAGCCTACTTTTGGGTCAGGGTGATATGTATATTTTGGGAACATGATAGTATGATTAAGTGGGAGCGCTGAACATAAATATGGAATCTATAGCTTCTACTGGTGTATAGAAGTCAAGTGATGATTCCCTTCGAGCTTAGTTAAATAGAAGTAAATGGATGAGCTCTTGTTTCAGTGACTATATATTAGATCACTAAAACATCATTTACAGGTAACTAAGTGTTTTAAGGGGCCAAATACATTGAAGGGCAGAAACGGTAAATTTATGCGATCTCGATGTAAATCATCTATATAGAGGATCTTTAATCACATTAAGATTATAACAATGGTTAAATGAGATAGCATATCTATATCGTGGAACATATAGTATGCTCTATATAAGTCTGGGAGTGCAATTCTAAGTTCTAAGAGTGGATTCAACAAGGAATTAATAAGTTAGGGATTTACTTGGTAAATTCGGTTTAACTTATTGGAAGCTCAGCAATATAGATCCATGGTCCCCATTCTAGTTGAGACCATACTGTTTGTAAGACTCTATAATTGATTTATGATTAATCAATTATAATTCTAAAAGTTAGACTACGTCTAATTTGAGAATTCTCACTAAGTAAGGATGAAATTGTAAAGAAAAGGGTTTCTAGGTTTATTTATTAATTAAGAGACTTTGTATGTCTAATTAATAATTATATTAAATGACAATATCATTTAATAATCTATTTTAATTATTAAATAATTAGTTTTGACATTTAAATGGTTAGAATTGGAAAAATGGCATTTTTGGGAAAATAGAAATAAAATTGTGGAAACTGCAAAACCCAAGTGAGGCCCAAGTCACACCATGGCTGGCCACTATTGTGTGTTTTCCCAATTATTATTTTCAATTTTTAATTGCCAAGTAATTGCTAACCTAAACCTAGCAGCAATAGGAAAGTGGTGGATCACACCAAATAAGGCAGTTAATCAATTACTCAGTAAAAGAGGAAACTGTTTATTTTGGAAAGTTGAGCTTCCCTTTTCCCTATATATAGCAGCCCTCCTCTCTTCCATTTGCATGCTTCATAACACACGAAATCAAGAGAGAAAAAGAGAGAGAATTTCGAAAACCCTTGTAAGAGAGAAGTGCCCACACACAGCAAACAGTACCTCAATCATAGATTGGAAGACTGTGAAGGATCACATCCATCTGAAGGACATTCGGGCTCAGATCTTGATTATACTCTGCGGCAGACAGGAATCAAGGGTTAGAGATTTGAGTGGAAGGAGACACATTATTCCGCTGCCCTCACTGTAAGGTTTCTTAATTTTTTATGTGTTTTGTTTATCGTTTTAGAAGTTCATATTTAGGTTGTTAAATCAACATACTTGTGAGTAGATCTAAGATCCTCGTAAAATAAATTCCAACAAGAAATTCATGAAATTTTTCAAACATTTCAAATTTCTTTGCATAAGGTAAAATCTAGAGTGATCGTTTTAAGATATAACGATAAACTCATATCCACCCCTGAATGTACATCCATCTGCGAATGAGATGAATTTACTTTCAGTGGATATAGGCATATTAACTCTTTACAAAGAATGATCTTGTCAAAACCACTATGAACAAGATACAAATCCCATAGATTTATAAAATATGGTTGTGTCTTTTGATGACTCAGTTTTAGTTACATCAAAGAGTTTTTAGAATAGTGCAAGTGGATTTTGGTCACAGAATACTAAACTCATATTCCTTACTAACATACAGTTTGAATCCATTGATAGAAAATGGTTATTAAACACTTGTGAAAGTGAAACTATATTGTATTAAAAAAAAAATTATTTGGAATCTAAAATTTAAAGTCAAAGACTTAAATTCATACCAAATATAATGAGTAATTCTTTCTTGGACCACCACTACTAATTAAACTCTAAGTCTGATTTGCCCATACAAGTAGGAGATTTCTAAGATTTAGGATTTATATCATTTTGGGATAGAATTTCGGGAATATAATCATATGCGTCATTTAATTTCTTAAGAGAAAATATAGAATGACATGAAATGATTTATAGACCATTCATCCAATGATATGTTATTGAGCTGATTCGAAATGAATAAACTAAGAGGAATTAGGATAATTTCATTTTTAAATAAGAATCCAACGATTCTTCGATTAGCGAGAGTCAAAGTAATCTTATTTATACAATCTTCTTGTTTCATATTGTAAATACTAGTCTAAGGTGTCATCAATTGATGAACAGCTAGATGTTGCATTTACAATATTTATCTTTCGAGATCTAACACTATTATGTTTGTCTAATGTTGACAATCCATTAGGGATTTGTCCCATTAGAACAACAAACCAAGTTAGACCAACAATGAAGATTCGAAATTAAACTACAATTTAATAACAGAAAATAACATGGTTCAATATAAATTCATACACAATTCAGAAATTATTAAACATATAGCAAGTAGGAATGACAAGTGAAAATACTAAAACATACAATCCTAAATAATTTCCAAGGTCTTCAACAAACTGATATCAGTGTCCCGTTTAGGCGAGAGTCAGTGATACCATCCATTAAATAGAGTTGTCAGCTCATCTAAAATGATAAACATTCCAGCAACCTTTTATTCGATCAAGATTGGAATCCAGCATTGTCCCGTTTAGGCGAGAGTCAAGGCTATTCTATCTTATGAGCTTCCACCATTGTTTTATAATTTTGTAAGTCAAATACAGTCGCCACCATTAGGGTGATCATTACTATATAAAACACTTACAAATAATATTATCTTTCGAGATTCTACGGCGTTAAATTGCTAATGAACGTTCCTCGATTAGGGATGATTACTCACTAAAACAAGAACTATGTAGAACCAACAATGGAGATCGAATATCCTAATAATAAAGCTCATTATTTAAAGTGTATTTTCTTCTAATATTTATTTTATTCAATTTATTTTAAATATATATTTATTTAATTAAAATTTCTAATTTAGAATGAAAAATTCTAAATATAAATTTTAATTTAATATTTATAAATTATACTTAGATGGATATGAAAATAACATGAATTATTTCCATCTTAGTAATAATTTCCAATAAATATTTAGAAAATTATTCAATTTAAGTTGTTTCAAAATTAATTTAAATTAATTTACAACTCAAATTTAATTTTCTATAAATATATATTGCTTTTCGAAAAATTGAAGTATATAAGAATACTACTTTCAAAAAATGCTTTAAAATAAAATAAAAATAAATCCTGGAAAAATTATTCTAAATTTATGTTCGCCCAAAATTAATTAATAAAAATTATTTTTCAACAAAAATATAATTTTCCTATTTAATTAAATATTTAAGAAAAATTTCAAATATTTAAGTATCATGATTAAGAATCAACTTAAATATTTAGTTTTTTATTTAATTAAATATCACTAGAAAAATACTTCAAGCATAATAGATAATAACTATCTAGACTTTCATTGACTAATTAATTCATTTTTTAATAATAATATATTTTAGTTCATTTATTTTAATAAATCATTAAATGAAAAAATCATTGATTTAAGTTGGTCCAAAATTAAAATAAATAATTTTCAACTTTAATCTATTTTTCAAATAAAATTCAAAATGTCTGCATTTAAGAAATGCAATTTCGAAATTGTAGGAAAAAAATTAATAAAATAAAATAAAATATATTTTGAAAATTATTCAAATTTAAGCTGTTATGAAATTTTGAAGAAAAATTTCCAACTTAAAATAATTTTCAACTTTAATTAAATATCATGAAAATAACACTATTTAAGTATCATGATGAAAATCAACTTGGATATTGAAATTTTCAATTTAATTAAATGTATTAAATTCAAGAAATAAATAATTAAGTATAGAGGAAACTTAATTATTAATTCTAGTTTAATACTAGGAAAAATATGCTTAACTTAGATTGTACCAAAATTAATTATTAAACAATTAATTTCACAATCTATGATATTTTCTTAATTAAATATTAGAAAAAATAATTAGTACTAGAAATAACTATCTAGAATATATATCATTAACTAAGTATCTTTTTAAAATTTGGAAAATATCTAATTTAAGTTGTTATAGAAAGAATCTAAAATAACCAACTTAAAAATTTCCAAATACAATTTAATTAAATATTAAAATTAAGTTGTAACTACCTAATTTAAGAATATTTCATTTTAAGTTTAACAACTTAAAAAATATGTCTAGAATCTTCAATAACCAATTCCTAGAATTCCTCAACTTAATTTTGAAATTCAAAAGATATTCAAATTTAAGTTGATAGACAAAATTAGTTAGAAATAACTAATTTACAACTTAAATAGGAATATTTAATGAAATAATTAAAATAAGCTTCAGAAAGAATCTAATTAGTTATAATTCTATATTTAATTAAATACAAGAAAAATACAATAGTTTATCTAGAAATTAATTCATTAAACTAAGTGTGTTTTTCTTAAATTAATTTAAAAAAAAATTGAAATTAATTATGTTGCTAATCAATTTTATTAGGTTAAACTAATTTAATTAACCTAGCACAGTTATCCAAATCAGGCAAATGGGCCTTCACAGTTGGGGTAGTTCATGTGAGGGGGAGTTGGGTTCAGTATATCGTACCCACTTCTATTGGCCCCCAACTCTCACACAAGGCCCAAAAGAGAGGAATTTAACCTTAAAATGAACAACTGTTATTAATTGAATAGGCCCAAAAACTAAATGGGCCTAAATAAAATCTATCATGGTGTGACATTTTATTTAGCAACAACCTATATGCATCTAAACATAAAGTAAACATATAGGCTCACACAGGCACACAGATTTGAATGGATCTTATCATGTTACTAGGTCATACACAGATGAAAGAAGAATGTAAAATTTTACCTGTTACAAATTATTTACTTGACCTATTGACAATTGAACCATGGGTTAAAATCAGATCATTGGATCTGTCAACAAGTTAACCATGGCAATTTATATCAAGCAATAATAGGTTTTAGAAAACTTACAAACAAGCTATAACACATACTCCTGCAACAAGTTGAATTTGGATAGTTGGATGTAGGATTTATTTAATTTTAAATTAATTAATAAAAAAAAATTTGAAACTAATATTTAAATAAAAAAAAAATTTGGTTAAAAAAAAATTTTAAAATAAACCTACAATTTAATTTAATTTAATTTAAGTAAAAATAACAAAATTTAAAAGTTAGCAAAAATATCTTATTTTTATTTAAAATACCATGATTATAGTAATCTTATTTTAGATCTAAATAAGGTCAAATTACTTAAAATAGAATATTTTATAAAAGAAATTTAATATCTGACCTTAGATTTAAAAATAAGATAAAATAATCAAATTTTAAAAAATAAGAAAAGAAGTAAGCAAAAATAGATTTTTACCTATTTTCAAATTCAAATTACACTAATATCTAAAATTAATTTTAAAAAATCAAATTAATTTATTTCTGATAATTAGATTTGAAATATGAAAAGTAAAAATCAAAATACAAAACTACAGAAAAAATCGGAAGTTAATTCCATAAAATAGCATGAAAAATCAAAGAAAAACGAAAAAAACTTTGAGTTGTACGGACGGTATGCAAAGCACACCATCCAGGTGCACATCCTTGGGTGCAAGGGGCTGCTTGGGCGCACAAAGGGTGCTGCCAGCAGCCAGCCATGCGCACAAGTGTGTGTCACCACCCCCGATTTTTTCAAATCTTCAAAAAATCATAACTAATTCAAATAAAATTGAAATTGAGTTCTGTAAAAAAAGAAATTGCTTAATTTTTTCCATACTATCCAATAAAAATAATTCCAGAAACAAAAATTCAATTATTTTTCATAAAATTTCACAAGCATCCATCAATCATCATATAACACACAGATCAATATGAAACCATCCAAATCAACATATATCATCGTTTTAATTCATATTTCATGAAAGTAAATCATTACCATGACTCTGATACTAATTGTTAGAAATATTTTACCAGGATCTAGATTTACTACCATGTATGTTTCATTAACATTCTAATATGAATTCTAAAATAATGAAATAAACACATATAAAGTTAGAAAACCTTACATTGGGTGCAGCGGAATATAATGACTCCTTCCGTTAAGATCTCTAGCCCTTGATTCCTTTCTGTAGCAGAGCATCACCAAGATCTGAACCTGGATCTCTTTCTCTCCTTCCTTTTGATTGGATTCTACACAATCTTCCACACTATGATTGAGATACCACTTGATGTGTGTGGGCACTACTCTATCACTAGGGTATTTCGAAATTGAAGAGAAAAAGAGAAGGGAAGTGGTGGCTAGAAAGTTTTCTCTGAAAGGAATGAGATGCTTGTGCATAGTTTCCTGAAGCCATCACTTTCTATTTATAGAAAGCCATCCAGGTTTAGGTTAGAATTGTATGGCATTAAAATAATGAAAATATAAATGGTAAAATATATTGCATAGTGGCCGGCCATGATTAGAGGATAATTGGCCTCACTTTGCAATTTTGCCATTTTGTCATTTTTCAATCCCATTTTCTCAAAAATGCCAATTTTCCAATTTAACCATTTAAATGCCAATTCTAATTATTTAATAACTAAAATTTAATTATTAAATAATATTCTCATTTAATATATTTATTAATTTAGACATATAAAGTCTCTTAATTAATAAATAAAACCTAGAATCTCTTTTCTTTACAATTTCGCCCTTGCTTAGTGAAAATTCATAAAGTAGACATAGTCTAACTTTAGAATTATAATTGATTAATTAAAATCAATTAACTGAGTCTTACAAGCAGTATGGTCTCAACTAGTATGGGGACCATGGGCCTATATAACCGAGCTTCCAATAAGTCGAACCGAATTTACCAAGTAAATTCCCTAACTTATTAATTCCTCATTGAATCCACACTTAGAACTTGGAAATGCACTCTCAGTCATATAGAACGCTCTATCTGTTCCACGATATAGATACGCTATTAGTTATCCATTGTTATAATCCTAATTTGATCAATAACCCTCTAATAGATGATCTACATTGAATAGGAACTAAATTACCGTTACACCTTCAATGTATTTTATCCTTAAAACACTTAGCTCCGTATAAATGATATTTCGAAGTGAAATAAGATCTCAACCATTTATCTCTGTTTAGCCAAGCTCGAAGAATATCATCGTTTCACTTCTGAATTCCTATAGAAGTTATAGACTCCACATTTATGTTAGCGCTCCCACTCAATTATACTAATGTACGTATCACCCTGACCCAAAAGTAGGCTTAACTAACAAATCAAAGAACATGTATAATACTCTTGAGATCGAACCTAACCATATCAGGATTAAGATCATTTGATCTAGGATCAACAGGTGATATTGAATTGAATAGATATTACGGTAAATTTTAATATATTTAATCAAAGTTCAATATCGGTCCCTTCCGATGTATACTCCATACATCCGATATTGGTAAACTTTGCCAATGTCCTGGAAAGGACATAACACTTAACCAAGGTGTAAGAATACATATCGCTGATTATATCATGCCAGTCAAAATCCAGTGAACTGACAAATCAGGGAATAAACTTTCGAACATATAATTAACATTATATTCCACTGTGCCGACAACACTATAATCATTAACAAATTCATATGTTCTGGACTTAAATAAAATTCATACATTATATATATAATCATGAAATAAATCATGTGAACCATGCAACATAAAATGTTATTCTGATCTTTATTAATAAGTAAATCTGATTATATTGAAATGAGTTTTATTTAGGGCACAAAATCCAACACACGTGTCATTCAATTCTATTGCCACATCAAGGTGCAGAAAATAGGATAACAATTCTTATCAAGATATAGTTTCCGTTGCCGAGATAATATATCCAAAAAGCTTGCATTCTTCAAAGATGCTTGGGAATGACTGGTCTTATTCTGCGACACTAGTGAGGATGTTTGTCCTCGTTGTGTCCTTTTATGTCAACTCCTAAGAATAGCTTTTAGGAATCCTGAGATAAGTCACATTTTGCGTACTTCTCTTAGTCTTTCAACATACTCATGAATATGTGGGTTAATAAGTTGTAAGCTCATAAAGAACTGATTATCTACCATTTCCAGCGACATTATTTTTAGTTTGTGTATGCTTCTAGTGATCCCGGTTAGCTCCGAGATGACCCCAAAAAGTTGTTATCTCACAATACTCTGTACTTTATCATCATCTTATGTGTTAGTGATATTGTAGCATAGCACGAAGTTGGTTGCTTCTCTCGAGACAAGATAGTCGTTGTAATCATGGTCCTCTTTTAATATTTGAGAATAATATCCATGTTTCTTCTTCATATTTATGGATTGAAACATGGGCATAACAACAATATACAAAAACTACAATTTTTTTTGTTATTGTAGCTCGAAACACCATCCTGAAAAAAAAAACAAATTTGCATGACTGAGACGGAGAGAACGGGAGAGAGAGGGGGCCAGATTTGAGACAACGGCGATCGAATCAAATCGCTTCATGAACGACAAGTAAGAAAGAGAGGGAGATGAAAGAGGTTCGTACCTATGCAAAGAAGCTTCGTTTGGCTCGATGGTGGCACGAGGCGGCAATGCCAGAGTGAATGCGGGATAGAGAAGTTTGTGCATGCATCTAACCAAGATGGAGTTAGTGTTGTTGGGTTTTGTGCCCTAAATAAAACCCTTTACAATCTGATTAGTAATCAATATAAGAAATTTGAAGTGATTTATGTTTGCATGAATTTTACATGCTAATGGTTTAATATGTTTATTACATTTACACACAAAATCTGTTAAGTCCAGATCATATGTTTATTCACAATTACAGTATCATCAACACAGTGGAATGTGATTGTGATTATATGAATCACTAAGTCCCTGTTTCATCAGTGTTTTGGATTTACACTGATGTGATAATCAGCGATGATGTGTACTTACACTTGGAGTAAGTGTTATGTTCTTTCCAGAACATTGGTAAAGTATACTAGTTTCGAATGTATGGAGTACACATTGGACTGGATCGATATTGCAACTTAGTTAAGATATTATAAACTTACAGTCATATCTTTCCAAGTCAATATCAGTAGTTGATCTTAAGATTAAAAGAATCTAAATCCTGATATGCTTAGGCTCAACTCAGGAGTGCTATTCATGTTCTTTGATTTATTAGTTAAGCCTACTTTTGGGTCAGGGTGATACGTATATTTTGGGAACATGATAGTATGATTGAGTGGGAGTGCTGAACATAAATATGGAATCTATAGCTTCGGGTGTATAGAAGTCAAGTGATGATTCCCTTCGAGCTTAGCTAAATAGAAGTAAATGGATGAGCTCTTGTTTAAGTGACTAATTCTTAGATCACTAAACATCATTTACAGGTAGCTAAGTGTTTTAAGGGGCAAAATACGTTGAGGGGTGAGAACGGTAGAATTATCCCATCTCGATGTAAATCATCTATATAGAGGATTTTTTATCACAATAAGATTATAACAATGGTTAAATGAGATAGCATATCTATATCGTGGAACATATAATATGCTCTATATAAGTCTGAGAGTGCAATTCTAAGTTCTAAGAAAGGATTCAACGAAGAATTAATAAGTAGGGATTTACTTAGTAAATTCGGTTCACTTATTGGAAGCTCAGCATATAGATCCATGGTCCCCATTCTAGTTGAGACTATACTGCTTGTAAGACTCAATAATTGATTTGTGATTAATCAATTATAATTCTAAATTTAGACTATGTCTGATTTGTGAATTTCACTAAGCATGGGTGAAATTGTAAAGAAAAGAGATTCTAGGTTTATTTATTAATTAATAGACTTTATATGTCTAATTAATAATTAAATTAAATGACAATATTAATTAATAATCTATTTTAGTTATTAAATAATTAGTTTTGGCATTTAAATGGTTAGAATTAGAAAATTGGCGTTTTTGAGAAAATAGAAATAAAAATTGTAAAAACTGCAAAAACCAAGTGGGGCCCATTACACACCTTGGCCGGCCACTTAAGCATGATTTTCCAATTAATATTTTCATTATTTTAATGCCAAATAATTACTAACCTAAACCTAGTAGCTGCCTATAAATAGAAAGTGATGGCTCAGTCAAATAACAAGTTTTCAAACATTCTGTCAGAAAAATTACTTTTTTAGAAAACTGAGCCTTCCCTCTCTCTCTCTATAGCCGAACCAACCTCTCTCTCTTTTCCTCTTCTAAATTTCGAACCTTAGTGATAGAGTAAGTGCCCACACACAGCAAGTGGTACCTCAATCATAGATTGGAAGACTGTGAAGGATCACACACAAAGAGAAGGACATTCGGGCTCAGATCTTGATAATACTCTGTGACAGAAAGAATACAAGGGATAGAGATCTGAGTGGAAGGAGACATTATTCCGCTGCAACCAATGTAAGGTTTTCTTAACTTTATATGTGTTTATTTATCGTTTTAGAAAGTTCCTATTTAGGGTGTTAAACAACATACTTGTGAGTAGATCTAAGATCCTGGTAAAATAAATTCCAACAACTGGCCTCAGAGCCATGGTAATTTATTTGCTTGCAAGAAATTTGGACATTAAAATGATTGTTTGTGTTTTGGATGGTTTCATGTTGTGTTGTGTGTTATATGATGATTGATTGATGTTTGTGAATTTTTGTGAAAATAATTGAAATTCTGTTTCTGGAATTATTTTTATTGGATAGTATGTAAAAAATTAAGCAATTTACTTTTTTTTAGAACTCAATTTCGATTTAATTTGAATTAGTTATGATTTTTTGAAGTTTTGAAAAAATATCGGGATGAAGCACTCACCCACGCGCGCGCGGAACCGAGTGATCCTCGGTTATACGCGTGTTCGGACAAGATCCTGTCCGAGCAACACGCACAGGGGTGTCTGAAACCCCTTCTCCGCACGCCTAAATGCTGTAGTCCTCCCCTGCGCCGAGTTTTCTCGACAGTGCACTCCATCCTGCGCGCACGGGCAGTATGCACAGCATACTGTCCGTACAGCTCGCATTTTTTTCGTTTTTCTTCGATTTTTCATGTTATTTCATGTATTTAACTTTCGATTTTTTGTGTAGTTTTGTATTTAGATATTTACTATTCCTATTTCAATTCTAAATATCATAATTAAATTAATTAATTTTTTTTAAAATTAATTCATGATATTAGTGTAATTTGAATTTGAAAACAAGTAAATATCTATCTTTTTGCTTGATTTTTTATCTTATTTTTAAATTTGATTATATCTTATCTTATTTTTATATTTATGGTCAGATATTAAATTTTTTTAAAATTAAATATTTTTTTTAATTTGACCTTATTTAAATTTAAAATAAGATAATTATAATCATGATATTTTGAATAGAAATAAGATATTTTGCTAACTTTTAAATTTTGTTATTTTATTTATTTAAATTATATCATAAAATCTGAAAAAGATATTTATTTATCTTTTTTAATTTATATTGAATATTTAAATTTATAAAATAACATTAATTTTTTTAAAAAAGTAGTTGGCAAATTTTTGAAATGATATTTAGGTTAGTTGAAACCTAATTTTTCAAAATTGTAGGTTTAATTTTAAATATTATTTTATTAATTTCGAAAATATATATTTTTTATTATTATTTTTTAATTCGAAAATAAATATTTTTTTATTGTTTAATTATTTTTCGAAATTTAATTATTTAAAATTAAATAAATCCTACATCCAACTATCCAACTAACCTTGTTGCAGGAGTATGTGTTTTAGCTTGTTTGTAAGTTTTATAAAACCTATTATTGCTTGATTGCAAATAGCCATGGTTAACTTGTTGACAGATCCAATGATCTGATTTTAACCCATGGTTCAATTGGTCAAGTAAATAATTTGTAACAGGTAAATTTTACAATCTTCTTTCATCTGTGTATGACCTAGCAACATGATAGGATCCATCCAAATGTGTGCCTGTGTGAGCCTATATGTTTATTTTATTATATAGATGCATATAGGTTGTTGCTAAATAAAATGTCACACCATGATAGATTTTATTTAGGTCCATTTAGTTCTTTGACCTATTCAATTAATAACAGTTATTTATTTTAAGGTTAAATTCCTCTCTTTTGGGCCTTGTGTGAGAGTTGGGTGCCAATAGAAGTGGGTACGACATACTGAACCCAGCTCCCCCTCACATGAACTACCCCAATTGTGAAGGCCCATTTGCCTGATTTGAATAACTGTGCTAGGTTAATTAAATTAGTTTAACCTAATAAAATTGATTAGCAACATAATTAACTTTTAAAATATATGAAATTTATTTTCATTTTAATATTTTAAAGTTAATTTTAAGAAAAACACTCTTAGTTTTAGATTTTATTTCTTGACAAACTACTTGTATTTTTCTTGTATTTAATTAAATAAAGAATTTTAACTAACTAGATTCTTTCTGAAGCTTATTTAATTAAATATTCCTATTTAAGTTATAAATTAGTTATTTTAACTGATTTTTCTTATCTAACTTAAATTTGAATATTTTATTTAAATTTAAAATTAAGTTGAGGAATTCTAGGCATTAGTTATTAAAGATTCTTAAGATATTTTTTAAGTTAGTTTTAAACTTAAAATAGAATATTTTTCAAATTAAGTGGTTACAACTTAATTTTTGATATTTAATTAAATTTAAATTTGAAAATATTTAAGTTCAAGATTTTTTCTATAACAACTTAAATTAGATATTTTTCAAATTTTGTTTAAAATATACTTAGTGAAATAAGATATTTTCTAGATAGTTACTTCTAGACTACTTATTATTTCTAATATTAAATAAGAAAATATTATACATTGTGAAATTAATTATTTAAATAATTAATTTTGGTACAACTTAACTTAAGTATATTTTTTCCTAGTATTAAACTAGAGATTAATAATTAAGCCTTCTCTACACTTAATTATTTATTTCTTGAATTTAATACATTTAATTAAATTGAAAAATTAAATATCTAAGTTGATTTTCATCATGATACTTAAATATTTCTTTTTCATGGCACTTAATTAAATAGAAAATTATTTTAGTTGAAATTTAATTTTTCAACTTAAATTTAAATAATTTTCAAAATATATATTTCTTTATTTTATTAATCAATTTCGAATTGCATTTAATTATGCTAGATGTTTTTGAATTTATCTTGAAAAATAGATTATAAATTAATTATTTATTTTAATTAATTCTTGGACCAACTTAAATCAATGATTTTTTCATTTATTGATTAATTTAAAATAAATGAATTAAAATATATTATTAAAAATTGAATTAATTAGTCAAAGAAAATCTAGATATATTTTTGCTTGAAGTATTTTTTCTAAGTAATTATTATTTAGGTATTTCGAAAATATGAAGTTTTATACTTTCTTTTTCAAAATACAATAAATATATTCTCATGAAAATGTATTTTAAGTTGCAAATTAATTTAAATTAATACAACTTAAATAATTTTCTTAATATTTATATATCAAAATTACTACTAAGATGGAAATAATTCAATTTATTTCAATCACCATCTAAGTATAATTTTATAAATATTAAATTAAATTCTAATTTAGAATTTTAATTCTAATTTCGAGATTTAATGAATATATTTTATTATAAATAATAAAGAAAATACATTTTAAAGAATGAGCTTTATTATTATTAAGAAATTCGATCTCCATTGTTGGTTTTACATAGTGTTTGTTTTAGTGAGTAATCCTCCCTAATGGAGGAACATTCATTAGCAAGTTCGCACCGTTTAATCTCGAAAGATAAGTAGCTTTGTAAGTGTTTTATATGGTATGGATCTGTTGGAAATTATTTTACCAGGATCTGGATTTACTAACAAGTATGTTGGATTAACAACCTAATATGAATTCTAAAACAATGAAAATAAACACATATAAAGTTAGAAAACCTTACAGTGGGTGCAGCGGAATAAAATGACTCCTTCCGTTCAGATCTCTTGCCCTTGATTCCTTTCTGTAGCAGAGCATCACCAAGATCTGAACCTGGATCTTCTTTTCTCCTTCTTTGATGCAGAAATTCCATAGTCTTCCATACTATGATTGAGATACCACTTGATGTGTGTGGGCACTACTCATTCACTCAAAGTTTCGAAATTACAAAGAAGAAAAGAGAGAGAGAAGGTGGCGTGTGAGGCTTTTTCTGAGAGAAACAAAGTGATCAAGAATGTGTGTCTTTGTTTCCTCAAGCCAACATTTTCTATTTATAGAAAACCCTCTAGGTTTAGGTTAGAATTTTATGGCATTAAAATAATGGAAACTACAAATGGTATTTCTCATGCATAGGGCCGGCCATACAAAGGGTATTGGGCCTCACTTTGCAACTTTCCCATTTTGTTATTTTCCATTCCCATTTTCTCAAAAATGCCAATTTTCCAATTTAACCTTTTAAATGCCAATTCTAATTATTTAATAACTTGGAAATAATTATCAAATAATATTGTCATTTAATATATTTATTAATTTAGACATATAAAGTCTCTTAATCAATAAATAAACCTAAAATCTCTTTTCTTTACAATTTCGCCCTTGCTTACTGAAAATTCATAAAGTAGACATAGTCTAACTTTTAAAATTTTAATTGATTAATTAAAATCAATTAACTGAGTCTTACAAGCAGTATGGCCTCAACTAGTATGGGGACCATGGGTCTATATAACCGAGCTTCTAATAAGTCGAACCGAATTTACCAAGTAAATTCCCTAACTTATTAATTCCTCATTGAATCCACACTTAGAACTTGGAATTGCACTCTCAGTCATATAGAAACGCTCTATATGTTCCACGATATAGACATGTCATCAGTTATCCATTGTTATAACCCTAATGTGATCAATGATCCTCTATATAGATGATTTACCTTTGTACGGGGATTAAATTACCGTAACACCCTACAATGTATTTTATCCTTAAAACACTTAACCCTGTATAAATGATATTTCACCTAAGTGAACTGAGATCTCCACCATTTATCTTCGTTTGGTTAAGCTCGAAGGAAATCATCCTTTACTTCTATTTGCCAAATAGAAGCTATAGATTCCATATTTATGTTAGCGCTCCCACTCAATTGCATTACCGTGTTCCCAAATTGTACGTATCACCCTGATACAAAACTAGGCTTAACTAACAAATCAAAGAACACGAGTAACACTCTTGAAATTGAGCCTAACCATATCAGGATTTCGATCATGTGATCTAGGATCAACAGGTGATATTGAATTGAATAGATATTACGGTAAGTTTTAACATATCTAATCAAAGTTCAATATCGGTCCCTTCCGATGTATACTCCATACATCCGATACTGGTAAACTTTGCCAATGTCCTGGAAAGGACATAACACTTTTCTAAGGTGTAAGAATACATATCGCTGATTATACCATGTCAGTCTAAATCCAGTGTTCTGACAAATCAGGGAATAAACTTTTGAACATAAAATAAAAATTATATTCCACTGTGCTGACAACACTATAATCTTTAACCAACTCATATGTTCTGGACTTAAAAAAAAATCATACATTATATACACATATAATCATGAAATAAATCATGTGAACCATGCAACATAAAATGTTATTTCTGATCTTTATTAATAAGTAAATCTGATTATATGAAATGAGTTTTATTTAGGGCATAAAACCCAACAAACTCCCACTTGCACTAATATAAAACAAAAAGTACATTTCAAATAATCATTAACACCTTGATATACCAATCAAGTGTAATAGTAGTAAACTCCTCGTAATGGGATCTGACAGGTTGAATTAAACACAACCTCTTCTCCACTATTACTCTTCCTTAATCACAAAATCCTTGATAATGTGAAATTCCTCTCTATATGTCTACTCTTTTGGGATACTGGATTCTATACTTTTGGGCAACTACTCTTTCGTTATTCAGGAAGTAACCCTAGTAGTTAAGGCAAGCTGGAACACTGCCACAAATGTATAGAACTTTCGTTAGACTGAATAAGTATCTTTCCTGCAACTTTTAACATTCAGTCTCTCTCTGGTAGACCAAGAGATTTCAGATAGGTTTTTACACTTATCCAAAATCGCTACTCCACCCCCAAAGTAATCACCATCTCATCAGCAGACTTTCTAGCACAAAGGCAAGTCTTGAAATCTGATGTGGTGTAGTCTAAGAGTTTTAAACAAACACCCTTATTGACTAACATATAGTTCCTCTTCTTAATCTTAAGATTTACTTGATTGTCTTCCAATGTTCTTCTCTTGGATTAATCTGATACTTACTCATTACTCCCACTCAACAGCAGGTGTCTGGTCTAAGGCATGCTAAAGCATATCTGAGACCTCTCACTGTTGATTTAAGAAATTCTTTCATGGCTTTATCTTCTCTGGAATAGTTGAGACTTTTCCTTAGATATATAAAATCTATATCTAAGAAGTTGTGAAGCTTCTATAGATTTCCATTGGAAAGAAAATGCTCCAGCATCTTATGCTTGCATTAGAGTAAGTAATTACCAGGTATACCACAAGCCATAGGTTTAGATAAACTCAAACCTATAATACTAGGAACAGGAAGTTTTGTTAAGTCCATTGAATAGACTTATGAACGAAAATTTCCTATCATGTCCTTGTAATAGAAAAATTTAGGTTACTCCATGTGAATGGATCAAACCATAGTTCTCTTGGCTTTCTTCTTAGTTTCTTATCTTGACAATCCATTACTTGTTTAAACTCACAATGGATTTTAATCATTAGTATCTTCCAAGTTATAAGAAGGTGAGTTCCTAGAAACTCTCCCACTACAACAAGGTACCGTGAACTATGTCAAAGAAAACTAAATGGTATAGAACTCTTAAGTTGTGTTAAGACAACAGAGGCAGTGGGATCATCTTGTAACGAATAAGATGATAGAACACTTATGGAATCAAGAAAAAAAAAATATCTCCTTTATTTGCTACTTTATTTTCAGACTTAGTCATTTTCTTAGAAAAGTAGTATTTATTTAAACAAACACTTTCTTATCTAATGACTACGGGATGGTCCACCCCTAATCACTTAGAATAGCTAACAAACATGCAAACCAATGTTAGCAGTTCTAGCTTTTCTTAAGACTTCGATTAGGTCATCCATGAATCTAGTAATGATTTACATTAAGTATACAACCATTGCATCATTCTGAAATTTTATTTCCATAGAAGGATTTAGGCAACGACTAGTAACTAATCATCAATATGCAACTCGAATTTCTGGGGAGGTAAGTTTGGATATTATTCAAAATCAAATTAATGATCTTTGAACTGCATATCTACTAACTTTTTCTCCACCCCTATCAGTTCGCAAGATCTTTAACCACTTACCTTCACCATTGCTAGAAATTCATGAAATTTTTCAAACATTTCAAATTTCCTTTGCATAAGGTAAAATCTAGAGTGATCGTTTTAAGAATACAACGAAAACTCATATCCACCCCTGAATGTACATCCATCTGGCAATGAGATGATTATACTTTCAGTGGATATAGGCATATTAACTCTTTGCAGAGAATGATCTTGTCAAAACCACTATGAACAAGATACAAATGCCATAGATTTATAAAATATGTGGTTGTATCTTTTGATGACTTAAATTTAGTTACATCAAAGAGTTCTTAGAATAGTGCAAGTGGATTCTGGTCACAGAATACTAAACTCATACAGTTTGAATCCATTGAAAGAAAATGGTTATGAAACACTTGTGAAAGTGTAACTGTATAATTAGTAATTCTTTCTTGGACCACCACTACTAATCTAACTCTATGATTTGCCTATACAAGTAGGAGATATCTAAGATTGAGGATTTATATCATTTTGGGATAGAATTCCGGGAATATAATCATATGCGTCATCTAATTTCTTAAGAGAAAATATGACTTTATATGATTTATAGACCATTCATCCAATGATATGTCATTAAGCTAATTCGAAATGAATAAGCTAAGAGGAATTAGGATAATTTCGTTTTAAATAAGAATCCAACGATGTTCCGATTAGCGAGAGTCAAAGTAATCTTATTTATACAATCTTCTTGTTTCATATTGTAAAATACTAGTCTAAAGTGTCATCAATTGATGAACATCTAGATGTTGCATTTACAATATTTATCTTTCGAGATCTAACACTATTATGTTAGTCTAATGGTGAAAATCCATTAGGGATTTATCTCATTAGAAAAACAAATCAAGTTAGACCAACAATGAAGATTCGAAATTAAACTACAATTTAATAACAGAAAATAACATGGTTCAATACAAATTCATACACAATTCAGAAATTATTAAGCACATAGCAAGTAGGAATGACAAGTGAAAATACTAAAACATACAATCCTAAATAATTTCTAAGGTTTTCAATAAACTGATATCAGTGTCCCGTTTAGGCGAGAGTCAAAGCTACCATTCATTGAATAGAGTTGTCAGCTCATCTAAAATGTCAAACATTCTAGCAACCTTTTATTCGATCAAGATGTGAATCCGCGTTGTCCTGTTTAGGCGAGAGTCAAGGCCATTCTATCTTATGAGCTTCCACCATTGTTTCATATTCTTGCAAGTCTTATACAGTCGCCACCATTAGGGTGGTCATAAACTATATAAAAAAAAACTTACAAGATTACTTATCTTTCGAGATTAAACGGTGCTAACTTGCTAATGAACGTTCCTCCATTAGGGAGGATTACTCACTAAAACAATAGCTATGTAAAACCAACTATGGAGATCGAATATCCTTATAATAATAAAGCTCATTATTTAATGAAGGGTTGTATTTTCTTCTAATATTTATTTTAATCCATTTATTTTAAATATATATTTATTTAATTAAAATTTCCAATTTAGAATGAAATATTCTAAATATAAATTTTAATGTAATATTTATAAATTATACTTAGATGGATATGAAAATAATATGAATTATTTCCATCTTAGTAATAATTTCCATAAATATTTAGAAAATTATTCAATTCAAGTTGTTTCAAAATTAATTTAAATTAATTTACAACTCAAATTTAATTTTCTATAAATATATATTGCATTTCGAAAATGCTTTAAAACAAAATAAAATAAATCCTGGAAAATTACTCTAATTTTATGTTGGCATTAATAAAAATTAATTTTCAACAAAAAATATAATTTTCCCATTTAATTAAATATCTAAGAAAAATTTCAAATATTTAAGTATCATGATTAAAAAAATCAACTTAAATATTAATTTTCTATTTAATTAAATACACTAGAAAAATACTTCAAGCAAAACAGATAATATCTATCTAGACTTTCATAGACTAATTAATCCAATTTCTAATTATAATATATTTTAGTTCATTTATTTTAATTAACCATTAAATGAAAAAGTCATTGATTTAAGTTGGTCCAAAATTAAATAAATAATTTTCAACTTTAATCTATTTTTCAAATAAAATTCGAAATTTCTGCATCAAGGAGATGCAATTTCAAAATTTTGGGAAATGATTAATAAAATAAAATAAAATATATTTTGAAAATTATTCAAACTTAAGTTATTCTGAAATAAAATTCCAAACTTAAAATAATTTTCAACTTTAATTAAATAACATGAAAATAACAATATTTAAGTATCATGATGAAAATCAACTTAGATATGGAAATTTTCAATTTAATTAAATGTATTGAATTCAAGAAACAAATAATTAAGTAAAGAGGAAACTTAATTATTAATTCTAGTTTAATACTAGGAAAATATACTAAACTTAGACTGTACCAAAATTAATTAGGAAACAATTAATTTCACAATCTATGATATTTTCCTATTTAATATTAGAAATAATAACTAGTACTAGAAATAACTGTCTAGAATATATCATTAACTAAGTGTTTTTCTAAAATTAACTTTAAAATATTACAATGAAAAATAAATTTCATATATTTTAAAAGTTAATCATGTTGCTAATTCAATTTTAATTAGGTTAGACTAATATAATTAACCTAATACAATTATTTAAATAAGGCAAATGGGCCTTTACAATTGGGGTAGTTCATGTGAGGGGGAGCTGGGTTCAGTATGTCGTACCCACTTCTATGGCCCCCAACTCTCACACAAGGCCCAAAAGAGAGGAATTTAACCTTAAAATAAACAATTGTTATTCATTGAATAAGCCCAAATCTAATTGGGCCTAAATAAATTTCCTTATGTCAAAATTTATTTTAGCAACCTAGTCCATTTACTTAGTAAAAACTTAAATGGGCTCCCTATATGCATCTAAGCCCAAAAGCAAACATATAGGCTCACACAGGTCAAATGATTTGGATGGACCCTATCATGTTACTAGGTTTACACAGATGAAAGAAGTACAAAATTTACTTGTTACAAATTATTTATAAGATCTATCGTCAATTGGACTATGATTAAAATCAGATCATTGGATCATGATCTGTCAACAAGTTAATCATAGCAATTTAGATCAGATAAATAATAGGTTTGTTAAAAAGTTTTGAATAAACAATATAAACAAACATTGTCCATGTAACAGATGTGAATCAAGATATTAATATAATTAAATTATTATTCTTAAACTAACCAAATAAAGGAAACTAATTTTAAAATATCTAGGTTTATTTGAATCAAATTAAATATCTAATAAGATCAATGATTTGAAAGGAAAGAATCTCCAATATCACTTTCAGGTCTTATAATTTAATAAAATAAACCAATTCTAAAATAGATTTGGTTAGATAATTATTATTTTAGAAATAAAATAATAAATGAATAATAATTACCATAATTATATGCCAAAATATCTCAAATTAAGCAATATTCAAATCTCTACAAAAATATCTATGTTATTTAAATATTTAAGATATGATTTATAAATTTCTAATAAGGAAAAAATGATATATATAGAAAAAATATCATTTTTATACTTGTTGCTCCTAAAATCGCCCAATATACGTGGACCAGTCAGGGAGGGACACGTGGATCAAATTACTTGAGAGAGAACTGCTAAGTCCTTGTATGACACCAGGAAGCGTTAATCAAATGGGTCCCGGAAGATGCACCCGGAGTACAAGGTACTCCCGGAAGCGAACATAGCTCAAAGGCACTCCGGGATGTGTCAGGACTCTCCCGAGACATCAAGTCGCATTTAATGCTGCATGGGAGGAAGCGTGTTGGGACTGTACACGCAATAAAGTCTGACGGCACATCCCCCAAACAGCAGCGCTACAGTAATGATCATTTAAGTCTAGCGACGGCTACTCTGCGAAGAGTCACGTCAATCATAAGACAAAAAGGACATTCTCCATAAAAACCCTACAGCACCTAGGGATTTGACCATGCATCACCCATGGTATATTCATCGGAAATGCCCAACTTTATGGATACTTACAGACACATGTGTAAGTACAATTCTAGGGATTGCCCCTCTAAAACACTATAAATACCCCCTCAAAGCTCATTTAATGGGGTCGGAGAATCTTGGCTGCTTAAGAGCAAACAGAGAAAAAACTCACCAAGAACATTCTTTGTATTAAAGAGAGAAATATTCTCCCAAGTGTAAGATCTGTATTAAAGACATCCATAAATATCAGTGGCTCGTGGACTAAGGCTCATTAACGCCCCAACCACGTAAAAAGTCTTCATCTCGCTTTCTTATAGCTCACTATTATATTCGTATTTTATTAGTTGCCGAAAACCTCGGTCAACATTTTGGTGCTTTCATTGAGAGCTGAGGAAAGCTGCTTCGCAACAAGCATTTAACTTCACAACAATGGTGGAGACAAGAGCTACACGTCACCCTCGCCCTCTAGAAGACGCTCAAGATCCCAACGAAGAGGATGTAGCTTCAAGGGCAGCAGAGGAGTCCGAGGAAGAAATTCCAGATGAGAACCATGAGGAACACCTCGACGAATACGCTTACGATGATGGAAGCTACCAAGAGCTGGTGCTCCTCAGGCAAAAAGCCATCGATCACGAAGCTGAGATCGAAGCTCAGAAAGTGCAAAATCAAAAAATGCACGAGGTGATGCTAGCCATGCAAAAAGCCATGGAGGCCGCTGGCATTCACGTGCATCCCAAGGCAATGGCCGCTGGACTCGATGAGGAGCCAGCTACGTCGTCGCCCAATTCCCAGCAACAAAGGCCCAGGGAACCTAGCCCTATAAGGCACCCTGCTGAGGAAAACCAAACGAAAAACCCTACTTCTGCCCCTGGTCGGAAGAAAAAGGCGCAGGATCCGCGCAAGGTCCGCTCGGATTTCCCTAAAGGGAAAGGTCGCAGAGGGGCAAGCCCCGAAGAGGGAGTCTTGGCCCTCAGGATCGAGGGGACCGAAAGAGCGTTTCCGTGCACCAAGAACCGGGGGGTAGAGGAAGAGGAGGACAGAAATGTCCACCCGTTGATTTGAGAAATCAAATCAATGGGAATCAAGGTGACCTCCGGGATCACCTTGATCAAAAAAGATACAGACCCGAAGTCTCCTCGGGTACTGTAAACGAAGGGATTATGGCAGAGCTTGCCAGCCTTCGAAAAGATATTGCCCGAGTCTCCCGAAGGCGAGAGGAGATGACTCCGACTCGGACAGTGAGGACCGGGAGCCCTGCGCCAAGCATATCCTGGAGGCGGAGCTCCCTAAAAACTTCAAAATGCCCGAAATGGCGGCATATACTGGGAACTCCGACCCCAGCGATCACCTGTCACGATTCAATCGAGTCATGACAGTCATGCGGGTCAGCAATGACGCCAAGTGCCTATGCTTCCCCCTCACTCTGAGCGGCTCGGCGGAGGAGTGGTTCAAGAAACTAGAACCAGGATCGGTGGGATGTTGGAACAAACTCCAAACCAACTTCCGGAGGCAATTTGTCGCCGCCAGGAAGGTAAATTTGGAAGTTAGTGCCTTGACTAACATCAAGCAACTACCCACCGAGACTTTGAAAAATTACATCAAGAGGTTCCGAGAGGAAGCCTCGAGGACCAAGAAGGTTGACGACGGACAACAGCTTGCGCTTCTCCAAGCAGGAATCCGTACTGGGACTCCCTTCTGGAACGAATTACGGCGAAGGCGCGCTAGCCTTCGGGACTTCCGAAGCGAGTCCAAAAATATATTAACCTCGAAGAAGCCCAGATTGTGGCTTACGGAGGCTATTATCCAACGGGATGGCGGGATACGTGCCGGGAGTATCGCCCTCGGGTCTTGTCCCGACCGCGACCCCTCGGTTAGTGGCATACGGTTTTACGCCACTCCCGGGTACAACCAAGGGCAAGCTCTGCCCCCGGCATCTTCCCATTATGGCAATCCGTCCGGGGTGAATGGACGGGCTCCTTCACAGGCTGCCCCAACCGCTAGCTTAACAGGCCCCACTCAAGGGTCTAGAAGCAAGAGTTCCTCCAAGGGCAGCACCCGAACGGGAGAGAAGCGCCAAAAGAAGGGGTACACACCCCAATACACCCAGTACACAGAGCTCACGGACTCTCAGGAACGTGTCTATTTTGCCACAAGGCAGAATACGCATTACCGGAGACCCCGGCCTTTGTACGGGGACGGCTCTCGAGAGAGATCCGAGCAAAAGGTGCGAATATCACAATGACATCGGTCACGGCACCAACGAGTGTAAAAATCTCAAGGATGAGATTGAGAATCCGATCCGGTTGGGCCACCTCTATGAGTGGATCAAAAATAGGTTACCCCACCTTAACCGGGGCGGGTGGCGGGGGCATGCCTTCGGGGACACCGGGGGTACGGCGGGGAGTATTGCCTCCCGCTCCGCAGGTGACACCCAGCATATACCCGGACTACCGCCTCGGCCTAATGGACGGGTAGCCATGATCTCCGGAGGTCCCCATATCGGAGGAAACACTCGGAAGGAGCGAAAGAGATATGCCGAGGCCGCAAGGCACAGTGAAGTGTGGGAAGTCACTCAACTCCCAGCTCAAAGGCCTCGGCTAATGGACCAACCCATAACGTTCACGGAAGAAGACGCCAAGACGGTGCGTTTTCCTCATCACGACCCGCTGGTCATAGAGACCCCCATTGCAAATAAAGTGGTGGCCAGGGTCCTGATTGATAATGGAAGTTCCGTGAACTTGCTCTTCAAAGAGGCCTTCCTTTGCGATAGGATTGACCGACCGGACCTCTCTCCTAGCGGATCGCGGCTCACGGTGGTTTAACGGGACAACTCTAATCCCGATGGGAAAAGTCGGGCTCCCGGTTACCTGTGCACGGACACTCCACGAGCACGTTTAAGTACGCACCTTCGTGGTGGTAGGCGCCCAACGACTACAACGCAATCTTAGGCCGACCGGCCCTCGTCGACTTCGGTGCAATAACTTCTATCCGACACCTATGCCTAAAATTTCCTACCCAGGAAGCCGGAGTCGGAACGGTGAGGGGAAACCAGGGAGAGGCCAGGCAATGTTACAACGTTGCCACCCATTTGCCAGTGCTCATGGTCCGGGGGCCCCCTGAAGTAGAGAAGGCTGAAGAAGACGAGTTGGATCCTCGTATAGGATTCGAAAGGGTCGTAGAACCAATGGAGGACGTCGAAGAGATACCAGTGTGCGACGACAACTCCACCAAAGTACTTCGGATAGGGAGAGGCCTAGATCCGGAGGAAAAGGATAAAATAATAAAAACACTGAAGGGCGCCATTGATGTTTTTGCGTGGCGCCAAGAGGATATGACCGGCATCAGCCCTCATGTCATCACCCATGTCCTCAACGTCAATCCGGACATGCCCCCTATACAACAAAAGAGACGCCCGCTCGACTCGGCGAAAGCCGAGGCCTTAGAGAAAGAGGTGGATAAACTTTTGTCCAACAGCATGATCCGCGACGTATACTATCCGGAATGGCTGGCCAATCCGGTCCTGGTGCCCAAGCCGAACGGAACTTGGCGGGTTTGCATAGATTTCACAGATCTAAACAAAGCCTGCCCAAAGGACTGCTTTCCGCTGCCCAGGATTGACCAGATGGTGGACGCCACCTCCGGATTCAAACTGTTATCTTTCATGGATGCCTATGCGGGGTACAATCAAATAAAGATGCATACGGCAGACCAGGAGTGCACTAGCTTCAGGACCGATAGGGGGGTATACTGTTATCTAGTCATGCCTTTCGGACTGAAAAACGCCGGAGCGACCTATCAAAGAATGGTTAACCGGATGTTTAAAGGCCTCCTGGGACGAAACATGGAAGTATATGTAGACGACATGCTCGTCAAATCCAAAGCATGCAATAGCCATGCAGACGACTTAGAAGAATGTTTCGAAGTCGTTCGGAGATACGGCATGAAGCTCAATCCGAAGAAGTGTACCTTCGGAGTCAAGTCGGGAAAATTCCTGGGCTTCATAGTCGACGGAGAGGGATTGAGGCGAACCGGAGAAAATTCAAGCTCTCTTGGACATGCCATCCCCCAGGAAGCATAAGGACGTGCAAAGTTTGACCGGAAAGGTAGCCGCGTTGAGCCGTTTTATCTCACGATCCACGGACAAGTGCATACCCTTCTTCAACATACTGAAGAAATGCCAAAAGTTCGAATGGACAGACGAATGCGAGGAGGTATTCAAAAGGTTAAAAGACCATATGGCAAAACCTCCTATCCTATCAAAGCCCGTCCTTGGAGAAGACTTGTTCCTTTACTTGGCGGTCTCCGAACATGCGGTCAGCGCTGCATTGGTCCGGGAGGAAGAAAAGGTCCAGCATCCCGTGTACTATGTTAGTAAACGCATGATAGGAGCCGAGACGAGGTACCCGGTCATCGAAAAGCGGTATTACGCCTCCTGATGGCATCCCGGAAGTTGAGACCCTACTTCCAAGCCCATCCAATCGAGTTTTGACCAATCATCCACTCGGCAAGTCCTCCGAAACACCGAAGCCTCCGGAAGACTCCTCAAATGGGCAATGGAACTGAGTCAGTTTGACTTGCATTACGTGCCCGGATTTACGTAAAAGGCCAAGCCTTGGCGTACTTCATCACCGAATGTAATGAAGCCGAGGCAACGACCAATACTCGGAGCCACCCAGCCCCACTTGGAGAGTATTCGTGGATGGAGCTTCAAACGAAAACGGTTCGGGAGCGGAGTAGCTATGATATCACCCACCGGGTTGCGGCTCCGGCGGCACTCCGATTCAACTTCACAGCTTCGAACAATGAAGCCGAATATGAGGCTCTAATAGCAGGGCTACGATTGGCTAAAGCTGTAGGAGCCAAGAGGGTGGAAATCTACAGTGATTCCCAGCTGGTCGTAAACCAAGTTTCCGGAGAATACCAAACCCGCGGCGAAAGAATGGCCGCGTACGTAACAATAGTCCGGGAACTGCTCCACGAGTTCACGGACTACAAAATAGAAAGAATCCCCCGAGAAAAGAACGCTCATGCGGACTGTCTGGCTAAGTTAGCCTCGGATAGTGAAATCGAAGAGCGGGGGTAGTACGGTGGAACGCTTGGCGAGCCAAGCATCAAAATAAAAGAGACCACACAAACGGTTGGGCAAGAACCCACTGGATGGTCCCCATCATAAAATACATAACCACGTGTGAGTTGCCCCAAGAGAGGGAGCCTTTGTCTCGAAAGATTCGGTATCGGGCTCATCGTTATGTAATGATGGACCAAATTCTCTACGGAGAGGACTCGGCATGCCTTATTTAAGGTGTGTATCGGACCACGAAGCTAGACAAATCATGCTTGGAGGTCCACGAAGGGTTCCGTGGAGATCATACGGGAGGACCGGCCTCTCAAAGAAAATATTGAGCGGGGATACTTCTGGCCAACAATGGAAAAAGATTGTATAGACTATGTCCAAAAGTGTGACTCGTGCCAAAGGTACGCGAACATACCGAGAGCTCCTCCAAATGAGATCACGCTGATGACAAGCCCCTGGCCCTTCGCGGTCTGGGGCATAGATCTCATCGGGTCTCTACCTACGGGAAAAGGAGGAGTAAAGTATGCAATAGTAGCAGTAGACTACTTCACCAAATGGACAGAGGCTGAGCCTATGAAGACAATAACCGCTAAGAAGGCGTTGGACTTTGTTGTCAAAAACATAGTGTGTCGATACGGCTTACCTCACAAAATAGTCTCAGACAATGGAAAGCAATTTGATTGCGAGGAATTTATCGACTTCGCAACCGAGCACGGAGTAGTGAAAAGCTTCTCCGCGGTAGCCGGCCTCAAACAAACGGCCGGGCGGAGGCGATCAATAAAATCCTAAAGGTCACCTTGAAAAAGAAGGCTGCCGGCTTGTAAAAATAGCGGCCCGAAGAATTGCCAAGGGTATTGTGGGCCTACGGACGACCCCCGGAACCACAACCGGTCACTCGCCGTTCTCAATGGCATACGGTTGTGAAGCAATGGTCCGGTGGAAACATTATTCCCATCCCACGGGAGAACGACTTATGATCCGGCCACCAATCGAGGCCACTGCTCCAAGAAGCTGCGGGATCAAGTCGAAGAACTCCGGGATGAGTCCCAAATACGGATGGCCGCTTATCAAAAGAAGGTGACCAAGTATTTTAACTCCAAGGTTAAAAACAGAAAATTCGCTATCGGTGACATGGTCCTAAGAAGGGTCTTCCCAGCCACCCAAGAACCCGGAGTGGGGGTACTTGGACCAAATTGGGAAGGACCATATGAAATCGAGGACGAAATCGGCTCTGGCACTTACAAGGCGAAAAGAATGGACGGAACTACTGTCCCAAGAGCCTGGAATGCCGATCACCTCAGAAAATACTACCAGTAGCGAATTAAACTTAGCTTTTGTTTAAAGGGTTTGTACCGTCCAAATGTATGCCTCCTCTATATTAAATAAAACTGAGTGCCTTAAAAACAAAGTTTCTATGCCACTCAGGGGGGTACTAGGGTATACCGCACGGACAAACAAAAACAAGCTAAGAAAAATATCCTGACCCAAAGGGCAGGTCAAGCTAAGTAAAACATCCTGACCCAAAGGGCAGGTTAAGCTAAGTAAAATATCCTGACCCAAAGGGCAGGTCAAGCTAAGTAAAATATCCTGACCCAAAGGGCAGGTCAAGCTAAGTAAAACATCCTGACCCGAAGGGCAGGTCAAGCTAATTAAAATATCCTGACCCAAAGGGCAGGTCATAAACATGCGCAAAGAATAAAAGGCGTAAGTATGAAATCTGAGCCAAAGGACAGTTGAAATATATGAAGGGTGGAAAAAAGATCGCACATCTATATATAAACAAATATATATATATATATAATAAAATATCCTAACCCGAAGGTTAGGTCATACACATATAAATGGCCGGGGACAGGCCTTAAATTGTCTCCCCTTTAAATAAAGGCCGCCGCCCCGTAAGTAAAGCATTCTAAGGCGGCGGCAAATATGTACAAAGAAAAAAAGAGTTATGAAAAGAACGGGTATAATGCGGGTCAATAATAGGGCGGCTCGGTCGGCCGTGGCGAAGACGAGGTCCGATCCGTGCCTCGAAGCTCAGCATCAAGTCTCTTCTTCTTCTCCCGAAATTTGGCAATCATGTCCTCGGGTTTGGGATAGAAAGAAAGCTTGATGCTCTGATCGTTGGTGGCCCAAGCCATGTAGACACCATCATCAAAGCGCTTCGGGCACCGGCGCGGGGAGACGGGAGAAAGGAGCTCGGCCCTCTTGGCCTTCCTAATAGACTGATCTTTGTAGTCCCGAAGCTCCTTCAACTCCGCAGCCAGAGCGGCCTTGGATTCAATATCCGACTGGTGAGTCTCCTCTAGAGACTTCACCTTGGCGGCCATTTCGTCCAAAGCCTCCCTGGCCTCCCGAAGGTCCCGCCTGGCCTTCTCGGCAGCCTCAGTTTGAGCCCTCAGCTCCTCCTGATGATGGGCCTCCATCCTGCCTCTCCGCTGGGCCTCGGCCTGGATCATGTCCTCCGCCTGAGCCTCCCTCCGGATAGCCTCCTCCTCCCTGGCCTTGGCCCTCTCTTCCTTAGCCTTGGCCGCAGCCTCCTGGCGCTCGGCGGCCTCCTGGTAGATCAGCCTCTCCGCAGTAAGGTCTTGAAGGACCTTCTTGACGTCGTTCATGTCCCCAAAATCGGACAGAGCGAAGCCATGGCTTATGATGTTCTTGGAGAGGCGACCGGCCCTCACCGCAAGGCCGAGCCATAATGGGATGTAAGGGAAAATTCCTCAAAGGAAGAAAACAAAATACAAACACCAAAAAGGAAACGTAAGAAATTGCAAAGTACTTACCACTGTGAGGGAATGGCTGAGGTCCTGGACTTGGAAGATAGAGTTCAGAGAGGCACAAGTGGCAAACCGCTTGGGCGCACAGCGTGTAAGCTGAGAGGCGAACTCACCGGTCATTTCCGCAGCGAAAGGAGCCAGAGTGGGCCCAAGGAGGGGACGGAACCAGTCCGCCAAAGGATCCAGGTTGAGGTTCCATGGATCATGATATTCCGGATGGTTAATGCTCGCCTCAACCTCCGCCCGCAGGATCCTCCTAAGGGCCTCCACATCGGCATATCCCCGGGAGTACTCGTCCATAGCGTAGTTGTGCTTGGCTATGCGAAGCTCCTGCCTCGCCTCATCCCCCGGAATCGGGGTAAGCTCAATGCGAGGAGGAGCAGGATTTTCCTCCATTGGAGACACCCCGCCGTCTAGGCCATGAGCGGGAGTGTCGGCCCTCCGAGGCCTCTTCGGCTCGTCCGGGGCAATCATCTTGCCCTTGCGCTTGCGGATCAGAGCCACTTCTGACTCCTCCTCGTCCTCCTCTGCTACCACTGGGAGAGCTTGAGGGTCTCCAGCACCCTCGGCGGCTTCCTCCGAGAAGTCCCATCCTTTCCCCTGGCCTTCTCCCGGAAGCCCCTCCTCGTCATCCACCAAGTCGATGGTTTCGGGAGGAGCGCCGGAAGAAACCTTCAAGGAAGGGGCCGGGGGAGAGGGGGTGAAAGCCGGAGGAGCCACCGGAGTATGGACCCCAGCCAGCCGTTCCAGGATGGCATCCATGGAGGTACCTGTTCCAATAAAGCAAGCAAGTGTTAGAAGTCCGTGAGAAACTACTTACAAAAGGCGCAGTAAATAAACTACTCCTACCCGGACTCCCTAGTTCGACCCTAGCAAAGTCCTGAACTTTAATGCTGGCAGCATCATCTCCAAGATAACTGTCCGAGGGCCGAAACCAGCTGGATGCTATGTAAGCCGACGGACCTAAGGGAATAGGTTCCGGAGGGCCGGGGCCCATCCGGGACCGACCTAGGTAATCTCCTAAGTTTGTAAAATAAAACTCCTTCAAATGATCCCCCCACCGGGTCGACGGCATTTTAAATCTACGGAGACGCTCGTCGAACCCTATGGGCCTACGACTGGTATATTCATCAACAGAAGGGACATATTGAATTATCAAAGGAGACTTACCACCAGCACCAGAAGTGCTAGCACCGGGAGCGCCCGAGTTTGGTTCGGGGATTGAAGGCTGGGGCCGGGAAGTACCGGTTCTCGGAAGAACCTTCAAGACGAAGGGGTCCCCCGGCGGAAGGACCTCCAATCTCTTCTTGAAGTATCTTATCAAAAAATTTAGCTTCGGACTTCCCGCCGATAGCTTGGCTCCTTCGCACCACCGGGCTCCCCACACGGAGCCCTCTCCCGAAGGCGGCCTGAGCCTTTGGAATACGCCTTCTCCTGGGCCTTCCGGTAGAGATAATCTTGGTACTTCTTCTCTGCCGTAGCAATAAGCTCATCTCGGAAGGCCTTCTCCGCGACCGGCGCCCTCACGTTAGGGCAGATAACCTTGGAAAGGTTGGAGTCATCCACGGATTGGTGAGAAAGGATAAGTTTGGCCTTTCTGCAATTCTCCGTGGTGACCAAGCCCCCGACGTCAAGATCGGCATGGTCGTAAGAGGCGAAAGCTTGGGCCCTTCGAAGGAACGCCTGAGTGGTGAGCGTCCGCTGGTAAGGTGGGATCCGCACCCACTCCGTGAGCAGCTCCGGGTGGTCCACGGCCCTAAAACCGGAGGAGAAGAAAAATCGGTGGCGATACTCCTTAACATGAGTCTGCCTATTATACGGAACCACCCCTTCGTTAGCAGGGTGGATCCGGAACCCATAAAAACCGTCCTTAAGTTTGTCCCCTTTCTTGGGGACGGATACAAGTTCGTAAAAATATAAAATCTCCGCCGGGCTGGGAGACCCCCAGCCGCGTGCGGCATAAAAAATAAATAAGCCTGAGAGCAGGCGGTATGCTTGAGGAATAAGTTGGTATGGCGCAAGGCCGACAAAAACAAGAAAATCAACAAAATAGTCCTGGAGCGGGAGCATTGCGCCGGCCATCAGATGGGTCTGACTCCAAGCCCCGAAGCCATCATAGTTGAGGTTGGGTGTCTCCGAGTCACGAGGAGGCCGGTGGAAGGTCCCTGAGGTAGAGGGTTTGATTCCAGCCACGTTAATGATGTTCTCCAGCTGGTGAGGGCAGGTCAGGGTCGATCGAAGCTCGGCCGCCTCCCAGCCAGTGGCGCGGGACTTGTACCCTTCCTGGGCAACAGGTCCCAGAGAAACCTCCTCCAGGGTAGCAATACTCTTCCCCTTCTTCTTCGAGGACTTTGAGCCAGAAGCGGACATGATATGCTCTGAGAAAAACGAAAAGAAAAAACCCAGCAGTTAGGCCCCATATCAAACCCTAAACCAGAAAAAAGGGAGTGGGGGTCCCCTAACCGCTGGAAAGAGGCCCCCTCCGGACACGTGTCACCTGGGAAACTCGAAAGAGAATCCCTGAACAAGTATCGGGTGCAGTAAAATCACAGTAAAAGCGGTTTTGCAAAAAGGAAAAGAAAAAGGTCTTCCTATGCCCTAAAGCAAATGCTAAACGAAGGATACACGGCCTTCTTCAAACAAAACTGTACGACTACAACTAATACAGTGAAACGTAAGAGCGAGAACTCAAAGAGCTCAAACACTCACACTCCGAAATCTCTTAGTACGAACCCAGAAAACAAACAAAATAAATGTAAGCATACTAGAGTCTAAAGATTCGAAGAACTTACGGTTGATTGTTGAGCGGGGTGCGGGTATGATTGAGCAAGAGTTGAGAAGCACTGGTGAAATCGAACACTGGAAGATTACAGAAAATGTTCAAGTGTTAAGGCGGTTTGTGCTACTTTGAGGAAATTTTCTCTCTGAGAAATTCAAGCAAAAATGGTAAGGAATGGAAAGTAACCAAAATGAAGGAAAGGTGGTGGCTTTTATAGGCAAAAATGCATGAGGAACAGGCGCCTTCACCTACCAATCGTACGGTTAGGGAAGCACGCGATTCGAATTCCCAATAGATCAACGGGCCAGATCAATCCGCCATTAAGGCGGTGCAAACGTTTGAGTATCCGTCTGACACCATCAATGCGCCGCATCAATCAGGGGGCGTAAAACGAATCGACCTCTGCAAAAGTGAATCACTGCATTTAATGCCATTATTAGGCACACCTTCACGCGCCCCACGTCGTATCATAAGACCGAGGAGGCGGCTGGAAACATTCCTACGAACAACGTAGTATCGCATTAAATAACCTCATTTAATGTGTCCCCCACGCGCTCGAGACTCGAGCTGGGGAAACGAGGAGTCAACTGGAGGTACTTGGACAAGCCTTGGTTTATTTTTACTAAGTAAACAAGGCTTGGGGGGTAAATGTTGCTCCTAAAATCGCCCAATATACGTGGACCAGTCAGGGAGGGACACGTGGATCAAATTACTTGAGAGAGAACTGCTAAGTCCTTGTATGACACCAGGAAGCGTTAATCAAATGGGTCCCGGAAGATGCACCCGGAGTACAAGGTACTCCCGGAAGCGAACATAGCTCAAAGGCACTCCGGGATGTGTCAGGACTCTCCCGAGACATCAAGTCGCATTTAATGCTGCATGGGAGGAAGCGTGTTGGGACTGTACACGCAATAAAGTCTGACGGCACATCCCCCAAACAGCAGCGCTACAGTAATGATCATTTAAGTCTAGCGACGGCTACTCTGCGAAGAGTCACGTCAATCATAAGACAAAAAGGACATTCTCCATAAAAACCCTACAGCACCTAGGGATTTGACCATGCATCACCCATGGTATATTCATCGGAAATGCCCAACTTTATGGATACTTACAGACACATGTGTAAGTACAATTCTAGGGATTGCCCCTCTAAAACACTATAAATACCCCCTCAAAGCTCATTTAATGGGGTCGGAGAATCTTGGCTGCTTAAGAGCAAACAGAGAAAAAACTCACCAAGAACATTCTTTGTATTAAAGAGAGAAATATTCTCCCAAGTGTAAGATCTGTATTAAAGACATCCATAAATATCAGTGGCTCGTGGACTAAGGCTCATTAACGCCCCAACCACGTAAAAAGTCTTCATCTCGCTTTCTTATAGCTCACTATTATATTCGTATTTTATTAGTTGCCGAAAACCTCGGTCAACAATACTTATAATTTATAAATAATTAAATATTTAACAAAATAACAAATTTTTGAATTTGAAAAACATTATGGTAAGTATATCTATAAAAATATCTATGTAAATTTCAAATTTATTAATTATTTAATTTGACCTATAAGATAATTTTAATATAATATTTTAAATAAAAAGATAAAGCTATCTTTTAATTTAAAATATCTTAAATATCAAAATATCTAATCTTATAATTAAATAATAAATAAATATTAAAGAAGTTAACAAATTTTTTAAATCTGACCATAATAGGAAATATTTAAAAATTGGAAACAATCCAAAATAGAAATATTTAAAATTGGAAAAATTCCAAATTGAAAATATTTAAAATTGGAAACAATTCAATTTAGAAATATTTAAAATTGGAAAAATAAATTTTGGGAAACAATCCCATGAAAAAATTGGATTTTTGGGAAAAAAAACCCCAAAAATCGCAATTTTTGGGAAACTGCCACTAGGGCTGCATGTGCAGCCCAGATAGGCTGCAAAAAGGGGCTTACACGCGCGGATGAGGGGAATTGCAGCCCCATCTGCCGAGAAAACTCGGCGGGCTGCAGGGTTCCCAGGCGAGACGCACGGGCGTGCTCCTGGGTGATTGACCGAGGTACGCACGCGGATGGGAGGTTGTCCGAAGCACCTGGTGCACGTGTGCACCTAGCTTCGACAGCCATCATTCCCGATTTTCCAAAATTCATAACTTTTCCAATTTTTATCGGAATCGAGTTCCGTAAAAACAAAAATTGCTCAATTTTTCACAAGGAATCCAAATAAAATATTTTCAAAAATTGAAAAAATATTTTTCATGGAAAACGAAACTGTACAACATCAACATTCATCAAACAACACATAAACCAACATGAAGCCATCCAAATCAACACAGAAACATGCAATCATCGTTTTAATTCATATTACATGAAAGTAAATCATTACCATGGCTCTGGTGCCAGTTGTTGGAAATTATTTTACCAGGATCTAGATTTACTAACAAGTATGTTGGATTAACAAACTAATATGAATTCTAAAACAATGAAAATAAACACATATAAAGTTAGAAAACCTTACAGTGGGTGCAGCGAAATAAAATGACTCCTTCCGTTCAGATCTCTAGCCCTTGATTCCTTTCTGTAGCAGAGCATCACCAAGATCTGAACCTGGATCTTCTTTTCTCCTTCTTTGATGCGGAAATTCCATAGTCTTCCATACTATGATTGAGATACCACTTGATGTGTGTGGGCACTACTCATTCACTCAAAGTTTCGAAATTACAAAGAAGAAAAGAGAGAGAGAAGGTGGCGTGTGAGGCTTTTTCTGAGAGAAACAAAGTGATCAAGAATGTGTGTCTTTGTTTCCTCAAGCCAACATTTTCTATTTATAGAAAACCCTCTAGGTTTAGGTTAGAATTGTATGGCATTAAAATAATGGAAACTACAAATGGTATTTCTCATGCATAGGGCCGGCCATACAAAGGGTATTGGGCCTCACTTTGCAACTTTCCCATTTTGTTATTTTCCATTCCCATTTTCTCAAAAATGCCAATTTTCCAATTTAACCTTTTAAATGCCAATTCTAATTATTTAATAACTTGGAAATAATTATCAAATAAAATTGTCATTTAATATATTTATTAATTTACACATATAAAGTCTCTTAATCAATAAATAAACCTAAAATCTCTTTTCTTTACAATTTCGCCCTTGCTTACTGAAAATTCATAAAGTAGACATAGTCTAACTTTTAGAATTTTAATTGATTAATTAAAATCAATTAACTGAGTCTTACAAGCAGTATGGCCTCAACTAGTGTGGGGACCATGGGTCTATATAATCGAGCTTCCAATAAATCGAACCGAATTTACCAAGTAAATTCCCTAACTTATTAATTCCTCATTGAATCCACACTTAGAACTTGGAATTGCACTCTCAGTCATATAGAAACGCTCTATATGTTATAACCCTAATGTGATCAATGATCCTCTATATAGATGATTTACACTGTACAGGATTAAATTACCGTAACACCCTACAATGTATTTTATCCTTAAAACACTTAACCCTGTATAAATGATATTTCACCTAAGTGAAATGAGATCTCCACCATTTATCTTCGTTTGGTTAAGCTCGAAGGAAATCATCCTTTACTTCTATTTGCCAAATAGAAGCTATAGATTCCATATTTATGTTAGCGCTCCCACTCAATTGCATTACCGTGTTCCCAAAATGTACGTATCACCCTGATACAAAACTAGGCTTAACTAACAAATCAAAGAACACGAGTAACACTCTTGAAATTGAGCCTAACCATATCAGGATTTCGATCATGTGATCTAGGATCAACAGGTGATATTGAATTGAATAGATATTACGGTAAGTTTTAACATATCTAATCAAAGTTCAATATCGGTCCCTTCCGATGTATACTCCATACATCCGATACTGGTAAACTTTGCCAATGTCCTGGAAAGGACATAATACTTTTCTAAGGTGTAAGAATACCTATCGCTGATTATACCATGTCAGTCTAAATCCAGTGTTCTGACAAATCAGGGAATAAACTTTTGAACATATAATAAAGATTATATTCCACTGTGCTGACAACACTATAATCTTTAACCAACTCATATGTTCTGGACTTAAAAAAAAATCATACATTATATACACATATAACCATGAAATAAATCATGTGAACCATGCAACATAAAATGTTATTTCTGATCTTTATTAATAAGTAAATCTGATTATATGAAATGAGTTTTATTTAGGGCATAAAACCCAACAGGATCACCCTAATGGTGGCGACTGTATTTGACTTGCAAAATATGAAACAATGGTAGAAGCTCATAAGATAGAATAGCCTTGACTCTCGCCTAAACGAGACAACGCTGGATTCCAATCTTGATCGAATAAAAGATTGCTAGAATGTTTAACATTTTAGATGAGCTGACAACTCTATTCAATGGATGGTAGCTTTGACTCTCGCCTAAACGGGACACTGATATCAGTTTGTTGAAAACCTTGGAAATTATTTAGGATTGTTTTTTTTAGTATTTTCTCATATCATTCCTACATGCTATGTGCTTATAATTTATGAATTGGATTTTGTGTTAAACCATTATTGATTTCTATTTATTATTTTGTAGTATCCTGTATAACCATGATGAATTCCATGTTATCACTCTTGACCGAAAGTAAGCTAAATGGATCTAACTTTGCAAAATGGAATGAGAACATTAATATTGCTCTCATAGGAGAAAGTGCCTTGTTTGTGTTAACTGAGTCGTCTCCTGAAGTGCCGGGGGACAATGCAACCAAAGCTGTGAAAGAAAAGTATGAGCGTTGGCAGAAAGCTAACGACAAAGCTCTATACTTCATGCTTTCCAACATGGTTGACACCCTTAAAACTCGGTTTTCTAAAACCAAAAAGGCTGTTGAAGTTATGACGAAGTTAATTGAGCTATTCGGTAGGGCATCTCTTCAGTCTCGCTTTGACGCGACTAAGAAATACATCAATGCACGGATGGAACCCCATAAAAACGTGTGTGATCATGTTCTCCTCATGGCAAGTTATTTCCAAGAAGCCCAGGATCATGGTGCAGAAATGGATCACACTACTCAAGTAAGCCTTATCTTGAATAGTTTGACTCCATCATTTCTGCCCTATACATCAAATTTTGTCATGAATAAAAAGGACATAGACTTTCATGAGTTAGTCAATGACCTTCAGACATATGAAAATTTGATTGGAGGCCCCAAGAAGAAAGGGAGTAAACCTCAAAATTCTGGGAATGGTAATGGGACGGTCAAACCTGAGGCAAATGTTGCCTCTGCTGCTAAACCCAAATCTAAGAAGAAGTGGAGAAACACCAAGAAGCGTGCCAAAGCCATGAAAAACAAAAAGACTGCTGCTTCTGGTGATGCACTCAAAGGAAAGTGTTTCTACTGCAATGAGAAAGGTCATTGGAAACCCCAATGTCCTAAACTTCTTGCAAAGAAACAAGGTATTTCTTTCTATAAACTTTAAGAGTTTTAGTGAATTATTATCCAATTGGATTATTGATTCTCGACTAAATTTGTTTATTTGTTTCTTCTTCTTGTAGGCCAAGCTACTTGAACTCAGATGCTATCTTAGTGAGTTGGATCGAAAAGTTGGACAAAGGGTGAAGATCGTCCAAGATGAAGATGAAGCTCATTTATCTAATTTTGAATTAATTGTTTTAGTTTAAAGACAATTTGGATTTCGAATTTTAGTTAGGGATTTTTATCCCTGTTTTTCTCATATTGTTGCAATACATTTTTTTATTATTAATAATATTTTATTTTCTATTCAAACAAATTGCAATTTATGAGATTGAGCTTCATTTACTTTATCTTAAACCACAATTACCACATTATATTTATATGTTTGTATGTGTAAGTGTTTTATTATTGATGCAAATTCTATAATATTTACAACTCTTCATAGAGTTGTATTAAATAAACACTAGAAATTATTTTTGTGTTTGTTAATAATTGTTAATTCTAATACAATTATTGAGAATTTGTTTAACAAAAGGATCTTTTGATCTAATAGGGGTGGAGAAAAGTTAAGAAAACGATGCAGTTCAACGATCTTTTATATCTAATGAACTCTAGATTGTATTCAACTCCACATAATCTCTATAACACTTAGAGAATCATGATCTTTATAACCTTTAGGGGTGGATCATAATCTCTATATACTTAGGGGTGGAATTTATTCACAATACCCTATGTAACACATATTTTCTTTAAACATGTTAGTAATATAATGAATTAGCTATTATCAGTATAAATCATTGATCTTGATTGTATGTACCAATTTAGTTTTACTGTTGTAGTACATAATGATACCTATAAAAGTTCTTTGATAATGTTTCACACTACCTTAATTTAGTGGGAGAATTTTAAAATTCTTTACCCATCTTCATTAGGTTGACACTTGTGATAGGAACTTAAGAACACTACTGAAAAGCAAATCTAACCATTCATGTGGATAGATATAACTTATCAGAATTATGAGAATAAGATAAAAGAACTCTAGTTCAGTCTATTCGAATGACTTGAGCCAAGAATTCTTAATCCTCATAACATTTTATGGTATCTTAATTTTGATTACTTAATCTCTAGCAAGTATTTTTCACTTCAAATACTAGTCTGCTATGTTGATGATTTAGTCTTAAAAGAAACTTAAAGTTTCAGACTAATACAATAAATCACAACTAGATAACTCTCCAAACAATAAAGAGGTTAAAAGTATTATTTAACCAGACATCTGCTATTGAGTGGGAGCTATCTGAGATGTAATCAAATAAGGAACGTTAGAAGATATTCAAGAAAAATTTATGAAAGTGATCTATATGTTAGATATTAAGGAACTGTATATCAGTTATCCTTGTATCTACCCCAACTTATTCAAAACTTTGAGATGGTGGTTACTCTGGGGGTGGAGGAGTTATTCTATAATAATTCAAGCTCTACCAAAGAAGATTTATAACTTTGTAAATTCGAAATTACCAGAAAGTTATTTAACTAAAGAAAAGTCTACGCTGTATTATCTCAATTCCATATTTTAAAAATGAGAGATATGTCTTCTGTTTATTCAGATGTACTTTAAAACAGTAAGGATTTCGGTATCCCTTGATGAGTAAAGCATATAGTAAAGGATGTTTGATAAATGTATTTATGAACTAGTTTCCAAAAGTTTAGGTGGATTCAAATACACTACACTTGATCTGAAGATCAAGATATCAGATTGATTTATTTGCACAGTTTGTTTTATGTTAGTGCAAGTGGGAGTTTGTTGGGTTTTGTGCCCTAAATAAAACCCTTTACAATCTGATTAGTAATCAATATAAGAAATTTAAAGTGATTTATGTTTGCATAAATTTTACATGCTAATGGTTTAATATGTTTATTACATTTACACACAAAATCTGTTAAGTCCATATCATATGTTAATTCACAATTACAGTATCGTCAAGATAGTGGAATGTGATTGATTATATGAATCAAAAGAATAAGTCCCTGTTTCATCAGTGTTTTGCATTTACACTGATGTGATAATTAACGATTGTGTGTACTTACACTTGGAGTAAGTGTTATGTTCTTTCCAGAACATTGGTAAAGTATACTAGTTTCGAATGTATGGAGTACACATTGGACTGGATCGATATTGCAACTTAGTTAAGATATTATAAACTTACCGTCATATCTTTCCAAGTCAATATCAATAGTTGATCTTAAGATTAAAAGAATCTAAATCCTGATATGCTTAGGCTCAACTCAGGAGTGCTATTCATGTTCTTTGATTTATTAGTTAAGCCTACTTTTGGGTCAGGGTGATACGTATATTTTGGGAACATGATAGTATGATTGAGTGGGAGTGCTGAACATAAATATGGAATCTATAGCTTCTACTGGTGTATAGAAGTCAAGTGATGATTCCCTTCGAGCTTAGCTAAATAGAAGTAAATGGATGAGCTCTTGTTTAAGTGACTAATTCTTAGATCACTAAACATCATTTACAGGTAGCTAAGTGTTTTAAGGGGCAAAATACGTTGAGGGGTGAGAACGGTAAAATTATCCCATCTCGATGTAAATCATCTATATAGAGGATTTTTGATCACAATAAGATTATAACAATGGTTAAATGAGATAGCATATCTATATCGTGGAACATATAATATGCTCTATATAAGTCTGAGAGTGCAATTCTAAGTTCTAAGAGTGGATTCAACGAAGAATTAATAAGTAGGGATTTACTTAGTAAATTCGGTTCACTTATTGGAAGCTCAGCATATAGATCCATGGTCCCCATTCTAGTTGAGACTATACTGCTTGTAAGACTCAATAATTGATTTGTGATTAATCAATTATAATTCTAAAGTTAGACTATGTCTGATTTGTGAATTTTCACTAAGCATGGGCGAAATTGTAAAGAAAAGGGATTCTAGGTTTATTTATTAATTAATAGACTTTATATGTCTAATTAATAATTAAATTAAATGACAATATTATTTAATAATCTATTTTAGTTATTAAATAATTAGTTTTGGCATTTAAATGGTTAGAATTGGAAAATTGGCGTTTTTGAGAAAATAGAAATAAAAATTGTAAAAACTGCAAAAACCAAGTGGGGCCCATTACACACCTTGGCCGGCCACTTAAGCATGATTTCGAATTAATATTTTCATTATTTTAATGCCAAATAATTACTAACCTAAACCTAGTAGTTGCCTATAAATAGAAAGTGATGGCTCAGTCAAATAACAAGTTTTCAAACATTCTATCAGAAAAATTACTTTTTCAGAAAACTGAGCCTTCTCTCTCTCTCTATAGCCGAACCAACCTCTCTCTCTTTTCCTCTTCTAAATTTCAAACCTTAGTGATAGAGTAAGTGCCCACGCACAGCAAGTGGTACCTCAACCAGAGATTGGAAGACTGTGAAGGATCACACACAAAGAGAAGGACATTCGGGCTCAGATCTTGATAATATTCTGTGACAGAAAGGATACAAGGGTTAGAGATCTGAGTGGAAGGAGACATTATTCCGCTGCAACCAATGTAAGGTTTTCTTAACTTTATATGTGTTTATTTATCGTTTTAGAAAGTTCATATTTAGGGTGTTAAACAACATACTTGTGAGTAGATCTAAGTGTTGGATGTTATTTTACCAGGAACTTAGATCTACTCACAAGTATGTTGATTTAACAACCTAAATATGAACTTCTAAAACGATGTGAAATTAAACACGTAAGAGTATCAGAAATCTTACAGTGATTGCAGCGGAATATATGTCTCCTCCCACTCAGATCTCTAACCCTTGATTCCTTTCTGTAGCAGAGTATAATCAAGATCTGAGCCCGATAGTCCTTCTTTGTTGTCTCTGAAATCTACACAGCCTTCCTCACTATGATTGCGGTATTACTTGATGTGTGTGGGCACTACTCTAGCACTTATACATTTCGAAACAGTGAAGGAATAGAGAGAGAGAGAGGGTGGCGGCTCAAAGAGAATTTTCTGAGAGAAAATTCTTTCAGAATAATGCTGTGAAAAGGTTGTACAGTTGTATGCAACTCTGAAGCCTTTGCCTTCTATTTATAGAAGACCACCAAGGGCTATGATTGACATTTGGAATTGAAAAAATCAAAGGGAAAAGGAAGCTAAGTGGCCGGCCTAGGCAATGTGGTAACAAGGCTTGCCACTTTTCCAACTTTCCTTTTCCTACACTGATAGTTTCCTGTTTTGTGAAAAACTGCCAATTCCATTGTTCAACCATATTAATGACAAATCTAATTATTTAATAATTAAAAATAATTATCAAATAATATATTATCATTTATTTTATTAATAATGAAACTAATTAAAGTTTCCTAATTAATAAATATGCCCTTCAAAATCTTTATTTCCTGTTTTGCCCTTAATAAGTGCTAAATTCTCAAATAGACAAGTCCATCTTGAGAATTTTTAATTGATTAATTAAAATCAATTAAATGAGTCTTACAAGTAATATCATCTCAACTAGTGAGGGGACCATGGGTCTATATATCCGAGCTTCTAATAAGCAGATCTAGAATTTACCACTTAAATTCACTGACTTATTAATTCTTCGTTGAATTCACACATAGAACTCAGAATTGCACTCTCAGTATATAGAATGCTCTATATGTTCCACCATATAGACACATTATTAGTTATCCATTGTTATAATCCTAATGTGATCAATGATCCTCTATATGGATGATTTACACTGTAAAGGGACTTAAATTACCGTAACACCCTACAATGTATTTTATCCTTAAAACACTTAACCCTGTATAAATGATATTTCAACTAAGTGAAATGAGTACTCAATCATTTATCTCGTTTGGTTAAGCTCGAAGGAAATCACCCTTTGCTTACTATTCGCCAGATAGAAGCTATAGATTCCATATTTATGTTAGCGCTCCCACTCAATCGCACTACCGTGTTCCCAAAATGTATGTATTGCCCAGACTAAAGATTTAGGCTTAACTAACAAATCAAAGAACACGAATAATACTCTTGAAATTAAGCCTAACCATATCAGGATTTCGATCATGTGATCTAGGATCAACTTATGATATTGAATTTGAATAGATGTTTACGGTAAGTTTCTAAATCTAATTCAAAGTTCAATATCGGTCCATTCCAATGCATACTCCATGCATCCAACCTGAGCTTTACTTTAACCTATGTTCTGGAAAGAACATAACATTTCTCCAAATGTAAGTAAACTCTGTTGTAGATTGTCATATCAGTGAAACCCAGTGTTCTGATAAATCTAGGAATACTTTATTCACATAGTCATGTTTATTTTCCACTGTGTTGACAACACAATAAACATGATCAAGTATGTGAAAAGGGTTTGGATGAATTTATAAATCAAATGGACAAGCAATTGATTAAGTGAACCAAAACATACACAAGTGAATGAAAAATTACTTCTGTTACTTTATTGATATTGAATAATTTGGATTACATTGAAACAGAGTTTTATTTAGGGCATAAAACCCAACAAACTCCCACTTGCACTAATATAAAACAAATCAGTACATTTCAATTAATCCTAAATTCTGACGGTGCTTTTCGAATGAAGTTACTGCCAAGACTTTGGTGAATGGATCAGCCAAGTTATCCTGCGTATCCACTTTCTCCACCAGTACATCCCCTCTTGCCACATATTCTCTGATAATATGATACTTTCTTTCTATGTGCTTACTTCTCTTGTGGCTCCGAGGTTCCTTACTGTTGGCTATAGCTCCAGTGTTATCACAAAGCAGGACTAGAGGCCTTTCCATTCCAGGAACTACACCGAGACTGGTGAAGAACTTCCTAAGCCAGACAACCTCTTTAGCTGCTTCAGCCGCAGCTATGTATTCTGCCTCCATGGTAGAATCCGAAATCGCAGTTTGTTTAGCACTTCTCCAAACCACTGCTCCACCCCCAAGAGTAAACACCATCCCAGATGTAGATTTCCTGTCTTCAAGACATCCCTGGAAATCTGAGTCTGTATAGCCTAAGGGATTTAAAGCACCACCCTTGTAGACTAATACATAATCTCTTGTACTCTTTAAGTATTTCAAAATATACTTAACAGCATTCCAATGTACCCTTCCTGGATTTGACTGATACCTGCTCACGATTCCAACTGCATAGCAGATGTCAGGTCTAGTGCATAGCATAGCATACATTAGACTTCCAACTGCAGAAGCATAAGGAATTTTTGCCATGTCTTCTATCTCTTGAGGATCAGTAGGGCACTGTTCCTTAGATAGACGAATACCATGTCTAGAGGGCATGTTTGCCCCTTTGGTATTGGTCATGGAAAATCTCTCTAGAACTTTGTCAATGTAAGCTGTTTGAGAGAGAGCAAGGGATCTGTTCTTCCGGTTTCTGACAATTTGAATACCAAGAACATAGGCTGCCTCACCCAAGTCTTTCATGTCAAATTGAGTGTTAAGCCATTCCTTGATGTGAGTCATTTTCTTGACATTGTTTCCAATGATCAAAATGTCATCAACATAAAGGACCAGGAATACTACTACTTGGTTTTCCTTGAGTTGGTAAACACAAGGTTCATCTTCATTCTGATGAAAGCCGTAGGTCTTGATGATCTCATCAAACCTTTTGTTCCATGAGCGAGAAGCTTGCTTAAGCCCATATATGGACCTATTTAATTTGCAAACTTTATTCTCCTGCCCAGGAAGAACATAACCTTCTGGTTGCTCCATGTAGATGGTTTCTTCAAGAAGCCCATTAAGAAAGGCTGTCTTGACATCCATTTGCCAAATTTCATAATCTAAAGCGGCAGCTATGGAGAGAAGAATTCGGATGGATTTGAGCATGGCAACAGGACTAAAAGTTTCCTCATAGTCCACACCTTCTCTTTGGGTATAACCCTTGGCGACCAGTCTAGCTTTGAAAGTTTCGACTTCGCCTCCAGCACCTCTTTTCTTCTTGTAGACCCATTTACATCCAATTGGACGAAAATCTTCAGGTGGTTCTACATATTCCCAGACTTTGTTCTTTTTCATGAAATCCATTTCTGAATCCATACCGGCTGACCATCGCTTCCGTTGCGGACTTGCCATTGCCTGTTTATAGGTCAATGGGTCGTCATCAATACCGTCTCCAACGACCATATTGATTTCACCATCCAAGCCATAACGAGATGGTTTTGTAGAAACCCTCCCACTACGACGAGGAGCGGTGACTTTCTGAACAGGAGCTTTAGTATTAGTTTTCTCAGTTGCTACAACTGAGGGAGTGGGATGTTCCTCTTCTTGAGTAGAAGAAGATGGTACATTTGAAGGAACAGTATCTGTGAGCATTTCCTCTAATACAATTTCACTTTTCGGTTTGTTGTCTTTCATATAGTTGTCTTCAAGGAAAGTAGCATTTGTAGAAACAAATACTTTGTTATCCTTGTAACTATAGAATAGTCCACCCCTAGTCTCTTTAGAATTTCCGACAAACATGCAAACCTCAGTTCGCGATTCCAGTTTGCCTTCTTTCTTTCTTAAGACGTGAGCAGGGCACCCCCAAATCCTATAATGGCGCAAACTAGGTGTGCGACCATTCCATAGTTCGACGGGTGTCTTAGGGACTGCTTTAGATGGAACAACATTTAAAATATCGTTTGCCATTTGAATAGCATATCCCCAGAAAGACGTAGACAGAGTTGAATAACTCAGCATAGACCTAACCATTTCTAAGAGAGTGCGATTTCTTCTTTCTGCTACTCCATTCTGCTGTGGAGTGCTAGGGGCAGTATATTGGGATTCAATTCCAAGTTCAATTAAATGATCTTTGAACTGCATATCCATATATTCTCCACCCCTATCAGTTCGCAAGATCTTTAATGTTTTACCTAATTGGTTTTGAGCCAACGCATGAAATTCCTGAAACTTTTCAAACGTTTCAGATTTCTTTTGCATTAGGTAAAGAAAACTATATCTAGAGAAATCGTCAATGAAAGTGACGAAATACTCATAACCTCCTCTGGCTTTTACATTCAGCGGTCCGCAAACATCTGAATGTACTAACCCTAGGGGTTCTTTGGCACGCTCTCCCTTTGCAGAGAAAGAACGTTTGGTCATTTTTCCTTCTAGGCAAGACTCGCAGACTGGCAGTTCTCCTAAGACGACATTTTTCAATGGACCGTCTTTGGTTAGCCTATTGAGTCTATCAAAACCTATATGACCTAAACGTAAATGCCATAGATAAGTTTGATCATCATTATCAATCTCTTTTCTCTTAAGGCTTCTAGGTTTAGCTACATTGAAAAGTTCAGTATTTAGTAAGATTTGAGTATCAGGTCTTAAAACATAAAGCCCTCGTTCCATGTTTGCAACACATATATGAAATCCATTACGAGAAATTGAACAATTTGAACTCGAAAAATTCAATATATAAAATTGTGTCTGTAAACATGAAACACTAATCAAGTTTCTACTAAAATTAGGAATATATAAAACATTCTCTAAAAGTAAAAACTTCTTAGAATTAAACTTGATTCGGGCTGTTCCTCTTGCTTTAACTGATACCAACTCGCCATTTCCAACTTTAAGCTTTAACTCATCTGGGTGAAGATTCTCCCAAGTTTCAAGCAGCTGCAATGAAGAACATACATGGTTAGTAGATCCAGAATCAACAATCCAGGAGGATTTGTCGTTCTCTAAAACACATGATTCAAATACAAAAGCATCACCTTCGTTTGAATTGTCTAGAAGCCTGGGACATTGTTCTTCTTTACGTCCCTTTCCATTACAATTCGCACATTGAACATGATGTCTGATAATTGTACTTGAAGAAGCAGCTTTGTTAGAGCCCTCATGCTTAATCTTCTTCCTCTGATTAAAGCTTGCAATGCTAGGAGGTCTCATTGCAATCAGATCCCGCTCATGGGCCCTCAACTCAGACTCGAGTTTGTCCATGTCGGAGGAGTTAGGATTGTTCAATAAATAATATAGAACAAAACTGTTATACTCCTGAGGAAGACTATAAAGTATGAGTTTTACCCATTGTTCCTTTGATAAATCAATTCCTAGTAGATTTGCCTTTTGGAATTTCAGATTCATCAACAATAGGTGCGAGTTAATGCAACTACCAGGATGCATTTTCACACTATTGAGTTCTTTTGCAAAGATACTAACTAGGAGTGGATCGGGATGAGGGTTATTCATATTGGCACTACAACATATCAATAAACAGAAGTAAGGTTTTGGTTCTATAAATTCATACACAGGTTCAGAAAACAAATAATCACTTATGTTATAAAAATACTAAATCTAACATAGTTTATTTTCCAAGGTTTCCAACGAACTGATACAGTGTCCCGTTTAGGCGAGAGTCAAAGCATCATCCATTGAATAGAGTTGTCAATTCATCTAAAATGTCAAACATTCTAGCAACCTTTTATTCGATCAAGATTGGAATTCAGCGTTGTCCCGTTTAGGCGAGAGTCAAGGCAATTCTATCTTATGAGCTTCTACCATTGTTTCGCATTCTTATAAGTCTTACATAGTCGCCACCATTAGGGTGGTCATGAACCATATAAATAAACCTATAAGAATACTTATCTTTCGAGATTAAACGGCGCTAACTTACTAATGAACGTTCCTCCATTAGGGAGGATTACTCACTAAAACAATAGCTATGTAAAACCAACAATGGAGATCGAATTTCCTTTCATTAAAGCTCATTATTTAAACATGTATTTTGTTTAATCATTTATATTCCATATCTCAATAATGAAATATTACAAATTAAAGTTAAAACTTTAATTAAATTTCAAAAATGGAATAATTTTGAAAAATATCTTATTTAAGTTGTTTAGAAAATCTAAATACCCAACTTAAAATATTCTTCAAACAATGACTTAATTAAATATTACCAATTAAGTAGTAACCACTTAATTTAGAAGATATTCCATTTTAAGTTCCCATATTTAGAAAATATCAACTTAAAAAATATCTAAAGAATCTTAATAACCAATTTCCAAAATTCCTCAACTTAATTTATAATAGGAAACTCAAAAATATTCAAATCTAAGTTGATTTGATAGATTTAACTAAATCTCAACTTAAATAGGAATATTTAATGAAATTATAAAATTAAGATTCAGAAAGAATTTATATGGTTATAATTCCATATTTAATTAAAAACAAGAAAAATACATATAGCTTTCCAGAATATAACTATTCAAACTATGTTTTTCTTAAATTAATTTCAAGGAAGAATGAAATTAATTATGTTGCTAATCAATTTTTTATTAGGTCAAACTAATATAATTAACCTAGCACAGTTATCCAAATCACGCAAATGGGCCTTCACAATTGGGGTTGTTCATGTGAGGGGGGGTTGGGTCCAGTATGTTGCACCCACTTCTAAGGCTCCCAACTCTCACACAAGGCCCAAAAGAGATGAATTTAACCTTAAAATGAATAACTGTTATTAATTGAATAGGCTCACAACTAAATGAGCCTAAATAAAATCTATCAGTTATGATATTTTATTTAGCAACAACCACCTATATGTATCTATAATAGAAATTAAACATATAGGCTCACACAGGCATACACATTTGGATGGATCCTATCATGTTGCTAGGTCATACACAGATGAAAGAAGTTTGTAAAAATTACCTGTTACAAATTATTTACTTGATCTATCGTCAATTGAACCTTTGGTTAAAATTAGATCATCTGATCTATCATCAAGTTAACCAAGGCAATTTAGATCAAGCAATAATAGGTTTTAGAAAACTTACAAACAATCTAAAACACATACTCCTGCAACAAGGTTAGATTTGGATAGTTGGATGTAGGATTTATTTAATTTTAAACATTTATTTCGAAAATAAAATTAGAATTAAACCTACCATTTTGAAAAATTAGGTTTTGGGTAACCTAAATGTCATTTCAAAATAAATTGCTAACTTTCCTTTTAAATTTCATGTTATTTAATAAATTAAATAATAAAATAGAAAATGGTAAATACATACCCTTTTCTTGTTTTACAATTTAATTTAATTAAAAAATACCTTATTTCCTCTTTTAAAATTATCATGATTATTATGATCTTATTTTAATTAAGGTCAAGTTACCAAAAAAAATTAATATCTGACCTTAAAAAAAATAAAATAATCAAATTTTAAAGGAAATAAGAAAAAAGGTAAGCAAAACTTGATTTTTCCTATTTTCAAAATCAAATTACACTAATATCTAAAATTAATTTTAAAAATTAAAATTAATTTATTTCTGATAATTAGATTTGAAATTTGAAAAACAAAAATCAACATACAAAACTACACAAAAAATCGGAATTTAATTCCATGAAATAGCATGAAAAATCGAAAAAATTGAAAAATTGGATGAACTGTACGGATGGCATGCAGTGCATGGCCATCCGCGCGCGGATCCAGGGTGCTTGACCGAGAAATCACGGCGCAGGAAGGCTGCAAGCAGCCATTCCGCGCGCGTGATGAGTTGCTCGTCACCCCGATTTTTCCAATTTTCAAAAATTCATAACTAATTCAAATTAAATCGAAATCGAGTTCTGTAAAAAGGTAAATTGCTTAGAATTTTCCAAACTATCCAACAAAAATAATTACAGAATAAGAACAGTAACCATTTTTCTCAGAATTCACAAACAACAATCAAACATCAATATGACACTCAAAGCAACATGATACCATCTAAAAAACAAGCCAATCGTTTTAAGTCCAAATTTCTTGCAAGCAAATCAATTAACATGGCTCTGGTGCCAGTTGTTGGATGTTATTTTACCAGGAACTTAGATCTACTCACAAGTATGTTGATTTAACAACCTAAATATGAACTTCTAAAACGATGTGAAATTAAACACGTAAGAGTATCAGAAATCTTACAGTGATTGCAGCGGAATATATGTCTCCTCCCACTCAGATCTCTAACCCTTGATTCCTTTCTGTAGCAGAGTATAATCAAGATCTGAGCCCGATAGTCCTTCTTTGTTGTCTCTAAAATCTACACAGCCTTCCTCACTATGATTGAGGTATTACTTGATGTGTGTGGGCACTACTCTAGCACTTATACATTTCGAAACAGTGAAGGAATAGAGAGAGAGAGAGGGTGGCGGCTCAGAGAGAATTTTCTGAGAGAAAATTCTTTCAGAATAATGCTGTGAAAAGGTTGTACAGTTGTATGCAACTCTGAAGCCTTTGCCTTCTATTTATAGAAGACCACCAAGGGCTATGATTGACATTTGGAATTGAAAAAATCAAAGGGAAAAGGAAGCTAAGTGGCCGGCCTAGGCAATGTGGAAACAAGGCTTGCCACTTTTCCAACTTTCATTTTCCTACACTGATAGTTTCCTGTTTTGTGAAAAACTGCCAATTCCATTGTTCAACCATATTAATGACAAATCTAATTATTTAATAATTAAAAATAATTATCAAATAATATATTATCATTTATTTTATTAATAATGAAACTAATTAAAGTTTCCTAATTAATAAATATGCCCTTCAAAATCTCTATTTACTGTTTTGCCCTTAATAAGTGCTAAATTCTCAAATAGACAAGTCCATCTTGAGAATTTTTAATTGATTAATTGAAATCAATTAAATGAGTCTTACAAGTAATATCATCTCAACTAGTGAGGGGACCATGGGTCTATATATCCGAGCTTCCAATAAGCAGATCTAGAATTTACCACTTAAATTCACTGACTTATTAATTCTTCGTTGAATCCACACATAGAACTCAGAATTGCACTCTCAGTATATAGAATGCTCTATATTTTCCACCATATAGACACATTATTAGTTATCCATTGTTATAATCCTAATGTGATCAATGATCCTCTATATGGATGATTTACACTATAAAGGGACTTAAATTACCGTAACACCCTACAATGTATTTTATCCTTAAAACACTTAACCCTGTATAAATGATATTTCAACTAAGTGAAATGAGTACTCAATCATTTATCTCGTTTGGTTAAGCTCGAAGGAAATCACCCTTTGCTTACTATTCGCCAGATAGAAGCTATAGATTCCATATTTATGTTAGCGCTCCCACTCAATCGCACTACCGTGTTCCCAAAATGTATGTATTGCCCAGACTAAAGATTTAGGCTTAACTAACAAATCAAAGAACACGAATAATATTCTTGAAATTAAGCCTAACCATATCAGGATTTCGATCATGTGATCTAGGATCAACTTATGATATTGAATTTGAATAGATGTTTACGGTAAGTTTCTAAATCTAATTCAAAGTTCAATATCGGTCCATTCCAATGCATACTCCATGCATCCAACCTGAGCTTTACTTTAACCTATGTTCTGGAAAGAACATAACATTTCTCCAAATGTAAGTAAACTCTGTTGTAGATTGTCATATCAGTGAAACCCAGTGTTCTGATAAATCTAGGAATACTTTATTCACATAGTCATGTTTATTTTCCACTGTGTTGACAACACAATAAACATGATCAAGTATGTGAAAAGGGTTTGGATGAATTTATAAATCAAATGGACAAGCAATTGATTAAGTGAACCAGAACATACACAAGTGAATGAAAAATTACTTCTGTTACTTTATTGATATTGAATAATCTAGATTACATTTAAACAGAGTTTTATTTAGGGCATAAAACCCAACACTAAGATCCTGGTAAAATAAATTTCAACAAGTGTCAAGGCGATCGTTTGGCTAAACAGTGGCGGGAGGTAATGGCGCTTATCCTCTGCACTTATACCTGAAAAAAAAAAAAGATGAGACTATGATGAGAGAAATGAGATCTATTGCAACAATGGAAACTTAGTTTTATCTTTGGTGTAATTTTTTCAAAGCATGATTATGAATGAAGTTGAGAGAAGAGGGAGCTTGAGAGAAAAAAAAAAGGTGTGGCTGCTAAAGGATAAGACAATGAGTTGAGGAGTTAAATATGCTCCTTAAATGAAACCTAAACCAAAACAATCATGATAAAAGGCTCTATTAAAATGTTTAAGGGGTGTGTTTGGCAAATAGCCAAATAACTGTGGTAGAAGAGTTATTTTTTAAGGTCCAACTAAACATGCCTCTTGTTCTAAATACAAAAAGGTGATAAAAAATTCTAAGATACTTTTAATCCCACTTTATATTTTTTCAAGTATAAAAATTAGGATCAAATTGTAGTGCATCGATGAAAGTTTAGGAGCTACGATTTAGTAAATGTGTCAAAGTTCGGAGAGCACGATTTGGTACATGGTTAATTGTCGTATTCGTAAAATTGAATAGAATTAGACAAAAGTTCTTGAATCCAACAATTTCAATAATTCGGAAAAATTTTTAATATGAAAAGTTCAAAAAACAAGATTTGATACATAGCGAAATAAAAATAGTAATTAGCATATAATAATTGAATGAGCATTGCTATTGGGCACTAGTAGTGTCTAACATCTTTCATAAGTGACGCCTCACGATTGATTAGCAATATTATATTGTCTAAAAATTATTTTCTTAAATTTTATAGAACCCGATATTTCATTACATCAATAGTAATATGACACCGAGGAAAATGTTAAATATTAATAATACATTTTAACCATAGGCAGACCTACATAGAGCCCAGGGATGGCTTAAGCCCACCCTCAAATATCAGAATAGATTATATAAAATTAGAGATATTAACAATATATAATTGCTAGACAACATAATTTGTGTAGGTATTTATTTGTTACTCGGTAGACCTAGTTTAGAATCTAATTTCCCTCAGTTTTATCTTCTATTTTTATTTATATATATAAATCTACTCTTTTGAAAGAAAAAAAAAATAAAGTATTAACATAGAGTATTCAAACTACGAATAACTTTTCTGTTAGAAAAAAAACTTATTATATTAAGAAATTATGTTTAATTATATTTAATTTATAATTAACACACGTTGTTACATAAAAAGACTAAAACAAGACATATAAATCTCATATTATTATATGCTAAAATTTGTTCTCTTCTATATAATAATTTTATTCAAGATTTAAGTAAAAAAATGTAATATATATTTTTAAAAAATTATTATTTTAAATTCTAATACAAATTTTAGTTAGTCCACCCTAAAATTATATACTAAGTCCTTAGTCCACCCTAAAATTATACGCTGAGTCCGCCACTGCTTTTAAGAATTCTCATTCTCTTTATTGAATCATTTGATTTCAAATGTGGAAACATGCATGTTTCTATGTGAATAGTAAAAGACCTTTTCACATGTGTGTGGTGTACGTGTAGCTAAGCTATAGCTAGAACAACATAATATATATATATAGGCAGGGCCGGCCCAAGCATTGAGCAGCTTGGGCCATTGCACAAGGCCCCAAAATTAAAAAGGCCCATTTTTTTTATATCCTTTTATATATAATATATATTTGTTAATAATATAAATATAATAAATGTATTAAAGACTACCACTAACGGAAGAAAAAAAAAAGTTGTTAAATTAAAAAGTAAACTGAGTCAATTATTTATGGTTAGTTTTAGCCTAATTTTATGGGGTTTTTTTTTCTTTATGAAAATTTTAATTTGTTGGATTTTAAAATTTCCAACCGTTACACACATCATTTATTTCTGTTTTTTTTTTTTTTCTTGAATTGGGATTATGAAATTATTATATATAGTTGTGGAGATTATTTTAATTTTACACACTTTTTATATATTTTATTATTTTTGCTCATGATATATTTGCTCTCATATTTCATTACTCTTTCTCCTTCAAATTATCAATTGGTTTGCAATTTGCATAGAAGAGGCCAAGAAGAAATATATATCTTTATATATACATATATATAACAGGTATACATATATATTTTTTTTAATTATTATTTTGATTAATTGTTGTTAATTTCTATATATATATGCAATAGTTTAGGTTTTTATTTTATTTTTTCCATTGCAATTATTGTGGATTTGTTTAAGTTTATTTTTCCTACTTAAAATAAGTATGTCTAGTAGAAAATATCCATCAGGTAATGAAAAACTTAAAAAAAAAAGAAGAATAGAAAGTTTAATTAACTCTCAGAGGGGAGCTTTAGAAAAATTTGTTGTCACTAATAAAAAAGATGAAAGTAATTCAAATGAAAAAATTAATCAACAATTAAATAGAGAAAATTTGGAGATTAATAATGAAATGTGTGATGATGTGATGGATGATGGAGAATGTCAAGAAAATATTGAAGAGAGCATGGAAGCTAGAAATATTAAAAATGATTTAGATTATATTTATGATCCTGGAAATTGGGAAAATCTTGATAATAAATTAATAGAATTATTAGTTGAAAATGGTCCAATAAAAGTAAGTGACATCGAATTCCCAAAAGATGAAAATGGTAGACATTTTTCTACTTCTCATTATATAAGAAAGTTGTCAAATGGAGAAAAATATGATAGAAAATGGTTAGTGTATTCAAAAAAATTTAATAAGGTATATTGTTTTTGTTGCAAAATTTTTGGTACAAAATCTAGTGCGAATCATACGTTTCAATTAGTCAACAGTGGAACTAAGGATTGGAGGCATCTAAGTGCTATGTTGAAGAGTCATGAAATAAATAATGAGCATATAGTTAACATGAGTGTTTGGTTTGATTTAGAATTGAGATTATCAAAAAATAGAACAATTGATAAAGATGCTCAAGAAAGACTTAACAAGGAGAAAGAACATTGGAGGAATGTTTTAGTGAGAATAATTGCTATTGTCAAAAATCTAGCAAAAAATAATTTGGCCTTTCGGGGAAGTAATGAAAAAATTTACCAAGAGAACAATGGAAATTTTTTGAGTTTAATTGAAATGATTGCTGAATTTGATCCAATAATGCAAGAACATGTTCGACGTATTCAAAATAGTGATATTCGTAATCATTATTTGGGACATAGAATTCAAAATGAGTTGATACAATTGTTAGCAAGTGAAGTGAAAAATACAATTTTGAAAAAAATCAAAGAAGCAAAATATTTTTCAGTTATACTTGATTGTACTCCTGATTTAAGTCATCAAGAACAAATGTCTCTTATACTAAGATTTGTAGATACTTCAGTTAGTCCCATAAGAGTGGAAGAATATTTTTTGGGATTTTTGAAAGTAGATGATACTTCGGGGAAAAGGTCTATTTCACAGAACTTATAAGAGAAATTGAAAGTTTGAAACTTGACATTAATGACATAAGAGGGCAAGGATATGATAATGGGTCCAACATGAAAGGAAAACACCAAGGTGTACAAAAAAGATTATTAGAGATAAATCCTAGAGCATTATATACACCTTGTGGTTGTCATAGTCTTAATTTAGTGATTTGTGATGTTGCTAATTCTTGTGTTAAAGCTGTAACATTTTTTGGTGTTTTACAACGTATATATTCATTATTCTCTTCTTCACCTAAGAGATGGACAATATTGAAAAATAATATATCTACGTTAACTGTGAAATCATTGTCTCAAACCCGTTGGGAAAGTCGTATTGAAAGTGTTAAGGCAATTAGATTTCAAGCTCCAAAAATAAGAGATGCTTTGCTTGAACTAGCAGAATCAAGTGACGATCCTAAAGTAAAGAGTGAAGCTAAGTGTCTAGCAACTTTTGAATTAGAGAATTTTGAATTTTTATTGGGCATGACTATTTGGTTTGATATTTTATTTGCTGTCAATTCAATTAGTAAAAATTTACAAAGTCAAAATATAGAAATTGACAATGCTATAAATCAGCTAAATGGTCTAGTTTCTTATTTTGAAAATTATAGGAAAGAAGGATTTGTTTCAGCTATGATTACAACTAAAGAAATTTCAAATGAGATGGGAATTGAGCCTAAATTTTGTGAAAAGCGTGTGGTTCGTAGAAAAAAACAATGTGATGAAAATATTGGTGATGGTGAGATAGTAAAGTCTGTCGAAGAATCATTTCGGATTGATTATTTTATTTTCATGGTTGACCAAATTATTTGTTCACTTAAAAATAGATTTGAACAGTTTCAAGAGTATGCAAATATTTTTGGATTTTTATTCAATTTGAAAAACCTAAAATCACTTGATGAAAATGATTTAAAATATCAATCTTTAAATCTTGAAAATGTTTTAAAATACAATGGAATTTCTGATATTGATGGTTGTGATTTATTTTCAGAATTAAAAGTGTTGAGAGAAATTTTTCCAAATAAAAGTGGTAGTTCAATCGAGATACTTGATTACATAAAAAAAATTGATTCATTTCCAAATGCATTCATTGCCTATAGAATATTACTAACAATTCCAGTAACAGTTGCATCGGCAGAGAGAAGTTTTTCAAAATTAAAATTAATCAAGTCTTATTTAAGAACGACTATGTTGCAAGAGAGATTGAGTGGATTAGCTATGTTGTCAATTGAAAATAATTTGCTAGATAAACTTGAATACAATGATTTGATTAACAAATTTGCATCCCAAAAAGCAAGAAAGATAAATTTTTAGATGAATCAATTTGTGTTATTTTTTTCTAATAATTTTGATAAACTAATGTTATTATTAAGTTTTATAGATTGGAGATTGTTCGATATGACAAACTTGAAGAAGAAAGACATACTTTTGGGATAGATCGATCAACAAATTTGAATAATATTTTTATTGTACTTTTATTTAGAATATTTAAATTTACTAAATAAATGTAAAAGAATTTATGAGGTATTATTTTTTTTTAAGTTAAATTTATGAAGTATTGATTAATGATTTTATTTTTAGTAAAAGGCCCCATTTTAATTTTTCGCCCAAGGCCCCCAAATTAGTTAGGCCGGCCCTGTATATAGGTCTAACTTTAGGACCACCCTATGCCTTATATATTATTAATTATTATACATCTACCTAGTTACAGTTGAAGATTATTAATTGTTGTAATTAAAATTTCTAACCTACAAACTTTATTTGTTTGACTCTCTTTCTCATATTAATTGTTGTAATTAATATTTATAGCCTACAAATAATATTATTATTATTTGTTTGACTCTTACCAATCATTTGCCTCTTAAAAAACTGAATTTGTGTACTCGTTTGTATACACACACTTCTTCCAATTTTCATACATGTGTCATCATGTTTCATTAAATATATATAAATTATTTTCAGTGTATAGTTATCATTGATCATATACTCAATTCTCTATCCCATTTAACTATATGACAACTAACGCCTTTGAAATTTTAGCAAATGAACACCTTTATCTTTACAAAAGCAAAAACTAATATGTATAATATATCTTGGAAAGAATTAATCATGGCCTCAAAGAGAGCCAAAATCATTGATCAAAACCAATAATTTAAAAATTATTAATTAGACACTTTAATTTATTAAATGACAAAATAAATTCTATATTTTTTAAAATAGTACAAATAAGACCTTAACTTAATTTTTTGTCAAAATAAAATTTAATAATAATTCGATCTAAATGTATTATGACAAAATTGTTTACATTTTATGTATCTGTTCGTATTCTCAAGTTGGTTACATTAAAAAAAAATTATCGAAAATTAAGCTCAGGATCCTATTTTTACCATTTTAGAAAATATAAAATCCATTTTGTCATTTAACAAAACAGATAGTTTATTTTGTAATTTTGGCAAAACACAGAGTTCAAAATGGTATTTATCCATTTTAATTATGTAATTGTTTATTAATTGATTTATCTTGTTACATTCTTAGAGTCACATTAATTAGTTAAAATATATATCAAACTTTCTCCATTTATCTAATTAAAAGAGTATTATTGTGAAAAAGAAAGAAAAATACTGATTAATTAACAATTTCTCAATTCTCCTTTTAAAAAATGGTGGGCAATAAAGAAGTACATTTTCCATAAAATGGAATCCTTAACAACACAATTATTATATAATATATATATTATAATTAAAGAAGACATATCTTGTCTTAACTCTTACATACTTTAATGTGTGCCAAGCTTTTTGAGGACACATATCATCGTAGAGCAACAATAATATTTTTCTTCCTTCTCTTCCTTATTAATTTTAATTAATCAATAATGAACATTACAGTCATACGTATACATATATATATATATATACTAGGTGATTGTTACGTGCCAAGCCACGTAGTGTTAGTTTTATTTAATATTTTAGTTTTTTATTTTAATTAATAATTAAAATAGTATAATTATTTAAACGATTTGTTTTATAAAAATAAAATATGTGTCAGTATATTTAGGTGGGGTTTGGTAACACTTTTTTAATCAGTTTTCTGTTTTTGAAAGTAGAAAAGTGAAAATATTTTTAAAAATATGTTCTATAAAACTGTTTTTACTTTTCAATTTTATAATTAGAAATCAAAATTTTAAAAACAAAAAAAATTACTTTTAATATTTTTTTAAACAGTTTTTTTCTTAATCAATCTTTTGGATTACGACCAGACCCGGACCCAAATCCCCTCCCCACGGCCCTGGCGTTGAACCTGGCTTCTGACTTGAACCCGAATCCGACCCCGCACCTAACCCCGACTTAAATAAAATCAAAAAATAAAAATAAAAATAAACTTTGCAGAACACACTTTTGTTTTTAGTTTTTAAAATTAAAAAACAAAAGTGGTTACAGAACGCATTTTTATTTTTCAAAAATAAATTTTTTAAAAACAAAAATTTTACTTTCATTTTGTGATTAAAAACTTAAAAAACAAAAGTGTTACCAAACGACACCTTAGTAAGTAAAACATAGTTGTGTTATAATAATGTATGTTATTAATAGTAAAATGTACATTAATCTTCTAATTGAAAAAAGTTCTATTATCTTATTTCATATCTAATAATAGCTACACAACTATATATTTATAGACTTTCACATTCTTTATAAATTACTAATAAGCACCAATAATATTTTCATATTCTAATATTTTTCAACCTTCTCCTCTTGGTGGCAAAATTAAAAATAAAACTAAAAATAAGCATAAACATGTAAGGTAAATACTAATTACAGTCAATTTCATCTTCTTTTTATTTTTTTAAGCCCAAGCCCAAAAATCTCTAAGCCAACACAATTAATCTTCTTCTTCTCCGATAGCAATGAGTTGCCCCTTCAGTAATTATTTATATTATTTTTTTAATTAAATTCTCTTACATATATAGTCTCACATATATATATTTATCTATACATTTTATCTTTTCTAGGTAATTACAGAAGGGGCAACTCATATACAATCTCACATTTATATTATCTTTTCTAGACATTTTATCTATATTTTTCTTTTTTAAAAAGTAAATAAAAAAATTATTAATATTCTCCCAAGATAGGTTTGTTAGAGAGATATGTGGGTAAGATGATTTTTTTTTTTAATTTAAAAAGAGATCATTAATATTTAAAAGATTATTTAATTTTTTGGGTTTAATTATTGGGTTTATTTGTTAACGGGAGAGCAAACCTAATCGTTAAATTTAACAGAATATTCTTTTATTTTTAAGTATATTCTGTTAAACCAATAAATATTAAACCAAGAAATACCGGACACTTTTAATATATAAAGATATATTTGCAAATATATATATATAAATTAAATCTAATATAACATTATTTATTTATGGAGATGATGATGATATAAATCCAACTAGATGTGTACATTAATGATTTGGGTACGCATAGTATGGGACTGAGGAAATGATTAAAGAATTTGGTGCAACAAATTTAATATTCATCGATAATTGATCTATTATTCAAGCTATACATACATATATATATATAGATATATATTATAGTACAAATATGAAAAGTTGAAAATCTACCAACTGAGCAGTATACTTAATAATTTTATAATAAAAATAAAGGTTAGTGAGACAAGGATCCAACATGATTGCAGAGAGTTTGATTTATTAATCATAAAAGAAAATTAAAGGCTTATTCAAAACATAAAGGCAATATCAAGATGTATCACTATAGTCTTTTGTTTTCAATTAATTTGTCGGTGTACTGGCAATATATTATTATTCATAATTGAATTGACAAGTTTTATATTAGTAGCTATTCATATAGAGTCTTCTTCAAAAAAAAAAAAAAACTATTCATATAGAGTCTTAACATGTAAAAAGATAATACATATACATATGAGATGGAACTACATGCATTTATTAGCCATACATTTACTACTACACTTCCAAATGATCAAATCCTAACAGTGATGGATGTAATATATTTGGTATAGTTAGGTAGTTTTATCCCTATAGAGACATTATATTTTTTTTTTGATTCAAGCGTTTATATATTACATCATGTTTTACCTGGGACTCGAACCCAAAACCTCCAACACTCACACACCCACCTATGGCCACTTGAGCTAGCCCCAAGTGGTTATAGAGACATTATATTTGGCATTTTATAAGAAAATTATAATCTAATTTAATTAAATGACGGTTTACATTGTAGTTATAGTAGATAATTTGCCAATTTTTAAAATTTTTGAAATAATTTATAAATATGTTAAAAATAAAGTTTAAAATATTGTCATTTATGCTCTTCTAAAAAGAATTATAAGCATATATGCAATCAAAAAGATTTAAATCTTGTTAATTTTTTGTACTGTAATTAAATTATTCACAAAACTAGTAGTTGTCTATAATGTATACCGTCATTTATTTATTTGTTATAAAATTATAATTTCTGTAAGTGTCAAAAATAAAAAATACTCTTACTATAAAATTTTTATTAGGAGGTTATTGGTGTAAAAAATTAAAATGCTCTAGCACTACTTTTTATGAACATGTGTTTCCTGATTTCACCATATTAAATATGAAATTACACATATTTTAATTTAATAATTATTAAAAAAAAATTAACTAACTATTTGAGGAACCTTGTGGTAGTGGGTTGTACATAAAATTTTGTAAACTACTCAAACTGAATAACCTGTCCAAACCAAACCGACATAACTCAACGAAGAATGTAAACCGAATAACCCGACGAATAATGTAAACTGAATAACCCAACAAAAATATAACTCACTCAATCTTTATATTTGACAGGTTGAAAATAATACCAACCCGCTCATTTAACCCGACCAACCCGATTATAAGAGAGTTTTATATATATGTATATATATTTTATTATATATATTTACATATCATATAATTTACATACACATTTAAAAAATATAAAATTCAAACTACTATATTTTTTATGGTAGTTGATTTAAATTTTGAATTCAATTTATATATATTTATCTTATCATCAAAATTAACTAAAATATAATAATTAAATGTAAAAAAAATATTAGTTGTCGATTTAGACGGGTTATATATGAACATATGAGCTTGCTAAATTTTTGTGATGTTTAATTACTAAATTATAATTAGAATATATAAATCAGTTAAAGAAATTAATTAAATTATAGAATATTAATGAAAATCATTATTATTATATATTATGCTAACTGTTTACTAAACATAAATTAAAATTATTTTATTTTGTTTGTATCATTCAAAAAATTATTGAATTACTTTAATTTAATTAAATTTTCTTTTTTAGAAAAAATAAATAAACTTTAATTTATTATGTAAGATACTTTTTAAAAAAAAAAATAGGTTTATCCCTTATATTTTAAACTACTACAAATCTATGCTAGCTTTTACTTTAATTTTTACACCAGAAATAATTAAAAAAAAATTGTAGTAAAAGCTATTACATAGATTTTACTTCGTTTTGAGTATTATGGCCTAAAAAGAAGAGCTAATGCTTTGGTTTATCATAAACGGAGTCAAAAGATAAATTGGGGGCATTTTAGTAGGGTTTTTTTCAATATTATACTTAAAATTGATTTTATTTGTAAAAATACTTTTAAAAAAATTATTTGTACAAAACCGTTATGCCACATCAGCATATATATCGAAATTCAAAACAAATACCGAAAATAAAAAAAATTAGAAAAATCTCGTTTCTAAAAATTTTCGTTTTTTTGGAGTTTTGAAAAAAAGTAACTATTTAATTGTTTTTTATGTGAATAAGATATCAATTGGATACGTTTCCATTAAAAAATTATTTTAGAATTTTACACATATATAAATAATAAAATAATCATTTTAATATGTGAGAAACATATATTTTTCTCTCCAAAAAAGACCACTAATGTTAAAAGAAACTTTTTTGTTTCTTTTTTATATTTTTAAGCTATATTATATTATTTTATTGTTTAAGATACCTTGAGATGGTCTTAGTACCTCATAAAATTGGTTGATAAATTAAATTTTGTTTAAGTTAAACTTTGATTATTTTTGTTAACTAAATACATAGAAAAGAAATTTAAAAGTTACTTTTTTGGGTCATTTGTTTCTGTAGTAGCAAAAAGATATATGCTTTTCATATATTAAAATGATCATCATAAAAAATAGATTGCAATAGTACAATTTTTGAGTCAAAATAATAAATAGTGTGGCTGAAAATTTTTTTACACTTTTAGAAAAAAAAAAAAGTAATAGGCTGCTAAATAATTATTGGTGTAGTAAAAAATTTTTTTTTAAACTTATAAATGAAATAGAGAGTATTTTTTAATATTTAATATTAAAAATATATAGGTGTAAAGTTGACAAAAAAAAAAAAAAACTTAAAAGGAATAGTGACACATAGTCACTTCACTCGAATAAATAAATAATTGTATCTTTTTATATAAAAAAAGAAAAAACAAAATAAAAATCTAAAAAAGATGATCAGTAAATTTAGTATTTAAGAAAAACTAATTAAAATAACTAAAGAAACAAAAATAAAAAATAATGTTGTCAAAGAATATTATATTAATAACACTAGCAGTATTATTATTCAAAGCAGAGGTATTTTAAACAATAAAATACCAGAGCATATTTATGTAATTATTTTCAAATACACGTATTCCTATGCAAATAATTCTTTTTATTAATTTTTTTTTTTTTATAAATCATTGAGTTATATTGCACAAACAAAATTTTTACACCCAATTCGCACCCCATAAAAGTCGAGATCTATATACAACATGATCAATCTATACAATCAATTACATTTTTGTATTATAATGCAGAAAACCAAACTCGATCACTACTTTTGATTTTGCGAGAGCATGAAACTCTCAATCCGAACCTTAGTAGACCACTTTGTTTCTTCAACAATTCTAACCGGACTGACCACTATTTTTTGCCAAATAGAGTCATTCCTAGCTTTCCAAAGGTTGTAAACCAGACCTGCTGTAGCAGCAGCTAGAACACTTTTCCTGAATTTTGACACTTTGGCTCTCCCGATCTATCTGATCAAATGATGGAGACTACTAGCAACAAAATTAAAACTTGACCATACTAAACAAGATCCTTTTGAACCTTTGGGTTAGCTAAACTTTTGGCTAAGAACCGAAATTGAAACAATTTGAGTTTCTTGATTAAGTTAGTATGCATTATTTGTTGGATTAAAATCTCTAATGTGGGCTCATATGTATTTGTGTGTATTGCTATATGAAGTTTGATCTAAATAAAGTGATCATCTTAGTAATTGTGGATCATTAGGTATTAAAGTGTCATGGGCTAAATGTGTAGATACCTTAAGTGATATTTCTAATTTATTGAGGGGCTAAATTAGAAATACTTAAAATTAATAACCTAGTTATAGGTTATAAATTGGTAGTGCCCCCAAGAAACAAGAGTCAATTTCTATTCTCATCTTTCCCATCAAGAGAGAAAATTAGAAAGCCCTAAGTCTTATTTTTTTGGAAGATCATTGCCCAAAATTATCACAAAGATTATCTCTACAAGATGGATTAAGATCATCACTATCTATAGATTAAGGTATGCTTCCGCTATTTGAGTTCTTCTCTTTGAATCAACAAAGGTATTCTTTATATCTATTGTTATACACTCATAATTATATGTAATATGTTTATCTTGTTATTGCATATCTTATGAGTGATAAAGATTTTTAACATTATTTTCTTGAAACCCTTCACATAATTTCTCTTTGTATCGTTTTCTTTCTTTTATTTCCAACATTTGCTCTTAATCATCTTTACCTCCACTTTTAAGTATCTCATTTTGATAGTTCTCTTATTGAATATAGGCTCGATCTCTTTCAGCTAACAAGTTATATAAATATATATATATAGAGAGAGAGAGAAAGTGAGTATTGTGAGTTATCAAAATATATTTATAATGAGTTACGTAAAGATATTTTATTATTTGTGAATAATAACTAATAAACATTTGTATTTTTCAATTTATTAGTTAGTTGTTAAGAGTAGTTTTTGTATATTAGTTTTGCCACTTGCTCTCTCTTTAACATGTTGGTAAATTTTGTTACAAGATATAATAACAGCCAAGACTTTTTGTACTCATCACTATATAAATACATTTTTTAGCTCAAGAACTAGTAAACTTTTGCAATTCATTGAGATCCATTCTCTGAATTATGTCTAGATAAGAAATGTATAGATAAGTTGTTCTCACATGGTATTAGGAAGTCTTTGACTAACGTCGATCTGGGATCCTAAAAACTCAGAACGTACTGCATCAACCCAACCGCTACCAACCGCTGATTAGATTTTGGTAATCACTCTGATGCAGCAATGGAAACCTTTTCAGAATTAATTGAATTCTTCTCTCACAGTTCGCCCCGATTGAACAAATTACCTTGCATGGAAATCTCAAGTGATTCCCACTGTCATCAGCCATGTCCTCGATGATATTCTACTTACCAACATTGCTCATGTTGGGATTTATGTCCTAAAAGTAAGTATTTATTGTTAGACATTTATATGTATAATATAAAATATATGTATGTGTATATAACATGCGGAATAAACAAACATATATACACTATGAATAAGGATCGAAATACCTCCAGCCATTGATTCTTGAGTTTCAAACCCACATAAGCTTTGATTTGCAAAGGAAACTTGTTGATATGGGTAATCGGGCTTCCTCGCTCTCTCAACTCTCTTTAGATGGATTTTGCTGTTATGAATAGAATGAGTGAGGAGCTCGGGGACCGAGACCCTATATTTATAGGTGAGATACTCCATCAGTATCTGTGCCACATTAATTGTCAGAATATTTTGACAATTAATTCAGGAAATCAAATCAGGTAATGAATATAGAAATCTGACCATATATAGAATATTACGTAATTGATTCTGTCTAGATTCAATGAATATAAAATATTCATTTATCAGAATCAATAATATTATTTTATTTCCTTAATTAGAAATATTCTAATATTCTCCCACTTGGTCAGCATTTAAACTAAAACATTCAAAACCAAACGTTCATCATTATATAATAAACATACGAATCATAGCGACATGTCCTCATTATAAGTCGAGTATTATCTTCCATGTATTACGATATATTTATTATATAACAATGTACTTTATGTGGCAATGTACTTAAGTGAATAAACCCTAACCCAAATGTTTATTCAGGTCCTCTTACGATAATTTTCTCAGATGAAATTAAGGTGCACATAAATATGAGAAAATATCGAAATTAGAGTTTCATTAAATAATTTTTGGTTGTACAAATAAAAAAACTGCATATGGGTTAACTGAATCCCATATTTACTTTATGATCCTTGAATTTGTGTTGCGGCATGCCTTTAGTCAAGGATCTATGCGATCACCCAATTTAGTTTGCGTGATTAATGACCACTTATCACGCCTTTTTATGGCTAAATACTTAATGTCGATATGCTAGCTTCGACCAATACTCTTAGAGTTATTAGCCATAAATATTGTAGCTGAATTTATCGCAAAATTTTCTTAATGGCCTAATGAAACTGTAATTCTGAATTCTAGGCCTACTATGAAACTCTATAATACATCATACGAGATGTATCCTCAAAACAATAAATGAATCTGACTTCTATAGTGGAAATAACAATCAAGATTCTCTACAATATAACTTACTGGTAATCTTAAGGACGTAATAAAATATTGATTTACGTGAATCAATACAACCAGTGAAGTATGTTAGAATCTAATTGGTTAACTATATTTCCAGATGGTCAATTCATCTTAAAATATGTATGAATATAATTTTTAGTATCTTAAAGATACCTTATCACTTTGTATGAAAAATAAAGTGGTCTTAACTTTAGTTATTCTGATACTACTTAACGATCTTGAAACAAATATAATGCAAAGTCTTATTCAGACTCTTAGGCATACATTAGGCTTCTAAAATAGAAGCAAATGAATGTTCTTAATTTATTCTCACTCCAGATCATTTTTCAGATGCTGGTTCGAGTTGAATTTATCACACTTAAAGATAAAAGTTATATCTGATGAATAATACATAATTTTATTTAATCAGAGATGATGTGGCTACTCTCTAATTAATTAAAATTATATATATTATTTATATTCCTTATCTCAAAATAATAATTTAAGATATGAATGATTTCAACTTATATAGAAAACTTTTATCATCATTTGCAAGTAACATATTGTCGACGTATAAAATAAATATTACTCCCACTAACTTTCTGGTATATAATTATTTCCATAATTCTCTTTTCAAACCTAAAGAAAAGATGATATAATACCAATTTGTGAGATGTTTGTTTTAATCTATAGGTAGACACTTTAAGCTTGCATATGTTCACCACTATTAGAGGAAAATCTTTATGGCAGTCTATATACCTTCTCCTCTAGTTCACTATTTGGAATTGATTAATGAATTAAAATAAGCAACAAATGCCAAGGTCTATAATAGAATCTTTTATAAAAAACAATTGAGAATGTAAATCTCCTTTGTTATTGATTCTTAGTTCAAAATGAACTTCTTAGCAATGAATATTCTTTTATATCTTTATGTTTCTCAATGTTGCCTAATGAATATTATTGGTGAAAAAACCTATGCTTAATTAATGTTCTCCACCCCATTATGCAACTTACTAAAGATAAACTTTATTGCTATTTAAGATATTCATTTCTTCATTCATGGCATATTATACTACAACTTCAATTCTTTATCATTCTATAATTTAATTTGTGTCTCAAATTAATATTGTAGTTGAACTCTTATTGTACAAAATGTGATCACTAGAATACATTGATCTTACTGTTCTAATAAGTCATCTTAAGGATGGACCAACAAACTCTTAAAAGAGCAAATGGTTCAATAGCATGTTATTTTAGAAATTGTAAGCAATTACTAAATAACATAACTTATTAGAATTTTACCAATGACTTGTATATTATTAATGATTAGTTATGAATTCTCAATAACCAGTAATCTTAAGGGTTGTTGTGTATCATAATTAATCTAACACTTGAGGTGGAAGTTTGAGAAAATATGAATGATCTTTCTCGGAAACTAGGTTCCTAGATTGATCACTCCCACTGATCAAGTCAATTCTTAATTCCACAATTCTAGTGTTGTGAGATGGATAATAAAATATGTAACCCTTAAACCTTATAGCTTTTCAAATGAAATATGCTCATTTATGGTTTAGGACCCAGATCTTTTCTTTGACAATTATACTCTAACTATATATGGGTATTTATAAAATGTGTACATGTCATCAAGTCGGTTTTCAACCTTATCACAACTCAAAATATGTTTGAGAAACAACTTTGGTTAGAACACGATTCGATATGTACACCCCATTGAAGAGTATCAATAGACAAAGATTTAGGAAAGATTGGAGTTTGCTATGTAGGCTCCACCCCATGTCCAAAAAATGCTTAGTTTCTTAAATCTGTCACACACTATAATTTGGGTGTACCAAGCATATGTATCGGGCAATGAACCCATGCTTTTAAAGAAACTTTGCAAATAGACTGGGAGTTTATCCATACTCACGAATTTTAATGTAGTATTCTCCATTTTATTTTTGATCTCACTATCTTAATATGCAAAATGCACCATTTCTCTACTTAAGATTTAAATGTCTTTGAAACATATAAATCTATACTTTTGTAGAAAAATTATTTATGTGAGTAATCGTTAAAAAAGAGATGCAAAATTTGAGTCCATGTCTTCAAAATTAATTGACTTGTATGATTTCTAATATGATAGAATTCTAGTATGCACCGATTTTGACTTGTTGGAATACATATTTTTAATGAAATTCACACAAGTTCTAAATAAAGTTAGTAAAATCAAGTGTAATGAATATCCCCACCATTTACTAACATTTATTCTTTTTATGGATATATATTCCATAATTTTTGGTGCTATAATGTAGAAGAATTCTTATTAACAACACATTTTTTATTGTCAGATTGAACTTGCATATCTTTATGAGTGACATCATTTTGTAGTAAAGACCTCTAAATGTGTCTAAATCAAGTTTCAATAGAATCTTGGAACATAAAGGTCTTTGCCAATTTTAAAACAAAGTCACTACTATATTGCTTGTTCCTTAAACTTCAAAATGTGAGAACTTATCTTGTCTGTGGATAAGATTTGCTCACAGTTACTGACTTTCTTAGGTTTATTTGTAAACCTTGCAAGAAATTATGAATGTGGAATAACAATCTAAAATAATCCACTATGTGTTAATAATCACATTAACTATATTAGAATGAATTCATACACAATAAATTAAAATTTATTGGTGATAACAGAGAGTGATTTGTTTTTCTTAATTATACAGTGAAAACTGTACATTTTAGATGAAGTTATCAGAATAAATTTTGGAAATTTCTACTGGTATGGAAGAAATTTATAAATAGTGATGTAATAAAATTACATATATAGTTTTGAGGTTTAAATGAATCATGTTTTTACCAATGAATAAACATGCTTGAATATGAAATCTTATTAAACAAAAATTGACTGTGGGCTAAATTTTTAATTTAATAAGATTAGATTTAGATGTAGATTATGATAGATTTACACAATTTATGAAAAACTTAAAGTTTAATATTTCTATCTCAATGAAAGGTATGAAACACTTAATTATTTATAAATGTTTCAAAATTTTATACTTTATTATAAAATTATTAAATTAAATCTACATAATATCCCGTGGGATAAATTAAGAGAATTTAATTTAATATATTAATTATGTAAATATAATAAAATCCCTGTAGGGTAAGATTATTATGTTCACATAATTCATGTCCATTATGTGATCTTAATCCACTTAATATATATAATTTTATATAATTAAGGATGATGTGGCTACTCCCTAATTATTTAAAATTATGTGGTTCACTAGACACCAAAGTATAAACTGAAGATTAAAATGTTACTAAATCTAAAATTGCCTGTGGGCTAAATTTTAAATTTAATAAAATTAGATGAACCTTATGATAGATTTAATTAAACCATTAGTTTAGAAAAATTAAGGTTTATTATCTATCTTTATTAAATTTGTGATAACACTATTAAATTAAATCCCCATAACTCCCTGTGGGTAAATTAAGAGAATTTAATTTAACATATTATCCTAATTAATTATACAAATATAATAAAATCCCTGTGGGGTAAAATTATTATACTTATATAATAAATTACAAGTTATGTCCATTAAGGTAAATTTTAATTAATATATAATTTTATACAAATAAGGATGCTGTGGCTACTCCCTAATTATATAAAATTATATTTTCACTTTGACATTAGGTATTGGGCTCTACCTAAAAGTAATTTCGTTATTAACATAGTAGACAATCACTGAGATTAGTGCTCCTAGTGTGGTCGTCCGAAGATCATTAAAAACCGTTCTAGATATGAGCATTTGTCCCAAGTTCATGTTTTCTTATGTCAAACCACAAAATTACTTACATTTTATTCATATTTTATTCATTTTAGGAAGTTTTATGAATATTTTATGAATAATTTTATGAAGTTTTATGAAACTTAATGTGCTATATAAAATATTCAACCTATCTTAATGTTTGAACATTTCTAAATATATCTAGCACTATAAAAGGAATTTATGTATAGCATTTAAATCATACAAATTAAAATTAATTGTATTAAAAATAAATTTTCCAAATAAATACAAATTAAAACAATTATTGTATGATAATAAATTAAATGCAAAATTAAAGAATATACTTAATGGCAGGTTATCAATTAATTCAATCAATAAATTTGTAACGCCCGTATTTTAATAATAATATATCCGAAATCAAATTTTAATAATTAATATATTAATAATCATATGGATCGGGATCCCGAGTATCAAAATACTAGTTAAAAGTATTTTACTAATATTTACATATATATATATTTTTTTTTTTAAAGTTTAGCGGACAAGCATCCTCAAAATACAGACTCCAAAATACTAATAAACCGAAACCCTCCAGGTTGCACTGCCGCGATATGTACAATCATGCCGAGTTCCACCTCACTGTTCCTCCAACTTTGCTTTTCCTTTACCTACACAAGGTAGCAAACTGATGAGTCAACAGACTCAGTAAGATATGCAAGAGATATACGAAAGTAACACGCTGCCAGCTTTATGATTAAGCTGCCCTGAGCCTAACAACGAAGCTCACCAAATGATTAAGAATGTTCTTAAGGGTAGTACGACTACTGTACCATATGCACTAAAGTACCGACTTTGTACTTGTGTTGGTAGAGCCCTAACTGTACTCCCGAGAATTTACTAAGTGTTGTACCACGAACACGACGTACCCTGGGTACTCGTGTTGGTAACACTGTAATTACATTAACATCCAAAACAAGCATAAACATTCATATATATATTCTTACGCTATCTTACCTCGTTCCTTGCTCAAGTGTGCCGGTCAGCCTGAGTGGAAATGCAGCTCGACGTTTACAGGGCCCTAAACCATAATGTTTAAAATCCAATAAGAGACTCGCTAAAACACTTATCGGGGATTTAAAATAGAAACTAAACTTAACCCTATCGATAAATAGGATGCCAAAACCCTAAAATACTTAAAAACGGGAAAAAACTAGGGTTCGGGAAAAAGCCCCAACCGGTAGGCCGGTTCCCAACCGGAAGTCCGGTTCCTGGGACCAACCGGTCGACCGGTTGACGCAGGCTCCCAGGAACCGGAATTCCGGTTCTGGTCTGGGAACCAAAAATCCGACCCCCACAACTCAAATTAATCCCAAACTTTTCAATACTTTCCAGAACACCTGTATACACTATTCTAAACCAAACCCAAGCTACAAATCACAACAATTCATTCAAATTCCAAAAACACCATTAGAGAGCTAAGTTTGAGTTCTCAAACTCTAACTTTGCTCAAACCTCAATTCAATTCATTCCTTTAATTCAAAATAGCTCAAACAACATCAAACAATCTCCAGAAAACTAATTTAAACCACCAAAGACCATACAGCAACATATCACTCAAATTTCTTCAAAATAACTAACTTAGGTTAAGGAAAACTTAAGGAAAAAGAATAGGGGAAGTTACCTTGAATTGGAACCTTAGAACTCAATTAAAATTCTTGATATTCAGCTGAAAACTCACAGCCCCTTGCTGCCTAGAAAAATCGAGAGAGAGAGAGGAAGAAGAAGGTTGAGGGAAAAAGTGATGACTTCTCTAGTATTTTCTAGCTTTTCCTTAAGAGTAAAGGATAAAAATTCTTTTCTATAAATGTAATAATTTAAAAATCAGAATAAATAAAATAAAATAAAATGAAAGAATAAAAATTAATAACTATCCTTTAATTAATTACCAATAACTTAGCAAAAGGGTTTCTAAGGCATTTTAATCACCAAAATATCCCAACTAATAACCAATACTATTAAACCTACTATAATGCCCCGGAATAAAACAATGCTATAACATACAACATATAACTCTCTAAAGGCCCAACGCCGCTGACCACCGCTTCCGAACACCAACACACAATTGAGAAATTTACACGAATAGCATAATAAATATATATATAAACTCAAATAAATTCCCATAATCGTATTATTTATTAATAATAAAATCTCATACATAAACTTTAACTATTTAATAATTCAAAGTATTATTCATATGCAGTTTTTACAATTATCCCCCCGTTAAAAAGGATTTCGCCCCCGAAATCTACTTGAACAACTCTGGATACTGAGTTCTCATATCAGATTCAAGTTCCCAAGTGGCTTCTTCCACTTTACTATTCCTCCAGAGTACCTTGACTAATGATATAGTTTTGGTTCGGAGAACCTTTTCCTTTTTATCCAGAATTTGCACTGGTTGTTCGTCATATGATAAGTCAGGTTGCAACTCCAATGTTTCATAACTCAGAACATGCATTGGATCAGACACATACTTCCTCAGCATGGAAACATGAAATACATTATGCACTGCTGATAATGTTGGAGGTAAAGCTAACCTATAAGCAACTTGCCCAACTTTTTCCAGAATTTCAAAAGGTCCAATAAACCTAGGGCTCAATTTACCTTTCTTTCCAAAACGTCTGATTCCCTTCATCGGGGATACACGTAAAAAGACATGATCACCATATTGGAATGTAACATCCCGTCGCTTGGGGTCTGCATAACTTTTCTGCCTGCTTTGAGAAGCAAGCATTCGAGCTTTGATCTTGTCTATTGCTTCATTTGTCTTCTGGACTAATTCAGGGCCCAAGTATTTCCGTTCTCCTGTTTCGTCCCAATGAATTGGGGAACGACATTTTCTTCCATAGAGCAACTCATAGGGAGCCATTCCTATGGTACTTTGATAGCTATTATTATAGGAGAATTCAATCAGGGGCAAATACTTACTCCATGACCCTTCAAAATCCATGACACAAGCTCGTAACAAGTCTTCAAGTATCTGAATGGTTCGTTCAGATTGCCCATCTGTTTGAGGATGAAAGGCTGTGCTGAATCTCAAATTAGTTCCCATAGCCTTTTGCAAACTCATCCAAAACTTTGAGGTAAATTTAGGATCCCTATCTGAAACGATTGACTTCGGTACTCCATGAAGACGGACAATTTCTTTCACATATAAGTCAGCATACTGATCCACTGTATAGGTTACCTTAACAGGTAAGAAATGTGCTGACTTTGTAAAACGATCCACTACAACCCAAACTGAATCGTACATTCCTGTGGTCCTAGGCAAGCCAACCACAAAGTCCATTGCAATGTCTTCCCACTTCCATTCTGGAAGTGTTAATGGCTGAAGTAACCCCGCCGGTCGTTGATGCTCAGCTTTGATTTGCTGACAGGTTAAGCATTTAGTGACGTAGTCCACTACATCCCTCTTCATCCCATACCACCAGAAATAGGGCTTCAAGTCTTGATACATTTTGGTGGTTCCTGGATGTAATGAGTAAGGGGTAGTATGAGCTTCTTCTAAAATTTCCTTTTTAAGCTCACTGAAATCAGGGACACACACCCGTGCTTTGAACAACAACATCCCATTGTCAGAAATGGAGAAGTCCTTAGCTTTGCCTGCTAAGACATCTTCTCGAATTTTAGTCAATTCTGAATCTTCTAATTGAGCCACTCTGATTCTTTCCAACAAATCTGACTGAAGTGTCAGATTAAACAATTTCTCAGTTACCAACTCAATGTTCGCTCTAGTCATTTCCGAGGCTAGCTGAGAGGAAATCATAATCATGTTAGATATCTGATCAGGTCCTTTTCTGCTTAAGGCATCAGCCACAACATTTGCTTTTCCAGGATGATACAGAATTTCACAGTCATAGTCCTTTACCAATTCTAACCACCTTCTCTGTCTCATATTCAAATCTTTCTGAGTGAAGAAATACTTGAGACTCTTGTGGTCAGTATAGATCTCACACCTTTCACCATACAAGTAATGTCGCCAAATTTTCAAGGCGAACACCACTGCTGCAAGTTCTAGGTCGTGGGTTGGGTAACGCTGCTCATAATCCTTCAGTTGCCGAGAAGCATATGCTATGACTTTGTCTGCTTGCATTAACACACAGCCTAAACCCTGCCTTGAAGCATCACAATATACCACAAACTTTTCTTGATCAGATGGCAAGGCCAGAACAGGAGCTGTAATCAATCGTTGCTTCAGCTCTTGAAAACTCTTTTCACATTTTTCTGACCATATAAATCGCTGATTTTTCCTAGTTAGCTCGGATAACGGCATCGCAATTTTGGAAAATCCTTCCACAAAACGCCGATAATAACCCGCTAATCCGAGAAAACTTCGAATTTCAGTGACTGTTTTAGGTCTAGGCCAATTCTTCACCGCTTCAATCTTCCCTGGATCAACCATAATTCCATCTTTTCCAACAATATGCCCCAGAAAAGACACTTGTGACAGCCAGAACTCACACTTTTTAAACTTTGCATAGAGTTTATGGTCTCTAAGCCGCTGCAGAACCATTTGAAGATGTTGCTCATGCTCTGCTTCTGACCGAGAGTACACAAGAATATCATCGATAAATACAATTACAAAATTATCGAGGAAATCCTTGAATACCCTATTCATGAGATCCATAAAAGCTGCCGGTGCATTTGTTAACCCAAAAGACATAACCAGAAATTCATAGTGACCATACCTGGTTCGGAAAGCTGTCTTCGGGATATCCTCTTCTCGAATTCTCAATTGATGATACCCAGACCTCAAGTCAATCTTAGAGAATACAGTCTTGCCTTGAAGTTGGTCAAACAAATCATCAATTCTGGGCAAAGGATATTTATTCTTAATGGTTAACTTATTCAGCTCCCGATAATCAATACACATACGAAGAGTTCCATCTTTCTTCTTCACAAATAGCACAGGGGCTCCCCAAGGTGACACACTAGGCCGAGTAAACCCTAGATCCAACATCCCTTGGAGTTGTATCTTTAGTTCTTTTAATTCAGCAGGTGCCATTCGGTAGGGTGCCTTTGAAACAGGTTCTGCTCCAGGAATTAAATCAATGATGAAATCTATCTCCCGCTGAGGTGGTAATCCCGGCAATTCCTCTGGAAATACATCCAGGAATTCCTTAACCACTTTAACTTCTTCTGGTCCAAGTAACACGAGTTTCATCGGAATCCACTACCACTGCCAGAAATCCAACACATCCATCTCGTAATAAATCCCTAGCTTTCAACGCTGAGATTCTTGGGACACGAGATCCTTGGACCGAACCAACAAAAACAAAAGGTTCCTCATTTTCCGGCTCAAAAGTTACCATTTTCCGTTTACAATCAATACTAGCAGAGTATTTGGACAAAAAGTCCATACCAAGTATAATATCGAATTCGGTCAATGGTAACTCCACGAGATCAGCACTCAATTCTCTATCTTCAATTCTAATTATTACTGACCTAATCCACTTTCTTGAAATAATTAATTCTCCATTAGGCAACAGGGTTCCAAACCCCGTCTCAAGAACATCGCTAGGTCTATCAAACTGATCAAGAAGTCTTGATGACACATAAGACCGAGTGGTACCTGAATCAAATAAAACAGTATAAGCAAAACCATTGATTAGAAGCTGACCTGTAACTACTGAAGGACTGGCAGCAGCATCTGCCTGAGTTATAGCAAAGACACGAGCAGGTGCAGGTACAGGTTTGACCTCGGGCTTCGGTTCCTCTTTCTTCAACTGAGGACAGTCTTTCCTGAGATGTCCCACCGAACCACACTGAAAACAGGCTCTCCGGTTACAAACCCCGGGATGATGCTTCTTGCAACGCGGGCACTCAGGATAAGAATAAGTCTGACGTCCTCCTCTATTCTGGTTTCCTCGAAACCTTTTTCCTTGCCCTGAACTTCCCGAAGATGGAAAAGTTCTTTTCTTCTGTTCAAAGGTAGAACCCCCACTCTCTTTCTCAGGACCCGACATAGGGAGAGTAGTGATCCCACCAACACCAGAAGACTCTCGGGTTTCTTGTAAAAATTTAACTGCTCCTTCAGCTCGAAGAGCCTTATCAACCATTTCTGCATAAGTTGTGGTATCATTCGTTGTAATAACCAGGTCATGTCTGATTTTGGCATTCAAATTTCACCAAATACTTTTCTTTCTTGCTGAAGTCTGTTGGTACAATTCCGGAGGCTAACTTAGCCAAGCGATCAAACTTGGTGGTATACTCGGTTACTGTCATACCCTCACCTTGTACCAACTCAACAAATTCCTTCCGCTTTGCACTGCGGACCGCCTCATTGTAATATTTGGCGTTGAACAATTCCCGGAACTCTTCCCAGGTCATTCTGGTCACATCCCTGGTGAGGGATACCATTTCCCACCAAATCAGGGCATCCTCTTGAAATTGAAATGTGGCACATGCCACCCTATCATTTCCTGCTACTCCCATAAAATTCAATATTTTCTCAATAACGGTCAACCACTGCTCAGCCTTTAACACATCAGGACCTCCCAAAAATACTGGAGGCGCTTGTTTTCTGAACCTCTCATATAAAGGCTCCATGCGGTTACCAGCAATATTTTGCTCAGCCGGCTCCGCAGGGGCTGCAGGAACTGCAGGAGCCGCAACAGGCGGTTGCGGGGGAGGCTCAACAGGAGCATCCCGTTGCCTGAGTCGTCGGATCTCTTCTTCTTGTTGCTCAATTCTAGTTTGCATCTCAGCAAACCTTTGCTCCCAATCAACAGGGGCCTGAGGTGGATTCTCCTGTCCACCTCTCGGGACTCGACCGCGGCCTCTACCGCGTCCACGGGGGTTTTGGGGATTCCTACCACCCCGACCACCTCCGGTCTCAACCAATTCACCCTGCCTTCTAACGTTTCGCTGGTCGTCCATTATTTAGGACTTAGCCTGCGAACCCACAAGGCACGTAGGTCAGACAGTGGTCAAAATATTTTCAAGACCGCAATTAAGATTTAAAACATCTTATTTAATCATATTTATACAACACAACATATCTTAAAATAGTTTGCAAAGAAATAAAGCTTACGGAACCGTGAGTTGAACTCGACACTGGCCTTGATTGTACATATCTTGACGGTCTTCAGTGAACAACCCGGTGGCTCTGATACCAAACTGTAACGCCCGTATTTTAATAATAATATATCCGAAATCAAATTTTAATAATTAATATATTAATAATCATATGGATCGGGATCCCGAGTATCAAAATACTAGTTAAAAGTATTTTACTAATATTTACATATATATATATATTTTTTTTAAAGTTTAGCGGACAAGCATCCTCAAAATACAGACTCCAAAATACTAATAAACCGAAACCCTCCAGGTTGCACTGCCGCGATATGTACAATCATGCCGAGTTCCACCTCACTGTTCCTCCAGCTTTGCTTTTCCTTTACCTACACAAGGTAGCAAACTGATGAGTCAACAGACTCAGTAAGATATGCAAGAGATATACGAAAGTAACACGCTGCCAGCTTTATGATTAAGCTGCCCTGAGCCTAACAACGAAGCTCACCAAATGATTAAGAACGTTCTTAAGGGTAGTACGACTACTGTACCATATGCACTAAAGTACCGACTTTGTACTTGTGTTGGTAGAGCCCTAACTGTACTCCCGAGAATTTACTAAGTGTTGTACCACGAACACGACGTACCCTGGGTACTCGTGTTGGTAACACTGTAATTACATTAACATCCAAAACAAGCATAAACATTCATATATATATTCTTACGCTATCTTACCTCGTTCCTTGCTCAAGTGTGCCGGTCAGCCTGAGTGGAAATGCAGCTCGACGTTTACAGGGCCCTAAACCATAATGTTTAAAATCCAATAAGAGACTCGCTAAAACACTTATCGGGGATTTAAAATAGAAACTAAACTTAACCCTATCGATAAATAGGATGCCAAAACCCTAAAATACTTAAAAACGGGAAAAAACTAGGGTTCAGGAAAAAGCCCCAACCGGTAGGCCGGTTCCCAACCGGAAGTCCGGTTCCTGGGACCAACCGGTCGACTGGTTGACGCAGGCTCCCAGGAACCGGAATTCCGGTTCTGGTCTGGGAACCAAAAATCCGACCCCCACAACTCAAATTAATCCCAAACTTTTCAATACTTTCCAGAACACCTGTAAGCATTATAATAAACCAAACCCAAGCTACAAATCACAACAATTCATTCAAATTCCAAAAACACCATTAGAGAGCTAAGTTTGAGTTCTCAAACTCTAACTTTGCTCAAACCTCAATTCAATTCATTCCTTTAATTCAAAATAGCTCAAACAACATCAAACAATCTCCAGAAAACTAATTTAAACCACCAAAGACCATACAGCAACATATCACTCAAATTTCTTCAAAATAACTAACTTAGGTTAAGGAAAACTTAAGGAAAAAGAATAGGGGAAGTTACCTTGAATTGGAACCTTAGAACTCAATTAAAATTCTTGATATTCAGCTGAAAACTCACAGCCCCTTTCGTCGCCTAGAAAAATCGAGAGAGAGAGAGGAAGAAGAAGGTTGAGGGAAAAAGTGATGACTTCTCTAGTATTTTCTAGCTTTTCCTTAAGAGTAAAGGATAAAAATTCTTTTCTATAAATGTAATATTTTAAAAATCAGAATAAATAAAATAAAATAAAATGAAAGAATAAAAATTAATAACTATCCTTTAATTAATTACCAATAACTTAGCAAAAGGGTTTCTAAGGCATTTTAATCACCAAAATATCCCAACTAATAACCAATACTATTAAACCTACTATAATGCCCCGGAATAAAACAATGCTATAACATACAACATATAACTCTCTAAAGGCCCAACGCCGCTGACCACCGCTTCCGAACACCAACACACAATTGAGAAATTTACACGAATAGCATAATAAATATATATATAAACTCAAATAAATTCCCATAATCGTATTATTTATTAATAATAAAATCTCATACATAAACTTTAACTATTTAATAATTCAAAGTATTATTCATATGCGGTCTTTACAAAATTACTTAATTGGTAAACAAATATAATAATTGCGCACTTAATTGTAGAATAATTAAATATTCACATTCTTAAAATATAACAATTATTATAATTACATGTAAAAATAAAGCATGTAATTAATTTACCAAGTTAAAAACTTTCCATAATAATTTATTACTAAATAACATATAATATATGAAGATATATGTTAAATAAGAATGGAAAGTTTAAAACAAATGTAATTTAATTGAATAAATCAACAAAAATAAGGAAATAAAATAAAATTCCAAAAATAAATCAAAATAATAAAATTTTGGAATTTTCTTAAATTTTTTCTTAATTTTCCTTTTTTTTTGAAAAAAAAAAACTGCCCTGAAAAACGACACCGACGACCAAAATTCATGAAATCAATTCCAAAATGATCTAAATGAAAAAATTAAGCCATTCATATAGATTTCATGCATCGAAAACACGTAAAACAAAGACTTTAAAATCACCAAAAATTTCGGGTCCGAATTTTTTTTTTTTTTTTGAGATTTCTTTGTTTTTCAAAATGAGTTTTCATGCTTTAGAACAATCTATATTAATATATGAATGTATTGATTCAGAATGTATAATGTATATATAAACATATATACATATATATATATATACAGAAAATAAAATAATGTACCGTATGTATATATATATAATCATGAAATGTATATATGTATATATTTATATATAACATTTAGGTATATAAACAATATGATATAATGAATATATGAACATATATATATACAATATATATACCTAATGAAATGAAGAAAATATCTATATATATGTATAAACTGTATATGAATATATATATAAACTGAATGTATATATAAACAGAATGTATATGAATATATATATAAACTGAATGTATATAAGTACATACGTATAAAAATGTATATATAATATGAATATATATATAATATGAATGTATATACGAACCCGAAAACGAATATATAATATATATATATATATATGAACACCGTATATACGTATATATATATATATTAAACTCAAACTAAATCAAGGCAGAGATATATAATCCGCTCTGATACCAACTGTTAGACATTTATATGTATAATATAAAATATATGTATGTGTATATAACATGCGGAATAAACAAACATATATACACTATGAATAAGAATCGAAATACCTCCAGCCATTGATTCTTGAGCTTCAAACCCACATAAGCTTTGATTTGCAAAGGAAACTTGTTGATGTGGGTAATCGGGCTTCCTCGCTCTCTCAACTCTCTTTAGATGGATTTTGCTGTTATGAACAGAATGAGTGAGGAGCTCGGGGACCGAGACCCTATATTTATAGGTGAGATACTCCATCAGTATCTGTGCCACATTAATTTTAGAATATTTTGACAATTAATTCAGGAAATCAAATCAGGTAATGAATATAGAAATCTGACCATATATAGAATATTACGTAATTGATTCTGTCCAGATTCAATGAATATAAAATATTCATTTATGAGAATCAATAATATTATTTTATTTCCTTAATTAGAAATATTCTAATATTTATTGGATAATATATTATAATATATGAAATGTAATTATAAAATAAATGAATACATTAATTATAAAAGTATAATTAATAAATATCTAAAAATTCATTATTCATATGGAGATGGTATATCTTGTAAGGTCGTACAAGAGAATTAAGATTATACAATATGAATAAAACAAGTCATTAGTATATTAAAGTAAAGGGATCTTTAATATAGAACTACTAAGTACTGTTTACTATACACTATACTCTATTGTGTGATTTTGATTCGGATCATATGTGGATAGACATGTTGTAAATGTGTTATGTATAATTTGATTATATATGTCTGGACCGATATGTAATAATATCTTTCATTAACATTTCATTTACCATGAACGAATTATTCATGTCACAATGATGATCATTGGTAGATATGTCTGAATCCTGAGTATTCATGAACTCATGTTTGTGTTTATTGGGTTCTTTGATTCACTTGTTAAAGTTTCTCAGAGAAGATGATTCTTACAACTTTTGTTTTGGGAATCCAATAACATGAGTGGCTGTGAACATGATATACTATAATAGAATCTAAGCTTTCATAAATGATTGAATATTAGTTCCCTTATAGTGTTAATTCTGGAAGTGCTAACAGTTGGACCCAAATCTATAATAAGTTATAGATTAACTGTTCAAATTGAACTAATAGTACATAAAGAATTCAAGAAATAATTACAAGGGTAAAATAATATTTTTGACCAACTCTAATTATGAACTAATAATTAGAGAACAAGCTACTTGTAATGATTATATCAATGGACTACTAGTAATAATTCTATAAATATAATTTTATATTGTCAAAGAGTGCAATTTTATATTTATAGTGGAGTAATAATGAATTTAATAAACCTAATTATTTTATTGATGAGACTCAATATCAATCAAGTATTTATTGGAACTTTAAAATATAAGTTTATGGTCCCCAGATTACCTCTATACAACACTATACAAATGAAGATATAATTTGTAAGATGAATTGAGAAAGAATTAATTTCTAAGAGAAATAATTTTTGAGGGAAAAATAATAATTTTATATAAATTATTATTTTGTATTAAGTAAAAACCCTAATTTGTCTTATTAGACATATATTTATTATTGATGATTGTTTTTATTAAATGAGTATGATTTCTTGATTATGGATTAATGTATGATAATTTGGTTTTAAGTATATGAGCATATTTGAAGATGTTTGTGTGTTGATATTTACTGTTTAAGCTTTTGCTTTTTTTGTTGAGTATTTATGACTCGCGTGTACTTTGTGGTGCAAATAAGAAAAGGACTGAACTAAGTCAGCCAAGAGTTAGAGGTCTTCCTTGAAAAATGTACATATCATCTTATCCGACGAGCAATGCTGAGTAGTTAGGGTTTTGATTTATGACCACTTTAATAAGTATAAGTTCTATGTTGTGAAATCGTAATGTATCTTTTGTGAAAAAAAAAAAAAATTAGAAAGGGGATCACTAACCCTAGATATTTGTATTGTCAACGTTCATTTTATATTTTAAATAATTATAAAGTTTTAATTAAATCACAATTTTCGTTAAACCATTAATTTATTATTATAAATTATTTTATAAAAACACACACGTAGCATCCCTACAGGTTAGGGTGTTACATAGGACCTCTTCATTATTTTTCAGGGGTTGAAATAAAGAGAACATCGTCTAGTATGTATATTTCTAAATTAAAATATATTGCTGGCATGCTCACTAAGCTACATTTAGATGGTGTAAAACTAGGAATGTCAATCGGGCCGGGCCGGGTCCGACCCGCCACAAACTCGGCCCAGCCTGACACCACTTTGGCCCGACCCGATCCGCCCGACTCTTTCTTTTGGCCTAGTGGGTCAGGCTCGGCTCGAGATAATCAGGTCGGGTTAGGTATTTTTTTTTAAAAAATCAGTTTATTTCTTTAAAAAAAAAAAATCCACTATTTTATATTTAATATTAAATTACAGACTGTAATATACAATTTAATAACAGTAAATTAACAACAATAATAATCACAAGAATACAACAACAATATAGTAATTAACCACCTAAAATATTACATAACCCAGGTTGGTATTCAACAAATTCATCCATACACATCTCACATTCTCTGTACATATATTTGTATGTATAGAAACTTTAATTAACACTACTTCCTCTCAACAAAATCATAACTAATATAAAACACTCAAGTGTGTGTATTTACACATACACATACAAACCACATATTGATGATCATCAATAACATCGTCACCGTCATCATATATATATATATATATAATGATGAAGAACAATAATTTTAATAAATTTTTTTATTTGGTGTTTATTATTGTAATTTTGGCAGTGTCAATGACAATGATGATTTGCAGCGTTATGGCAGAGAGGGTGGTTTAATAGACAGTAAAGAAATTGGGAATGGTTTATTTTTAGGGAAAAGATTTAGGATTTTTTAATATCTAAAATCGGGCCGGGCCGTGAGCCCGATAAAAACTCGAATCAACCGGACTAAAGTTGTCCTGCCGGGCCGGGGGCCCGGCCCACCCCCGCGAAAAAAGCCCAAATTGCCATTCTTATGTAAAACCAAGTCCTAGTCCTACAACTTTTTCTCACACCCTATCTCTCAACAATGGAAAACACTTTCCTGATCAGACTTTATACATAAGAACTTTGGGTGAACTTTACATTGACTCAGCCAAATGTAGTATTTATTATCAATAAACTAAGTCGATTCATCCATACTCCAACTCATTTATATTAGCATGCCTATAAATGTTTTATTCAAATATCTTAAAGGCACTATTCATGACGGCTTGTTTATTAGACCCACAGCTAAATTTTGTCTTCAAGCATACTTAGATGCTCATTGGGCGAGTTGTCCACAAGTGGCTATGTTGTGTTCTTGGGAGGAAATCTTATATCATGGTCAATAAAGAAGCAACAAGTGGTTGTACATTCTAACACAGAAAGTGAATTTCGTGACTTAGCCAACATTGTCGTTGAAGTGAAATAGTTGTCATCTATGTTGAGAGAACTATAGATTACTCTACCAGCACCTCCCATCATATAGGTTGACAATCAAGGAGTAGCCTCTTTAGTAGCCAATTCGGCCTTTCATGCAAGATCGAAACAAATAGAAATTGATCTCCACTTTATTCGAGATCAAATTTTGGCAAAAGAAGTAAAAATTCGATATGTTCCTTCAATTGATCAAGTTGTTGACATTCTAGCAAAGGCCTTAACAACTAATCAGTTTTTGTATCTTGTAGTCAAGTTAAAAATATGCTCATCACTCTTAAGCTTGAGGGGGTGATAACTAATAAACATTTTGTATTTTCAGTTTATTAGTTAGTTGTTAAAATTATTTTTTAGTTGTCAGGTTTGTCACTTACTCTCTATTTTACAAGTTGGTAAATTATGCTACAAGTTGTAATACAGTCAAGATTCTTTGTACTCATCACTATATAAATATATTTTTTAGCTTAAGAACTCGTAAGCTTTTGCAGTTCTTTGAGATTCATTCTCTGAATTGTAAAAATTGTATAGATAAATTATTCTCATGGCAAATAAAAATTATTTTAAATAAAAACTCAACATGGGAATATTAAGAAAATACATATTTAAAAATAAAACATGCAAGTAAATATATATACTTATATACAGTAGGTGGTAGAGAATGTGCCAAAAAATTAATGAATTAATCATATTTCTTATTTTTATCAGTTAGATTTAAATAAGGACAGATAAAATATTTAATTAAATTAGTAGATTAAATGCAAAAAAATTAAAATTCTAATCAAAGTTACTAAAAATATGTACATATTAATAACAAAACTAGTAAAATAACATACTATTATTAGTGCATTCCAATATCAACTCCTACAAATTTAAATTTAATGAATAATTTAAAAAACTGTTAACTAATTATTGGGTACCAGATCAGTATAGTATTAAGCACCTTAATGTGTCACATAACAATAATAGCACAAAAAATTATTTACAAAAAAAAAAAAAATAGTATAAAGATCATTCATAAAAAGTAAAATTAAAAAAAAAATTAAAAAAAAAATACTAACTAATTATTGCGTACCACACCGATATAGCATTAAGTACAGTAAGAGTACTAATAACAAGTACAAAAAATCATTTTAAGAAAATAAAATTAACAAAAAACAAAAAAAAAACATAAAAGAAAAAAAAATAGTAAATAGTACAAAGATTATTTATAAAAATTATTAACTAATTAGTAATTATTTATCAAAAATAATAGTAAATAGTACAAAGATTATCCATACAAATGGAAAAACACAAAAGATAAAAAAAAAATTACAAACTTATTATTGAGTACCATTCTAATATGACATTAAGCACATTAAAAGTACCAATAGCTAGTAAAAAAATTATTTACTAAAAAAATAGAATTAAAAACTAATTTAAAAAAGCACAAAAAAATGGTACCACACCGATATGGCATTAAGCACATTATCGATATAGTATTAAGCACATTAAGAGTACCAATAATAAGCACAATGTAATGACCACATAGTTAAATCATAGGAATTAGTAAATAATTAAGAGGTTTAATTATTATTATGTATTTTGTGCCTCTTAGTAGAAATTAGGGCTTATTGTCAGAAATAGGCCTTGGGAAAATATTTTCTCAAATACGGAGATATATTTGAATGCTAGATGCATTATATATGCCATATGTGAATTTTTTATAAATTTTTATGTTTTTCTTCACAAACAACTGGAATTCTGGTTGGTTCAAGGCTGTACCAACCGGAATTTCGGTTGGATTGTATCGGGTTAAAGACCAATTTTAGTATTTTGGCTATAACTTTTCACTCGGGTATCCGTTTTAGACGTTCTATATACCGTTTTAAAGCTTATGACGAGCTCTACGATTTGGTATATAAATTAGTGCCAAATTACGTATTTTATTTTAGGGTGTCTCCACCACATAGTTTAGTAGAAAAATCCTAAGTTCCTTTCAGACATTAGAAAAGTGTGCTAGAGTACACACTTATCAGTTGTACGTATGTTGTGACTTAGGAGCCTGTAAATCGTCAAGCAGCAGTTTCCACTTAGAGTTACTGATATACTTGCATTCAGAATCAAGGTAAGATTAGTATAATAATTGCATATATGTATACATGTTTAGCATACATGTTAGTTGCCGTCAGAATAACATATCAGGGTATCAGTGACGTGTACTTAGAGTTGCACCGAGATACCAATATATATATGTTAGGAAAATCAATAGCCATCAAATTAGCATATCAGAGTTTCAATGAAGTGTAGATAAAGTTGCACAGAGATGCCAACAGATATATGCTAGGCTATTAGATAGTATAAATTAACTGCTTCCACATCAGTACGACTAGAGTACTGAGTATAGGTTGGATTTATAGTTAGTCATACTTTGTCAAGAACGTTCCTGATCCAGTTAGCATTGTAATTAAGTTTATGGGCGCTTGGTTACGATTTGGATATATGTTTATGTTTATGATTATACTTTTCTTACTGAGTCTGTCGACTCACAACTATTACGTCATGTGCAGGTATGAGCTAGAACTGAACCGTTGAGAGTATAAAGCTAAGGATGAAGATTGTACATCAGGGTCTTCAGGACAATGTTGGCTCACTTTTGTTGGTCGCTAGACGATGAATTTCAAAATATAAACAATTTATAAACTTTTGTAATTTTTAAACAGGATCTTGAATTATGTAATTTATTATGTTTAAATATTAAAGTTAAGTAATTTAATTAAGTTTTAATCATTCACGTTTTTATTAAACCCTTTAATTAGTAAAGGCGTGCACTGTATTTAGAAAGCATAATAATATGTCTGATCTAGTAAGGCGTTACAATTTTGGTATCAGAGCTGCCATGTTATTTTTTGAAGATCGTCAATGTACAATCATCACCTGAGATAAGCTTGACTCATGGTTTGGTAAGTTTTTACATGTTTATTAGTTTTATTTGTTATGCATGATTAGAAAATATGATAGAAAGCATGTTAGTAGATTGATAGCTGAATAGGAGTATATTAAGTTCTCATCTAAGCGGTAGTTAGATTTCAATTACAATCGCTACCTGACTGATCTGACTCATGAATGTGTATGTTTGTCCTATAGAATGGACGCCTGGTAAGACTCATGTAGTTGGGCTAAGGTGGATAAAACTGGTGGCGGATGGAGAGACTAGGTTCCCCCTTATACTCAAGATCATGAATAGATTGATGGAGGTGGTTATAAAAATCCACCGTAGGCTCCATTAGATTTGGAGCAAAGGTCCGTTGAAATGGAAGCTAGAATTCAACGACAAGATGAGAACATTAAGAAATTGAGACAATAAGGGTCTCATATTATACCTCTATCTCAATTTCCAATTGCTTTTATTTCGGTGTTCTCAGCAGATCAGAGTATTGCTGGTAACTAAATAGAGCTATCTGGTGGGAAAAATATGATGGAAGGACCTTCAGTTCTTTTGAGAAACCTAGCTGAGATGAATACTCCTCTAGTTGTGTACTCTATAGCATTTGTTCAAGATTCTTGAGGGACTGTAGTTAGTGATGAAATAAGTGGCTGATCAAAGTAAAAGAGCTCTGTCGGCATCAGTGGGTTCGAGCAGAGAAAGAAACTTTAGAGGAAATAAGGACGGGGTGCCAACAGTGTATCCTTGAAAGTTTTATACCTATCCAAAGTGCATCCATTGCAAGAAACATCATCTGGGTGAGTGTAAAGGGCGAGTATGTTTTCAGTGTGGGTTACCTGGTCACTATAAGAGGGATTGTCCACGGATACAAAAGAAGGGACAAGAACTTGAGGCAAAATCCCTTCCATGTTGGAAATGTTTTTGTTGTGGCCATGTAGGACATTACAAGAGGGACTGTCCATGGTTACAGAAGCAAGGGTCGGAACAAGAATTAATTTCCCTCCATGTTTGAGTGTTAGATAGTACCCAAACCAAGTTGAAAATAATTCTTCAGTGGTGTCAAGTCAGTTCATTATCAATTGTTTTATTTAACTTTGTGTTAATGGATTTTAGAATTACCCATCAACATGTGATAGTCAGAATATTGATAATTGGATAAAACATGTGATAGATATGAAATAAGGCTTCGAACTTTGTTATTTAGTGGTGCATTAGTTGTCTCCAAAAGGGTAGCTCAGGTTTATACCGATTATCGTTGTAAATATCGTAGTTTTGGGTATCGTAGAATATGAGATATTACTCAAAACGGAATTATTGCCTTAATCTGCTGCTAGTAATGAAGGCTCATTTGTATTATAGTATTAGGGCGGGATTTTTAAAACTCCAATTTTTGCGATGACAAAAGATAAGAATCCATCATGGAATGGATGCGGAGGATAATTAGTAACGGCAATAGATATTATCAGGCCAAGATAGCCTTTGGACATTAGAATTGTATATGAGTTCTTGGATATATTTCCAACAGAGCTTCTTAAATTATCATCACAACAAGGTTAGATATGTTGGAATTATTTTACCAGGAACTTAGATTTACTTACAAGTATGTTGATTTAACAACCTAAATATGAACTTCTAAAATGATAGAAAATTAAACACATAAAAGTAAGAGAAATCTTACATTGGGTGCATCGGAATATATGTCTCCTCCCACTCAAATCTCTAACCCTTGATTCCTTTCTGTTGCAGAGTATAATCAAGATCTGAGCCCGAATGTCCTTCTTTGTTGACTGAATTCTACACAGCCTTCCTCACTATGATTGAGGTATTACTTGATGTGTGTGGGCACTACTCTATCACTTAGAGGGTTTCGAAAAACAGAAAAGGTAGAGAGAGAGAGAGTGGCAGCTTCAACAGAGAATTTTAGTGAAAGAAAATAATGTCAAAATGTATGTAAAACCTAAAGCCTTTACCTTCTATTTATAGAAGACCACATAGGGTTATGGTTGAATTACTTGTTGGGTTTTATGCCCTAAATAAAACTCATTTCAATATAATCATATTTACTTATTAATATAGATCAGAAATAACATTTAATGTTGCATGGTTCACATGATTTATTTCATGATTATATGTACATAATGTATGAATTCTATTTAAGTCCAGAACATATCAATTTGTTAATGATTATAGTATTGTCAACACAGTGGAATATAATCTTAATTATATGTTCGAAAGTTTATTCCCTGATTTGTTAGAACACTGGATTTAGACTGACATGGTATAATCAGCGATAGGTATTCTTACACCTTAGATAAGTGTTATGTCCTTTCCAGGACATAGGCAAAGTTTACCAGCATCGGATGTATGGAGTATAAATCGGAAGGGACCGATATTGAACTTTGATTAGATATATTAGAATTTACCGTAATATCTATTCAATTCAATATCACATGTTGATCCTAGATCAAATGATCTTAATCCTGATATGATTAGGTTCAATCTCAAGAGTGTTATTCGTGTTCTTTGATTTGTTAGTTAAGCCTACTTTTGGGTCAGGGTGATACGTACATTTTGGGAACACGGTAGTGCAATTGAGTGGGAGCGCTAACATAAATATGGAATCTATAGCTTCTATCTGGCGAATAGAAAGTGAAGGATGATTTCCTTCGAGCTTAACCAAACGAAAATAAATGGTGGAGATCTCATTTCACTTAGCTGAAATATCATTCATACAGGGTTAAGTGTTTTAAGGATAAAATACATTGTAGGGTGTTACGGTAATTTAATCCCTTTACAGTGTAAATCATCTATATAGAGGATCATTGATCACATTAGGGTTATAACAATGGATAACTAATGACGTGTCTATATCGTGGAACATATAGAGCGTTCTATATACTGAGAGTGCAATTCTAAGTTCTATGCGTGGATTCAACGAAGAATTAATAAGTCAGTGAATTTAAGATATAAATTCTTGATCTACTTATTGGAAGCTCGGATATATAGACCCATGGTCCCCATACTAGTTGAGACCATACTGCTTGTAAGACTCAGTTAATTGATTTTGATTAATCAATTATAATTCTAAAGTTAGACTATGTCTACTTTATGAATTTTCACTAAGCAAGGGCGAAATTGTAAAGAAAAGAGATTCTAGGTTTATTTATTAATTAAGAGACTTTATATGTCTAATTAATAAATATATTAAATGACAATATTATTTAATAATTAATTTTTAGTTATTAAATAATTAGAATTGGCATTTAAATGGTTGAATTTGAAAATTGGCGTTTTTGAGAAAATGAGATACAAAAATGATAAAACAGCAAAATTGCATAAGTGAGGCCCATTATCCAAGGCCCATGGCCGGCCACACTTATAGGCTTTTATCATTTATTTTTTTCATTATTTTAATGCCAAATAATTCTAACTTAAACGTAGGTGGTTACCTATAAATAGATAGTGATGGCTCTCATTCACACTTAACTTTGTGAAACTTTGTCAGATTAAAAACTGAGCCTCTATCTATTATCTATAGCCGAAACCACTTCTCTCTTCTTTTCTTCTCTAAATTTTGAAATCCTTGAGTGAATGAGTGAGTGCCCACACACATCAAGTGGTATCTCAATCATAGTGTGTAAGACTGTGGAAATTCAACCAACAAGAAGGAGAATCAGCATCAAAGGAAGGAGAGAAAGAGATCCAGATTCAGATCTTGGTGATGCTCTACTACAGAAAGGAATCAAGGGCTAGATATCTGAACAGAAGGAGTCATTATATTCCGCTGCACCCAATGTAAGGTTTTCTAAACTTTATATGTGTTTATTTTATTGTTTTAGAATTCATATTAGGATGTTAATGAAACATACTTGTTAGTAAATCTAGATCATGGTAAAATATATCCAACAACTGGCCTCAGAGCCATGGTAATGATTTACTTTCATGAAATATGAATTAAAATGATGTTATGTGTTGATTTGGATGGTTTCTTGTGGTTTATGTGCTTATTTGATGATAGTTTAGAAATCGCAATATATGTTACTGAAATATCTTTTATTTCGATCTGGAAGTATTTTTTCTGGAACCTAATTTGGATTTTTTATGAATTAGTTATGATTTTTTGAAGTTGAACGAAAATATCAGGATTTGAATGCACACACGTGCGCGCGGACGCTCGGACAGCACCCTGTCTGAAGGGCAGCTCGCGCCCAAGTCCCACGGTCAAATGAGGCTGCTTGCAGCCTCTTTCCTAGGCCAATCCCTTGCATCCGCGCGCGCAAAGGTATGCAATGCATACCCCTATGCCTCAAACTTGTTTTCGTCATAACTTTTGATTCAAAAATCGTTTTTTATTGAAACAAAAGCCAATTTTTGGTAGAATTTTGTGTAGAATCTGAATTTTCAATTAAAAATCTAATTTTCAGAATAAAATTAATTTTTATTAATTTTTTAATTAATTAAAATTAGTTTCTGATATTAGTAGGCTTTGAATTATGAAAATTTGATTTCTCACAAAGGAGCTTTATGGTTAATTTTGAAATTTTAGATTGTTTTATTTATTTTAATTATAAGATCAGATATTATTTTTTTATTAAATTTTAAATGATCTTACTTTGATATTAAAATATTATCTTTTAAAAATAATCTTGTACTAATTTTAAAATTTGCTAACCATATCATATCTTTTTCAATTTTTTTTTTCAAAATATATTTTATTAATTAAAATTATAAGATTAGGAATATGTTAGGTTTATTTTTTTAATAAAAATTATATTTTGGCAAAAATAACATGAAGATTTAAAAAATTGGTTAGTTTAGTTTGAATAGATATTTTAGGTTTTCAAACCATAAATTTTTCAAACTTATTATTTTATTATTATTTTTAAAAATATTCTAACCATATAAAATATCTTATTTTTCAATTAGTTTATTTATGTAATATTTAAATTTAATAAATTATAAGACTCAGAATATAATAAAATATCTAAATTCAAAATTCAAGATATTATATTATATTATCTTATTAAAAATTTTGAATAAACTTGATATTTGAAAAATTGGTAAGATAGTTTTGATTTTTTTGTTAGAACTTAAGAAATTTAGGAGTTTGTTGAATTTGTTGAATTTTTTCAAATATTCTCTAACAACCTAAATTTGAATTCTAGTTAAGATATTTATTTTAAAATTTAATTTTATTTTAAATTTTAAAATTGAGATATTTTAGCTTACTTTCCAGATATTCCAGATCAGTTATTATTGTTTGTATTGTTTGATTATATTATTATGAATTCAAATAAAAAAATATTACAAACCTATTATTTATTTGATCTAAATTGCTATGATTAACTTGTTGACAGATCCAATGATCTGATTTTAATCATAGTTCAATTAACAATAGATCTTATAAATAATTTGTAACAGGTAAATTTTGCAATTTCTTTCATCTGTGTAAACCTAGTAACATGATAGGGCCCATCCAAATCTTTTGACCTGTGTGAGCCTATATGTTTGCTATTGGGCTTAGATTCATATAGGAAGCCCATTTAAGTTTTACTAAGTAAATGGACTAGGTTGCTAAAATATATTTTGACATAAGTAAATTTATTTAGGCCCAATTAGATTTGGGCTTATTCAATGAATAACAATTGTTTATTTAAAGGTTAAATTCCTCTCTTTTGGGCCTTGTGTGAGAGTTGGGGGCCAATAGAAGTGGGTACGACATACTGAACCCAGCTCCCCCTCACATGAACTACCCCAATTGTGAAGGCCCATTTGCCTTATTTAAATAATTGTATTAGGTTAATTATATTAGTCTAACCTAATTAAAATTGAATTAGCAACATAATTAACTTTTAAAATATATGAAATTTAATTTTTCATTTAATATTTTAAAGTTAATTTTAGAAAAGCACTTAGTAAATAAAATTATTCTAGATAGTTATTTCTAGAACTAGTTATTTTTTCTAATATTTAATTAGGAAAATATCATAGATTGTGAAATTAATTGTTTAATAATTAATTTTGGTACAATCTAAGTTAAGTATATTTTTCCTAGTATTAAATTAGAATTAATAATTAAGTCTTCTCAATACTTAATTATTTATTTCTTGAATTTAATACATTTAATTAAATTGAAAATTTAAATATTTAAGTTAATTTTCATCATGATACTTAAATATTATTATTTTCATATTATTTAATTAAAATTGAAAATTATTTTAAGTTTGAAATCTTATTTCATATAACTTAAATTTGAATAATTTTCAAAATATATTTTATTTTATTTTATTAATCTTTTTCCACAATTTCGAAATTGCATTTCTTAAATGCAAAATTTCGAATTTTATTTGAAAAATAGATTAAAGTTGTAAATTATTTATTTTAATTTTGGACCAACTTAAATCAATAATTTTTTCATTTAATGATTAATTAAAATAAATGAAGTAAAATATATTTAATTAGAAAATGAATTAATTAGTCAATAAAAGTCTAGATAGATATTATCTATTTCGCTTGAAGTATTTTTCTAGTGTATTTAATTAAATAGAAAATTAATATTTAAGTTGATTTTCATCATGATACTTAAATATTTTAAATTTTTCTTATATATTTAATTAAATAGCAAAATTATATTTTTTGTTGTAAATTAATTTTATTAATTAATTTTGGGCCAACATTAAATTAGAATAATTTTTCCAGAATTTATTTTTATTTTATTTTAAAGCATTTTTTTCGAAAATAGTATTCTTAAATACTTCAATTTTTCAAAATGTAATGTATATTTATAGAAAATTAAATTTGAGTTGTAAATTAATTTAAATTAATTTTGTAACAACTTAAATTGAATATTTTTCTAAATATTTATTAGAAATTATTACTAAGATGGAAATAATTCATGTTATTTTCATATCCATCTAAGTAAAATTTATAAATATTAAATTAAAATTTATATTTAGAATTTTTCATTCTAAATTGAAAATTTTAGTTAAATAAATATATATTTAAAATAAATAGATTAAAATAACTATTACAAGAAAATACACTTTAAATAATGAGTTTTATTATTAGGACATTCGATCTCCATTGTTGGGTTTACATAGCTTTTGTTTTAGTGAGTAATCCTCCCTAATGGAGGAACGTTCATTAGCAAGTTAGCACCGTTTAATCTCGAAAGATAAGTAGCTTTGTAAGTGTTTTATATGGTATGGATCACCCTAATGGTGGCGACTGTATTTGACTTACAAAATATGAAACAATGGTGGAAGCTCATAAGATAGAATAGCCTTGACCTTTCGCCTAAACAGGACAACGCTGGATTTAAATCTTGATCGAATAAAAGGTTGCTAGAATGTTTAACATTTTAGATGAGCTGGCAACTCTATTCAATTGATGGTAGCTTTGCCTCTCGCCTAAACGGGACACTGATATCAGCTTGTTGAAAATCTTAGAAATTATTTAGGATTGTATGTTTTAGTATTTTCACTTGTCATTCCTACTTGCTATATGTTTAATAATTTTTGAATTGTGTATGAATTTATATTGAACCATGTTATTTTCTGTTATTAAATTGTAGTTTAATTTTGAATCTTCATTGTTGGTCTAACTTGGTTTGTTTTTCTAATGAGATAAATCCCTAATGGATTTTCACCATTAGACATACATAATAGTGTTAGATCTCAAAAGATAAATATTGTATATGCAACATCTAGCTGTTCATCAATTGGTGACACCTTAGACTAGTATTTTTACAATATGAAACAAGAAGATTGTATAAATAAGATTACTTTGACTCTCGCTAATCGAAGCATCGTTGGATTCTTATTTATAAACGAAATTATCCTAATTCCTCTTAGCTTATTCATTTCGAATTAGCTCAATAACATATCATTGGAAGAATGGTCTATATATCATTTCATGTCATTCTATTTTTTCTCTTCAGAAATTAAATGACGCTTATGATTATAATCCTGAAATTCTATTCCCAATTGATATAAATCCTCAATCTTAGAAATCTCCTACTTGTATGGGCAAATCTGACTTAGAGTTAAAATTAGTAGTGGTGGTCCAAGAAAGAATTACTCATTATATTTGGTATAAATTTAAGTCTTTGACTTTAATTTTAGATTCCAAACAGAAATTTTCTTATATTTCTAATTCCAAGATACAATACAGTTACACTTTCACAAGTGTTTAATAACCATTTTCTATCAATGGATTCAAACTGTATGGAATATGAGTTTAGTATTCTGTGACCAGGATCCACTTGCACTATTCTATGAACTCTTTGAAGTAACTAAACTTAAGTCATCAAAAAGACACAACCACACATTTTTAATCTATGGCATTTGTATCTTGTTCATAGTATTTTTGACAAGATCAATCTCTGCAAAGAGTTAATATGCCTATATCCACTGAAAGTAATTCATCTCATTCGCAGATGAAAGTACATTCAGGGGTGGATATGAGTTTTTCGTTGTATTCTTAAAACGATCACTCTAGATTATACCTTATGCAAAGAAATTTGAAATGTTTGAAAAATTTCATGAATTTCTAGCAATGGTGAAAACCATTAAGGTAAGTGGTTAAAGATCTTGCGAACTGATAGGGGTAGAGAAATAGTTAGTAGATATGCAGTTCAAAGATCATTAATTTAATTTTTGAATTATATCCAAACTTACCTCCCCAGAAATTTCGATTTGCATATTGATGATTAGTTACTAGTCGTTGCCTAAATCCTTCTATGGTAATACAATTTCAGAATGATGCAATGGTTGTATACTTAATGTAAATCATTACTAGATTCATGGATGACCTAATCAAAATCTTAAGAAAAGCTAGAACTGTTAACCATGGTTTGTTAGCTATTCTAAGTGATTAGGGGTGGACCATCCCATAGTCAATAGATAAGAAAGTGTTTGTTTAAACAAATACTACTTTTCTAAGAAAATGACTAAGTCTGAAAATAAAGTAGAAAATAAAGGAGATATTTTTCTTGATTCCAAAAGTGTTCTATCATCTTATTTGACATATGATGATCCAACTGCCTCTGTTGTCTTGTCACAACCGAAGAGGTTAATACCATTTAGTTTTCTTAGACATAATTCACGGTACCTTGTCGTAGTGGGAGAGTTTCTAGGAACTCACCTTCTTGGAAGATACTAGTGATTAAAATCCATTGTGAGTTTAAACAAGTAATGGATTGTCAAGATAAGAAACTAAGAAGAAAAGCCAATAGAACTATGGTTTAATCCATTCACATGGAGTAACCTAAATTTTTCTATTACAAGGACATAAAAGGAAATTTTCGTTTATAAGTCTATTCAATGGACTTAACAAAACTTCCTGTTCCTAGTATTATAGGTTTGAGTATAACTAAACCTATGGCTTATGGTATAACTGGTAATTACTTACTCTAATGCAAGCAACTTACTTTAGTAAGATGCTGAAGTATTTTCTTTCTAATGGCAATCTATGGAAGCTTCTCAACTTCTAGGCATAGATTTTATTTATCTAAGGAAAAGTCTCAACTATTCCAGAAAAGATAAAGCCATGAAAGAATTTCTTAAATCAACAGTGAGAGGTCTTAGATATGCTTTTGTTTGCCTTAGACCAGACACCTGCTGTGGAGTGGGAGTAATGAGTAGGTATCAGATTAATCCAGGAGAAGAACATTGGAAGACAATCAAGTAAATCTTAAGATTAAGAAGAGGAACTATATGTTAGTCGATAAGGGTGTGTTTAAAACTCTTAGACTACACCACATCAGATTTCAAGACTTGCCTTTGTGTTAGAAAGTCTGCTGATAAGATGGTGATTACTCTAGGGGTGGAATAGTGATTTTGGAGAAGTGTAAAAACCTATCTGAAGTCTCTAGGTCTACCAGAAAGGGACTGAATGTTAAAGTTGCAGGAAAGGTACTTATTCAGTCTAAGGAAAGTTCTATACAACTGTGGCACCGTTCCAACCTGCCTTAACTACTAGGGTTACTTCCTGAATAACCAAGAAGTAGTTGCCAAATGTATAGAATCCAGTATCCCAAAAGAGTAGACATATAGAGAGGAATTTCACATTATCAATGATTTTGTGATTAAGGAAGAGTAATGGTGGAGAAACGGTTGTGTTTAATTCAACCTTTCAGATCCTATTACGAGGAGTTTACTACTACACTTGATTTGTATATCAAGGTGTTGAGATTAGTGCAAGTGGGAGTTTGTTGTGTTTTATGCCCTAAATAAAACTCATTTCAATATAATTAGATTTACTTATTAATATAGATCAGAAATAACATTTAATGTTGCATGGTTCACATGATTTATTTCATGATTATATGTACATAATGTATGAATTCTATTTAAGTCCAGAACATATCAATTTGTTAATGATTATAGTGTTGTCAACACAGTGGAATATAATCTTAATTACATGTTCGAAAGTTTATTCCCTGATTTGTTAGAACACTGGATTTAGACTGACATGGTATAATCAGGGATAGGTATTCTTACACCTTGGATAAGTGTTATGTCCTTTCCAGGACATTGGCAAAGTTTACCAGCATCGGATGTATGGAGTATACATCGGAAGGGACCGATATTGAACTTTGATTAGATATATTAGAATTTACCGTAATATCTATTCAATTCAATATCACTTGTTGATCCTAGATCAAATGATCTTAATCCTGATATGATTAGGTTCAATCTCAAGAGTGTTATTCGTGTTCTTTGATTTGTTAGTTAAGCCTACTTTTGGGTCAGGGTGATACGTACATTTTGGGAACACGGTAGTGCAATTGAGTGGGAGCGCTAACATAAATATGGAATCTATAGCTTCTATCTGGTGAATAGAAAGTAAAGGATGATTTCCTTCGAGCTTAACCAAACGAAAATAAATGGTGGAGATCTCATTTCACTTAGCTGAAATATCATTTATATAGGGTTAAGTGTTTTAAGGATAAAATACATTGTAGGGTGTTACGGTAATTTAATCCCTTTACAGTGTAAATCATCTATATAGAGGATTATTGATCACATTAGGGTTATAACAATGGATAACTAATGACGTGTCTGTTGGAAATTATTTTACCAGGATCTATTTACTATATATATGTTTGATAAACATCCTAATATGAATTCTAAAACAATGAAACTAAACACATATAAAGTTTAGAAAACCTTACAGTGGGTGCAGCGGAATAATATGACTCCTTCCGTTCAGATCTCTAGCCCTTGATTCCTTTCTGTAGCAGAGCATCACCAAGATCTGAACCTGGATCTTCTTTTCTCCTTCTTTGATGCAGAATTTCCATAGTCTTACATACTATGATTGAGATACTACTTGATGTGTGTGGGCACTACTCATTCACTCAAAGTTTCAAAATTTAGAGAGAAGAAAAGAGAGAGAGAGGCGTGTGAGGCATTTTCTGAGAGAAACAAAGTGATCAAAGATGTGTGTCAATTTCCTCAAGCCAACACTTTCTATTTATAGAAAACCCTCTAGGTTTAGGTTAGAATTGTATGGCATTAAAATAATGGAAACTACAATTGGAATTTCCTATGCATAGGGCCGACCATACAAAAGGTATTGGGCCTTACTTTGCAACTTTCCCATTTTTTTATTTTCCATTCCCATTTTCTCAAAAATGCCAATTTTCTAATTTAACCTTTTAAATGCCAATTCTAATTATTTAGTAACTTGGAAATAATTATCAAATAATATTTCCATTTAATATATTTATTAATTTAGACATATAAAGTCTCTTAATCAATAAATAAACCTAAAATCTCTTTTCTTTACAATTTCGCCCTTGCTTAGTGAAAATTCATAAAGTAGACATAGTCTAACTTTTAAAATTTTAATTGATTAATTAAAATCAATTAACTGTGTCTTACAAGCAGTATGGTCTCAACTAGTATGGGGACCATGGGTCTATATGACCGAGCTTCCAATAAGTTGAACCGAATTTACCAAGTAAATTCCCTAACTTATTAATTCCTCATTGAATCCACACTTAGAACTTGGAATTGCACTCTCAGTCATATAGAACGCTCTATATGTTCCACGATATAGACACGTCATTAGTTATCCATTGTTATAACCCTAATGTGATCAATGATCCTCTATATAGATGATTTACATTGTAAAGGGATTAAATTACCGTAACACCCTACAATGTATTTTATCCTTAAAACACTTAACCCTGTATAAATGATATTTCAGCTAAGTGAAATGAGATCTCCACCATTTATTTTCGTTTGGTTAAGCTCGAAGGAAATCATCCTTTACTTCTATTTGCCAAATAGAAGCTATAGATTCCATATTTATGTTAGCGCTCCCACTCAATTGCATTACCGTGTTCCCAAAATGATCGTATCACCCTGACCCAAAAGTAGGCTTAACTAACAAATCAAAGAACACGAGTAACACTCTTGAGATTGAACCTAACCATATCAGGATTAAGATCATTTGATCTAGGATCAACGGGTGATATTGAATTGAATAGATATTACGGTAAATTTTAATATATCTAATCAAAGTTCAATATCGGTCCCTTCCGATGTATACTCCATACATCCGATACTGGTAAACTTTGCCAATGTCCTGGAAAGGACATAACACTTTTCCAAGGTGTAAGAATACCTATCGCTGATTATACCATGTCAGTCTAAATCCATTGTTCTGACAAATCAGGGAATAAACTTTTGAACATATAATAAAGATTATATTCCACTGTGCTGACAACACTATAATATTTAACAAACTCATATGTTCTGGACTTAAAAAGAATTCATACATTATATACATATAATCATGAAATAAATCATGTGAACAATGCAACATAAAACGTTATTTCTGATCTTTATTAATAAGTAAATCTGATTATATTGAAATGAGTTTTATTTAGGGCATAAAACCCAACAAACTCCCACTTTCACTAATATAAAATAAAAAGTGCATTTCAAATAATCATTAACACCTTGATATACCAATCAAGTGTAATAGTAGTAAACTCCTCGTAAGAGGATCTGACAGGTTGAATTAAACACAACCTCTTCTCCACCATTACTCTTCCTTAATCACAAAATCCTTGATAATGTGAAATTCCTCTCTATATGTCTACTCTCTTGGGATACTGGATTCTATACTTTTGGGCAACTACTCTTTGGTTATTCAGGAAGTAACCCTAGTAGTTAAGGCAAGTTGGAACGGTGCCACAAAAGTATAGAACTTTCCTTAGACTGAATAAGTATCTTTCCTGCAACTTTAACATTCAGTCTCTTTCTGGTAGACCAAGAAATTTTAGATAGGTTTTTACACTTTTCCAAAATCACTACTCCACCCCCAAAGTAATCACCATCTCATCAACAGACTTTCTAGCACACAGGCAAGTCTCGAAATCTGATGTGGTGTAGTCTAAGAGTTTCAAAACCACCCTTATTGACTAACATATAGTTCCTCTTCTTAATCTTAAAATTTACTTGATTGTCTTCCAATGTTCCTCTCCTGGATTAATCTGATACTTACTCATTACTCCCACTCAACAGCAGGTGTCTGGTCTAAGGCATACTAATGCATATCTGAGACCTCTCACTGTTGATTTAAGAAATTCTTTCATGGCTTTATCTTCTCTGGAATAGTTGAGACTTTTCCTTAGATAAATAAATTCTATATCTAAGAAGTTGTGAAGCTTCTATAGATTGCCATTGGAAAGAAAATGCTTCAGCATCTTATGCTTGCATTAGAGTAAGTAATTACCAAGTATACCACAAGCCATAGGTTTAGATAAACTCAAACCTATAATACTAGGAACAGGAAGTTTTGTTAAGTCCATTGAATAGACTTATGAACGAAAATTTCCTTTCATGTCCTTGTAATAGAAAACTTTAGGTTACTCCATGTGAATGGATCAAACCATAGTTCTATTGGCTTTCTTCTTAGTTTCTTATCTTGAAAATCCATTACTTGTTTAAACTCACAATGGATTTCAATCACTAGTGTCTTCCAAGTCATAAGGAGAGTGAGTTCCTTGAAACTCTCCCACTACGACAAGGTACCATGAATTATGTCTAAGAAAACTAAATGGTATTGACCTCTTCGGTTGTGTTAAGACAACAGAGGCAGTGGGATCATCTTGTAACGAATAAGATGATAGAACACTTATGGAATCAAGAAAAAAATATCTCCTTTATTTGCTACTTTATTTTTCAGACTTAGTCATTTTCTTAGAAAAGTAGTATTTATTTAAACAAACACTTTCTTATCTAATGACTATGGGATGCTCCACCCCTAATCACTTAGAATAGCTAACAAACATGCAAACCAGGGTAAGCAGTTCTAGCTTTTCTTAAGATTTTAATTAGGTCATCCATGAATCTAGTAATGATTTACATTAAGTATACAACCATTGCATCATTCTCAAATTTTATTACCATAGAAGGATTTAGGCAACGACTAGTAACTAATCACCAATATGCAACTCGAATTTCTGGGGAGGTAAGTTTGGATATAATTCAAAATCAAATTAATGATCTTTGAACTGCATATCAACTAACTTTTTCTCCACCCCTATCAGTTCGCAAGATCTTTAACCACTTACCATTGCTAGAAATTCATGAAATTTTTCAAACATTTCAAATTTCTTTTGCATAAGGTAAAATCTATAGTGATCGTTTTAAGAATACAACGAAGACTCATATCCACCCCTGAATGTACATCCATCTACGAATGAGATGAACTTACTTTCAGTGGATATAGGCATATTAACTCTTTGCAGAGAATGATCTTGTCAAAACCACTATGAACAAGATACAAATGCCATAGATTTATAAAATGTGGTTGTATCTTTTAGTTACAACAAGGGAGCTCTTAGAATAGTGCAAGTGGATTCTGGTCACAGAATACTAAACTCATACAGTTTAAATCCATTGAAAGAAAATGGTTATGAAACACTTGTGAAAGTGTAACTGTATAATTAGTAATTCTTTCTTGGACCACCACTACTAATCTAACTCTAAGATTTTCCTATATAAGTAGGAGATTTCTAAGATTGAGAATTTATATCATTTTGGTATAGAATTCCGGAAATATAATCATATGCATCATCTAATTTCTTAAGAGAAAATAAGACTTTATATGATTTATAGACCATTCATCCAATGATATGTCATTAAGCTGATTCGAAATGAATAAGCTAAGAGGAATTAGGATAATTTCATTTTAAATAAGAATCCAACGATGCTCCGATTAGCGAGAGTCAAAGTAATCTTATTCATACAATCTTCTTGTTTCATATTGTAAAACACTAGTCTAAGGTGTCATCAATTGATGAACAGCTATATGTTGCATATACAATATTTATCTTTCGAGATCTAACACTATTATGTTAGTCTAATGGTGAAAATCCATTAGGGATTTATCTCATTAGAAAAACAAATCAAGTTAGACCAACAATGAAGATTCGAAATTAAACTACAATTTAATAACAGAAAATAACATGGTTCAATACAAATTCATACACAATTCAGAAATTATGAAGCATATAGCAAGTAGGAATGACAAGTGAAAATACTAAAACATACAATCCTAAATAATTTCCAAGGTTTTCAACAAACTGATATCAGTGTCCCGTTTAGGCGAGAGTCAAAGCTACCATCCATTGAATAGAGTTGTCAGCTCATCTAAAATGATCAACATTCTAGCAACCTTTTATTCGATCAAGATTTGAATCCGCGTTGTCGCGTTTAGGCGAGAGTCAAGGCTATTGTATCTTATGAGCTTCCACCATTGTTTCATATTCTTGCAAGTCTTATACAGTCACCACCATTAGGGTGATCATAAACTATATAAAAAAACTTACAAGATTACTTATCTTTCGAGATTAAACGGTGCTAACTTGCTAATGAACGTTCCTCCATTAGGTGAGGATTACTCACTAAAACAATAGCTATGTAAAACCAACAATAGAGATCGAATATCCTTATAATAATAAAGCTCATTATTTAATGAAGGTTGTATTTTCTCCTAATATTTATTTTAATCAATTTATTTTAAATATATATTTATTTAATTAAAATTTCCAATTTAGAATGAAAAATTTCAAATATAAATTTTAATTTAATATTTATAAATTATACTTAGATGGATATGAAAATAATATGAATTATTTCCATCTTAGTAATAATTTCCATAAATAGAAAATTATTCAATTTAAGTTGTTTCAAAATTAATTTAAATTAATTTACAACTCAAATTCAATTTTCTATAAATATATATTGCATTTCGAAAAATGAAGTGTATAAGAATACTACTTTCGAAAATTCTTTAAAATAAAATAAAAATAAATCTTGGAAAATTACTCTAATTTTATGTTGGCCCAAAATTAATAAAAATTAATTTTCAACAAAAAATATAATTTTCCTATTTAATTAAATATCTAAGAAAAATTTCAAATATTTAAGTATCATGATAAAAAATCAACTTAAATATTAATTTTATATTTAATTAAATACACTAGAAAAATACTTCAAGCAAAACAGATAATAACTATCTAGACTTTCATACTCTAATTAATTCAATTTCTAATTATAACATATTTTAGTTCATTTATTTTAATTAATCATTAAATGAAAAAATCAATGATTTAAGTTGGTCCAAAATTAAATAAATAATTTTTAACTTTAATCTATTTTTCAAATAAAATTCGAAATTTCTGCATCAAGGTGATGCAATTTCGAAATTTTGGGAATTGATTAATAAAATAAAATAAAATATATTTTGAAAATTATTCAAACTTAAGTTATTTTGAAATAAGATTCTAAACTTAAAATAATTTTCAATTTTAATTAAATAATATGAAAATAATAATATTTAAGTATCATGATGAAAATTAACTTAAATATTTAAATTTTCAATTTAATTAAATATATTAAATTCAAGAAATAAATAATTAAGTATTGAGAAGACTTAATTATTAATTCTAATTTAATACTAGGAAAAATATACTTAACTTAGATTGTACCAAAATTAATTATGAGACAATTAATTTCACAATCAATGATATTTTCCTATTTAATATTAGAAATAATAATTAGTACTAGAAATAACTATCTAGAATATATCATTAACTAAGTGTTTTTCTAAAATTAACGTTAAAATATTACATGAAAAATAAATTTCATATATTTTAAAAGTTAATTATGTTGCTAATTCAATTTTAATTAGGTTAGACTAATATAATTAACCTAATACAATTATTTAAATAAGGCAAATGGGTCTTCACAATTGGGGTAGTTCATGTGACGGGGAGCTGGGTTCAGTATGTCGTACCCACTTCTATTGGCCCTCAACTCTCACACAAGGCCCAAAAGAGAGGAATTTAACCTTTAAATAAACAATTGTTATTCATTGAATAAGCCCAAATCTAATTGGACCTAAATAAATTTTCTTATGTCAAAATTTATTTTAGCAACCTAGTCCATTTACTTAGTAAAAACTTAAATGGGCTTCCTACATGGCATCTAAGCCCAAAAGCAAACATATAGGCTCACACAGGTCAAGTGATTTGGATGGGCCCTATCATGTTACTAGGTTTACACAGATGAAAGAAGTACAAAATTTACCTGTTACAAATTATTTATAAGATCTATCGTCAATTGGACTATGATTAAAATCAGATCATAGGATCTGTCAACAAGTTAATCATAGCAATTTAGATCGAATAAATAATAGGTTTGTAAAAAAAAAAGTTTTTGAATAAACAATATAATAAACAAACATTGTCCATGTAACAGATGTGAAATAAGATATTAATATAATTAAATTATATTCTTAAACTAACCAACTAAAGGAAACTAATTTTAAAATATCTAGGTTTATTTGAATCAAATTAAATTAAATATCTAATAAGATCAATGATTTGAAAGGAAAGAATCTTCAATATCACTTTCAGATCTTATAATTTAATAAAATAAACCAATTTTAAAATAGATTTAGTTAGATATTATTATTTTAGGAATAAAATAATAAATGAATAATAATTACCATAATTATATGTCAAAATATCTCAAATTAAGCAATATTCAAATCTCTACAAAAATATCTATGTTATTTAAATATTTAAGATATGATTTATAAATTTCTAATAAGGAAAAAATAATATATATATATAGAAAAAATATCATTTTTAAACTTATAATTTATAAATAATTAAATATTTAACAAAATAACAAATTTTGAATTTGAAAATCATTATGGTAAGTATATCTATAAAAATATCTATGTTAATTTTAAATTTATTAATTATTTAATTTGTCATATAAGATAATTTTAATATAATATTTTAAATAAAAAGACAAAGTTATCTTTTAATTTAAAATATCTTAAATATCAAAATATCTAATCTTATAATTAAATAATAAATAAATATTAAAGAAGTTAACAAATTTTTAAATCTGACCATAATAGGAAATATCTAAAATTGAAAACATTCCAAAATAGAAATATTTAAAATTGGAAAAAATTCCAAATTGAAAATATTTAAAATTGGAAACATTTCAATTTAGAAATATTTAAAAAAGGAAAAATGAATTTTGGGAAACAAACCCATGGAAAAATTGGATTTTTGGGAAAAAACCCCCAAAAATTGCAATTTTGGGAAAGTGGCTGCATGCAGCAGCCCAGGAGGCTGCCAGCAGCCTCAAATGCGCGAGCAGCATGAGCACCCAGCCAAGAAACCTCGCCAGATGCAGTGTGCATGGGCGGCAATCGTGGGCGGATGCAGGATTTTCATGGGCGGACAGCAGGGTGCTCACGGGCGTTCACGCGCGCGCGATTGGGCACACATGCATACCTGAAATTCCGATTTTCCAAAATTCATATCTTTTTCAATTTTTATCGGAATCAAGTTCCGTAAAAAAAAAGATTGCTTAATTTTTCACAAGGAATCCAAATAAAATATTTTCAAAAATTGAAAAAATATATTTCATGGAAAAATTTCGTACAACATTAACATTCATCACATAAGCACATAAACCAACATGAAACCATCCAAATCAACACAAAAGCATATAACACATTGTTTTAATTCATATTACATGAAAGTAAATCATTACCATGGCTCTGGTGCCAGTTGTTGGAAATTATTTTACCAGGATCTATTTACTATCATGTATGTTTGGTTAACATCCTAATATGAATTCTAAAACAATGAAAATAAACACATATAAAGTTTAGAAAACCTTACAGTGGGTGCAGCGGAATAATATGACTCCTTCCGTTCAGATCTCTAGCCCTTGATTCCTTTCTGTAGCAGAGCATCACCAAGATCTGAACCTGGATCTTCTTTTCTCCTTCTTTGATGCAAAATTTCCGTAGTCTTACATACTATGATTGAGATACCACTTGATGTGTGTGGGCACTACTCATTCACTCAAAGTTTCAAAATTTAGAGAGAAGAAAAGAGAGAGAGGCGTGTGAGGCATATTCTGAGAGAAACAAAGTGATCAAAGATGTGTGTCAATTTCCTCAAGCCAACACTTTCTATTTATAGAAAACCCTCTAGGTTTAGGTTAGAATTGTATGACATTAAAATAATGGAAACTACAAATGAAATTTCCTATGCATAGGGCCGACCATACAAAGGGTATTGGGCCTTACTTTGCAACTTTCCCATTTTGTTATTTTCCATTCCCATTTTCTCAAAAATGCCAATTTTCCAATTTAACCTTTTAAATGCCAATTCTAATTATTTAATAACTTGGAAATAATTATCAAATAATATTGCCATTTAATATATTTATTAATTTAGACATATAAAGTCTCTTAATCAATAAATAAACCTAAAATCTCTTTTCTTTACAATTTCGCCCTTGCTTAGTGAAAATTCATAAAGTAAACATAGTCTAACTTTTAGAATTTTAATTGATTAATTAAAATCAATTAACTGAGTCTTACAAGCAGTATGGTCTCAACTATTATGGGGACCATGGGTCTATATGACCGAGCTTCCAATAAGTCGAACCGAATTTACCAAGTAAATTCCCTAACTTATTAATTCCTCATTGAATCCACACTTAGAACTTGGAATTGCACTCTAAATCATATAGAACGCTCTATATGTTCCACCATATAGACACGTCATTAGTTATCCATTGTTATAATCCTAATTTGATCAATGATCCTCTATATGGATGATTTACACTGTAAAGGGATTAAATTACCGTAACACCCTACAATGTATTTTATCCTTAAAACACTTAACCCTGTATAAATGATATTTCAGCTAAGTGAAATGAGATCTCCACCATTTATTTTCGTTTGGTTAAGCTCGAAGGAAATCATCCTTTACTTCTATTTGCCAAATAGAAGCTATAGATTCCATATTTATGTTAGCGCTCCCACTCAATTGCATTACCGTGTTCCCAAAATGTTCGTATCACCCTGACCCAAAAGTAGGCTTAACTAACAAATCAAAGAACACGAGTAACACTCTTGAGATTGAACCTAACCATATCAGGATTAAGATCATTTGATCTAGGATCAACAGGTGATATTGAATTGAATAGATATTACGGTAAATTTTAATATATCTAATCAAAGTTCAATATCGGTCCCTTCCGATGTATACTCCATACATCCGATACTGGTAAACTTTGCCAATGTCCTGGAAAGGACATAACACTTTTCCAAGGTGTAAGAATACCTATCGTTGATTATACCATGTCAGTCTAAATCCACTGTTCTGACAAATCAGGGAATAAACTTTTGAACATATAATAAAGATTATATTCCACTGTGCTGACAACACTATAATCTTTAACAAACTCATATGTTCTGGACTTAAAAAGAATTCATACATTATATACATATAATCATGAAATAAATCATGTGAACCATGCAACATTAAATGTTATTTCTGATCTTTATTAATAAGTAAATCTGATTATATGAAATGAGTTTTATTTAGGGCATAAAACCCAACAGTGTCTATATCGTGGAACATATAGAGCATTCTATATACTGAGAGTGCAATTCTAAGTTCTATGCGTGGATTCAACGAAGAATTAATAAGTCAGTGAATTTAAGATATAAATTCTTGATCTGCTTATTGGAAGCTCGGATATATAGACCCATGGTCCCCATACTAGTTGAGACCATACTGCTTGTAAGACTCAGTTAATTGATTTTGATTAATCAATTATAATTCTAAAGTTAGACTATGTCTACTTTATGAATTTTCACTAAGCAAGGGCGAAATTGTAAATAAAAGATATTCTAGGTTTATTTATTAATTAAGAGACTTTATATGTCTAATTAATAAATATATTAAATGACAATATTATTTATTAATTAATTTTTAGTTATTAAATAATTAGAATTGGCATTTAAATGGTTGAATTTGAAAATTGGCGTTTTTGAGAAAATGAGATGCAGAAATGATAAAACAGCAAAATTGCATAAGTGAGGCCCATTATCCAAGGCCCATGGCCGGCCACACTTATAGGCTTTTATCATTTATTTTTTCATTATTTTAATGCCAAATAATTCTAACTTAAACCTAGGTGGTTACCTATAAATAGATAGTGATGACTCTCATTCACACCGAACTTTGTGAAACTTTGTCAGATGAAAAACTGAGCCTCTATCTATTCTCTATAGCTGAAACCACTTCTCTCTTCTTTTCTTCTTTAAATTTCGAAATCCTTTAGTGAATGAGTGAGTGCCCACACACATCAAGTGGTATCTCAATCATAGTTTGTAAGACTGTGGAAAATCAACCAACAAGAAGGAGAATCAGCATCAAAGGAAGGAGAGAAAGAGATCCAGGTTGAGATCTTGGTGATGCTCTGCTACAGAAAGGAATCAAGGGCTAGATATCTGAACGGAAGGAGTCATTATATTTCGCTGCACCCAATGTAAGGTTTCCTAAACTTTATATGTGTTTATTTCATTGTTTTAGAATTCATATTAGGATGTTAATGAAACATACTTGTTAGTAAATCTAGATCCTGGTAAAATATATCCAACATTACTTGGCATTAAAAAATGAAAAATAAATGGGAAAAGGGAAGCAAAGGTGGTCGGCCTAGGCAATGTGGAAACAAGCCATCCACTTTTCCATCTTTCCTTTTCCATCATTCCTAGTTTCCCATTTTGTCAAAAACTGTCAATTCTCTTATTCAACCATATAAATGTCAAATCTAATTATTTAATAATTATAATTAATTATCAAATAATATATTGTCATTTATTTATTAATAATAAAACCAATCAAAGTTTCCCAATTAATAAATATACCTTTCAAATTCTCTATTTTTAGTTTTGCCCTTATTAAGTGATAAATTCTCAAATAGACATAGTCTAACTTGAGAATTATAATTGATTAATTAAAATCAATTAAATGAGTCTTACAAGTAATATTGTCTCAACTAATAAGGGGACCATGGGTCTACATATTCGAGCTTACAATAAGCAAATCAAGAATTTACAACTTAAATTCACTGACTTATTAATTCTTCGTTGAATCCACGCATAGAACTTAGAATTGCACTCTCAGTTATACACTACAACAAATATAGTTATTAGGGGCGGAACAGTCCGCTGGTAAAAATAAAAAACTCCGCTGGTAAAAGTTATTACCGGCGGAACCCGCTGGTAATACTCCGCGGGTAATAAAGGGTCGCTATTAACTATTATTAGCGGCGAAAAATATCTCCGCCGCTAATAATATTATTAGCAGCGGATTAATAGCAGCGGAGTCCGCCACTAATAAATTCATCAAATTTACTTCTTTATAAGTATTACCAGCGGATAAAAATAATAGAGTCCGCCGCTAATACTTTATTATTTATTATAATTTAATGTTAAAAGTATTAATAAATATTAATAGTTTTTAAAAAATAATACCAGTTTGTATTTGAAGTATCTCATATTATCTTGGACAAAAACTCAGAATGGTGAACAAAATATAAATATAACAGTGAACTCCATTTGTTTCAATTCATATTCTTTCCATGCTTTATGAAAGAAAAAGTTGCTAACACCAAGTATTTCATAATATTTTCTATTTTCATTAGTGAAGCAAAATGATAAGTGAACCCTTTTTCTTTAACAAAAGGTTGAGTCGTCCAAATAGAGCAAAAGGACAATCACTCAAATCTCATCAACCACGAGCATTTTACCTCTTAAAAAAAGTTAAGGTAACCAATATGTGTATATGCATATACCGTACTCAAGAAAGAAAATAAGAAAACATAGAGCATGAGCAACTTCCTTATATACATAAATATTCAAACAACGTGTATATAATCTCCTCTCTAAATTAGGAACCTGGTATAAAAATAACAACAGATTTATAATATATCTTACAAAATTATTAGAGTATTAGTAAACTACAAAAATATACACATATAATAAAATAAAGTAAATATATATATATGCTTCAAAATACAAATGTAACTGGAGCAGAGCCGGTGGGGACGATTGCTAGAGTCGAAGATGATTGTTGAAGGCCCGGAACCGAGGACGACTACAGATTGAAATTGTTGAACCTGGAAGACCAAAAAAATAAAGAACTTGAGAGAAATCTAAGTGAACAGAAACTTTTTTTAAGAAAAATTAATAGCAAAAATTTTAGTTTGATACATTTAAGCATAATAATAAGATCTATGAGAGGAGAGATCTTAGAGGTTAAGAGAAAATATATAAATATATATATATACTTACAGTGAGAGAAATGGACGTGAGCAAGAAATATTGAGGAGAGAGAGTGAATCGGCAGGGGTTCTACTTTAGAAATTTAGGAGTTTAACATAGATTTATACAATTTAAAATTTTTGGGTTTAGAGAGAAATGAAGAAGATGAACTGATGAAGAAAACAACTATGTATATAGCTATTAACCCAAAAAATTATGCGGGAAGTATTTGTTTTCCCGCTCGTACAAAAATTTCATCTACCGCCAATAACTACAATTTTTTATTTGTGTAACACTATTAGCCGCGGGATCCGCCCCTACTAATAAATACATCCGCTGCTAATAATTTTTTAAAATATTTTATTATTAGTGGCGGATTGGACCGCCGGTAATAAATATTTCTCCGCTGCTAATACTATATTATTATTAATTTAATATTAAAACTACTTAATAGCGGTGGAATCATATATCCGCTGGTAATATTGAGATTATTAGCGGCGGATTTGTTTCGCCCCTAATAATTCCGCTGGTAAAAATCATTTTTCTTGTAGTGATATAGAACGCTCTATATGTTCCACCATATAGACACGTCATTAGTTATCCATTGTTATAATCCTAATTTGATCAATGATCCTCTATATGGATGATTTACACTGTAAAGGGATTTAATTACCGTAACACCCTACAATGTATTTTATCCTTAAAACACTTAACCCTGTATAAATGATATTTCAGCTAAGTGAAATGAGTACTCCACCATTTATTTTCGTTTGGTTAAGCTCGAAGGAAATCATCCTTTGCTTTCTATTCGCCAGATAGAAGCTATAGATTCCATATTTATGTTAGCGCTCCTACTCAATTGCACTACCGTGTTCCCAAAATGTACGTATCACCCTGACCCAAAAGTAGGCTTAACTAACAAATCAAAGAACACGAATAATACTCTTGAGATTGAACCTAACCATATCAGGATTTAGATCATTTGATCTAGGATCAACTAAGTGATATTGAATTGAATAGATATTACGGTAAGTTTAATAAATCTATTTCAAGATTCAATATCAGTCCATTCCAATGCATACTCCATGCATCCAACCCAAGCTTTACTTTAACCAATGTTCTGGAAAGAACATAGCATTTCTCCAAATGCAAGTAAACTCTGTTGTAGATTGTCATATCAGTAAAACCTAGTGTTCTGATAAATCTAGGAATCTTTATTCACATAGTCATCTTTACTTTCCACTGTGTTGACACCACAATAAACATGATCAAGTATGTGAAAAGGGTTTGAATGAATTTATAAATCAAAAGGACAAACAATTGATGAGGTGAACCAAAACATACACAAATGAATGAAAAATACTTTTGTTACTTTATTGATATTGAATAATCTGGATTACATTGAAATAGAGTTTTATTTAGGGCATAAAACCCAACAAACTCCCACTTGCACTAATATAAAACTAATCAGTACATTTCAATTAACCCTAAATTCTGACGGTGCTTTTCAAATGCAGTCACTGCCAAGACTTTGGTGAATGGATCAGCTAAGTTGTCCTGTGTGTCCACTTTCTCCACCAGTACATCTCCTCTTGCCACATATTCTCTGATAATATGATATTTTCTTTCTATATGTTTGCTTCTCTTGTGGCTCCGAGGTTCCTTACTGTTGGCTATAGCTCCATTGTTATCACAAAGCAGGACTAGAGGCTTTTCCATTCCAGGTACTACACCAAGACTGGTGAAGAACTTTCTAAGCCAGACAACCTCTTTAGCTGCTTCAGCCGCAGCTCTGTATTCTGCCTCCATGGTAGAATCCGAGATCGCGGTTTGTTTCGCACTTCTCCAAACCACTGCTCCACCCCTAAGAGTAAACACCATCCCAGATGTAGATTTCTTGTCTTCAAGACATGCCTGGAAATCTGAGTCTGTATAGTCTATGGGATTTAGAGCACCACCCTTGTAGACTAATACATAATTTCTTGTACTCTTTAAGTATTTCAAAATATACTTAACAGCATTCTAATGTTCCTGTCCTGGATTTGACTGATACCTGCTCACGATTCCAACTGCATAGCAGATGTCAGGTCAGGTGCATAACATTGCAAACATTAGACTTCCAACTGCAGAAGCATAAGGAACTTTTGCCATGTCCTCTATCTCTTGAGGATCAGTAGGACATTGTTCCTTAGATAGACGGATACCATATCTAGAAGGCATATTTGCCCCATTGGTATTAGTCATGGAAAATCTCTCTAAAACTTTGTCAATGTAAGTTGTTTGAGAGAGAGCAAGGGATCTGTTCTTCCGGTTTCTGATAATCTGAATACCGAGAACATAGGCGGCCTCACCCAAATCTTTCATATCGAATTGAGTGTCTAGCCATTCCTTGATGTGAGTCATTTTCTTGACATTGTTGCCAATGATCAAAATGTCATCAACATAAAGGACTAGGAATACTACTACTTGGTCTTCCTTGAGTTGGTAAACACAAGGTTCATCTTCATTCTGATGAAAGTCGTAGGTTTTAATGATCTCATCAAACCTTTTATTCCATGAGCGAGAAGCTTGCTTAAGTCCATAAATGGACCTATTTAATTTGCAAACTTTATTTTCCTGCCCAGGAAGAACATAGCCTTTTGGTTGCTCCATATAGATGGTTTCTTCAAGAAGCCCATTAAGGAAAGCTGTCTTGACATCCATTTGCCAGATTTCATAATCGAAAGCTGTCGCGATGGAGAGAAGAATTCGGATGGATTTGAGCATGGCGACAGGACTAAAAGTTTCCTCATAGTTCACACCTTCTCTTTGGGTATAACCCTTGGCGACTAGTCTAGCTTTAAAAGTTTCGACTTCGCCTCCAGCACCTCTTTTCTTCTTGTAGACCCATTTGCATCCGATTGGACGATAGTCATCGGGTGGATCTACATATTCCCAGACTTTGTTCTTTTTCATGGAATCCATTTCTGAATCCATGTCGGCTGACCATCGCTTCCGTTGCGGACTTGCCATTGCCTGTTTATAGGTTAATGGGTCGTCATCAATACCGTCACCAACGACCATATTGATTTCACCATCCAAGCCATAATGAGATGGTTTTGTAGAAACCCTCCCACTACGACGAGGAGCGGTGACCTTCTGAACAGGAGCTTTGGTAGTAGTTTTCTCAGTTGCTACAACTGAGGGAGTGGGATTATCCTCTTCTTGAGTAGAAGAGGATGGAACATATGAAGGAACTATATCTGTAAGTATTTCCTCCAATACAATTTTACTTTTCGGTTTGTTGTCTTTAATATAGCTATCTTCAAGAAAAGTAGCATTTGTAGAAACAAACACTTTGTTATCCTTGTGACTATAAAATAGTCCACCCCTAGTCTCTTTAGAATTTCCGACAAACATGAAACTTCAGTTCGCGATTCCAGTTTGCCTTCTTTCTTTCTCAAGACGTGAGCAGGGCACCCCCAAATCCTATAATGGCGTAAACTAGGTGTACGACCATTCCATAGTTCGACGGGTGTCTTAGGGACTGCTTTAGATGGTACAACATTTAAAATGTCGTTTGCCATTTGAATAGCATATCCCCAGAAGGATGTAGACAGAGTTGAATAACTCAGCATGGACCTAACCATTTCCAAGAGAGTGCGATTTCTTCTTTCTGCAACTCCATTTTGCTGTGGAGTGCTTGGGGCAGTATATTGGGATTCAATTCCAAGTTCAATTAAATGATCTTTGAACTGCATATCCATATATTCTCTACCCCTATCAGTTCGTAAGATCTTTAATGTTTTACCTAATTGGTTTTGAGCCAAAGCATGAAATTCCTGAAGCTTTTCAAACGTTTCAGATTTCTTTTGCATTAGGTAAAGAAAACTATATCTAGAGAAATCGTCATTGAAAGTGACGAAATACTCATAACCACCTCGGGCTTTTACATTCAGAGGTCCGCAAACATCTGAATGCACTAACCCTAGGGGTTGTTTGGCACGCTCTCCCTTTGCAGAGAAAGAACGTTTGGTCATTTTTCTTCTAGATATGACTCGCATACTGTTATAGTGAGATTTCTCTCACCTAGAAACTCGAGACCAGACTCTTATTTAAAGGACACGTGTATCCAGATTTCCAATGAAAGCTGAAATGTCCATGAGAGACTTCTCGAAGTTTTAGACCTCGCCCAGGATAAAACTAGCGAGATATTGTGAGTGCGACCTAAGTCGCACCGCATAACCGTAATTCTCATTATGCAGGGTAGATCCAACTCGCGTGTGTCAGAACATGTGCGAGTGTCCCCTCTATATTTCCGCGAAAACATAGAGACCAACTCTCTATGATACAATTTGGTCCCAACGACCCAATGGCCCTGACAAACCGATATAAATTCGCATGTCCAAGTTCTACCAACTCAAACATGCGATGTCTACGAGGGGCGATTACCTAAGGGCGCAGACGTTCCAAACGTACTGGCGACCCTGCGATCTCAACAAACGGAACATGAACAGTCAACTCGCAGATGCGGAAGACGCATACGTTGATAAACTTAGTAACTGTCACGCATTTATTAATGTTAACGTTGTTTGGGTTTAATTATTGCAATTCAATGTGTAAATAATGGATTAACAATGAATGTGATCCTTGTGTAACCGATTGGACACCTACTTTGTATATAAAGGGGTGATCCACCATGAAAATGGACCTACGAATCCTTTGCTACAGTGGACTAAGCAGATCACAATCTGACTGAACCACTATAATTCTTTGTCTTATTTACATTTTCCAGCCTTGTTGTTTGTTCTTGCATTCCCAGTCGAGTACTCGCCATTCTAGGTCGAATACTCGCACTTGTCATTTCCCTGAAAATTCTCTTTTATATTAATTAAATAATACATTTTGGTGTTGCGAAATTCACTCGACAACATTTGGCGCCGTCTGTGGGAATTCGACTGAAAGATTTCATTCACTTTAAAGAACACTATTCATCATGGCTGGAAATCACGCTAACGGAGCTAACAACGGATCCATCAATATTAGAATGATGAGTGTACCACTGCCTGGAGCTGGAGTGCCACCTGTAGACGTCATCAACGGCGGAGTAGGGAGGAGCAACATCAGACCTCTCAACCTATTCCCAGAAACAACTGGCCCTCAAGTCGGAGACACGTCCACACCACCAGCAACCATGCATTTTCCCCCCGTCACCCCGGCGGTAGTATCCGAGGGAATGGTCCAGCTCACCGCCGATCAATATGCTGCAATTCAGGATCAACTGCGGGCACTACAAGCCGAGGTAGACGGACAGAGTCGAGCTCGACGCCCTCCTCGAGTTCCCGCCATTCGCAACGATAACCCTCAGGTAACAACTTCTAGACGTCATACTAACTGTGTACGCAGGGAACGAAGAACCGACCCTGAAGCTCTGGACTTGAATCACCCGATGTCAAGAGATCAATCTGCAAGGTTTCCTAACCAGAGCGCACAAATTGATGAAGATCCTGAGCGCCGCAATCCTCGCAGTCGTCCATCGAGAGACAACGATGCAGAGTCAGCCTCTTCGTCATCGCATGGCCGCACTCCGAGCAGATATACAAGGTCCGGCTCTGTACAAACACAACAGGGAGGACGTTATCAAGTACACCGACGTGATCTGCGTGATCATCTCAACGCAGTTTTCAGGGCACGCTCCCGAGGCCCACATAACACCGAGACGCTCCGTGATCCCCATGCGGGCGATCAGGGTGTCAACGCAGGTAATAACCCGCCTATCGCGCCGATCGCGACTACTGGGATTAATATCCCAGCAAACCTTGTCGCAGTGGTTGCGAGCCCCGCAGTCGCAGCGATTTCAGCCCCTGCGACAGGAGGAATTGACCAAAGCATGCTTCTGCAAGCTCTAAAGATGCTCGAGCAGCAGCGGAAGCCTATATACAAGCTGCATGGCACCTCGCCTTTTACTGCAGAGGTGCGACAGGCTCAACTTCCGAAAGGGTTTCGTTTATCCGAATCCCTCAAGTATAAAGGTACTTCTAACCCGATAGATTATTTAGAAAAGTTCAATACTATAATGGAAGTGGACCAGGTACCGCAACTCGCGAAGTGCCGCATTCTTGCGGTAACACTCGAGGAGAATGCTCATGATTGGTTCACCCAATTACCTGAGGCATCGATATCGACGTGGGAAACCTTCGTCGACTTATTCCTCACGCATTTCCAAGCCACAATGACGTATAGGCCACCCTATACGACTTTGGCCAACATCAAACAAGAACCTGGTGAGTCTTTACAAGACTATTTCAAGCGTTTTAACGCAGAGGTAACAAAGGTCGAGAAGGCCCCCGAGTCTTCGCTTGTTTGTATGTTGATAACAGGTATCTTGCCGAGGACCGACTTCTGGAAGGAACTACAAGCTCCAAGGTCGGAGTCCTTAGTAGAGTTCTTCGCCATGGCCGAACCTCACAAGAGAATCGAGAACTCTCTAGCAGAGTTAGAGAAGGGGAAGGACAAACGTCGGTCACCCATACCGTGGTCACGATCTCGCAGTCCGCGAGGGAAGAATTCCAAGGGCCGAAGCCCGAGAAGACGTAGCTCGCGCAGACAGCGAAGCCCAAAGTTGGCTAAGTCACCCCCAAAGAAGGAGTCCTCGCCGAAAAGGAAGGGAGGACCTCGCTTCGTCAACTATACTGAACTTGCCGTACCTCGAGACCATATCTATGCGATTGAGGAAATGAACGGGGTCTTCAAGAAACCGCCCCCCATCAGGGGAAATCGCGACCGGAGGGATCCTAAAAAATTCTGTAAGTACCACAAGGACATTGGTCATACTACTCTTGAATGTTGGGTCTTGCAGGATGAAATAGAGGAACTGATCCGAAGAGGGAAGTTCGACAAGTATAAAAGAAGCGAGGAAAGTCATCCCCAAGCGGATGGCAAAGGAGAAAACCAGAACGCGAGTGGCTCCAGAACACCTCACAATATCTTAACTATAATCGGAGGACCACACATCGCAGGCGACTCTCGCAAATCGCAAGAAAGGTATGCCAGAGAAGCCAAGGAGAGGTCGTTAACCAATGTGAACAATCTTGGTGAATGGCCAGAGAAGCTCTTTAAGAAAGAATGCGACGACATCATCTTTATAGAGAGCGACGCGAGATGGGTCCATCACCCGCACTCTGATACACTGGTGATAGTCGCCAATATTGGTGGAGACAATGTCCATCGTATACTGGTTGACAATGGGAGTTCAGTGAATTTGCTGAATTTCCAAGCCTTCAAGTAAATGGGGTTACAAGAGAAGGATTTGCGACCTATGACATCAAGCATCTATGGCTTTTCGGGAGATGTCATAGCGATTAAATGAATGATCAAGCTCCCAATCACTTTGGGAACTGCCCCAATAACAGCCAAGTCGATGGCCGACTTCGCAGTAATCGACCAATACTCAGCGTATAACGCCGTAATTGGTCGACCAATTCTGAAGGAGATGAAGATCATAACCTCGATCTATCATCTGACGATGAAGTTCCCTACTCCCGCTGGAGTAGGTTCGGTGCGGGGAGTCCAATCCGACTCACGAGAATGTTATAACGCAGCTGTTAAACTCGCAGAAAAAAGGATGGTAAATGTTATCTACCTTTTGGATGCACCACCGCCTCGCCAGGAGATCCTCAGGATCGAGGAGGTGCCGCACATGGACGAACCAGACTTGGATCCAAGAATCCTCGATCACACCGCCGCAGCCCAAGCCGCGGAAGACACAATCGAGGTACCTATAGATCCTATAGATGATAACAAGGTTTTAAAAATTGGTTCTAAATTAAACATGTAGTTGCGAGAACAATTAACGACCTTTTTAAAGCAAAATCTTGATATTTTTGCCTGGAAACATTCAGATATGGTCGGGATATCTCCGCAGGTCATGTGTCATCGCTTGAACATTGACCCTGAAGTGCGAGGTGTCCGACAAAAGCGCCGCAAAATGGACCCCGCAAGGTACCAAGCGCTGAAAGAAGAGGTCGACCGCCTCCTTGCCTGCGGCTTTATACGGGAATCATTTTACCCCAACTGGTTAGCTAACCCAGTACTTGTGCCAAAGCCTAATGGCTCATGGCTCACATGCGTTGACTTTATAGATCTAAACAAAGCCTATCCCAAAGACAGTTTTCCTCTTCCTAGCATTGACCAGCTTGTCGATGCCACTGCAGGTCACGCGCTTTTGAGCTTCATGGATGCATACTCGGGATACAATCAAATCCCGATGTATGAACCAGACCAAGAACATACCTCGTTCATTACTGATCGAGGATTATACTGTTACAAAGTAATGCCTTTTGGTTTAATAAACGCAGGTGCGACTTATCAAAGGCTAGTGAATATGATGTTCGCAGATCTTATAGGAAAGACAATGGAGGTATATGTTGACGATATGCTCGTAAAATCGCAACATGCGGAGGATCATATTGCCCACTTGCAGGCCATGTTCGACATATTGCGGCGATACAAGATGCGTCTAAATCCGTTGAAATGCGTCTTTGGGGTGGGCTCTGGGAAATTCCTGGGTTTTATGGTAAATCAGCGAGGAATAGAAGCCAATCCTGCGAAGATCAGGGCATTGGTAGAGATGCCATCACCGACTAAGCCAAAGGAGGTTCAAAGCCTCACAGGTAAAGTCACGGCTTTAAACCGCTTTATATCCAGATCCTCTGATAAGTGTAAAGAGTTTTTCCAGACTTTGAAAGGCAACAAAAGGTTTCATTGGAACGAAAAATGCGAGCAGGCCTTCCAAGCTTTAAAAACGCATTTGGGGCAACCTTCAATCTTATCGAAGCCGTTGTCCAGAGAAGTTTTGTCTATCTATTTGGCCATCTCCGAATATGCGATTAGTTCAGTACTAATATGCGAGGACCAAGGACGCCAATACCCGGTATATTACGTTAGTAAGCGATTACTAGACGCCGAGACGCGTTATCCTCAAATGGAGAAATTGGCTTTCGCCTTGATAATATCCTCAAGAAAATTGCGACCTTACTTCCAGGCTCACAGCATTGAAGTTTTGACAAACTTCCCCTTAAGACAGGTTTTGGCGAAACCAGAAGCATCGGGGAGATTATTAAAGTGGGCGATGGAGTTGAGTCAGTTCGACATCAAGTATAAACCGAGAACTGCGATCAAGGGGCAAGCCTTGGCAGATTTTATACTTGAATTCCGAAGCACCGAGGTGGCAGTTGTAGAGGATAGAAATGACATTGTCATGGCAAGCAAAGAAGTATGGACATTGTACGTCGATGGAGCCTCAAATAACGAAGGTTCTGGCAGTGGGATCTTGTTAATCAGTCCCAATAATTTCAAGGTACACGCTGCTTTACGTTTTGAATTCTCTGCATCTAACAATGAAGCCGAGTATGAGGCTTTAATCGCAGGTTTGAAACTGGCCCTCGAGATGAAAGTCGAGTATCTACAGGCTTTTAGCGACTCTCAAATCGTGGTATGCCAAGTGAATGGAGAATACCTAGCAAGAGGCGGAAGATTGGTTAAATACTTAGCCATCGTTCGTGAAATAATGCAGAAGTTCAAAAATGTAGTTGTGTCTCGAGTACCGCGTGCTCAAAATGCCCACGCAGACGCATTGGCCCGATTGGCCTCAACTAGAGAAGCTGAATTACTCGATGTGATTTCGGTAGATGTATTGGCTCATCCAACCATAGATCGAGAAACAATCATGGAGATCAATGATGTTCAGGAGATTACCTGGATGACTCCTATCCTCGCATACCTTGAAAAGGGGCTCCTACCTGATGATAAAATAGAAGCGAGGAAATTGCGACAGCGAGCAGCCCGTTATGTGATATATGATCAAAGGTTGTATCGCAGAAGTTTTAGCCAACCACTTCTCAAATGTATCAGTGGAGAAGACTGCGGTTACATACTGCGTGAGGTACACGAGGGGATTTGTGGCAATCATACCGGAGGTAATTCCCTTGCCTTAAAAATTATGCGGCAAGGGTATTACTGGCCAACATTGCGACAAGATGCCCTCGCATTTGCAAAAAGGTGTAATAGATGTCAGCGAATAGCCACTTACACACACCAGCCCCCGAGTAACCTCCATTCTATCACAAGTCCCTGGCCCTTTGCAATATGGGGAATCGACTTAATCGGCGAGTTACCCAAGGGAAAAGGCGGAGTCAAATATGCTGTAGTCGCAGTTGATTACTTCACAAAGTGGGCTGAAGCCAAAGCACTCGCGACCATCACTGCAACGAAATTACGCGAGTTTGTCTATACCTCCATCATTTGTCGTTTTGGCATTCCGCATAAACTCATTTCCGACAATGGAAAACAGTTTGACTGTAAAGAGATGCGACAGCTATGCGACGATTTGGGGATTAAAAAAGCCTTTTCCGCAGTTGCTTACCCGCAGAGTAATGGACAGACTGAAGCCGTTAATAATATTATTAAACACACCATAAAGGGAAAATTAGAAGATCGCAAAGGGGCTTGGCCAGACGAGTTATCGCAAGTCCTATGGTCTTATAATACAACCCCTCGATCTACAACTGGCGAAACACCCTTCTCACTTTCTTACGGGTGCGAGGCCATGTTGCCAGTTGAAGTTGGGGCAGGTTCCCTTCGCAGGGAAATTTTTAACATCTCGTAGAACAACGAGAATCAGCTATTCTGCCTTGATCTTTTGGAGGAAAAGCGTGATAAAGCGCACCTACGAAATGCGGCCTACCAACAGCGAACTGCAAGATACTTTAACTCCAAAGTGAAGGTAAAAGCCCTGCGAGCAGGAGACTTGGTCCTTAGAAGAGTAATGTCAAACACCAAAATCCCGTCGCACGGGGTTTTCGGAGATAATTGGGAAGGACCTTACCTCATCGCATATCAAATTGGTGATGCAACGTATCGACTCGTAACACTCGATGGAACTGCGATTCCACGAGCATGGAATAGCGAGAGCTTGAAATTTTATTATCAATAGTATTCGCATTATTCGATTATGTTCATTCTTGTACTTACACTTAGATATTTTTCATTCAACAAGGAAAAATCCTAAGTATATGGGGATATATGCCCGAATGTACTATTGATTAAATGAATAAAATTACTTGTTAAATTTTCAAAAAATTTACCAGCTTTGCAAATGTTCCTACTTATTACACCAAGCTGTAATCAAAGTCGCAAATATATATATAAAAAATGCGAGTACCCGTGTACTGCGTAAATGTTAAAGGATAGCTATCCCCGCGAGGATAGAAATTTGTCCAAAACAAAAAGTAAATTCATCCAAGTACATAAGCGCGAGTACCCTTGTACCGCATATAAAAAAAAAAGATAGGAGTAAAATTAAAAAACAACATATGGATAACTAAGCATCTCGAGCAGCAGGAGTAGTCTCATCCGGAGCAGTCTCGTCCGCGACTTTGCTGATGACCTCATTCTCGACTTCTTCAGCTTGTGCGCCCTCGACCTCGTCAAGAAGGTTACCTCCCCCACCTTGAGTCTCAGTAGGCGACATGGCGCAAAAAGCCTCGGCCATCTCAGCGGCTTCTGCTCCAAGAAGAGAAAAGTCGAAGTCTGGAACTTTAGAAAGAGTAGTATAGATATAATCAGACACTGCCTGATCGTATTGCTTCTTCCCATTCTCTTTCTCAGCCTCCAAATCGCGGGCCATCTCCACGATCGTTGCCTGCGACTTCTTGACCTCGAGCTCCGCCTGTTCCTTCGCCCTGCTGAGTTCTTCGAGCTCCTTCTCCTTGGCCTTGCTTAGTTCCTCGAGCTCTTTCTCCATCCTCGCCACTTCTTGCTTCAGCTTTTTTATATTCTCCTGAAAATGAGCGTTCTGCCTCTTCAGCGAGTCAGCTTCCTTCGAAGGAGTAGCCGCAGCTTTAATGAACAAAGCCATGGACTGCGCGGCCAGTTCAGAAGATCGCGTAACAAGATCCTCGTAAGGGATCTCAGCCAGGAACTTTTCCTGCATGGCCAAGAAGTCGCGAGCTCGAACAGGTGGATCAATGACGACTTTCTTCCCCTTGTCCTATGTGGTCTTGGCCAACTTCTTGGAAGAGTCTGCGACAAGTGAAGCCATCACATCGCTCTTCCTCTTCTGGGCAACAACCGGCGAAGTCGTCGCTGTTCCACCCTTTGGTTTGATCTTCAGGACAGGGGCAGATTTCAGAAAAGTCATATCTGCAAACATAAATGAGAGATAAGTATAAGTTAAAATCCTACCTGTTAGTTTATAGCAAGAGACGAATTACCTGAAATTTGTCGAGGAGTTTGCTTAGAACGACGCTTGTCTATTCGCTCTTGCTGCTTCTCGGATGGTTCTTTGTATACTGGCTCCCTTTGAAGACTTGCGTTCTCAGGAATCAGCTGATGTTCTCGCAACTTCGCAGTTGTACATAATAATTGCCAGTCGCGATCTTGTACCGGAAGGCTCCCGAGAATTTCAGCTGTCTCCTTGCTAGTCGCGTCAAGGGTCGGTCGAGCTGGTCTATCTGCGATGACAACAAAGAGCGAGTGAGCAAAAGATTTCAAAAGTAATGCAAAAAATGTCTAAGTCAAGAAATACGCGACATACTAGGTCTGCGATTAAAGTCAGTCCTAATCCCAGGAACCTTAAAGACATAGAACCACTTCGATTTCCAATCACCCATGTTCGACACCATTCCGTCAACTCCGTTGATTTCAGAAGTCGCCCATTTGCTAAAACAGTAGAAGCCATTATGAAGACCTACGCTTTTTATGTCGTAGAAATAGCTGAATTCTTCTACTGAAGGAGCCCTATGGACATACTCCATGTACATCGCATAAAAGGCTAGGACAGTGCGATAACTGTTGGGAGTTAGCTGAAAGGGCGATACATCATATCGCCTGAGAATAGCTGCGACGAAGGGATGAAAGGGGATTGATACACCACACCTAAGGATGGGTATTGAGACTACCACATCCTCCGTGGGAATGATCGCAGGGTTAGTAAATGGAAGGTGCGCTCTCTGAGACGGTTTAGGACGTTGAAACGCAAGTCGCAGCAAATTCAACCTCACAAAGGTGGTGAAGTCTGATTTGGCAACCCTCGAGACTAAATCCTCGCACGCGAAGGGCTCGTTCAGCTGGGAATCGTCGACCGAATCTGTCCCACTTCCTTCCGCCTCCTCCTCTTCCCCACCTGACTCGCGAGCTGGAGTCGTCCATTCCTCGTCCATCTCCTCGACCTCGATGTCAGGAGCATGCCTCGTATGTATAAGGTAGTCGCGTGCCGACACTGTGGACTCGCTGTCCCGGATATCGATGGTCCCAGGTTCTGCGAGTTCCTGCACCATCCTCTCGATGTCCACAGAAGACATCGGACCTAATTCTATTTGAGCGGCCTCCACTTCGGAAATGTCCATGGGGAGAAAACTGTCCCTCTCCTGGTCAGACTCACCGTCAAATGCATGGCCTCCCGAGCCGAGCTGCTGGCTATCCGATAAATCGCTCATCTGAAAGATAGAAGATCTTTTCAGCGTGATGGATGTGTGAAAAATAAAGTAAGTGATCTCACCCGCAGTAGATTATAAAGTCGCACTCGACAGAATGGTCAGCCTCCTTGCGAATACTGACCATCCCATCAATGTGCGAGAAGAGATAAAACTATCTTGGGCAGGTAATTCACGCATCCTCGGCTAAGCGGTATACCTCCAGAAACGGCTGGGAGTTTCCCAGTGACTCAAGAGGTATGCATTTTCGAGCATAACCCTGAAGTTACTGGGAGACCCCCACCGTTCCGACACTACCTATCAACCAAAGAGTACGCTCATCTGAATATTAACGCATGTCACAAATGGCTGGGTGTATCACAGTATCTCAAGGGGCATATAACCGCGTATATGGCCATTAGAATACTGTGACACACCCACCATTTGGAATAGCGATTAATACCCTCGCAACTCAGCCCGCGACATATAAAAATCCTAAAAGATCTAGCTAACAGTCAAATGGAAATAAATCTTGGAAATATGCGAGTATTCAAGCTGTTCATCTGAACACCCGCGAACATTCAAGTTGTTCATCCGAATATCTGCGAGTATTCAAGACGTGAAACAGTGCCTATGAATTGTGTGCGATTATGTCAGTTTACAGGTCATATTCTATGAATTTACCCAGGTTTACTTACCTAAAACACATAGCCTCATAAACACCCACTAGCATACATTCCTAAAAAAGCCTTTAAAATACCCAAACCCAGAAAATAAAGCATATTTTCTCCAAAACAGAAAACGAAAATGCAGTGATTTGGAAACTAACCTTTAGTTCTGATTTCTGCGATTGCTCTCGATCACTTCTGAGATTGAGAATGTTGTGGAAAATGGTAGAAAATCTGGGAATGGATTTTTCGAAGTGTATGTAATGGAGGGAAGTTAAGAGTAAGAGGGAAAAATGGGAAATTTGATTCGTATCAAAGCGTTTAAATACCCATATCCCTTATTAATTGGGATTGTGACACGTGGCAGCCAGAATGCCTAAGGTCGCCCAATCTAACGGCCAACTATGGCCACGCCTACACGAAAACCGAAGAGTTTTGTGACGTGGCACCATAAAGGTAATAATTACTAATAATTATAGTCGTCATTTTTTGAAACCCTCGATGGAACAACCAAAAGGTCACCTCCTCGTGACAACCTTTCACCCGTCTCTCGAATAATAGTTTCCCTCAGTGACCGCTCCTGTCACGTCGCGAAACTAGGGGCATGTGTTATAGTGAGATTTCTCTCACCTAGAAACTCGAGACCAGACTCTTATTTAAAGGACACGTGTATCCAGATTTCCAATGAAAGCTGAAATGTCCATGAGAGACTTCTCGAAGTTTTAGACCTCGCCCAGGATAAAACTAGCGAGATATTGCGAGTGCGACCTAAGTCGCACCGCATAACCGTAATTCTCATTATGCAGGGTAGATCCAACTCGCGTGTGTCAGAACATGTGCGAGTGTCCCCTCTATATTTCCGCGAAAACATAGAGACCAACTCTCTATGATACAATTTGGTCCCAACGACCCAATGGCCCTGACAAACCGATATAAATTCGCATGTCCAAGTTCTACCAACTCAAACATGCGATGTCTACGAGGGGCGATTACCTAAGGGCGCAGACGTTCCAAACGTACTGGCGACCCTGCGATCTCAACAAACGGAACATGAACAGTCAACTCGCAGATGCGGAAGACGCATACGTTGATAAACTTAGTAACTGTCACGCATTTATTAATGTTAACATTGTTTGGGTTTAATTATTGCAATTCAATGTGTAAATAATGGATTAACAATGAATGTGATCCTTGTGTAACCGATTGGACACCTACTTTGTATATAAAGGGGTGATCCACCATGAAAATGGACCTACGAATCCTTTGCTACAGTGGACTAAGCAGATCACAATCTGACTGAACCACTATAATTCTTTGTCTTATTTACATTTTCCAGCCTTGTTGTTTGTTCTTGCATTCCCAGTCGAGTACTCGCCATTCTAGGTCGAATACTCGCACTTGTCATTTCCCTGAAAATTCTCTTTTATATTAATTAAATAATACATTTTGGTGTTGCGAAATTCACTCGACAACACATACTGGCAGTTCACCTAAGACGACATTTTTCAATGGACCGTCCTTGGTTAGCCTATTGACTCTATCAAAACCTATATGACCTAAACGTAAATGCCATAGATAATTTTGATCATCATTATCAATCTGTTTTCTCTTAAGGCTTCTAGGTTTAGCTACATTGAAAAGTTCAGTATTTAGTGAGATTTGCGTATCAGTTCTTAGAATATAAAGCCCTTGTTCCATGTTAGCAACACATATATGAAATCCATCACGAGAAATTGAACAATTTGAACTCGAAAAATTCAACATATAAAATTGTGTTTGTAAACATGAAACACTAATCAAGTTTCTACTAAAGTTCAGAATATATATAACATTTTGTAAAAGTAAAAATCTCTTTGTATGAAACTTGATACGGGCTGTTCCTCTAGCTTTAACTGATACTAACTCCCCATTTCCAACTTTTAGCTTTAACTCATCTGGGTGAAGATTCTCCCTAGTTTCAAGCAGCTGCAATGAAGAACATACATGGTTAGTAGATCCGGAATCAACAATCCTAGTGGATTTGTCATTCTCTAAAACACATGATTCAAAGACAAAAGCATCACCTTCGTTTGAATTGTCTAGAATCCTGGGACATTGTTCTTCTTTATGTCCCTTTCCATTATAATTCGCACATAGAACATGATGTCTGATAATTGTATTTGAAGAAGCAGCTTTGTTAGAGCCCTCATGCTTAATCCTCTTCCTCTGATTAAAGTTTGCAATACCAGGAGGTCCCATTGCAATCAAATTCCGCTCATGGGCCCTCAACTCAGTCTCGAGTTTGTCCATGTCGGAGGAGTGAGGATTGTTCAACAAGTAATACAGAACAAAGCCATCATACTCCGGAGGAACACTATTAAGGATGAGTCGTACCCATTGTTCCTTTGATAAATCAATTCCAAGTAGATTTGCCTTTTGGAACTTCAGATTCATCAACAATATGTGCGAGTTAATGCAACTACCAGGATGCATTTTCACACTATTGAGTTCTTTTGCCAAGATACTAACTAGGAGTGGATCGGGGTGAGGGTTATTCATATTGGCACTTCAACATATCAATAAATAGAAGTAAGGTTTTGGTTCTATAAATTCATACACAAGTTCAGAAAATAACAAATAATCACATATGTTATAAAAATACTAAATCTAACATAGTTTATTTTCCAAGGTTTCCAACAAACTGATACAGTGTCCCGTTTAGGCGAGAGTCAAAGCATCATCCATTGAATAGAGTTGTCAATTCATCTAAAATGATAAACATTCTAGCAACCTTTTATTCGATCAAGATTTGAATTCAAGGTTGTCCAGTTTAGGCGAGAGTCAAGGCAATTCTATCTTATGAGCTTCCACCATTGTTTCATACTCTTGTAAGTCTTATACAGTCGCCACCATTAGGGTGGTCAAAACTAATATTAAAAAACTTATAAGAATACTTATCTTTCGAGATTAAACGGTGCTAACTTGCTAATGAATGTTCCTCCATTAGGGAGGATTACTCACTAAAACAATAGCTATGTAAAACCAACAATGGAGATCGAATTTCCCTTGATTAAAGCTCATTATTTAAAATATGTATTTTATTTAATCATTTATATTCCATATCTCAATAATGAAACATTACAAATTAAAGTTAAAAAAAAAACTTTAATTAAATTTCAAAATGGAATAAATTTGAAAAATATCTTATTTAAGTTGTTTAGAGAAATCTAAAATATCCAACTTAAATATTCTTCAATCAATGACTTAATTAAATATTAACAATTAAGTGGTAACCACTTAATTTAGAAGATATTCCATTTTAAGTTTTCCATATTTATAAAACATCAACTTAAAAATATCCAAAGAATCTTAATAACTAATTCCTAAAATTCCTCAACTTAATTTTATAATAGGAAATTCAAAAGATATTCAAATCTAAGTTGATTTGTTAGATATAACAAAATCTCAACTTAAATAGGAATATTTAATGAAATTATGAAATTAAGCTTCAGAAAGAATTTAGATGGTTATAATTCTATATTTAATTAAACACAAGAAAAATACATATAGTTTTCTAGAATATTATTCATCAAACTATGTTTTTCTTAAATTAATTTCAAGGAAGAATGAAATTAATTATGTTGCTAATCAATTTTATTAGGTCAAACTAATATAATTAACCTAGCACAGTTATCCAAATCAGGCAAATGGATCTTCATAATTGGGGTTGTTCATGTGAGGGGGGCTGGATTCAGTATGTCGTACCCGCTTCTATGGCTCCCAACTCTCACACAAGGCCCAAAAGAGAGGAATTTAACATTAAAATGAACAACTGTTATTAATTGAATAGGCCCATTAACTAAATGAGCCTAAATAAAATCTATCAAGTTATGACATTTTATTTAGCAACAACAACCTATATGTATCTATAACAAAAATTAAACATATAGGCTCACACAGGCACACAGATTTGGATGGATCATATCTTGTTACTAGGTCATACACAGATGAAAGAAGAATGTAAAAATTACCTGTTACAAATTATTTACTTGACCTATTGAAAATTGAACCATGGGTTAAAATCAGATCATTGGATCTGTCAACAAGTTAACCATGGCAATTTAGATCAAGCAATAATAGGTTTTAGAAAACTTACAAACAATCTAAAACACATACTCCTGCAACAAGTTAGATTTGGATAGTTGGATGTAGGATTTATTTAATTTTTAAATATATTTCGAAAATAATAAAAAAAATCGGTTTTTTAAAAAAATATTTAAAAAATTAAACCTACAATTTTGAAAATTAGGTTTTGAGTAACCTAAATATCATTTCAAAAAAAAAATGCTAACTTACCTTTTAAATTTCATGTTATTTAATAAATTAAATGTTCAATAAAATAGAAAATGGTAAATACATACCCTTTTCTGATTTTACAATTTAATTTAAGTAAAAATAACAAAATTTAAAAAGTTAACAAAAATATCTTATTTCCCCTTTCAAAATACCATGATTATAGTAATCTTATTTTAAATAAGGTCAAGTTACCAAAAAAAAAAAATTAATATCTGACCTTAAAAAAAATAAAATAATCAAATTTTAAAGGAAATAAGAAAAGAGGCAAGCAAAAACTTGATTTTTTCCTATTTTCAAGATCAAATTTCACTAATATCTAAAATTAATTTTGAAAAATCAAATTAATTTATTTCTGATAATTAGATTTGAAATTTGAAAAATAAAAATCAATATACAAAACTACACAAAAAATCGAAAGTTAATTCCATGAAATAGCATGAAAAATCGAAGAAAACGAAAAAATTGATGAGCAGTACGGATGGTATGCATAGCATACCATTCCGCGCGCGTGGGAAGAGTGCTCATCATCTTGATTTTTCTAATTTTAAAAAATTCATAACTAATTCAAATTAAATCGAAATCGAGTTCTGTAAAAAAGTAAATTGCTTAGAATTTTCCAAACTATCCAATAAAAATAATTACAAAAACAGAATAGTAACTATTTTTCCCAAAATTCACAAACAACAATCAAACATCAATATGACATACAAAGCAACATGATACCATCCAAATCACAAACAAATCGTTTTAAGTCCAAATTTCTTGCAAGCAAATCAATTTACCATGGCCTTGGTGCCAGTTGTTGGAATTATTTTACCAGGAATTTAGATCTACTTACAAGTATGTTGATTTAACAACCTAAATATGAACTTCTAAAACGATAGAAAATTAAACACATAAAAGTAAGAGAAATCTTACATTGGGTGCAGCGGAATATATGTCTCCTCCCACTCAGATCTCTAACCCTTGATTCCTTTCTGTCGCAGAGTATAATCAAGATCTGAGCCCGAATGTCCTTCTTTGTTGACTCTGAATTCTACACAGCCTTCCTCACTATGATTGAGGTATTACTTGATGTGTGTGGGCACTACTCTATCACTTAGAGGGTTTTGAAAAACAGAGAAGGTAGAGAGAGAGAGAGAGAGAGAGATATATATATATATATATAGAGAGAGAGAGAGAGAGAGAGAGAGAGAGAGAGTGGCGGCTTCAACAGAGAATTTTAGTGAAAGAAAATAATGTCAAAGTGTATGTAAAACCTGAAGCCTTTACCTTCTATTTATTGAAGACCACATAGGGTTATGGTTGAATTACTTGGCATCAAAAAATGAAAAATAAATGGAAAAAGGGAAGCAAAGGTGGCCGGCCTAGGCAATGTGGAAACAAGCCATCCACTTTTCCAACTTTCCTTTTCCATCATTCCTAGTTTCCCATTTTGTCAAAAACTGTCAATTCTCTTATTCAACCATATAAATGTCAAATCTAATTATTTAATAATTATAATTAATTATCAAATAATATATTGTCATTTATTTATTATTAGTAAAACTAATCAAAGTTTCCCAATTAATAAATATACCCTTCAAATTCCTATTTACTGTTTTGCCCTTAATAAGTGATAAATTCTCAAATAGACATAGTCTAACTTGAGAATTATAATTGATTAATTAAAATCAATTAAATGAGTCTTACAAGTAATATTGTCTCAACTAGTGAGGGGACCATGGGTTTATATATCCGAGCTTCCAATAAGCAGATCAAGAATTTACAACTTAAATTCACTGACTTATTAATTCTTCGTTGAATCCACGCATAGAACTTAGAATTGCACTCTCAGTTATATAGAACGCTCTATATGTTCCACCATATAGACACGTCATTAGTTATCCATTGTTATAATCCTAATTTGATCGTGGATCCTCTATATGGATGATTTACACTGTAAAGGGATTTAATTACCGTAACACCCTACAATGTATTTTATCCTTAAAACACTTAACCCTGTATAAATGATATTTCAGCTAAGTGAAATGAGTACTCCACCATTTATTTTCGTTTGGTTAAGCTCGAAGGAAATCATCATTTGCTTTCTATTCGCCAGATAGAAGCTATAGATTCCATATTTATGTTAGCGCTCCCACTCAATTGCACTACCGTGTTCCCAAAATGTACGTATCACCCTGACCCAAAAGTAGGCTTAACTAACAAATCAAAGAACACGAATAATACTCTTGAGATTGAACCTAACCATATCAGGATATAGATCATTTGATCTAGGATCAACTAAGTGATATTGAATTGAATAGATATTACCGTAAGTTTAATAAATCTATTTCAAGGTTCAATATCAGTCCATTCCAATGCATACTCCATGCATCCAACCCAAGCTTTACTTTAACCAATGTTCTGGAAAGAACATAGCATTTCTCCAAATGCAAGTAAACTCTGTTGTAGATTGTCATATCAGTAAAACCCAGTGTTCTGATAAATCTAGGAATCTTTATTCACATAGTCATCTTTACTTTCCACTGTGTTGACACCACAATAAACATGATCAAGTATGTGAAAAGGGTTTGAATGAATTTATAAATCAAAAGGACAAACAATTGATGAGGTGAACCAAAACATACACAAATGAATGAAAAATACTTCTATTACTTTATTGATATTGAATAATCTGGATTGCATTGAAATAGAGTTTTATTTAGGGCATAAAACCCAACAAGATATTGTTGGTGTTTTGGTAGTTAGAGCAGAAGTGGTTTTGAGGCATTGTATAGAATGGCCCAAACAGAATTCAAGAAGTAAAATGGCGCATTCAGGGGACGATGAACCTAAGATTTATGTAATCTAGGATATTGCCTTGGGAAGTCCCGAGGTTGGTTATTATGAAGGAAGATAAATCGATTATATGGATGTAACTATCAAGGATTATGCAAGTTGCTAATCATGATAAATATCCTCTGATAGGGAGTTATGAGTGATTCAATCGTTTTGGGAAAAAGTAGTTATCTTTAAGAATGACCCTTGCTCGGGTTATTATTGATTGAGAATTGGAGAGAAGAGCATTTCTGGTAGTGTTTTCCGTACTAGGCACGATTATCACAGACTTCTAGATATACCATTTGAACTGACCAACGCTCTAGTAATTTTTATGGATTTGATGATTAGGGTAATTAAGAATTTTCTAAAAACATACATCATAGTGTATGTTAAAGATATATTTGAACACCCTTTATCAAGAATGATGTAAGGTGTTGACTTCGCTTTTAGCCAACGACAATGAGTCTTTTTGATAAGCGATAAATGATATGTCGTAATAAGAATACGTAATAAAGCAATAATAATAAGAAGAAGACATAGAAATTTTATAGAGGTTCAGCCCCGAGCAGTTCGGTAATAGCCTAATCCTCGTTAGTTGTATTGACTTAAGAATAAGGAAGAAGATTCCTTTTCTTATAGCTCTTACAATAGTATCTCTGAATATATAATTCTTAGATAGCCTTAGCTTATAGCGTTTCGGCGTATGATCTCTGTTTTACAGTTTTTTGATCGATCTCCCTTGCCCAGTGAACATTCCTCACTATTTATAGGGCAGGAAACTTGAGGAGGAAGAGCTTCCTCTCTCGTTACAAAGCGCATAAACACAAAGATCGTGGGATCATTGCTGAATGCTAGGATCGTGGGATTGAGGCTGTATACACCGATAGTGGAATCGTGTGTATGCCACACCCACACAAGATGATCCCTGAGTTATAGGGATTGAGCTGGTGACTCACGAAGTGCTTGGTTGAATTCGCTAAGTGTTGCTCATTCTGCACGGCTCGTTGAGTATTCCATCATGGACATGCCAGCGAGGCATCCTGCTCGGCATGTTGATCCGACCAGGTGCTCTAAGTAGATGCCACGTCAGAGTGCCAATTTTGGGATAACATAAGGGTAACATCTATGGATGGTTCTATAGTGATAATGGGATCATAATTGACATGGGGTAAGGTTGAATTGATCAAGCTTTGACCAAGGTCAGACGCTGATGTTGGAACTGAAGTTTTCTGTGATAGATTAGTTATGGTGTTATGATTTGGAAGGGTTATTTCAAGATTTCAAGCTTAAAACAAAGCTAATTAAGAGGAAGTAGTGAATTATATAGACAGGCAAACGTTAAACTGATTTCAAAAGAGTCAAAGTTACAATTGGTTGCCACCTTAGTGATAGCTAGGCTATTAAATCAAGAGAAGTACTTGGTCTATTGTGAGGCATTCAGAAAGGATTTGGAGAGTGTTCTAAAGTAGTTAATAGGGTTACTGTTTATTCTTCTTGTCAACTGAAGGAGTATAAGTAGTACTACCCAAATCATTACCTGGGACATGTGAACAGAGGTTATGTACTTAAGATCTGGTTAAGCTATCTCTATGGGGAAAATTTAAAGTAATTAGTTACTCAGAAAGATTGGGTTATAGATTGGAAGTGGTGGTTGAAACTAGCTCAAGATTGGTACTACATAACCATTTATTACCCCAGGAGGGTCAATGCAGTGGCAGAAGTCTTAAGCAGGAAATATCTCAGTTGGTAGATGTCATAGTCGAAGTTAAGATTAGAGATTGTGTTAGGCGAACTCATTACGTTAACACTTTAACCAGGTTTACTTGATAAAACAAAAATGCTAAGTTAATGGATATTAAACCTAGGGAAAGCCCATAAGAAAGTCCTAGCAGAATAGCTCAGGGATAAGCTTGGAATTAGATTATGGGATGTTACGCTATAAACTCAAGTTTGTGTTTCAAGCAATATAGAGCTTAGAAATGATATTTTAAGGAAATTTTGCACCACTCCTTAGTTACTCAGATACTTAATTCAATAGTGAATTAGGGTTAGTTTTCCAAAGTTGTTAAGGTTATGGTTGATTTTCTATGATATTTTAATTAAATACACTAGAAAAATACTTCAAGCAAAAATATCACCTATCTAGATTTTCCTTTGACTAATTAATTCAATTTCTAATAATATATTTTAATTCATTTATTTTTAAATTAATCAATTAATGAAAATATCATTGATTTAAGTTGGTCCAAAATAAATAATTTACAACTTTAATCTATTTTTCAAATAAAATTCGAAATTCCAGCATTTAAGAAATGCAATTTCGAAATTTGATTAATAAAATAAATAAAAAATATATTTTGAAAATTATTTAAATTTAGTTGAAAAATTAAATTTCAACTAAAAATAATTTTCTATTTAATTAAGTGTCATGAAAAAAAAAAATATTTAAGTATCATGATGAAAATCAACTTAGATATTTAATTTTCAAATTAATTAAATGTATTAAATTCAAGAAATAAATAATTAAGTGTAGAGAAGGCTTAATTATTAATTTCTAGTTTAATACTAGGAAAAATATACTTAAAATAAATTGTACCAAAACTAACTATATAAATAATTAATTTCACAATGTATAATATTTTCCTATTTAATATTAGAAATAATAAGTAGTCTAGAAATAACTATTTAGAAAATATCTTATTTGACTAAGTATCTTTCCCGCAAAATTTGAAAAAATATCTAATTTAGGTTGTATTAGAAAAAATGTAGAACCTAAATATTTTTCAAATTTAAATTTAATTAAATATCGAAAATTAAGTTGTAACCACTTAATTTTAAAAATATTCCATTTTAAGTTAATATTCGAAAAGATATTAACTTAAAAAAATATCTAAAATATTCCATTTTAAGTTAATATTCGAAAAGATATTAACTTAAAAAATATCTAAAGAATCTTAATAACCAATGCCTAAAATTCCTCAACTTAACTTTGAAATTTTAAATCCAAAAGATATTCAGATTTAAGTTGATTAGTTGTAGATAACTAAATATCAACTTAAATAAGAATATTTAATGAAAAATTTAAATTAAGCTCCAGAAAGAATCTAGATGGTTATAATTCTATATTTAATTAAATACAAGAAAATACATATAGTTTAGCTTAGAATAAAGAATTCTTTAAACTATAATTTTCTTAAATTAATTTCAAAATAAATGAAATTAATTATGTTGCTAATCAATTTTATTAGGTTAAACTAGTTTAATTAACCTAGTACAGTCATTCAAATCAGGCAAATGGGCCTTCACAATTGGGGTGGTTTATGTGAGGGGGTGCTGGGTTCAGTATGTCGTACCCACTACTATGGCTCCCAACTCTCACACAAGGCCCAAAGAGAGGAATTTAACCTTAAAATGAACAGCTGTTATTAATTGAATAGGCCCAAAAACTCAATGGGCCTAAATAAAATCTATCAAGAACTATGATATTTTATTTAGCAACAACAACCTATATGCATCTATAATGAAATTAAACACATAGGCTCACACAGGCACACTTTGGATGGGTCCTATCATGTTGCTAGGTCATACACAGATGAAAGAAGATTGTAAATATACCTGTTACAAATTATTTACTTGACCAAGGGAGCCATCAGATCATTAGATCTGGCATAAAGTAACCATGGCTATTTGCAATCAAGTAATAATAGGTTTTGAAAACTTACACACAAGCTAAAACACATACTCCTGCAACAAGGTTAGTTGGATAGTTGGATGTAGGATTTATTTAATTTTAAATTAAAAAATTAATTTCGAAAATAATTAATTAAAAAAAATAATCGAAAATTTAAAAAAAAATTGAAAATTCGAAATTTAAAAAAAAAAATAAATTAAACCTACAATTTTGAAAAATTAGGTTTCAACCAACCTAAATATCATTTCAAAATTTGCTAACTACTTTTAAAAATTAAATGTTATTTTATAAATAAAAATTAAATAAAAAATTAAAAAAGATAAATGAATATCTTTTTCAGATTTTAAATGTAATTTAACTAAATAAAATAACAAAATTTAAAAGTTAGCAAAATATCTTACACCTTTTTAAAATTACATGATTATAGTTATCTTATTTTAAATTTAAATAAGGTCAAATTATTTAAAAAAAAATAAATTTAAAATATTTAAAATATGACATTAAATTTAAAAATAAGATAAGATATAATCCAATTTAAAAATAAGATAGATTATTAAGCAAATAAGATAGATACTAACTATTTTTAAATTCAAATTACACTAATATCTTGAATTAAATTTAAAAAATATTAAATTAATTCATAATGATAATTAGAATTGAATTAGGAATATTAATAGTATAAATATAGAACTACACAAAAAATCGGAAGTTAATTCCATGAAAAAGCATGAAAAATCGAAGAAAAACGAAAAAATTGCGAGTTATACGGACAGTTTTCGCGATCGGAGGAAAATTTCAGCACAACTCCGATTTTTTCGAATCTTCAAAAAATCATAACTAATTCAAATTAAATCGAAATTGAGTTCTGTAAAAAAGTAACTTGCTTAATTTTTTCCATACTATCCAATAAAAATAATTCTAGAAACATATATTCAATTATTTTTAACGAAAATACACAAACACCAATCATGATCTTTATTCAACTCCACATAAACTCTATCACACTAAGAGAATCATGATCTTTACAACCTTTAGTGGTGGATCATAATCTCTATATACTTAGGGGTGGAGGTTATCCATAGTACCCTATATGTATATTCTTAGGGGTGGAGTCCATTCCACAATTCCCTATGAAACACATATCTTGTTTAAACATAGAAGTAATATAATGAGTCAGCTATTGTCAATATAAATTCTTGATCTTGATTGTATGTTCCATTTCGATTTTACTGTTGTAAGTAAAAGTTTGATACCTTTGAAAGTTCTTTGTTAAAGTTTCACACTACCTTAATTGAGTGGGAGAATTTTAAAGTTCTATACCCATCTTCATTAGGTTGATACTTGTGATAGATACTTAAGAACACTACTGAAAAGCAAATCTAACCATTCACATGGATAGGAATAGCTTATCAGAATTATGAGAATAAGATAAAGAACTCTAGTTCAGTCCATTCGAATGACTTGAACCAAGAATTCTTAATCCTCATAAAATTTTATGGTATCTTAATTTTGATTACTTTATCTCTGGCATGTATTTTTCACTTCAAAATACTAGTCTGCTATGTTGATGACTTAGTCTTAACTTAAAGTTTCAGACTAATACAAAAGTCACAACTAGGTAACTCTCTAAACAATCAGAGGTTAAAAGTATTATTTAACCAGACACCTGCTATTGAGTGAGAGCTATCTGAGATGTAATCAAATAGGGAACATTAGAAGATATTCAAGAAGGATTTATGAAAGTGATCTATATGTCAGATATTAAGGAACTGTGTATCAGTTATCCTTGTATCTCACCATCTAATTTCGATTTCTATAAGATGGTGCTTACTTTGGGGGTGGAGGAATTATTGAATAATAATTCAAGCTCTACCAGAGAAGAATTATAACTTGGTCTATTCGAAAATACCAGAAAGTTATATCACTGAAGAAAAGTCTACACTGTATTATCTCAATTACATATTTTAAAATATGAGAGATATGTCTTCTGTTAATTCAGATGTACTTTTAAAACAGTAAAGATTTCAGTATCCCTTGATGAGTAAAGCATATAGTAAAGGATGTTTCATAAGTGTATTTATGAACTAGTTTCCAGAAGTTTGGGTGGATTCAAATATACTACACTTGATCTGAAGATCAAGACATCAGATTGACCTATTTGCACAATTTGTTTTATATTAGTGCAAGTGGGAGTTTGTTGGGTTTTATGCCCTAAATAAAACTCTTTACAATCTGATTAGTTATCAATATAAGAAATTTGAAGTGATTGATGTTTGCATGAATTTTACATGCTAATGGTTTAATATGTTTATTACACTCATACACACAAAATCAGTTAAATCCAGATCATATGTTTATTCACAATTACGGAATCGTCAACACAGTGGAATGTGATTGTGATCATATGAATCAAAAGTTTTGGTCCCTGTTTCATCAGTGTTATTGGATTTACACTAATGTGATAATCAGCGATGATGTATACTTACACTTGGAGTAAGTGTCATGTTCTTTCGAGTACATTAGTAAAGTATACTAGTTTCGAATGTATGGAGTATACATTGGACTGGACCGATATTGCAACTAAGTTAAGATATTACAAACTTACCGTTATACATATCTTTCCAAGTCAATATCAGTAGTTGATCTTAAGATTAAAAGAATCTAAATCCTGATATGCTTGGGCTCAACTCAGGAGTGCTATTCATGTTCTTTGATTTATTAGTTAAGCCTACTTTTGGGTCAGGGTGATACGTATATTTTGGGAACATGATAGTATGATTGAGTGGGAGTGCTGAACATAAATATGGAATCTATAGCTTCTACTGGTGTATAGAAGTCAAGTGATGATTCCCTTTGAGCTTAGCAAATAGAAGTAAATGGATGAGCTCTTGTTTAACTGACTAATTATTAGATCACTAAACACCATTTACAGGTAGCTAAGTGTTTTAAGGGGCAAAATACATTGAGGGGTGAGAACGGTAAAGAAATCCCATCTCGATGTAGATCATCTATATAGAGGATCTTTAAATCACAATAAGATTATAACAATGGTTAAATGAGATAGTATATTGATATCGTGGAACATACAATATGCTCTATATAAGTCTGAGAGTGCAATTCTAAGTTCTAAGAGTGGATTCAACGAAGAATTAATAAGTAGGAATTTACTTGGTAAATTTGGTTCACTTATTGGAAGCTCAGCATATAGATCCATGGTCCCCATTCTAGTTGAGAACATTCTGCTTGTAAGACTCATTAATTGATTCGTGATTGATCAATTATAATTCTAAAGTTAGACTATGTCTAATTTTATGAATTTTCACTAAGCAGGGGTGAAATTGTAAAGAAAAGAGTTTCTAGGTTTATTTATTTATTAATGGACTTTATATGTCTAATTAATAATTAAATTAAATGACAATATTATTTAATAATCTATTTTAGTTATTAAATAATTAGTTTTGGCATTTAAAAGGTTAAAATTGGAAAATTGGCGTTTTTGAGAAAATAGAGATAAAATTTGATAAAACTGCAAAATCAAGTGAGGCCCATTAACACACCATGGCCGGCCACTTAAATAGGTTTTTCAAATTATTATTTTCATTATTTTGATGCCAAATAATTCCTAACCTAAACCTAGTAGTTGCCTATAAATAGAAAGTGATGGCTCAGTCAAATCACAAGTTTTCAGTAACCTTTTCTGATAGAAATTTCTCTTTTCAGAAAAACTGAGCCTTCCCCACTTTCTATACCTGGCCGAAATCCCTTTCTCTTTTCTCCTTCATCAATTTCGTGACCCTAGTGAAAGAGTGAGTGCCCACACACAGCAAGCAGTAACTCAATCATAGATTGGAAGACTGTGAAGGATCAAACTTGAAGAAGAAGGACATTCGGGCTCAGATCTTGATTATACTCTGCTACAGAAAGGATACAAGGGTTAGAGATCTAAGTGGAAGGAGACATTAATTCCGCTGCATCAATGTAAGGTTTTCTTAACTTTATATGTGTTTAATTTATCGTTTTAGAAAGTTCATATTTAGGGTGTTTAAACAACATACTTGTGAGTAGATCTAAGATCCTGGTAAAATTTATTCCAACACAAATTTCTTGCAAGTAAATCAATTACCATGGCTCTGATACCAGTTGTTGGAAATTATTTTACCAGGATCTTATATCTACTCACAAGTATGTTGATTAACACCCTAAATATGAACTTTCTAAAACGATGAAATAAACACATATAAAGTTTAGTAAACCTTACATTGGGTGCAGCGGAATATAATGACTCCTTCCGTTCAGATATCTAGCCCTTGATTCCTTTCTGTAGCAGAGCATTATCAATATCTGAACCTGGATCTCTTTCTCTGAATCTATGATGCTGAAACTCCTTTGCTAAATGTCTTTCTTCACGATCTTCCTCACTATGATTGAGGTATCACTTGCTGTGTGTGGGCACTACTCATACACTAAGAATTTCGAAATTTGAGAGGGAAGAAAGAGAGAGTGGATTCGACCAAAGATAGGGAGAGAGAAGGCTCAGTTTTTTCTGAATGAAAAAGTAGAAAATTTAAGTGTAATTTTCGTGAAGCCTTCACTATCTATTTATAGCATTCCACTAGGGTTAGGTTTGAATTATTTGGCATTAAAATAATGAAAATATCAGTTTAAAAATTCAAACCAAGTGGCCGGCCATGTACAGTAATGGGCCTTACTTGGATTTTGTAGTTTTCTCAATTCTGCATCTGATTTTCTCAAAAACGCCAATTTTCTAATTCAACCATTTAAATGCCAATTCTAACTATTTAATAACTATAAATAATTATTAGATAATATTGTCATTTATCATATTTATTAATTGAACCATACAAAGTATCATAATTAACAAATATGCCCCTATAAACTCTTTCTTTACAATTTCGCCCTTACTTAGTGAAAAATTCACAAATAGACATAGTCTAATTTGAGAATTATAATTGATTAATCAAAACCAATTACATGAGTCTTACAAGCAATATTATCTCAACTAGTGCGGGGACCATGGGTCTATATAACCAAGCTTCCAATAAGTAGATCAAGAATTTAGCACTAAAATTCACTAACTTATTAATTCTTCGTTGAATCCACGCATAGAACTTAGAATTGCACTCTCAGTATAATAGAATGCTCTATATGTTCCACCATATAGATGCATCATTAGTTATCCATTGTTATAATCCTAATGTGATCAATGATCCTCTATATGAATGATCTACACTATAAAGGGATTAGATTACCGTTACACCCTACAATGTATTTATTCCTTAAAACACGACCCCGTATAAATGATATTTCAGCTTATGTGAAATGAGTACTCCACCATTTATGTTCGTTTGGTCAAGCTCGAAGGAGATCATCCTTTACTTACCATTCGCCGGATAGAAGCTATAGATTCCATGTTTATGCTAGCGCTCCCACTCAATTGCACTACCGTGTTCCCAAAATGTACGTATCACCCTGACCTAAAAGTAGGCTTAACTAACAAATCAAAGAACACGAATAGCCTCTCGAGATTGAGCCTAATCATATCAGGATTAAGATCATTTGATCTAGGATCAACTAGGCGATATTTACTTGAATAGATATTACGGTAAGTTTAATAAATCTAAGTCAAAGTTCAATATCGGTCCCTTCCGATGCATACTCCATGCATCCAACATGAGCTTTACTTTAACCAATGCTCTGGAAAGAACATAGCACTTCTCCAAATGCAAGTAAACTCTGTTGTAGATTATCATATCACTAAAACCCTATGTCTGATAAATCTAGGAAACTTTATTCACATAGTCATGTTTACTTTCCAATGTGTTGACGGCACAATAAACAGGATCAAGTATGTGAAAAGGGTTTCAGATGAATTTATACATTATGTACATATAATCATGAAATAAATCATGTGAACCATGCAACATTAAATGTTATTTCTGATATATATTAATAAGTAAATCTGATTATATTGAAATGAGTTTTATTTAGGGCATAAAACCCAACAAGCACTTCCATGTTGTATGTTGGGACTTTGACTTATATCTCAAAATTGAAATTCTTGTTAAGAAAAGTAAAGTTATTTGAAGCAGAACTATAGTATTGAGCAAGATACTTGATGAAACAATAAGGTGGAGGAAACCACCTGGGAATGAGAATCCAACTCGAGGTCTCAATGTCTGAAGTTATTCAGATTAGATTTCGAGGATAAAATCATTTTAATAGGGAAATAATTGTAATGACCACATAGTTAAATCATGGGATTAGCAGATAATTAAGAGGTTTAATTATTATTATGTGATTTTGTGCCTCTTAGTATAAATTAGAGCTTATTGTCAGAAAAAGGCCTTAGGAAAATATTTTCTCAAATACGAAGATATATTTGAATGCTAGATGTATTATATATGCCATATGTGATTTTTTTTTATACATTTTCATATTTTTCTGCCTAGACAACCAGAATTCTGATTGGTTCAGGGCTGTACCAACTGGAATTTCGGTTGGACTGTATCCAGTAAGGCCAATTTTAGTATTTTGGTTATAACTTTTCACTCGGGTGTCTATTTTAAACGTTCTATATACCGTTTTAAAGCTTATGATGAGCTCTACGATATGGTATATAAATTAGAGCCAAATTATGTATTTTATTTTAGGGTGTCTCCATCACATAGTTTAGTAGAAAAACCCTATGTTCTTTTCAGACATTAGAAAAGTGTGCTACAGTAAACACTTATCAGTTGTACGTATGTTGTGATTTAGGGGCCTATAAATCGTCGAGCAGCAGTTTCCACTCAGAGTTACCGACATACTTGCATTCAAAATCAAGGTGAGATTAGTATAATGATTGCATAAATGTATACATGTTTAGCATACATGTTAGTTGCCGTTAGAATAACATATCAGGGTATCAGTGAGGTGTACATAGAGTTGCACTGAGATACCAATATATATATGTTCGAAAAATTAATAGCCATCAGATTAGCATATCAGAGTTTTAGTGAAGTGTACATAGAGTTGCACAGAGATGCCAACGGATATATGTTAGGCTATTAGATAGTATGAATTAACTGCTTCCATATCAGTACGACTAGAGTACTGAGTATAGGTTGGATTCGCAGTTAGTCATATTTTGTCGAGAACATTCCTGACCTAGTTAGCAGATTGTAATTAGGTGTATGGGCGCTTGGTTACGATTTGAATATATGTTTATGTTTATGATTATTAGGGCTGAGCATAAAATCTAGAAAATTGAAAAGAAAAAAATAACCGTTCAAATCAACCTACCGAACACCGTTGGAACTGAAACAGATGGAACCGAAAACTAAAAAAATACTAACGGTTAAACCGCCATTGAACGGTCAATTTTTTTTTTGGTAATGAACCGACCGAAAAAACTGAAACTGACTGTTATACATATATATATTAATTTATTAAGTTTTTTTTAGCTTTATGTATTGTAGTTACTAATAATATATAATAATATATTATTATTTAATTAATATTAAAGTTAAAATAATAAGAGAATTAGTTTTTGAACAATCAATTTGTATGTTTGTAGTTATAAAATGTAGAATATTGTGTTTATAGAATAAAAGATCATATTTTTTTAAAAAAAAATTCAGTTTGGGCGGTTTAAACCGACCAATCCGAGGTTCAAAACTAGTCGGTTTTAATATAAGTTCTGGATCGGTCGGTCGGTTTTTGGATTGCACCAATCTAGACCAAAAACTGAATTCTGGATTTTTATATAGAAAAAAAAAACCGACCAAACCGACCGATGCTCAGCCCTAATGATTAGACTTTTCTTACTGAGTCTGTCGACTCACAGCTATTACGTGTATGTGCAGGTATGAACTAGGACCGAACCATTAAGAGTCTAAAGCTAAGGATGAAGATTGTACATATCAAGACGGTTAGACCTGGAGCGTTCAGGGTCTTCGGGACAATGTTGGCTCACTTTTGTTGGTCGCTAGACAACGACTTTTGAAATATAAACAGTTTATAAACTTTTGTAACTTTTTAAATGAGATTCCGAATTATGTAATTTATTATGTTTTAAATATTAAAGTGAAGTTATTTAATTAAGTTTTAATTATTTACGTTTTTATTAAACATTTTGATTCGCAAAGACGTGCACAGTATTTAAAAAGCACTGTAATACGTCTAATCTAGTAGGGTGTTACATACAAAAAAGTTATTTACCAAAAAAATAGAATTAAAAAACCCACAAAAAGATAAAAACGATTTGTCAATTTTCATTCTTGATGATGTTATATATATATATAAATACTAGTTTTTGAACGTGCGTTGCACGTGTAACGAATATAATTGAAGATCACATATTATTATTATTATTATGGTAAATATTATTTTAAATTATGTGTTCGTAAAAGTTACTAATTAAATTTTTTTGTTTTGTTAAATAATAAAATAAATTAAGTATTTTTTAAAATGGTACAAATAGGACTTTAAACTAATTTTTTTATCAAAATAAAACTTAATAATAATTCGATATCTAAAGATATTATGACAAAACTGATTATATTTTTATGTATTTTTTCGTATTAGGAAAAATCTTCAAGTTTGTTATATTAAAAAAAAATTTAAAAATTGAACTCAGTGTCCTAATTTTACTATTTTGAAAAACAGAGGGTCCATTTTATCATTTAACAAAATAGAGAATCCAATGAGTAATTTTTGTAAAACACAAGATCTAAAATGACATTTACTCTTATTATTAATATTAATTATTCACCTTTAGTTTATTTTTTGGGAATCGCTCCATATACTATTTTTTAACTTTTTTATTATTTTTACAGTTTCAGTTACTATGATGGTTGCTCTAGTAGTTGCCATGTCAATTTGGGTTGAGAAAGAAAAAACTGTTTTAAAATGTAAAAAAAAAAAAAAACCTCCTTTATTTTTTTTTTGTTTTTGGTTAAATGTAATGTAAGCATGAAAAAAATCAAAATTTTCTATTTAAAATTAGTGATACGTTAAATGGTTTGATTAATGCACAGTACAATATGACAACCAAATAATGAAAGTCTTTAACGTGAATAATATGCATTAAATATACACTAAATATTATTACTCACAATAATATGCATTAAATATTATTCTTATATATATTTTTAAGTGAAGAGTATATCACATATATAGTTGAGATTAAATATACACTAATATGTTTAATTTGAATATTTATACATTTATAACAAAACTAATTTTAATATGTTAATCAATAAAGTTCGGAACAAATAATATAAAATAAATAAAAAATTTTATTTATTTAATTGTAGATTTTTCTTGTGAAATAAAAATGCTTCAGCAAAAATAGGTTTAAAGATTAAAAAGAAAGGATAAGATTTTTTTAATAAAAAAGAGGTTTCCTCTGTTATGTTAAATTCTATTTTGGGCCTTTTATTTTGAAAAATTATAAAAAGGACTATGTAATAATTAAAATAATAAAAAATAGTCCCCTTTAACATATTTTTAGTGATTTTTTTCTTCAAAAAGAGTAACAGTATTATTTACTTTTAACAATTAACTTTTTAAAATCATTTCAAATCTAATTTAAGTTCAACTAAAAAAATTGTTTAAATTTGTTTTGACTAAAATTGTATCCAAGAGACTATTTTTTACCATTTTAATAACATAAAGAATCCTTTATATAAATATATATAAATATAAATATATATATATTTATATATATATTTACAGTAGAGATCCAAATTAGAACTTACTTAAAATAGAGGGACATCCCAAAAAAAAAAAAAATCAAAATATTAGAGATTAATATATCTACTTTCTTCCAAAAAAAAATATAAATTATAAAAGTTTTTATTTAATTAATTATAAGTTTTTTCTTTTGGTAAAATAAAAAATGGTATGGTGGAAATATGTTCAATGGGAAAAAAATGAAGGTTTAGAGATAAATTATTTTTTGTTGATAGTATTGGTATTTAAGTAAGTTTAAAGCACTTATAAATAAGATATAATAGACTCAACAAAATAATTATAGGTGATTTTACAATGTATCCCTTAAGAGATATACTGTTGTACTCGTATTTGTTTTGGCATTAAGATAATTTTTTAGTTTATTTTTTTTTCAATCACATACATTATAATTATTTGAGACATTCTACAAAATTTTGAGATATTTAGAATAGTTTACAATATAAAAAACGGTGTTCAATGGTCTATTTCACATACGTATCAAATAAAAGAGTCAAACGTGCAACAAACTATTTAAACTCTGCTTTGGGCGTGTTAAATTTTTCTAAATTTTTTAAAATTTGAGAGAATATTTTAAATAAATGTACCCGATCATTAAAAAAAATTAAATAAAAAAATCTCTCAAATACCGAAACAAATTAAAGTGTATCAATACACTCCTTTTTTAAAAAAAATACATTGTATAATTTTCTAATTGTTATAATAGCTTTAAAAAAAAACTATAAAATGCATAACAAATTGAAGAAAAAAGGAAAAACAAAAATATATATATAGATATATCTTAGATTTTGGAAAATAAAATGAAAAAGAAAAAAAAAAGTATCTTATATATATATATATAAATACACTAAAAGACAATTCATTATATATGTATGTAAGAAACTAACTTTTATACATTAACAAAACTCACCGTTTTGGTTGACCTTTTGAATGAATAGTATATATAGACTCTTTTTATATATGTAAGATATATATATATATATTAGGTGATTGTTACGTGCCAAGCCACGTAGTGTTAGTTTTATTTAATATTTTAGTTTTTTATTTTAATTAATATTTAAAATAGTATAATTATTTGAACGATTTGTTTTATAAAAATAAAATATGTGTCAGTATATTTAGTAAGTAAAACATAGTTGTGTTATAATAATGTATGTTATTAATAGTAAAATGTACATTAATTTTCTAATTGAAAAAAGTTCTATTATCTCATTTCATATCTAATAATAGCTACACAACTATATATTTATAGACTTTCACACTCTTTGCAAATTACTAATAAGCACCAATAATATTTTCATATTCTAATATTTTTCAACTTTCTCCTGTTGGTGGTAAAATTAAAAATAAAACTAAAAATAAGCACAAACATATAAGGTAAATACTAATTACAGCCCATTTCATCTTTTTTTTTATTTATTTTTTTAAGCCCAAGCCCAAAAATCTCTAAGCCAACACAATCAATCTTCTTTTATATTATCTTTTCTAGATATTTTATCTATATTTTTCTTTTTTAAAAAATAAATAAAAAAATTATTAATATTCTCCCAAGATAGGTTTGTTAGAGAGATATGTGGCTAAGATGATTTTTTTAATTTAAAAAGAGATTATTAATATTTAAAAGATTGTTTATTTAAAAGATTGTTTAATTTTTTGGGTTTAATTATTGAGTTTATTTTTTAACGGGAGATCAAACTAATCGTTAAATTTAACAGAATATTCTTTTATTTTTAAGTATATTCTGTTAAACCAAGAATGTTAAACCAAGAAATGCCGTTAGATAGGCACTTTTAATATATAAAGATATTCTAAGATGAGCCACAAGTCCTCTTAATTAAGCATGGTAATTAATCTAGAAGCATGAATCTTAATCATATTTAATTGTTCATATTATATGAGTGGTTTAATACTTTTTCTTCCTAATCATTTTCTATATGAAAACAACTCATTAATTATAATGAGAATATTGTTACTTTAAGATATTTTATGATACAATTTTAACTAAGCTTTTACCACATAATTAAATAGAAGATATTAAAAACTAGTCCTATGTATTTTGGATTATTTGAATTATTATTATTCAAAATATTTTATTTATTTGAATTGTTAATTAAGTATTTTAAGTTAATTAAGCTTTAATTATTTGATTAGTAACTAATTTACTTTTTTTGATAAATAAAGTTGAGAGTTTTTTATTTTTATATTTCAATCATTTTTTTTTTTTTACACTTACAGAAATCTACATAGCAATTCACATAGCAACTAACGGAATAACTTAAATCGCAACTCAAATTTATATAACAATCCACCTAAAAATTACTGGAACAACCACTAGAGCAACCAAATCATTAAAATGAAAAAAATAATAATAATACATAAAATGATTCTCCAATAAAATTTACTTTTTTCTTTTCGTACAAACATATTACACATTGTTAAACTTGAATTTTAATAATGATCATTTTTAATCATATTAAACTTAATTTAAAGAAAAAAAACTTGAGACGAGGCAAATAGAACTCTAATGTTTTTACTAAATAAAAAATTGGTTTGTAAATTTATAATTTTGAGGTGGGACGTGCATGTCTCCCCACTAATTATTAATTAATACTCTTCCATGTAGAATTAATGAGCATAATTAATATAATAATTATAGATATTGTCGTGTGATATGATTGATATATATGATTAGCTAATTATATATTTATTCATGATATATAATTATTAAATATGTTTTGGCCAAAGTGCTGTATGATTAATTTTGTCGTAGAGTAAGTATAAATTTTGCAAATAAAATAAAGGTATTCATGTAGTGGGTCATCTATATAACAAACAAACAAACAACTTTCACCTTCTAAATGGGCATATTCAGGTTGTTTTTCTTTTGATTAACAAAAACAACAAATTGGTCCATTGCATGTTTTGATAATATTTGGACTTGGGGATTGTTGTTTTGCATGATTAATTGGAGCATGTAATAATGCTTTAATCATTATAAAATAAAAAATAAAATAAAAAAAAAAAGTACTTAGAGATATGGTTATAACTCATAGTAAGTATAGAATAAGATTCTCATAAAAATAAAAGTATAGAATAAGAAAATCAAAGACAACTAAAAAAAGTTAAAATGACAAATATGAAATAAATAAATAAGAATGTAAAGATTTATGTGGAATTTTCATTTATATCATTTTTTTTATATTTATTTATAATTTTATGGCTTAAAATTTTTATTTACAAAAATACACTTATAAAGTTTTAAAATTATAAAAATACACTTTTTTCAGCAAAAAGTAAAAAAAAAAAAAAACTAAAAAACAACGAAAAATGAACCTCACGACAACTATAAATCAAGTATAAATAAACTAAAACAAACTCATGACAACTATAGACAAACTATAAAACAACCAAAAAAATAATTTATTATTTTTACTGAAGAGATATTTTTGTAAATAAAAAAATCAAAGTGTAAAAATAAAAAAAAAATCTGTGTCGAATTATTTTTGTAATTTTTTTAAAAAATTTGGGTCAATTATATAAATTTATCAAGAATTATACTGGTTCGGATCAATTGCAATATTATCCTACTCGAGTTAGAGCACCCCACTAGAATCTTTCCTTGTGCAAAGAGAATATAAAACAGGTTACATATACTACCATGACAATTTGTTCACAATAACTCTGATCCCAAGCATCTACAATAATGGTGGAATCCTCGCTGCCCAGATAATGTTAAAACAATCAAAATGCATATCGACTCGCAATCAATAGAGTTTACACTAGTATGTTAGAATTATTATTGTGTAATAATATAATCATAAGCATAACTCCATAACTACAATTATTAACTATGTGCCTAATATTTTTTAATAATCATAATGAAATTATTTACAATAACTAATTGTATTAGAGGCATATGAAAGCATCTTTGTGACTATAATTGGCTCATTAAATTATAGTCTACCATTAATTAAATCATATATATAGGTCCAATTAGCCCATAACCTGTAATGACAACTTAATCTTTATTTTGTGAATTAGTAGATAATTAGAGTTTATTTTCAGAAGTAAACTTTTAATTATTATTTTATGATTATGGAGATATATTTGAATTCTAGGTGTATTAATCATGATATATGTAAAATTTTATGTTTTTCATATTTTTATGTTCGATAGCAGTGGAATGCGATGTTTGGCCTATAAAGTCACTTAGACAAAGTATAGTATCTTATTTTTAGCGGGACCATATAGTTAAACATTTAGAATCAGAAGTATTCGGAGTTATGGCTTTGTACCATATTATCCCTAAGTTTTAAGATTTCTTCATGATGAAGAAAGGGGGTAAATTGATAATTTTACTTTAGTTTGTCTTTAGTGGGCTAATGGATTTTGTAATAAATCCTATGGTTAACTAATTGATTCTAAGTTGAAATAATAAACCATTATCTCATTATGTTATTAAGTAAGAAATCAAATCCAAAAAAAACAAAATTGTCATTCTCTCTCTCTTTTGGTGTTTGGCCAAGATAAACCCTAAGAACCAAGGGCTTTTTACATCAATTTCAAACCAATGATCTCTAGCCAGGTTTTCTAGAAACCATTCAAGGTAAGATTTTTTTTTAGGTTTTCTTTGAAGTTCATAATTAAAGAATTGGATTTTCATGCTTGACTTTTGAGTATAGTTGTTGTATGCGTTGAACTTGCTTAGAATTGTTTTCTGAAGCTATATTTGAGTTAATTAGGTTGTTTTGTGCCTGTTTTATTGGATGTGGTTGTGTTTGAGCTAAGTTTGACCTTTTGAGCTTAAACTTAGGTCATTAATGGTGGATTTTGATATTGTTGATGGATGATGCATTTTTCAGTTGGATTATGTTTATTATGGTCTATTTAAGTGTTTTGGACTGTGTGGAAAAGATTGGAATCATTTTGGTTAAGTTTTGAGATTTTGGGTCATTTTTGCTGTAAAAATGGTAGGCCGTTTTTCCAGGCCGAAAACCAAAAAAAAGGACTTGTCGTTTTTACAGAATGGCCTGCCATTTTTTGGGGTACTTTTTTCGAAATCTCTTTTTTTAACGTTTTCTCAGTATTTAGGTTTTAGTCACGTTATTTATCGATAGGGAAACTTTTAATTTTAAGTCTAAGTCTCCAAAAAGTGATTTAGTGTGTCACTTATCAGTTTTGCGTATGTTGTGACCTAAGGGCTTGTAAACTGTCGAGCAGCAGTTTCATTCAAGTTGAACAGCAGTGAGTACGAGCGGATAAAGATTGTACATATCGAGACAGTTAAACTTGGAGTATTCGATTTTCAGGGTAGCAGGCTTTATTTTGTTAGTCGCTGAGCGACAACTTTTGTAACTAATATTTTGTACGTAATCTTAGAAACGAGGTCCCGAATTATGTAAAGTGTTTAATTAATCAAGTTTAAAAGTTTAATTAAGAAAATTCTTAAATTATCCACGTTTTTTCATAAATCATTTGATTAGCAAAACAGTGCACAACATTAAAAAATCACGATAACACGCCTGTAGTAGGGTGTTACATTACCCCTTAGGGTTCGAATGTGATATAGATTTGATAATAAGAATGTTTAATTAATAGTAATGAGATAGAGATAAGGGGATTCCGCCACATTGACTTCTCTTCAAAATTCACCATTGAACCTTTTTTTTTTCATTCATCACATTGGAAGATTCTAAGTGTCAAATGGCTCACATGGACAACATGGACAACATGGGTTTTCGAGGTATATTTTAGTGCTCATTAATGCCCTAAATAAAATGTTAGATCTCGTTGATATTTATGAGTATTGTTGATGATTATTAATTAATGATGTGGTGTTTAATGCTCATATGTTGTTATAGTTTTCAATAATTGGTATCAAGATTTAGTATATTTGGATTTAGAGCTTAATTTTTTAATGAAAGTCATTTTTTACTCAAACGAATAATCTAATTTTTTAAAATAATTTTGGATTAATGTGTTCATGATAAATAAATATTAAATTATTCTTTTAGATGTGTTTATACTTATTTTGGATGATCCTTTTTTTTTTATATATATTTTTTATTAGAGAATACTAAGTTTAGAGGTGTCCATTAATGGAGAAAACTTATTTTCGGGTTTATGTTTTTGGGTAATTTTTTTGTAAAAATATTTTTTTTGTAAAAATGTTTTGTCATTAGTATGGGTTTAACTTGTTTATTATTTATTAACTTTTAATAATGGCTCTCAAAACGAAAAAGAAAATTAAAAAATGAAACATAAAATATGTTATGCTGGCATGGAAAATGCATCAAGACTATATTGATGTTGGAAATTATTTTACCAGGATCTTATATCTACTCACAAGTATGTTTATTAACACCCTAAATATGAACTTTCTAAAACGATGAAATAAACACATATAAAGTTAAGGAAACCTTACATTGGGTGCAGCGGAATATAATGACTCCTTCCGTTCAGATATCTAGCCCTTGATTCCTTTCTGTAGCAGAGCATTATCAATATACGAACTCCGGATCTCTTTCTCTGAATCCTTGATGCTGAATCTCCTTTGCTGATGATCTTTCTTCACGATCTTCCTCACTATGATTGAGGTATCACTTGATGTGTGTGGGCACTACTCATACACTAAGAATTTCGAAATTCAAGAGGGAAGAGAAAGAAGAAGTGGCAGCTAAAGATAGGGAGAGAGAAAGGCTCAGGTTTTTCTCTGAAGGAAAAATAGAAAATTTAAGTGTCAATTTCCTGAAGCCTTCACTATCTATTTATAGCATTCCACTAGGGTTAGGTTTGAATTATTTGGCATTAAAATAATGAAAATATCAGTTTAAATTTCCTACAAAAGTGGCTGGCCCTATACTAGTGGATTTGGGCCTCACTTTTTGCAATTTTGCAGTTTTACCTTTTCTGCATCTGATTTTCTCAAAAACGCCAATTTTCTAATTCAACCATTTAAATGTCAATTCTAACTATTTAATAACTATAAATAATTATTAAATAATATTGTCATTTATCATATTTATTAATTGAACCATACAAAGTATCATAATTAACAAATATGCCCCTATAAACTCTTTCTTTACAATTTCGCCCTTACTTAGTGAAAAATTCACAAATAGACATAGTGTAATTTGAGAATTATAATTGATTAATCAAAACCAATTATATGAGTCTTACAAGCAATATTATCTCAACTAGTGGGGGGACCATGGGTCTATATAACCGAGCTTCCAATAAGTAGATCAAGAATTTAGCACTAAAATTCACTAACTTATTAATTCTTCGTTGAATCCACGCATAGAACTTAGAATTGCACTCTCAGTATATAGAATGCTCTATATGTTCCACCATATAGACACATCATTAGTTATCCATTGTTATAATCATAATGTGATCAATGATCCTCTATATGAATGATCTACACTGTAAATGGATTAAATTACCGTTACACCCTACAATGTATTTATTCCTTAAAACACTTGACCCCGTATAAATGATATTTCAGCTTATGTGAAATGAGTACTCCACCATTTATGTTCGTTTGGTCAAGCTCGAAGGAGATCATCCTTTGCTTACTATTCGCCAGATAGAAGCTATAGATTCCATGTTTATGCTAGCGCTCCCACTCAATTGCACTACCGTGTTCCCAAAATGTACGTATCACCCTGACCTAAAAGTAGGCTTAACTAACAAATCAAAGAACACGAATAGCCTTTCAAGATTGAGCCTAATCATAACAGGATTAAGAACATTTGATCTAGGATCAACTTGGCGATATTGACTTGAATAGATTTTACGGTAAGTTTAATTAAATCTAAGTCAAAGTTCAATATCGGTCCCTTCCAATGCATACTCCATGCATCCAACCTGAGCTTTACTTTAACCAATGCTCTGGAAAGAACATAGCACTTCTCCAAATGCAAGTAAACTCTGTTGTAGATTATCATATCAGTAAAACCCTATGTCTGATAAATCTAGGAAACTTTATTCACATAGTCATGTTTACTTTCCAATGTGTTGACGACACAATAAACAGGATCAAGTATGTGAAAAGGGTTTCAGATGAATTTATACATTATGTACATATAATCATGAAATAAATCATGTGAACCATGCAACATTAAATGTTATTTCTGATCTATATTAATAAGTAAATCTGATTATATTGAAATGAGTTTTATTTAGGGCATAAAACCCAACAAACTCCCACTTGCACTAATATAAAACAAAAAGTGCGTTTCAAATAATCTCAACACCTTGATATACAAATCAAGTGTAGTAGTAGTAAACTCATGGTAATAGGATCTGAAAGGTTGAATTAAACACAACCTTTTCTCCACCATTACTCTTCCTTAATCACAAAATCATTGATAATGTGAAATTCCTCTCTATATGTCTACTCTCTTGGGATGTTTGGATTCTATACCTTTGGCAACTACTTTTGGTTAATCAGGAAATTAACACTAGTAGTTTAAGGCAATTTGGAATGGTGCCAAAGATGTATAGAACTTTCCTTAGACTGAATAAGTACCTTTCCCGCAGCTTTAACATTCAGTCTCTCTCTGGTAGACCTAGAGACTTCAGATAGGTTTTTACACTTCTCCAAAATCACTATTCCACCCCCAGAGTAATCACCATCTTATCAGAAATATTTACTAGCACATAGGCAAATTTCGAAATCTGATATGGTGTAGTCTAAGAGTTTTAAACACACCCTTATAGACTAACATATAGTTCCTCTTCTTTATCTTAAGATTTACTTGATTGTCTTCCAATGTTCTTCTCCTGGATTAATCTGATACCTACTCATTACTCCCACTCAACAGCAGGTGTCTGGTCTAAGGCATACAAAAGCATATCTAAGACCTCTCACTGTTGATATAAGAAATTCTTTCATGGCTTTATCTTTTCTGGAATAGTTGAGACTTTTCCTTAGATAAATAAAATCTATGCCTAAGAAGTTGTGAAGCTTCTACAGATTGCCATTAGAAAGAAAATGCTTCAGCATCTTACTAAAGTAAGTTGCTTGCATTAGAGTAAGTAATTACCAGGTATACCACAAGCCATAGGTTTAGATAAACTCAAACCTATAATACTAGGAACAGGAAGTTTGTTAAGTCCATTGAATAGACTTATAAACGAAAATTTCCTTTTATGTCCTTGTAATAGAAAACTTTAGGTTATTCCATGTGAATGGATTAAACCATAGTTCTATTGGCTTTTCTTATTAGTTTCTTATCTTGACAATCCATTACTTGTTTAAACTCACAATGGATTTTAAAACACTAGTGTCTCCCAAGTCATAAGAAGGTGAGTTCAAAGAAACTCTCCCACTACGACAAGGTACCGTGAATTATGTCTAAGAAAATAAATGGTATTAACCTCTTTGGTTGTGACAAGACAACAGAGGCAGTGAGATCATCATATGTCAAATAAGATGATAGAACACTTTTGGAATCAAGAAATAAATATCTCCTTTATTTGCTACTTGATTTTCAGACTTAGTCATTTTCTTAGAAAAGTAGTATTTGTTTGAACAAACACTTTCTTATCTATTGACAATGGGATGGTCCACCCTAATCACTTAGAATAGCTAACAAACCATGGTTAACAGTTCTAGCTTTTCTTAAGATTTTGATTAGGTCATCCATGAATCTAGTAATGATTTACATGAAGTATACAACCATTACATCATTCTGAATTTGTATTACCATAGAAGGATTTAGGCAACGACTAGTAACTAATCATCAATATGCAACTCGAAATTTCTGGGGAGGTAAGTTTGGATATAATTCAAAATCAATTTAATGATCTTTGAACTGCATATCTACTAACTATTTCTCCACCCCTATCAGTTCGCAAGATCTTTAACCACTTACCTTAATGGTTTTAACCATTGCTAGAAATTAATGAAATTTTTTAAACATTTCGAATTTCTTGCTGAAAGGTATAATCTAGAGTTATCGTTTTAAGAATACAACGAAAAACTCATATCCACCCCTGAATGTACATCCATCTGTGAATGAGATGAACTACTTTCAGTGGATATAGGCATATTAACTCTTTGCAGAAATTGATCTTGTCAAATCCACTATGAACAAGATACAAATGCCATAGATTAAAAAAAATGTGGTAGTGTCTTTTGATGACATAGGTTTAGTTACATCAAAGAGTTCTTAGAATAGTGCAAGTGGATCCTGGTCACAGAATACCTAACTCATATTCCATACAGTTTGAATCCATTAATAAAAGATGGATATTAAACACTTGAGAAAGTGTAACTGTATTGTATCTGGAATTAGAAATATAAGAAAATTTCTGTTTGGATTCTAAAATTAAAGTCAAAGACTTTAATTCAACCAAATATAATGAGTAATTCTTTCTTGGACCACCACTACTAATACAAACTCTAAGTCAGATTTGCCCATACAAGTAGGAGATTTCTAAGATTGAGGATTTATATCAATTGGGAATAGATTCTCGGGATTATAATCATATGCGTCATTAAATTTCTTAAGAGAAAATATAATGACATGAAATGATTTATAGACCATTCATCCAATGATATGTTTTGAAGCTAATTCGAAATGAATAAGCTAAGAGGAATTAGGATAATTTCGTGTATAAATAAGAATCCAACGATGCTTCGATTAGCGAAAGACAAAGTAATCTTATTTATGTAATCTTCTTGTTTCATATTGTAAAAATACTAGTCTAAGGTGTCATCAATTGATGAACAGTTAGATGTCACATATACAATATTTATCTTTCGAGATCTTACACTATTATGTATGTCTAATGGTGAAAATCCATTAGGGATTTATCTCATTAGAAAACAAACATGTTAGACCAACAATGAAGATTCGAAATTAAACTACAACTTAATAACAGAAAATAACATGGTTCAATATAAATTCATACACAATTCAGAAATTATAAACATATAGCAAGTAGGAATGACAAGTGAAAATACTAAAACTTACAATCCTAAATAATTTCCAAGGTTTTCAACAAACTGATACAAAGGTCCGGTAGGCGAGAGTCAAAGCATCATTTATTGAATAGAGTTGTCAGCTCATCTAAAATAGAAACCATTCTAGCAACCTTTTATTCGATCAAAATAAGAATCCAACGTTGTCCTGGTAGGCGAGAGTCAAGGTTATTCTCATTTCATGAGCCTCTACCATTGTTTGATGTTTCATAAGTTTATCTCTAAGTAGTCACCGTAGGGGAGAGTCTAATAGAGACGAAAACTTACAAAACACTTATCAAATGAAATCTTACGGTGTTAAATGCGTTCAACGAATAACCATCCATAGGGAGACGAAGTCTAGCGTCTCGAGGTTATATTGAAAACATTTAACTTTTGTAAGACCAACAATGGAGATCGAATATCTTAATAATAATCAAGCTCATTATTTAAAGTGAGTTGTATTTTCTTTGATTCTCTTTATTTAATTTATTTATTTTAAATATATATTTATTTAAAATTTCCAATTTAGAATGAAAAATTCTAAATATAAATTTTAATTTAATATTTATAAATTTTACTTAGATGGATATGAAAATAACATGAATTATTTCCATCTTAGTAATAATTTCCAATAAATATTTAGAAAACTATTCAATTTAAGTTGTTACAAAATTAATATAAATTAATTTACAACTCAAATTTAATTTTCTATAAATATATATTGCATTTCGAAAAATTAAAGTATTTAAGAATACAATTTTCGAAAATGCATGTTAAAATAAAAAATTAATCCTGGAAAAATTATTCTAATTTAATGTTGGCCCAAAATTAATTAATAAAATTAATTTACAACAAAAAAATATAATTTTCTAATTTAATTAAATATATAAGAAAAATTTCAAATATTTAAGTATGATGATGAAAATCAACTTAAATATTAATTTTCTATTTAATTAAATACACTAGAAAAAATACTTCGAGCAAAAATATCACCTATCTAGATTTTCCTTTGACTAATTAATTTAATTTCTAATAATATACTTTAATTCAATTTATTTTAAATTAATCAATAAATGAAAAAATCATTGATTTAAGTTGATCCAAGAATTAATTAAATAAATAATTAATTTACAACTTAATCTATTTTTCAAGATAAAATTCGAAATTCTAGCATTTAAGAAATGCAATTTCAAAAATTGATTAATAAAATAAAAAAAAATATATATTTTGAAAATTATTTGAATTTAGTTGAAAAATTAAATTTCAACTAAAAATAATTTTCTATTTAATTAAATGTCATGAAAAAGAAATATTTAAGTATGATGATAAAAATCAACTTAGATATTTAATTTTCAAATTAATTAAATGTATTAAATTCAAGAAATAAATAATTAAGTGTAGAGAAGGCTTAATTATTAATTTCTAGTTTAATACTAGGAAAAATATACTTAAAATAAATTGTACCAAAATTAATTAAATAATTAATTTCACAATTTATAATATTTTCCTATTTAATATTAGAAATAATAAGTAGTCTAGAAATAACTATCTAGAAAATATCTTATTTGACTAAGTATCTTTTCCACAAAATTTGAAAAAATATCTAATTTAAGTTGTATTAGAAAAAATCTAGAACTTAAATATTTTTCAAATTTAAATTTAATTAAATATCAAAAATTAAGTTGTAACCACTTAATTTGAAAATATTCCATTTTAAGTTAATATTCGAAAAGATATTAACTTAAAAAATATCTAAAGAATCTTAATAACCAATGCCTAAAATTCCTCAACTTAATTTTGAAATTTGAAATTCAAAAGATATTCAGATTTAAGTTGGTTAGTTGTAGATAACTAAATATCAACTTAAATAAGAATATTTAATGAAAAATTTAAATTAAGTTCCAGAAAGAATCTAGATGGTTATAATTCTATATTTAATTAAATACAAGAAAATACATATAGTTTAGCTTAGAATAAAGAATTCTTTAAACTATAATTTTCTTAAATTAATTTTAAAATAAATGAAATTAATTATGTTGCTAATCAATTTTATTAGGTTAACCTAGTACAGTTGTTCAAATCAGGCAAATGGGCCTTCACAATTGGGGTAGTTTGTGTGAGGGGGTGCTGGGTTCAGTATGTCGTACCCACTTCTATGGCTCCCAACTCTCACACAAGGCCCAAAAGAGAGGAATTTAACCTTAATAAGAACAACTGTTATTAATTGAATAGGCTCAAAAACTAAATGAGCCTAAATAAATTCTATCAATAACTATGATAATTTATTTTAGCAACAACAACCTTTATGTATCTATAATCAAATTAAACACATAGGCTCACAAAGGCACACTTTGGATGGGTCCTATCATGTTGCTAGGTCATACACAGATGAAAGAAGATTGTAAATATACCTGTTACAAATTATTATCTTGACCAAGGGAGCCATCAGATCATTAGATTTGGCAAAAAGTAACCATGGCTATTTGCAATCAAGTAATAATAGGTTTTGAAAACTTACACATAAGCTAAAACACATACTCCTGCAACAAGGTTAGCTGGATAGTTGGATGTAGGATTTATTTAATTTTAAATTAAATTTTTAATTTCGAAAATAATTAATTAAATAATAAAAAAAAAATTCGAAATTTTTTAAAAAACAAAATTTGAAAAATTCGAAATTTTAAAAAAAAAAATTAAATTTAAAATTAAACCTACAATTTTTGAAAAATTAGGTTTCAACCAACCTAAATATCATTTCAAAAATTTGCTAACTACTTTTAAATTTTAAATGTTATTTTATAAATAAAAATTAAATAAAAAATTAGAAAAGATAAATAAATATCTTTTTCAGATTTTAAATTTAATTTAAATAAATAAAATAACAAAATTTAAAAGTTAGCAAAATATCTTACATCTATTTAAAATTACATGATTATAAATATCTTATTTTAAATTTAAATAAGGTCAAAATATCTAAAAAGATTTAATTTTAAAAAAAATCTTAAAAGATAAGATATAATTAAAAATATCTTAAAAGATAAGATATCTTAAAAATATCTTAAAAGATTTTATAAATATCTTATAAAATCTGACCTTAAATTTAAAAAAAATAAGATATAATCAAATTTAAAAATAAGATAGATTTTTAAGCAAGAAGATAGATACTAATTCTATTCAAATTCAAATTATACTAATATCTTGAATTAAATTTAAAAAATATTAAATTAATTCAAAATGATAATTAGAATTGAATTAGGAATAGTAATAGTATAAATACAAAACTATACAAAAAATTGGAAGTTAATTCCATGAAAAAGCATGAAAAATCGAAGAAAAACAAAAAAATTCGAAACTGTACGGACAGATTTGCGATCGCAGGAAAAAATCAAGACAAATTTCCCGATTTTTCCAAATCTTCAAAAAATCATAACTAATTCAAATAAAATCCAAATTAAGTTCTGTAAAAGGCTAACTTGCTTAATTTTTTCCATACTATCCAATAAAAATAATTCTAGAGATAAAATCGCAATTATTTTTCACGAAAATTTCACAAACATCAATCAATCATCAAATAACACTCAATACAACATGATACCATTCAAAAAACATACAAACAATCGTTTTAAAGTCCAAATTTTTTGCAAGTAAATCAATTACCATGGCTCTGAGGCCAATTGTTGGAAATTATTTTACCAGGATCTTATATCTACTCACAAGTATGTTTATTAACACCCTAAATATGAACTTTCTAAAACGATGAAATAAACACATATAAAGTTAAGGAAACCTTACATTGGGTGCAGCGGAATATAATGACTCCTTCCGTTCAGATATCTAGCCCTTGATTCCTTTCTGTAGCAGAGCATTATCAATATCTGAACCTGGATCTCTTTCTCTGAATCCTTGATGCTGAATCTCCTTTGCTGATGATCTTTCTTCACGATCTTCCTCACTATGATTGAGGTATCACTTGATGTGTGTGGGCACTACTCATACACTAAGAATTTCGAAATTCAAGAGGGAAGAGAAAGAAGAAGTGGCAACTAAAGATAGGGAGAGAGAAAGGCTCAGGTTTTTCTCTGAAGGAAAAATAGAAAATTTAAGTGTCAATTTCCTGAAGCCTTCACTATCTATTTATAGCATTCCACTAGGGTTAGGTTTGAATTATTTGGCATTAAAATAATAAAAATATCAGTTTAAATTTCCTACAAAAGTGGCTGGCCCTATACTAGTGGATTTGGGCCTCACTTTTTGCAATTTTGCAGTTTTACCTTTTCTGCATCTGATTTTCTCAAAAACGCCAATTTTCTAATTCAACCATTTAAATGTCAATTCTAACTATTTAATAACTATAACTAATTATTAAATAATATTGTCATTTATCATATTTATTAATTGAACCATACAAAGTATCATAATTAACAAATATGCCCCTATAAACTCTTTCTTTACAATTTCGCCCTTACTTAGTGAAAAATTCACAAATAGACATAGTCTAATTTGAGAATTATAATTGATTAATCAAAACCAATTATATGAGTCTTACAAGCAATATTATCTCAACTAGTGGGGGGACCATGGGTCTATATAACCGAGCTTCCAATAAGTAGATCAAGAATTTAGCACTAAAATTCACTAACTTATTAATTCTTCGTTGAATCCACGCATAGAACTTAGAATTGCACTCTCAGTATATATAATGCTCTATATGTTCCACCATATAGACACATCATTAGTTATCCATTGTAATAATCCTAATGTGATCAATGATCCTCTATATGAATGATCTACACTGTAAATGGATTAAATTACCGTTACACCCTACAATGTATTTATTCCTTAAAACACTTGACCCCGTATAAATGATATTTCAGCTTATGTGAAATGAGTACTCCACCATTCATGTTCGTTTGGTCAAGCTCGAAGGAGATCATCATTTGCTTACTATTCGCCAGATAGAAGCTATAGATTCCATGTTTATGCTAGCGCTCCCACTCAATTGCACTACCGTGTTCCCAAAATGTACGTATCACCCTGACCTAAAAGTAGGCTTAACTAACAAATCAAAGAACACGAATAGCCTTTCAAGATTGAGCCTAATCATAACAGGATTAAGAACATTTGATCTAGGATCAACTTGGCGATATTGACTTGAATAGATTTTACGGTAAGTTTAATTAAATCTAAGTCAAAGTTCAATATCGGTCCCTTCCAATGCATACTCCATGCATCCAACCTGAGCTTTACTTTAACCAATGCTCTGGAAAGAACATAGCACTTCTCCAAATGCAAGTAAACTCTGTTGTAGATTATCATATCAGTAAAATCCTATGTCTGATAAATCTAGGAAACTTTATTCACATAGTCATGTTTACTTTCCAATGTGTTGACGGCACAATAAACAGGATCAAGTATGTGAAAAGGGTTTCAGATGAATTTATACATTATGTACATATAATCATGAAATAAATCATGTGAACCATGCAACATTAAATGTTATTTCTGATCTATATTAATAAGTAAATCTGATTATATTGAAATGAGTTTTATTTAGGGCATAAAACCCAATAATTGACACTTGCAATTTCTAGTTACTAATTTCAATAAATTGACATTACCTTAATTCAACTAATACAACTTGAAATATCAATGTTATAATTAGGAGTGTTTCTCACGTCCTCATTCTCATTAAGAATTTTAATTTTTATTCCTACTTATTCTCTATCGGAGAATCTCCTAATAGGGGTGGGGACGGAGTGGAAAATCCTTTAATAAAAAATAAAGTTTATAATAAAAATTTAAATATATAAAAATATTAAACTACATAAAAATTAAAATATTACACATTAATTATCATTTAATAAACTAATTATTATCCAAAACACAACTTATAATTCATAAAAAAATACTAATATACTAAATATACCAACATAAATTATAAAATAAAATATTAAACGAATTCTTATCAGAACGGGAAGTCTCATCCGTGTCTTCGCCTCGTTTCCTATTTAAATAGGAAATTCCCACCCCGTTAGAGGATGTGGCCCGTGTATCCTGTTGGGTTTTATGCCCTAAATAAAACTCATTTCAATATAATCAGATTTACTTATTAATATAGATCAGAAATAACATTTAATGTTGCATGGTTCACATGATTTATTTCATGATTATATGTACATAATGTATAAATTCATCTGAAACCCTTTTCACATACTTGATCCTGTTTATTGTGCCGTCAACACATTGGAAAGTAAACATGACTATGTGAATAAAGTTTCCTAGATTTATCGTACACAGGTTTTACCGATATGATAATCTACAACAAGAGTTTACTTGCATTTGAGAAGTGCTATGTTCTTTCCGTAGCATTGGTTAAAGTAAAGTTTTGTTGGATGCATGGAGTATGCATCGGAAGGGACCGATATTGAACTTTGACTTAGATTTATTAAACTTACCGTAATATCTATTCAAGTCAATATCGCCTAGTTGATCCTAGATCAAATGATCTTAATCCTGATATGATTAGGCTCAATCTTGAAAGGCTATTCGTGTTCTTTGATTTGTTAGTTAAGCCTACTTTTAGGTCGCAAGTGGATACGTACATTTTGGGAACACTCGTAAAGGCACCGAGTGGGAGCGCTATCATAAACATGGAATCTATAGCTTCTATCTGGCGAATAGTAAGCAAAGGATGATCTCCTTCGAGCTTGACCAAACGAACATAAATGGTGGAGTACTCATTTCACATTAGAGCCGAAATATCATTTATACGGTCAAGTGTTTTAAGGAATAAATACATTGTAGTAGGTGTACCCGTAATTTAATCCCTTTACAAAGGTAGATCATTCATATACAGGATCATTGATCACATTAGGATTATAACAATGGATAACTAATGATGTGTCTATATGGTGGAACATATAGAGCATTCTATATACTGAGAGTGCAATTCTAAGTTCTATGCGTGGATTCAACGAAGAATTAATAAGTTAGTGAATTTTAGTGCTAAATTCTTGATCTACTTATTGGAAGCTCTGCTATATAGACCCATGGTCCCCCCACTAGTTGAGATAATATTGCTTGTAAGACTCATGTAATTGGTTTTGATTAATCAATTATAATTCTCAAATTAGACTATGTCTATTTGTGAATTTTTCACTAAGCAAGGGCGAAGCTGTAAAGAAAGAGTTTATAAAGGGCATATTTGTTAATTATGATACTTTGTATGGTTCAATTAATAAATATGATAAATGACAATATTATTTAATAATTATTTATAGTTATTAAATAGTTAGAATTGGCATTTAAATGGTTGAATTAGGAAATTGGTATTTTTGAGAAAATCGATACAAAAGGTGTTAAAATTGCAAAATTGCAAAAAGCAAGGCCCAATCCACTAAGTGTAGGGCCAGCCACTTTTGTAGGAAATTTAAACTGATTTTTTTATTATTTTAATGCCAAATAATTCAAACCTAACCCTAGTGGAATGCTATAACAGATAGTGAAGGCTTCAGTGAAATTTACACTTAAATTTTCTATTTTTCCTTCAGAGAAAAACCCGAGCCTTCTCTCTCCCTATCTTTAGCCGTCACTTCTTCTCTTCCCTCTTGAGAATTTCGAAATCCTTAGTGATTACAAGAAAGTGCCCACACACATCAAGTGATACCTCAATCATAGTGAGGAAGATCGTGAAGAAAGATCATCAAGAAAGGAGTTTCAAGATAAAAGATTCAGAGAAAGAGATCCAGTGTTCGATATTGATAATGCTCGCTACGTAAAGGAATCAAGGGCTAGATATCCGAACGGAAGGAGTCATATTATTCCGCCGCACCCAATGTAAGGTTTCTTAAACTTTATATGTGTTTAATTTATCGTTTTAGAAGTTCTTATTTAGTGATGTTAATAAACATACTCGTGAGTAGATCTAAGATCCCGGTAAAATAAATTCCAACAACTGGCCTCGTAGCCATGGTAATTGATTTACTTGCAAGAAATTTGGACTTTAAAACGATTGTTTGTATGTTCTTTGATGGTATCATGTCAGATTGAGTGTTATTCGATGATTGATTGATGTTTGTGAAATTTTCGTGAAAAATAATTGTGATTTCGTTTCTGGAATTATTTTTATTGATAGTATGGAAAAAAATTAAGCAAGTTAGCCTTTTACAGAACTCAATTTGGATTTTATTTGAATTAGTTATGATTTTTTGAAGATTTAATAAAATCTGCAATATGGCTGATAGTTTCCTATGATCGCGTAATCCGTCCGTACAGTTTCGGATTTTTTCCTTTTTCTTCAATTTTTCATACTTTTCATGGAATTAACTTCCAATTTTTTTGTATTATTTTTTGTATATATACTATTACTATTCCTAATTCAATTCTAATTATCATTTTGAATTAATTTAATTTTTTTAAATTAATTCAAGATATTAGTGTAATTTGAATTCGAATAGAATTCGTATTTGTCTTTTTCGCTTAAAAATCTATCTTATTTTTAAATTCGATTATATTTTTTAAATTTAAGCGTCGATTTTTTAGATATTTATAATATCTTTTAAGATATTTATAATATCTTTTAAGATATTTAAGATATTTTAAAAATATCTTTTAAGATATTTATAAAATCTTTTAAGATATTTTAAAATATCTTATCTTTTAAGATATTTAAAAATATCTTATCTATTAAGATTTTTTTAAATCTTTTTAGATATTTTCGACCTTATTTAAATTTAAAAATGTATATTTATAATCATGTAATTTTAAATATATATAAGATAAAAAGTAGGTTTAATTTTTAAATTTTTTTTATTTTCGAAATTTAATTTTAAATTCCGAAATTAATTTTTTTTTAAATTATTTTTCGAATATTAAATTTTTTTTTAATTTAATTATTTATTTATTCGAAATTATTTATTTAAAATTAAATAAATCCTACTTCCAACTATCCAAATTAACCCCGTCGTTATGAGTATGTGTTTTAGCTTGTTTGTAAGTTTTCAAAACCTATTATTACTTGATCGCAAATAGCCACATATTTTCGCTGCATCTAATGATCCGATGGCTCCCTCGGGTCAAGATAATAATTTGTAACAAGTATATTTACAATCTTCTTTCATCCGTGTATGACCTAAGAATACGATGTGACCCATCCAAAGGCTACCATGCGTGTGAGCCTATGTGTTTAATTTGATTATAGATACATATAGGTTGTTGTTGCTAAAATAAATTATCATAGCTTCGATAGAATTTATTTAGGCCCATTTAGTTATTTGGCTTATTCAATTAATAACAATGCATTGCTCTTATTAAGCGTTAAATTCCTCTCTTTTGGGCTCATGGTAGTTGGGAGCCATAGAAGTGGGTACGACATACCGAACTCAAAGACTCCCCTCACACAAACCACCCCAATTGTGGAAGTGCCCATTTGCCTCCGATTTGAATGACTCGTACTAGGTTAATTACACTAGTTTAACCTAATAAAAATTGATTAGCAACATAATTAATTTCATTTATTTTGAAATTAATTTAAGAAAAACATAGATAAAAGAATTTTTTTTATTCTAAGCTAAATCGTGCGTATTTTCGTATTTAATTAAATATAGAATTATAACCATCTAGATTCTTTCTGGAACTTAATTTAAATTTTTCATTAAATATTCCTATTTAAGTTGATATTTAGTTATCTTCAACTAACCAACTTAAATCAATATCTTTTGAATTCAAAATTTCAAAATTAAGTCATGAGGAATTTGTGCATTGGTTATTAAGATTCTTTAGATATTTTTTAAGTTAATATCTTTTCGAATATTAACTTAAAATGGAATATTTTCAAATTAAGTGGTTACAACTTAATTTTTGATATTTAATTAAATTTAAATTTGAAAAATATTTAAGTTCTAGATTTTTTTCTAATACAACTTAAATTAGATATTTTTTCAAATTTTGTGGAAAAGATACTTAGTCAAATAAGATATTTTCTAGATAGTTATTTCTAGACTACTTATTATTTCTAATATTAAATAGGAAAATATTATACATTGTGAAATTAATTATTTAAATAATTAATTTTGGTACAATTTATTTTAAGTATATTTTTTCCTAGTATTAAACTAGTAGATTAATAATTAAGCCTTCTCTACACTTAATTATTTATTTCTTGAATTTAATACATTTAATTAATTTGAAAATTAAATATCTAAGTTGATTTTTATCATCATACTTAAATATTTCTTTTTCATGACATTTAATTAAATAGAAAATTATTTTTAGTTGAAATTTATTTTTTCAACTAAATTTAAATAATTTTCAAAATATATTTTTTTCTTTATTTTATTAATCAATTTTCGAAATTGCATTTCTTAAATGCTAGAATTTCGAATTTTATCTTGAAAAATAGATTAAGTTGTAAATTAATTATTTTAATTAATTCTTGGATCAACTTAAATCAATGATTTTTTCATTTATTGATTAATTTAAAATAAATTGAATTAAAGTATATTATTAGAAATAGAATTAATTAGTCAAAGGAAAATCTAGATAGGTGATATTTTTGCTTGAAGTATTTTTCTAGTGTATTTAATTAAATAGAAAATTAATATTTAAGTTGATTTTCATCATCATACTTAAATATTTGTAATTTTTCTTATATATTTAATTAAATAGGAAAATTATATTTTTTGTTGTAAATTAATTTTATTAATTAATTTTGGGCCAACATTAAATTAGAATAATTTTTTCCAGGATTTATTTTTTATTTTAATATGCATTTTTCGAAAATTGTATTCTTATATACTTTAATTTTTCGAAATGCAATATATATTTATAGAAAATTAAATTTGAGTTGTAAATTAATTTAAATTAATTTTTGTAACAACTTAAATATTTTTTTCTAAATATTTATTGGAAATTATTACTAAGATGGAAATAATTCATGTTATTTTCATATCCATCTAAGTAAAATTTATAAATATTAAATTAAAATTTATATTTAGAATTTTTCATTCTAAATTGGAAATTTTAATTAAATAAATATATATTTAAAATAAATAGAATAAATAAAGAGAATAAAAAAAAAATACAACTCTTTTCAAATATTGAGCTTTATTATAGAGACATTCGATCTCCATTGTGGGTTTTACACCGCGTTTGTTTTAGTGAGTAATCCTCCCTAATGGAGGAACGTTCATTAGCAATTTCGCACCGTTTAACCTCGCATGATAAGTAGTTTGTAAGTGTTTTGTATGGTATGGATCACCCTAATGGTGGCGACCATACTTGACTTGCAAATTATGAAACAATGGTGGAAGCTCATAAGATAGAATTGCCTTGACTCTCGCCTAAACGGACAACGCCGAATTCCAATCTCGATCGAATAAAAGGTTGCTAGAATGTTTAACATTTTAGACGAGCCGACAACTCTATTCAATGAATGGTAGCTTTGACTCTCGCCTAAACGGACATCGATATCGCCTTGTTGAAAACCTTGGAAATTATTTAGATTGTAAGTTTTAGTATTTTCACTTGTCATTCCTACTTGCTATATGCTTATAATTTCGAATTGTGTATGAATTTATATTGAACCATGTTATTTTCTCGTTATTAAGTTGTAGTTTAATTTCGAATCTTCATTGTTGGTCTAACTTGGCTTGTTTATCTAACGAGATAAATCCCTGTGGATTTTCACCATTGACATACATAATAGTGTTAGATCTCGAAAGATAAATATTGTATATGCGACATCTAGCCGTTCATCCATCGATGACACCTTAGACTAGTATTTTTATGATATGAAACAAGAAGATTACATAAATAAGATTACTTTGACTTTCGCTAATCGAAGCATCGTTGGATTCTTATTTTAAACGAAATTATCCTAATTCCTCTTAGCTTATTCATTTCGAATTAGCTTTCAAAACATATCATTGGATGAATGGTCTATAAATCATTTCATGTCATTTTATATGACGCATATGATTATAATCCCGAAATTCTATTCCCAATTGATATAAATCCTCAATCTTAGAAATCTCCTACTTGTAGCCGGCAAATCCGACTTAGAGTTTGTATTAGTAAAGTGCTTCGGTCCAAGATAGAATTACTCATTATATTTGGTATAAATTTAAGTCTTTGACTTTAATTTTAGATTCCAAATAGAAATTTTCTTAAATTTCTAATTCCGTAGAATACAATACAGCTTACACTTTCTCAAGTGTTTAATATCCATCTTTTATTAATGGATTAAAACTGTATGGAATGTGAGTTAGGTATTCTCCGTGACCGTGATCCACTTGAAGTATTCTAAGAACTCTTCGATGTAACTAAACCTATGTCATCATAGTATACTACCACATTTTCTTAATCTATGGCATTTGTATCTTGTTCATATAGTGGTTTTGACAAGATCAATCTCTCGCAAAGAGTTAATATGCCTATATCCATCTGAAAGTAGTTCATCTCATTCGCATGGATGTACATTCGTGGGTGGATATGAGTTTTTCGTTGTATTCTTAAAACGATAACTCTAGATTATACCTTATGCAAAGAAATTTGAAATGTTTGAAAAATTTCATCAATTTCTAAAGAATGGTTAAACACCATTAAGGTATGTGGTTAAAGATCTTGCGAATCGATAGGGTGGAGAAATAGTTAGTAGATATGCACCAAAGATCATTACATTGATTTTTGAATTATATCCAAACTTACCTCCCCGTAAATTTCGATTTGCATATTGATGATTAGTTACTAGTCGTTGCCTAAGTCCTTCTATGTTAATACAATTTCGAATGATGTGTAATGGTTGTATACTTAATGTAAATCATTACTAGATTCATGGATGACCTAATCAAAATCTTAAGAAAGGCTAGAACTGTTAACCATGGTTTGTTAGCTTTTCTAAGTGATTGTGGGTGGACCATCCCATTGTCAATAGATAAGAAAGTGTTTGTTCAAACAAATACTACTTTTCTAAGAAAATGACTAAGTCCGGAAAACAAGTAAAGCAAATAAAGGAGATATTTATTTCGATTCCAAAAGTGTTCTATCATCTTATAACATATGATGATCCCACCGCTCTCGTTGTCTTGTCACAACCGAAGAGATCAATACCATTTAGTTTTCTTCGACATAATTCACGCGTATTCCTTGTCGTAAAGGGGGAGAGTTTCTAGAACTCACCTTCTTATGACTCGGGAGACACAAG